>NC_045608.1:72897816-73525089 GCF_009762305.2 Zalophus californianus
ATGTAACAAAACCTTTTATATATTTATAAATGAATATATATGATTAAGAAATTAAAAAATCATATATACAATTAAGAAAATACTCTTGCTAACATGTTGTCAAAACCATTACTAAAGAATAAAATGGGGAGGGCTGCAGGGAAGGTGGCTCCTCGGGGGGGGTTGGGGGAGGATTACAGTGTTACAGCCCTTGAGCAGCAGCAATATAGTCAGAACACTTCATCTTAGTGCAGCAGTATACACATTCTTTTCAAGTGCATACGGGATATTCTCCAGAATAGATCACATACTGGGTCACAAATCAATCAGTCCTCAACAAATACAAAAACACTGAGATCATAGCATGCATATTTTCAGACTACAATACTAGGAAACTTCAGACTACAACACTAGGAAACTTGAGGTTAGCCAGAAGAAAAATTTTGGAAACACCACAAATGCTTGGAGGTTAAAGAATGTCTGACTAAAAAAATGAATGGGTTAACCAAGAAATTAAAGAAGAAGTTTTAAAAATACATGGAACCAAATGAAAATGAAAATGCAATGGTCAAAAACCTTTGGGATGCAGCAAAGGCAGGCATAAGAGGGAAGTATATAGCAATACAGGCCTGCCTCAAGAAGCAAGAAAAATCTCAAATACACAACCTAACCTTACACCTAAAGGAGCTAGAATAAGAACAGCAAATGAAGCCTAAAGCCACCAGGAGGGAAATAATAAAGATTAGAGCAGAAATAATATAGAAATGAACAAACAAAAAATAGAACAGTTCAATGAAACTAGAAGCACATTCTTTGAAAGAATTAATAAAATTGATAAACTCCTACCCAGTCTTACCAAAAAGAAATGAGAAATGACCCAAATAAACAAAATTATGAACAGAAAGGAGAGATAACCAGCACTACAAAAGTACAAACAATTATAAGAGAATATTATGAAAAATTATATGCCAACAAATTGGGCAATCTGGAAGAAATGGATAAATTCCTAGAAATATGTAAACTACCAAAACTGAAATGGGAAAAAATAGAAAATTTGAACAGATCTATAACCAGCAAAGAAATTGAACCAGTAATCAAAAATTTCCCAGCAAATAAAAAGCCCAGGGCCAGATGACTTCTCAGGGGAATTCTACCAAACATTTAAAGAAGAGTTAATACCTATTCTTCTCAAACTATTCCAAAAAATAGAAATGGTAGGAAAACTTCCAAACTCATCATTCTAAAAGGCTAGCATTACCTTGATTCCAAAACCAGGCAAGGATCCCGTTAAAAAGATTACAAGCCAATATCCCTGATGAACATGGATGCCAAAACTCTCAACAAAATACTATCAAATTGAATCCAACAATACATTTAAAAAAATCATTCACCACAATCAACTATGGTTTATTCCTGGGCTGCAGGGGTGGCTCACTGTTTGTAAATCAATCAACATGATACACCATGGGGGGGGCGGGGCGAGACGTCGGAGGAGTAGGAGACCTGGATTTCGCCTGGTCTCAGGAACACAGCTGGATAGGGATCAAACCATTCTGAACACCTACAAACTTAACAGGAGATAGAAGAAAATAGCAACAACTCTCTGAACAGAAAAGCAACCGCTTTCTGGAAGGTGGGACGTGCAGAGAAGTGAATCCGAGGCGATATTCGAAGGATAGACAGTGGGGGAGGGGACCTCTGTCGGCCGCTTCTGGCAACTGATAAGAGCAGCGGAGCACAAAATCAGACCTTTTAGAAGTCGGCTCCGCTGAGGAACATCGCTCCAAGGGCAAAGCGGGGTTTGGAACCTTCGTGGGACAATGTGGTCTCAGGACCCTCAGGGTCACAGAAGACCGGGGGTGCCTGAGTGCAGCATGGAAGTTATTAGAGAAACCCTTTCTGGAGAAATAAAAGAACTAAAACCTAACCAAGTCAAAATCAAAAAGGCTATTAATGAGGTCCAGTCAAAAATGGGGGCGCTAACTGCTAGGATACATGAGGCAGAAGAGAGAATTAGTGATAGAGAGGACCAAATGATGGAAAATAAAGAAGCTGAGAAAAAGAGAGATAAACAACTACTGGAACACGAGGGCACAATTCGAGAGATAACTGACACCAGAAGACAAAACAACATTAGAATAATTGGGATCCCAGAAGAAGAAGAAAGAGAGAGAAGGGCAGAAGGTATATTGGAGCAAATTATAGCAGAGCACTTCCCTAATGTGGGGAAGGAAACAGGCATCAAAATCCAGGAGGCACAGAGAACCCCTCTCAAAATCAATACAAATAGGTCAACACCCCAAAATCTAATAGTAAAAACTTATGAGTCTCAGAGACAAAGAGAAAAAACTGAAAGCAGCTCAAGAGAAGAGATATATAACCTACAATGGTAGAAATATTAGATTGGCAACAGACCTATCCACAGAGACCTGGCAGGCCACAAAGGACTGGCTTGATATATTCTGAGCACTAAATGAGAAAAATATGCAGCCAAGAATGCTATATCCAGCTAGGCTGTCATTGAAAACAGAAGGAGAGATAAAAAGCTTCCAGGACAAACAAAAACTAAAGGAATTTGCAAACACGAAACCAGCCCTACAAGAAATATTGAAAGGGGTCCTCTAAGCAAAGAGAGAGCCTAAAAGCAACATAAACCAAAAAGGAACACAGACAATTCACAGCAACAGTCACCTTACAGGCAACACAATGGCACTAAATCCATATCTTTCAATAGTTACCCAGAATGTAAATGGACTAAATGCCCCAATCAAAAGACACAGCTATCAGATTGGATAAAAAAAAACAAGACCCATCGATATGCTGTCTGCAAGAGACTCATTTTAGACCCAAAGACACCCAGATTGAAAGTGAAGCGGTGGAAGAAAATTTACCATGCTAATGGACACCAAAAGAAAGCTGGGGTGGCAATCCTTCTATAAGACAAATTAGATTTTAAACCAAAGACTGTAATAAGAGATGAGGAAGGACACTATATCCTACTTAAAGGGTCTACCCAACAAGAAGATCTAACAATTGTAAATATCTATGCCCCTAACATGGGAGCAGCCAATTATATAAACCAATTAATAACAAAAGCAAAGAAACATATGGACAACAATACCATAATCTTGGGGGACTTTAACACCCCCCTCACTGAAATGGACAGATCATCTAAGCAAAAGATCAACAAGGAAATAAAGACTTTAAGTGACACACTGGACCAAATGACCTTCACAGATATTTTCAGAACATTCCATCCCAAAGCAATAGAATACACATTCTTCCCTAGTGCCCATGGAACATTCTCCAGAATAGATCACATCCTAGGTCACAAATCAGGTCTCAACTGGTACCAAAAGACTGGGATCATTCCCTGCATATTTTCAGACCACAGTGCTTTGAAACTAGAACTCAATCACAAGAGGAGAGTCGGAAAGAACTCAAATACATGGAGGCTACAGAGCATCCTACTAAAGAATGAATGGGTCAACCAGGAAATTAAAGACGAATTAAAAAAATTCATGGAAACAAGTGAAAGTGAAAACACAACTGTTCAAAATCTTTGGGATACAGCAAAGGCGGTCCTGAGAGGAAAGTATATAGCAATACAAGCCTTTCTCAAGAAACAAGAAAGGTCTCAAATACACAACCTAACCCTACACCTAAAAGAGCTGGAGAAAGAACAGCAAATAAAGCTAAACCCAGCAGAAGAGAAATAATAAAGATCACAGCAGAAAACAATGAAATAGAAACCAAAAGAACAGTAGAACAGATCAATGAAACTAGGAGCTGGTTCTTTGAAAGAATGAACAAGATTGATAAAGCCCTGGCCAGACTTATCAAAAAGAAAAGAGAAATGACCCAAATCAACAAAATCATGAATGAAAGAGGAGAGATCACAACAAACACCAAAGAAATACAAACAATTGAACATATAATCAGCAACTACATGCCAGCAAATTAGATAACCTGGAAGAAATGGATGCATTCCTAGAGATGTATCAACTACCAAAACGGAACCAGGAAGAAACAGAAAGCCTGAACAGACCTATAACCACTAAGGAAATTGAAGCAGCCATCAAAAATCTCCTAACAAACAAAAGCACAGGGCCAGATGGCTTCCTAGGAGAAATCTACCAAACATTTAAAGAAGAATTAATAGCTATTCTTCTGAAACTATTCCAAAAAATAGAAATGGAAGGAAAACTTCCAAACTCGTTTTATGAGGCCACTATTACCTTGATCCCAAAACCAGACAAAGACCCCCTCAAAAAAGAGAATTACAGACCAATATCCTTGATGAACGTGGATGCAAAAATTCTCACCAAAATACTAGCCAATAGGATCCAACAGTACATTAAAAGGATTATTCACCACGACCAAGTGGGATTTATCCCTAGGCTGCAAGGCTGGTTCAACATCCGCAAATCAATCAACGTGATACAATACATTAACAAAAGAAAGAACAAGAATCATATGATCCTCTCAATAGATACAGAAAAAGCATTTGACAAAGTACAGCATCCTTTCTTGATCAAAGCTCTTCAGAGTATAGGGATAGAGGGTACGTACCTCAATATCATAAAAGCCATCTATGAAAAGCCCACAGCGAATATCATTCTCAATGGGGAAAAACTGAGAGCTTTCCCCCTAAAATCAGGAACACGGCAGGGAAGTCCACTATCACCACCACTATTCAACGTAGTACTAGAACTCCTAGCCACAGCATTCAGACAACAACAAAAAAATAAAACGCATCCAAATAGGCAAAGAAGAAGTCAAACTCTCACTCTTTGCAGATGATATGATACTTTATGTGGAAAACCCAAAAGACTCCATCCAAAACTGCTAGAACTCATACAGGAATTCAGTAAAGTGGCAGGATATAAAATCAGTGCACAGAAATCAGTGGCATTCCTATACACCAACAACAAGACAGAAGAAAGAGAAATTAAGGAGTGAATCCCATTTACAATTGCACCCAAAACCATAAGATACCTAGGAATAAATCTAACCAAAGAGGCAAAGAATTATACTCAGAAAACTATAAAATACTCATGAAAGATATTGAGGAAGACACAAAGAAATGGAAAAATATTCCATGCCCATGGATTGGAAGAACAAATATTGTGAAGATGTCAATGCTACCTAGAGCAATCTACACATTTAATGCAATCCCTATCAAAATACCATCCACTTTTTTCAAAGAAATGGAACAAATAATCCTAAAATTTCTATGAAACCAGAAAGACCCTGAATAGCCAGAGGAATGGTGAAAAAGAAAAGCAAAGCTGGCAGCACCACAATTCCAGACTTCAAGCTCTATTACAAAGCTGTCATCATCAAGACAGTATGGTACTGGCACAAAAACAGACACATAGATCAGTGGAACAGAATCGAAAGCCCAGAAATGGACCCTCAACTCTATGGTCAACTCATCTTCGACAAAGCAGGAAAGAATGTCCAATGGAATAAAGACAGTCTCTTCAACAAATGGTGTTGGGAAAATTGGACAGCCACATGCAGAAGAATGAAACTGGACCATTTCCTTACACCACACACAAAAACAGACTCAAAATGGGTGAAAGACCTAAACGTGAGACAGGAGTCCATCGAAATCCTAAAGGAGATCATAGGCAGCAACCTCTTTTACCTCAGCCGCAGCAACTTCTTCCTAGAAACATCGCCAAAGGCAAGGGAAGCAAGGGCAAAACTGAACTATTGGGACTTCATCAAGATAAAAGGCTTTTGCCAGCAAAAGAAACAGTCAACAGAACCAAAAGACAACTGACAGAATGGGAGAAGATATTTACAAATGACATATCAGATAAAGGGCTGGTATCCAAAATCTATAGAGAACTTCTTAAACTCAACATCCAAAGAACAAATGATCCAATCAAGAAATGGGCAGAAGACATGAACAGACATTTTTCCAAAGAAGACATCCAAATGGCCAACAGACACATGAAAAAATGCTCAACATCGCTCGGCATCAGGGAAATCCAAATCAAAACCTCCATGAGATACCACCTCACACCAGTCAGAATGGCTAAAATTAACAAGTCAGGAAATGACAGATGTTGGCAGGGATGCGGAGAAAGGGGAACACTCCTACACTTTTGGTGGGAATGCAAGCTGGTGCAACCACTCTGGAAAACAGTATGGAGGTTCCTCAAACAGTTGAAAATAGAGCTACGCTACGATCCAGCAATTGCACTACTGGGTATTTACCCCAAAGATACAAATGTAGGGATCCGAAGGGGTACGTGCACCCCAATGTTTATAGCAGCAATGTCCACAATAGCCAAACTGTGGAAAGAGCCAAGATGTCCACTGACAGATGAATGGATAAAGAAGAGGTGGTATATATACGCAATGGAATATTATGCAGCCATCAAAAGGAATGAGATCTTGCCATTTGCAATGATGTGGATGGAACCGGAGGGTGTTATGCTGAGCGAAATAAGCCAATCATTGAAAGACATGTATCATATGACCTCACTGATATGAGGAATTCTTAATCTCAGGAAACAAACTGAAGGTTGCTGGAGTGGTGGGGGGTGGGAGGGATCAGGTGGCTGGGTGATAGACATTGGGAAGGGTATGTGCTTTGGTGAGGGCTGTGAATTGTGCAAGACTGTTGAATCACAGATGTGTACCTCTGAAACAAATAATACAATATATGTTAAAAAAAAAAAAGAAGAAGAAGAAAAAGAAGAAGATAGCAGGAGGGGAAGAATGAAGGGGAAGAAATCGGAGGGGGAGATGAACCATGAGAGACGATGGACTCTGAAAAAAAAACAGGGTTCTAGAGGGGAGGAGGGTGGGAAGATGGGTTAGCCTTGTGATGGGTATTAAAGAGGGCACATATTGCATGGAGCACTGGGTGTTATACACAAATAATGAATCATGGAACACTACATCAAAAACTAATGATATAATGTATGTGATTAACATAACAATAAAAATTTTTAAAAAATGGTACATCACATTAATAAAAGAAAGGATAAGAACTATATGATCCTCTCATTAGATGCAGAAAAAGCATTTGACATAATACAGCATCCATTCTTGATAAAAACCCTCAACAAAGTAGGGATAGAGGGAACATACTTCAACATCCTAAAGGCTGTATATGAAAAACTCACAGCTAATATCACCCTCAATGGGGAAAAACTAAGAGCTTTTCCTCCAAGGTCAGGAACAAGACAGGGATGTCCATATTTATGGATTGGAAGAACAAATATTATTAAAATGTTTATACTACCAAAAAAAATCTACACATTTAATGTGATCCCTATCAAAATACCACCAGCATTTCTCGCAGAGCTAGAACAAACAATCCTAAAATTTATATGGAACCACAAAAGACCCTGAATCTTCAAAAAGAAAACCAAAGCTGGAGGCATCACAATTCCAGACTTCAAGTTATTACAAAGCTGTAGTCATCTAGACAGTATGGTACTGGCACAAAAACAGACATAGATCAATGGAACAGAATAGAAAACCCAGAAATGGACCCATAACTATATTGTCAACTCATTTTTGACAAAGCAGGAAAGAATCGCCAATGGAAAAAAAAGACAGTGTCTTCAACAAATGGTGTAGGGAAAACTAGACAGCCACATGCAGAAGAATGAAAATGGACCACTTTCTTACATCATACACAAAAATAAATTCAAAATGGATGAAAGACCTAAATGTGAGACAGGAAACCATCAAGATCCTTGAGGAGAACACAAGCAGCAACCTCTTTGACTTCAGCCATAGCAACTTCTTAGTAGACATGTCTTCTGAGGCAAGGAAAACAAAAACAAAAATGAACTATTGGGATTTCATCAAGATAAAAAGGTTTTGCGTGGCAAAGGAAACAATCAACAAAACTAAAAGGCAAGCTTTGAAATGGGAGAAGATATTTGCAAATGACATATCTGATAAAGGGTCAGTATCCAAAATCTATAAAGAACTTATCAAACTCAACACCCAAAAACAAATAATTCAGTTAAGAAATGGGCAGAAGACATGAATAGACATTTTTTTCCCAAAGAAAACATAGATATGGCTAAAAGACACATGAAAATATGCTCAACATCACTCATCATCAGGGAAATACAAATCAAAACCATAATGAGACACCACCTCACAGCTGTCAAAATAGTTAAAATTAACAACATGGGAACAACAGATGTTGGTGAAGATGTGGAGAAAGAGGAACCCTCTTACCTTGTTGGTGAGAATGCAAATTGGTGCAGCCACTCTGGAAAACAGTATGGAGGTTCCTCAAAAAGTTAAAAATAGAACTATCCTATGATGAAGCAGTTGCACTACTCGGTATTTACCCAAAGGATATAAAAATACTTACTTGAAAGGGCACATGCACGCTGATGTTTTTATCAGCATTATCAACAATAGCCAAACTCAATTGACTAATAGATAAAATGTAATACACACACACACACACACACACACACACACACACACACACACACACACACACTGGAATATTACTCAGCCATCAAAAAGAATGAAATCTTGCCACTTGCAACAACATGGATGAAGCTAGAGGGTATTATGCTAAACAAAATAAGTCTGTCAGAGAAAGACAAATGCCATATGATTTCACTCATATGTAGAATTTAAGAAACAAAACATGAATATAGGAGAAGGGAAAAAGAGAAAGGGAGGCAAACCGTAAGAGACTCTTCACTACAGAGAGCAAACTGAGGGTTGCTAGAGGGGAGGTAGACAGGGGATGGGCTAGATGGGTGATGGGTATTAAGGAGGGTACTCATTGTGATGAGCACTGGGTGTTATATGTAAGTGATGAATCACTAAATTCTACTCCTAAAACTAATATTACACTATATGTTAACTAACTAGAATTTAAATTAAAAAATGAAACGAAAAAAATGGAATGTGGAAATACCAGTTTCAATTAATTTGATATTTTGTTCTCTTGATTTTTTGTATGTTAACTTCAGATTTTTAATCCACCAATGTAAAGTTCCAATTAAGATATGTAGGGGCACAGTCATGTAAGAGATGTATTTGCTTGAACAGTTTAGAATCTTTGTGATGCAGCAAATATTCAGCTCTAGAGAATATGCCCATTGGAATTCTGATCCATTGATCTGTGTGTCCATTTCTGTGCCACTACCATACTGTTTTGATTACTGCAGCTTTGTTGTATATCTTGAAGTCTGGGATTGTGATACCTCCAGCTTTGTTCTTCTTTCTCAAGATTGCTTTAGCTATTTGGAGTCTTTCGTGGTTCCATATAAAATTTAGGATTATTTGTTTAGTTCTGTGAAAAATGTTGTTGCCATTTGGTAAGAATTACATTAAATCTGTAGATTGCTTTGGCTAGAATGGACATTTTAACAATATTGGTTCTTCCAAACCATAAGCATGGAATATCTTTCCATTTGTCTGTGTTATCTTCAATTTCTTCCATCAGGCTTCTATAGTTTTCAGAATACAGGTCTTTTACCTCCTTGGTTAAGTTTATTCCTAAGTATTCAATTATTTTTGGTACAATTGTAAATAGAATTATGTTCTTAATTTCTCTTTCTGCCACTTCATTATTAGTGTATAGAAATGCCACAGATTTCTGAATATCAATTTTGTATCCTGAGACTTGACTGAATTCATTTATCAGTTCTAGTCGTTTTTTGGTGGAGTCTTTGGGGGTTTTATATATATATTATATCATCTGCAAATAGTGAAAGTTTTACTTTTTTCTTTAGCAATTTGGATGCCTTTTATTTATTTTTCTTGTCTGATTGCTGTGGCTTAGACTTACAGTACTATGTTGAATAAAAGTGGTAAGAGTGGTTATCCTTGTCTTGAGTCAAGAAATTCTTTAAAGAGTAGATAGTAACACAAAGTAGGCATCAATGTATTGGACTGAGAGAAAAAATAAAGAATTCATTGCAGGAGATGAGGGAGAGAGCTGAGTCTAATCCATCTAGTGTCAAAATTCAATTGACAATTACAACAAACTCTTAGAACTGCTGAGCTGCAGAAGAGTCATTGAAATAGTACTATCCCAAGACTTAAGAGACTGGCCACTTCTTAGTGTATGATGTAGCATGCCTACCTTCTGGGACTTCCCTTAACTGTTAAATGACTAGATTAAATTGAAGAAAATAAAATATAAAATTTTACTTGGAAAATCACAACATTATTTTTAACTGCATGAAGAGATAAAGACTATTTTTTATCAGTATAACTCTCTTTTAACATAAGTATCAGTGCTGACAACATGATCTTATCCCTAGAAAGCCCTAAAGATTGCATTTAGAAAACTGTTAGAAATAAATTTGGCAAAGGTGCAGAACACAAAATCAAAATGAAAAAATTAGTTGCACTTATATACACTAACAATAAACAATCTGAAAAAGAAACTCAAAAAATTCCATTCACAGGGCACCTGGGTAGCTCAGTCGGTTAAGCATCTACCTTCAGCTCAGATCATGATCCCAGGGTCCTGGGATTGAGCCCCACATTGGACTCCCTGCTCAGTGGGGTGTCTGCTTCTCCCTGTACCCCTACTCTTGCTCTCTCGTGCTCTCTCTCTCTCACTTATGCATGCACTCTTTCTCTCTAATAAATAAAATCTTTTTTAAAAAGATTACAATACAATAATATTTTAAAAAATAAATACTTATGAATAAACTTAACAAAAAAGGTGGAAGAACTGCAAACTGAAAACTTCAAAACACTGCTTAAAGAAATTAAAGACATGAATAAGTGAAAAGACAGCCTGTGTTCATAGAATGGAAGATTTAATATTAGAATGTCAATACTAATCTAAATTATCTACATATTTAAGGCAATCAATCCCTACTAAAATCCTAATGGCATTTGAGGATAGAAAAATCCATCCTAAAATTAATATGGAATTTTAAGAGACCCCAAATAGCCAAAGCAATATGAAGTTGGATGAGTCATACTTCCTGATTTCAACATTTATTACAAAGCTACAGAAATCCACTTCTGGATATATATCCAAAAGAATGGAAAGCGGGGTCCCAAAGAGATATTTGTACACCTGTGTTCAGAGCAGCATTATTTATAACACCCAACAGGTAGACACACCAAGTGTCCATCAGTGGATGAAGGGATAAATAAATGTGTTATATACATACAGTGGAATATTATTTCTAATATATGCTACAACATGGATGAGCTTTGAGAACATTATGCTAAGTGAAATAAATCAGTCACAAAATGACAAATACCATAGGATTCCATGTACATGAGGTATCTAGAGTAGTAAAATTTATAGAAACAAAGTGGAATGGTGGCTGCCAGGGGAGGGGAAAGGGGAGAAATGAGGCGTTGTTATTTAATGTACATAGAATTTCAGTTTTGCCAGATTAAAAAAAAAATTATGGAGATTAGACAACTGTGAATTTACTTAACATTACTGAACTGTACACTTAAAAATGGTTAAGATGGTAAATCCTATGGGTATTTTATCACAATTAAATTTTGTTTCAAAAATGTATAGTATAGTATAGCAGAGATGCAGAAAACTTTAAGAGCCTAGCCCAAGGGCTTTTTTGTACCACACTGATTCTCAGTTCCTTTAAAGACTTACCTAACTCCTCATTTGCTCCAAGAGGACAGACATATCTAATGAATCCCAGCCCACAGTAATCTTTCCCATTTCAGTATTACATATGGCACCTAAGAATTTTGAATGATGTCCATCCCAAATCCAACCTTCTATATCAAAGTTTTTCCATTTCATCTTCATGCCCTAAGAACACCTCAGCATCGATCTATAAAAATGAGATTCCAAGGAAACAAGATTAAGGAAGGGGTTTTACTAATCTCACCCCGCAAAAAAATAATAATTTAAAAACAATAGTAACAAAACACTTGTTATTAAGACATTCCAATTAAATGCAGAACCACTTGGCAATTATTCAACTATTAACAAAACTTAAACTTCCAAACATTCTATTTTTTGTGGCACACCTCAAGCCCCATATTCTCTATGAAACTGCTTATTTCCTTCCTCCCTACAAATTGTGTTGCTATATTTAATGCTGGTATTGTAAGTCCTACAAAATGGTATGTTCCTTTAGGTTACAGAAATTGCCTTAAAAAAGCAATGTATCTCCACCAAACCCTCAAGCATTTCGTGAAGAGTCCTACATATAGACACTACTTGATTTATGAAGTCAATTCCTAGCATTTTCCCTCACCCATTTGCCATGAGAACTATTTCAATTCTCTCAGATCCCTCTCCAAATTTCACTTGCTTAATGAAGCCATTCCAAAAAGGCAGTGAATTGGACTTCAGGGACATAACAATGAAAACTGAAAGAAGCTGCCGACCACATCACTTTAGTATAAATCATTTATCCTCCACCGCGTACTTTTTACCCATGCAATTTGTCAGTCTTATCTTGATTGTCAGCTCATGAAGCTCAAATTACATCTCTATATGCATTTCTTCATCTGGAGCTGGATAATTGATATTAGTTATCACAAATTTACTTTTACTCACTGTAAAGATTCCTCCATGCCCCTACTTCTCTGGATACCTTGTGCTTGTATATTCAATACTATCTGGTAATACTGGATGTGAGCAGTGGTAAGGAAGGAACAGGGGAGAAGAGAATCAACTGGATATTTTAGCTTAGTTTTATTAACTCTGTAATTATGGCCAAGTCATTTATTGATTTTAGGTCTCAATTTCTCCATTTATTAAAAATAATAATAACAAAGGGATCTCTAAGTTCACTTTTTCATTCAAGCCTCCATTAAACAGAGTCAAAAATATGTTGATTAAACAAAAGTTTATATCTCCCTTATAGTCCAGAGGTAGCCAGTCTAAGGCCAGTAGGATGGTCCTGCCATACCTAACAGATGGCTTCTATCCTGAGTCTAAGCTACCACCATTAGGTCTGTATTCCAGCCACATGGAAGGAGGAAAGGTCAAAGGCAGTCTATATCCATTCCTTCTATGATCATGATCTGGAAGTAGCTCTTTGGCTCACATCCCATTGGCGAGAACCTGATCACATGGCACGAAAAGGAAGATGGAAAATGTAGTCTTGTACGAGGGCGCCCAGGCAAAACTCAGGTGCACTTTCATTAAAGAAAGAAAGAATGTTTAATTCAGCAGACCACATAATTTATAGTATGAACTAGAACGTTAAGAACTCTGAAGAGTCTGAGATTTTATGCCACTTGCAAGATAACAAGTTTACCTCACAGAGTCTCATTGATACTGGCAAAAGACACAGGACTCTGGGGTCAGGGACAAAGGTTTATTAAATAGGACTCTGCAAATAATGTGTGTATTTGTTTGCATATTTGCATCAGGTTACCTTGCCCTCCCAGGTCCCACATGGGCAATGCTGATGGACCCAGATGGATGCCTACACACAGAGTCAATTGCATTATAGAGGAGGAAGTTTGAACACGAATCTTATATAAGAGCAGTAACTTGTCTACCTTTTGCTCTGGAGAGAGGCACATTTTCGGTCTTCCAAGGCTATTCATTATATAAACATCCTTAAAAAGATAGTCCAGAACAAAGAAGCTACTGCCTCACTCATCAGATGTACAGAATACAAGAGACACATTGAAAATTGTGTCACAACATAGGACACTATTAAGAAAGACGCAGGATACTATTATGAATCATATTGGGGCAAGCATTAATGAGGACTTTTCCAGGGAAATCAGGACATATGTTCATCTTAACATTAGCAGATACTTAAAAATCTCTGCTACATATTCTAATTTTGTAGTATGTGCAATCTGATAGAATAATATATAGGCCACCAGTTCTTTAGGGATCAAGATGCCTGTAAAGATAACAGAGTCCAATGTAAACATTTTCCAGTTATCACAATTGGCTCCTTAACACAAATGCCTCTAGTGTTAGATGTTAACCGGATTTCATGTGTTGTAATGTGCATGCTGTGTAATGTAGGGTGAGGGCTCTAGACTAGGACCCCAGGCACCTGAGATCTAAAGTCAGATTTCCTATTAACTTGATTTCTAATCTTGAATATATCACTTAACAGCTTTGAACCTTAATTTATTTATTCTGTATAATGAATTATTAATGCTTTTTCTGTCTATTTCAAGTTTCACTTGAACTCAGCCACTGACCATGGTCTAGTAAACTGAGGTGACGAGAGGTCACTGGATAAGCCCCTGGCTCAAGTGTCAGGAGTTCCACTAATGCTTCAAGCACTTCTTGCCTCTTTTAGAAGATCTCCCTTGTTTGAGCTGCTCAAAAACCAGGCAATGTTCTTTCTCTTAAACCTGTCAAGTTTTGGTCTGATTTTTAGATAAATTCAGCAGCTGCTAGGTGATTTAGTTATACGCTGTTTCCAGCTAGGTTTACCCAGATCATAGTTTTCATCTCACATAGGAATTGTCGTGGATATTCTGGAGGAATATCTGTAGAGAAAGTTTCTGAGGCTACAGCCATATGGGCACAGGAGGAGAGATTAGGTAGAACTTGTGCCAAGTATTTCCATCCTTGATCTGAATTCCCCCTTCTTATTTGCTATATTTGATCCATTCCTTTCCATCTAACTGCTTCAAAAGACAAAGAGTGGGAATCTCTTTAATCACCTCTTCAACAAAGACCCAAGAAACACTTTATCTAGTGTATTATCTCCTTTTTATCCATGACCTACAGTTAGTTCCACTAATTCTTTGGTGCTTTTTTGCCTTTCATGTTTTAATTATTTTTTAATACAGATTTACCCCTGCTATCCCAAGGTAGAGCTTTCCTATAAAAGCCAAAATGGCATAAAGCTAAGAAGTAATTGCTATTAATATATATGGAAAATTTTTTGAGCATTGCTAGACCCAAAAAATAACCTCTCTTAGGCTTAGGACACAGCTTGCTAACAGATGCACAATATAAACCAAGATACAGCACAGATGCTCAGAGACACATTTCAAAGTTCTGGTGGTTTGTGGCTGAGATGCCCAGTGTGGTTCCCGGGGAAGGAGCCAGGCGAGTGGCACCGCTCGCTTCTGAGTGCACTGGCTCTTTAACCGCTTGCTGCAATCAAACACTGAATGCTATTTTCTCTTTTCACCTTTTTTTTTTTTTTTTTTAGCAAAAGCAAAAATCCTCCTCAGATTTCTTTCAGTTAGCAAAAAGTTACTATTGTAGGTCTTGAGTAAAGCGAAGTGGCCTAATGCAAATTCGAAAAGCAGGGGATGCCTGTATTGGCTCTGGAGTCATTGGCTTTCTAAAGCTTCAACCTTGGACATGGGGTGGGGAGGAGTCTGCCAGTACGCTAACTTCTGGTCTGCAACGTTGCCATATTTCCATACTCCCCCTTTCATTTTCCAAAACCATTTTTTTTTTTTTTTGCTTGCAATTGTCTTTTTGCAAATGAGTCCTTCAGGATTTCAGTTTAAAGAACTTGTCTAAATCTAAGCTTCTGATAGTTTTAAACCCAGCCTGGGCTCCCTGTGCATTTTTCATGTTAAATTTTCTTTTCAATATCTTCCTAATTAATGTCTTTATTTTATAACAACATCCTATTTATAATTTAAATTTTCATTTAACTTTCTTCACTTTTTATTCAAAGTCATAAACGCAAATGGTTTAAGAAGCAAAAAGGATTTACAAAGAAAACTAAGAATTCTCTTCTCCACATTTCCCCACCCACAGAGTCTGGATCCCTACAGGCTAACACTTTTAACTGCTTACTTTTTGTTTTTCTGGGGCTCACCTCCAAATACTTAATTAGCACATTTATACCACTACTTCTTGGCTATAGGCCTCCTGTTGTGATAGATGAGGATTTTCCTCATTAACACAACTCCCCACCTCCTCAACTATGTATAAAACTATACAGTTTTATTACCGTAGTTTCTCCTCTGCAGGTCTCAGAAATAACAACATAATTAGTTAAAACTCCATTTCTTGGCCTATAAATTATAAACAGCGCACCTTGGTTCCCCATTTGCTAAGATGACAAGACACTAAAGTTCTCACCCTTCTCCGCTCCTCTCCTCTCCCATTCCACCTTCCATCTCTGTCAACTCGATCTATACTTTTAAGAACAGCAGGGTTGATACTGTTTGCAATCTGTTCTATAATCTTAGTATGGTTTTCCATTATTTGTCCATACACCGATTCTAAAAGACGAAAACCAGTGATACTTCATTTCCTGTGGCCATGGCAACAGTGAGCTATGTGACCAGCTATGGCTCCATTTCCTTTTCCAGTGTCAGGTTGTCCAGTTAAAGTAGAATATACTTAGACTCAGTTCAGTTGGATTTGACTTTTTACAGTCTACCAACCTCCTTTAGCATATTCTCAAACATTTTTAGATTTATAATATTATCTATCCTTTCATTTTTCCTTTTTTTTTTCCTTTTCAAGGCCTCTCTGGTGGGGTCTTCCTTCTCTTTCTATAATATGGATTAGTTGCTTTCTAGGCCTGGCAAACAGGCTTCCCTTCACTTCACTCTGCTTTGGATCCTCTGTTTCCTGCATTCTGTATCTTTTTATTATCATTAATATTATTATTATTTGTTGTCTTATTTTTCTGGAGCATATCCTCAAGAAACTTCCTATGAAAGGGAACCTGAGCACCTGGGTGGGTCTAAAATTTTTTTACTCTACTATCACCTTTGACTTACTGGCTATTATCTTTGAGCATTGATAAGAAATCGAATCTGCCTTCTGTTTCTCCACGGCCCACTTTTTGGGATGACCTCCTTATCTTTGGTGTTCTAAATTTCACAATTATCTCTGTAGGTGTCTCTTTACACATTCATTGTGCTTGGCTCTACCTGAAACTTTTCAGTCTGAACATGTGTGTTCTTTTTCAATTCTGGGAAATGTTCTTCTGATTTCTTCTGTTACACAAATTTGCTGGATCCTAGTTTCTGTCTCTCTTCTAAATTAAAGATTTAGTTCTGTCCTTCATTCTTTTCTATACACAACCTCTCCCTCAATAATTTCCTCATCTCCTATGGCCTAAAATTTACCCATATCCTGATGACTCCTAAATTTGAATGGGATTAAGTGACAAGCTTTAATAGGGTTAGGTTGGGTAAATAAAGCAGGGAGAAGTAAAATAAAGCTAAAAGTTATCCTATTTGGGGAGAGTTGTGTAAAAGCTATAAAATTATCTCCAAGTATTAAAATGTGGGTTTTTTAAAAAATAAATGTAAAACTTCCAAATAACTAGAGAGATAAAAGAAAAAAGAAAACCAGATTATTCCACCTAGAGAATGCAAAAATGAAGAGAAATTTTTAAAATATATTTTTAAATTGCCAAATTAAATTCACATGGAGTATACAGACTTAATGCAAAACATTACTAAAAGAAAATACAGATAATGTATTATAAATATTAGGCTGGGGAAAAGTCCAAAGTCATCAACACCAGAAACTAAAGAAATGATTAACAGGTTAACAGCACTAGAAAACAAAACAAAACTTCTATAACTTGACAAACACAATAGACAAGGTAGAACAACACAGTGATAGGGGAAAAAATGGCTTTCAATATAGAACATTTACATCAACAAAATATATTTCAACAAAAAACCCAAAAAAGAAAGAGAAAATGGTAATAAAAAAAACAAAAAACCATGAGCAGGTAATTCAATGAATCATAAGAGCATCTGGCCCATTCAAAATATGAAAAGATGGTTAGCTTTACTAAAATTCAAATGAATATTAACTTAATTAAATTAAAACAAAGATGTCACTTTTTACATATTATATCAACAAAGATTTTAAAATAATAACACATATATGTGAAAACATTGGGAAACAGGTACATATTATCGGTTGGCATGTAAGTTGATTCAACCTTTTGGAAAGTAATTTAGAAATGTGTATCAAAATCTAAAATTTATTGTATCCTTTGACTCAGAAATTCTACTTTAAGGAATTCATCTTAACTAATACAAGTTCACCAAGATATTTACCCACAAATGTTTTGTGTAGACTTATTTACAATAAAAAACTGGAAATAGTCTAAACAATTTAAAAACATTTTAAGAGAGTGACTTAAAACTATCTAGTGGTAAAATCATCTGTAGCTACTAAAAAGAATGAGTTAAATCATATATATCAACACTGAAAAATGTTAATGACATATTAAATGAATGAAGTAAAATTTTAATACATGCAACATGTTTGAACTTCAAAAACATTATACTAAGTTTAAAAAGTCAGCTGTAAAAAAAAAAAATATTGGATGATTCCATTTGTATGAAATGTTCAGAAGAAGCCAATCTATAGAGACAGACACAGATCAGTGGTGCCTAGGGCTGGGGTGGGAAAAGAGTTTGTCTGCGAATGGGCAAGAGGAATCTCTCTAAGGTGATGGAAGAATTCTACAACTCAACTGTGATGATGGTAGTACAGTTAACTCTGTCAACTTACTAAAAATCATTGACTGTACTTTGTGAATTTTATGGTATATAAATTATACCTCAATAAAACTGCTTTTTAAAAAGAGCAATATACGGATGGGTCTGGTAATATTTACATTTCCACGAAGAAAGATCTGCCTTAGGACATTTCTATATTGTTTGAATATTTTTTCAATAACAAATATTACTTTTACATTCAGAAAAATTTATAAAGACAAATATAAATATTATCTTTGAACTTTAAGTTCTGATATGCTATGGTCCCCACCCCCCAAGCCTCAAAAAAGCAAAACTTGATTTCCTATGTTGTCTACCAGACATGGCACTTTGACATATTTTGTAAAAGTAGAGTAAATAAAGAACAAACCAAGTGTAATGGCAACATCACAAAATGGGATATAATAAAGGTAATCACTACATTGACTGAACACTGCTCTAAGTGCTTTAAAAGAATTCACCTGTTAGTCCACATAACTATCCAGTGTTGCAATCCAACCACTAGGTACTTGGCAAAGACCACAGAGCTGGTGAATGCAGATCAGGGATTTAAGCCTGGGCAGTCAGAATCCAGTGTCTGGGTTCTAAAAACCATGTGAGACTGCACATACCTAGACAGTGGTCATATTATACAAACAAATTCTTCTCTGATTACACACATCTGCTTCAAAAAAGTATTTCCTACATGGGGTGCCTGGGTGGCTCAGTCGGTTTCAGCTCAGGTCATGATCTCACTCTCTGTTTCAGCTCAGGCCATGATCTCAGGGTCCTGGGATTGAGCCCCACATAGGGTTGCACACTCAGTGGGGATTCTGCTTTTCCTCTGGCTCTCCTTCTACCCCTCCCGCAACACATGCACTTGCACTCTCTCAAATAAATAAATAAATCTTTAAAAAATAAAGAAAGAAAGAATTCCTTATGTCCTTTGGTAGTAAGCTTAAAAAAATTTTTTTAACTACTTCCACATTGCCAATTCAAGTCAGTGGAATGTGGAAAGCAAGGACTCCAGATTTTGGCTTTCACAATCCTACTTAGTTAATGCTAGAAATAGCACAGAAGAAGGCATAGAAAATATTTGTTGAGTTACACTAAATGCTTTGCCCCATGTTTCTCTCCACAAATCCAAATCGGTTGATAGTTGTGAAAAACAACCTTTAAAAACAACAAAAAAGCATAATGATTGACCAAAACCCTTCCCATTTCTTTCAAGGTTTAAGAAGTTTGGAAGCCTGATTCAGTAGGGATCACCCCCTGAAAGACCATCACAGCGCATCACATCTCAATTATCTCTACACCTTCACTGTCTAGTAATTAATAAGCCAAGCTCCCAGAGACAGTGATCATATATCACACAGACATGACATGCTCTCCTACACCTCCCACAGAAACAGGTAACGCAGCATGTTAGTACTGAAAAGAGGATATTAAAACCCATTTAGATTCTCACATCATTAGATGGAGAAAATAAGTCTGGCTACTAATGCTTGGCTATGAGTTCCTTAAAATGATGCTGATCCTGCTAAGTCCCATATTTCTGCAGTTAAAGGTTATAAATGTTCACACCACAAAATGAGCCTTAGAAACTCAAAAATTCCATTGGTCTTAGAATTTGAAAATAATGGCCTCTTTTCTCATTAAGTGACCCATAAAGCCCCCAAAATAAATGTAAAATCCCAGAATATACTGGTGGAGAGGAATTCTACCCTTGCCTTGGATTACTGATATTATCCCTTTACCTTTTCTTGTCAACAGTCCCCTCAAACAGCTGGGTTCACAATTCAATCTAAAAAGCCTCATTTAAATGTAACCTCATTCATTAATTTTGAAATTAAGTTATATCAGCTCTTGCCATCTCAATGTTAAATTCCTCAAATATACATGAAAATGTTATTATCTTATTCTTCAGCAGTTTTTAAAAATTAATAATGGTGAAAGCCCAATTTTCAACTGGCCACATCACAGAATTGGAGTTAGGGAATTGCACAGATTTTAAGAAGTTCAGACATCATTAGTAATTTGAGCACCCTTTGAACTTATAACCAACATTCATATTCTGTCAATGCCATCATATTAAAACTCCTTGCCTTACAAAACTAATTTTACAAACCAATTTTGCATTGCTAGTCATATTCCACATTGGGCAATATTTTCAGGGAAAACACTGAGATAAAGAATCCCTTCTAGCTGAATTCTCAGTGAGAAATTGAGTTTTGCTTAAAACATCAGTTTTAATCTCTGGAAACACTGAGGTGAACTTCTGTGTTGTGTGTTTTGAGTTCAGTTTAGGTTTTATATCGACTTTCTAATTTTAGTTTTGATGAGGATCACCGCTTTAAATCATCTCCTGTTAGACAGTCAAGGAATAATTGGTTTATATCTGAGATACACACTGGATTGTCTATATACCTATTGACTCGCAAGGAGGTGTCAAGAAAATCTACTTTGTTGTGCACATGGGTGAGTTCTCATGGAGTTGACAGCCATCACCTTACAAGTGAACTAATGCTCACACTACCACGTCATCAGGGCTGTAATAAAAGCATTCTTTGTCATTTTTATTTTCTTCCCCTGACAGGAAAATGTTTTATTTTATTTGGCATCCAGCACGGCTCCTGGCACATGGTAAGGACTTGATAAGAAGGAAGAAAGAAATGAAAGGAGGGAAAAGAGGAAGGAAGGGAGGGAGGGAGGGAAAAGATAATATGCCAAAGTGCTTTGAAAACTGTAAATGCCACACATATATAAGAACTCAATATTATTACTGTTTTCATCAGCACCTAGGAAAGGGGCTGATCTTATGACGTGATTAGCTGTACTTACAGCGTGTCCTCCTTATACCTCTTGTTCTCTCCGTGGGACTCAATTAACTTTCGTCTGTTAAGGCCTGACAATTCCCAAGCCTAAATAAATCCATCTTCATGAATAAAAGGAACAACTGTTGCTTACCTAGGTCTAGTTGACAGGGGAATAAAGAGCTTTTCCATTCTAACAACAAAAAATTAGTCACAGCTTTCTCTCAAATGTCATACCTCACTCAGACTTGCAGATTCCCCCAAAGAAAGGATGAACAGGCCAATGGGCCATGGAGACAAATGTCACAAAGGAAAAAGTACTCAAGGGGCACCTGGGAGGCACAGTCAGCCAAGGGTCTGACTTCTATTTCACTTGGGTTGTGATCTCAGGATCCTGATCCCAGGGTTAGGAGATCAAGTCCCACCTCCAGCTCCATGCTCAGTGGAGAGTCTGCTTGAGATTCTCCCTTTCCCTCTTCCTCTGCCCCTCCCCCGCCAACACTCTCTCTCTCAAATAAATAAATCTTTAAAAAAAAAAAAGAAAAAAAGAAAAAGCTGCTCAAAACACACACCACAGCATTCTTTGTCTTCATCCAGATTGATATCGCTCTTGTGATCCTCTCACAATGCCCTTTCCTGAATTTAGAAAGTATCTTAAAATTATATTTTAAAAACAAGACTGTTCTGTGAAAATCTGTCAAGGTGTATTGTTTTTTTTCTAGTTATGATTGTCCAGTTTTATTAAAAATAACAACAAAACAATAACAATGCCGACATGTACAAAGAAGTTCAATATGAGAACTTGCAAGCAATGCATATACCCTGATAGTGTGTGTGTTGTATGTGTGAGAGAGGGGGGAGGAGAGAGAGACAAAAGAGAGAAATATCCCCCCCATCATCTAGACCATATCAGAAATGTCAGACTTAATTCTCGTCATATTTTGAGAGGAACAATAATACTGGAACAATAATACTGGAATTTTTACAAATAAGAATGCGGCAAACCTAAGATAGTTATTATTCAAGGACATTTGAGTGAAGTAGGTTTATTGAACCTGGAGTCTAGAGAATATGAGAGGAAAAGGATTGTATCTATTTTCTTGAAATATTTAGAGATCTCTCCTGTGAGTATGAAGGAGGCACGTTTTGCATGCTTCTTGACAAATCTAGACCAATGTACTCAACATAAAAACCTAAATGTCACGTAGGATATTCAGTTCCCAATCACCTGAAGAAGAAATTCAAGAGTTTGGTTTGGGGAATTTAAATTTGGGATGCTCAGTAGACATCCAAATGGAGATATCAATTAAATAGTTGAGATTCTGAAAAGAAAGCAAAGCTTGAGGCATCATTCTGGATGATATTTGAAATCTTAGGTTTGGATGAATTTACCTAGGAGATAAATTTAGTTAAGAGAAGTGGCCCAAGGACTAAGCCCTCGGCTATTTTAACATTTATGTCCGGAAGATAAGGATCAAGGAAAAGTGATAAAGAAGTATCTTAGTTTAAGTTTCCCCAGAAGTAGACCTGGAAGCAGGTATTTGAATGTAATAGTTTATTTGGAAAGTGACCCCAGGAAACACTGATAGTGGAATCAGACAGAACACCAAAAAGAGGAGGAGGCAGCCGATAAAGGGTGCATTATCAAGCAAGTTTGTCATTGTGCACAATGGGAACTTAATTCTCCTGGAGAACTCTGTAAACCCATGGAGAATGCATGCCTCGAAGCTATCCCTCCAAAAAGAAAGGAAACTAGGATATGTAGATACCAACTGCCATCCATCCTAAGTTGGGAGCTGCTCCGGGGAAGCGTTAATTCTTTGATACTTGGAGCCTCTCACCAGAGCTTGTGGTTTGAGTGGGTTCCAGGAGCCAGAGAAAGCTCCAATGCTGACAACTGAAAGTTTGCTGGAGCACACTGAACTGATGGGGTATGAGCAGGAGGTAGGGGCAGGGCAGCAGCCTCCCTCAGAGGATGGAATGGTCAGAAAGAGGCGAGAAAATGAAGAAAGGGTGGTTTCCTGGAAGCCGAGGGAGCTATGAGTCAATAATGCAAAATGGATCCCGCCTTATGTTTGATAGTAGGAGCGTGCCCTCTAATTGTCCTTGCAACAACAATATTCTATTATATTAACCAGTAGAAAAATAAAAAGTCGTTGGCACTGAGTCCCCAAAGTAACATTCTCCTTCTTCCACCTTTAGAATGAGTTCTGTACAATAGGAGATTAAGTGGCTTATAAAGACACATTGAACAATATGCTAATTAAAGGAGTGGTGCCAACTGCATGAACATTTATAACTTTCGTGGCAAAAAGAAAACTTTTAGAGGGCATCGCAGAGGGCTATTGTTGTGCAAAAGATATTAGCTGGGAGATGAGTGAGTATATTATAGATTTTATAAAATCATGAAAATATACTTATTGGTTTCTATATCCAGCTTCTACTTTACTGGAATTTAATGACTTCCCAAACAAAATTCTCCACTCTGGAAGTCCCCCGAAGCCCATAAATTATGTTCCCATACTCATTTTATATGGTTCTTTGAAAAATAGTTCTATTATTTGAAAAACAATTGTGGGCATTCTTTTTAATTCTTAAATGTGTGCAAAGACCCAGAAGAAAAGATTTTTCCATGGTAAAGTAAATAAGTAAATGAGATTTGTTCTTTAGCTCACCTTCATGTCAAAAAGGTAAACTTTGGTGGCTTTTCCATCAGGAAAGAGCAGACAGCAAGGACATTTGCTGTGTAAATAATGGCCTTTGGCATGACCAGCTGCAGCGTAATCCTAAGGCCCTCTCTCCCACAATTCAAAGAAAGATCACCGCTATTTTGCACGTAGAGGATACTACTTTGAAATAACTGTATACTGCCTAAGAAGGCATTCACTGAAACTCAGATTTGGACATTTCTTTTGAAGATATGTATCAAGAAAAATCATCGTGGCTGATGGTCCGTGGTATTGACAGTGCCTCCTCAGATGTTTGCCTTTAAGAACATTTAAAGGACCAAGAAGAGAAGGAAAATTGAAAAGTAAATTAAATGTCACAAGTGAAGGGCTGTCACCTCAGATTTAATAATGTCATTATTGAAAGTTAAATACCAGGTAATTATGAATATGAAGATGTGTGAGAAATCCACGGCATAATTAGAAACGTACCGCCAGCATTCTCAGAGCTAAGAATTCAACTTCACCTACAGAATTCTCTAAACGATGGGTTCTGCATACAGCCTATCCCTACCAGCCCATCAAATCTAGGTAGTTAGAAATTACTTGAGTTATGAAGATAGGATTTGGATTACTTTTTTCAAATGCAATCTATTTTTTTTCTCATGCTTTATTTTTGTCCTTTAAAATGGATGTGGCCCAGTGTGTTGGCAGCATATATACCTAGTTACCTTGCCAACTGGTTCCCTCTGCAGGCAAATACTTGCTGATTATATGATGCTAAACATGGATAATAATTCTATTACAGTTTTCATGGCGATTATTCAAAAATGCACAGCACGCAGACTCATCCCTCAACTTCGCTCTTCCATCCCTATTCTAATATACATCACCGGAATGATGACATTCAGCATCATATTTCATCAGAACATGTCTTTCTCCTGATGTATTGTGTTTCATACCATCGCTTTTAAAGCGACACAGAATTCCTAGTGAGTGAAAACTCATAAATAATATTACAATTAAAAATAAAAGATTACTTAGAAGGTAGCAAGTATATTTAGATGTGACTTTTAAATGGAAAATGTGTGGCATTTTTCAAACCTCAGAAACATCTATTATTCAGGCCAGGAGGGACCTGGGGAGATGATGGTTTTTCACACTTTCTACACTTTCCTGGTCCTTTCTCAGATAAACATGTACTCAGAGAGAAAAACTGACATGCAGATTTTGGGGGTACTGAGGATGGAATATGGAAGTCTGCTCAATCTTTATTTTTTTTTTTTGAGATTGTAAACATATCCCTTGGGTTATTAACCTTCTCAAAGTGCCAAAAATAGAATACGTACTGACTTTCTTTTTGATTGTCCTTTCTTCATTCCTCTGTCTTCCTCATTTCTCTTCTGGTCACTTCAGACCAGGATAAATGGAAGTATAAAAACAGGTCAGGTGCAAGTGAGGAGTAGGCCAACCTTAGGACCACCCTTGCAAACCCTACTGAAGATTCCAAGCTAATATGGGAGGGACCATTTAAAAAGCTACAGGTACTTGATGCAAGTCATCCAGAGACTAGCAAAGTGCACTAGAGTGAAGTACAGTAAAACATTAGCAAGTACTATGGGTTGGGGTTTTTTTGTTTTGTTTTGTTTTGTTTTGTTTTACAAATTAAAGGTTTGTGGCAACCCCGTGTCAAAGCAAAACTAACAGCCTCATTTTTCCAACCATCGTTCTCTTCATGTCTCTGTGTCAAAGAGAATTTAGTAATTCTCATGGTTTTTCAGTAATTTTTTTCATTATTATTATTAAGTTTGTTATGGTGACCAGCAATCAGTGATTATGTCTCACTGAAAGCTCAGATGATGGTTAGCACTTTTTAGGACAATTTTGTAATGAAGGTATGTACCTTTTTTAGGCATAATGCTATTGTGCATTTTATAGAACTACAGTGTAGTGTAAACATAACTTTTATATGCACTGGGAAACCAAAACATTCATTTAACTCACTATATTGTGACATTTGCTTCTATTGCAATGGTCTGGAACCAAACATGCAATGTCTCAAGGGATGCCTGTCTGCCAGATACCTGAACACCAGGTAGGAAGCTATTAGAACAGCACATGTGACAGGAAAGAATATATTCATTTACAGTGGTAGCATTGGAGATAAACAGAAGATAGATTTGAGATAAGCTGGAGGTAGCATCTCACCGTTCTCCACACCTTGCTTTCTACACTCTAGCCACAACGCGCTACTCAGTATTTCCCAACAGAGCATGCTGGTTCACACATGCCACCATGACCATGCTTCTCCTGTGTCACTTCCTACCACAAGTGAAAGAATGATCATAGTTTACGTCCTCACTGTCTTGTGGGTAATTTTTTTAATTTTATTTTTTATTTATTTGAGAGAGAGATAATCAGAGACAGAGAGCACGAGAGGGAAGAGGGTCAGAGGGAGAAGCAGACTCCCCGCTGAGCAGGGAGCCTGATGTGGGACTCGATCCAAGGACTCCAGGATCATGACCTGAGCCGAAGGCAGTCGCTTAACCAACTGAGCCCCCCGGACGCCCCCTTGTGGGTATTTTTAAAATAGTACCTACTCCAGATAGATATGCAGATGTTTATATGTACTTGTCCCCCTTCTTATTTGTAAGTTTCTTAAAGCTGTGTCTATGTTACTTACATTTTATTTCTTCTCACAGCCCTAGCAATATGCCCAGCAACAATATCAAGAACAACAACTTATAGTTTGCTTACAATAATAATTCCTTTTTTTTCCTGTCTAATAAAATGAAACCCTTGAATGAACGCCACAAAATTCCTTCTCTAAGTATCCTAGATCATGCAGATATACAGAACCTTCTCATACTTCCTTCTGCATCTCCCCCTGCTACATATTTCCCCTGAAATAGGGAGTTGTGACTGTCATGTTTCAAAGCACACCATGTCAATATCAATCCCTGATGTACTGAATAGTGGTAGACGGAGGATTAATCCCAGGATCTTCTCTCTAACCTTGGTAACACCCCACAGAGTTGCCAGAACCCATCAGCAGAGTCCTAAGGGACTTTGACTCCACTTTGCCTAGACTGAAGGTCCCTGGAGGAGTAACACCAGCCCAGCCTCAGGTTTTTGGCTCCTCGAGTCAGTAGCCCTGTCTTGGCACTAGACACCATCCTTCATCAAGGTGAACCATGACACCCTCTTGTGTTGTGGCAATCACCTAAGACCACCCTTTACCTTCCTTACCCCCCACCTGAGACTTCCATCATCCTCTAGTCTTTATACTTAGTCTATGTACTTGGTGTCCCATGTTTAAACTTTGCCTTCCTTAACAGACTGAGACTTCATTTTGCCCTGAGTTCTTCGTGTTCTCAACTGTCTTGGGCTGAAGGTCTCACTTTGACTTCATTCTTATAAAACTTAAATCCCAATATTACATATTGGGATTTGTATGTAATGTATGTAAGTATTACATACATTCCTAGATTTAGCATTGGCAAAATTTATCTTCTTCTGAAGACCCCCTTATGACAATATAATCCAGAGATACATTCAAGACAGACTCAGGTTAGAGAGAGAAGATATAGAAAATCCAACTATAGTGCTCAGCCCTTGCTCTCTGCTCAGAGCTCATGAAATAAAGGTGGATCATTTAACCTATCATCTCTCTCTCTGACCAAGTATACTTTGGATCTGTCTTTTTTCCTCCAGAATGCAACTAAATAGGAATAACCTAGAGCTCACTTAGTGGTTGTTTATGTCTTACTGTAAAGAAAAAGCTAACAGGTTAACCATAAATATTTGGCTGCTCAAAATGTTATGAATGAGTGATTAGAGGTTTTTCCCTACCACCCTCCCCCCATGGATTTAACCTGAAACAGTCAAGAGGATTGATGATGAGGGGACCAAGCTGAAACTGTCACTGTGAATGTCATTAAGGAGATGAAGTGCACGTGAATGCAGTTCTGCTGGGCAGCAGAGATTTTCTCCCACATAATTCACGGCCAGATCAGACAGCTTGCCATTATTTTCCCAAAACAACAACAATTGGAAGTGGCAGATTTTAAGGACATCATCCTTGTGGAGCAGAGCTGAAGGAGGGAGAAGACCAAAGGTAAGACGAGCCCACAAGAATACTCTAAAAATATACTGATACCAAAAAAAAAAAAAAAAAAAAAAAATATACTGATACCTGGGGCACCTGGGTGGCTCAGTCGGTTAAGTGTCTGACTCTTGATTTAGGCTCAGGTCATGATCTCAGGGTTGTGAGATGGAGCCCCACGTCAGATTCTCTCCCTCTGCCCCTCCCTCAGTATTATATATATATATATATATATATATATATATATATATATATATATATATATATATCTTGCTTGCTCTAGGACAGCTCAGAGGAAGTTCTATGTCTTCCCTGTTCAATATGGCAGCCACTAGTCACAGGGGGCTGTTGAGTTCTTAAAATGTGGCTAGTCCAAACTGAAATGTGCTGTAAGCAAAAACTGCACACGAAATTTCAAAGACTTAACTATGAGAGAAAGAATGCAAAACATCTCAATAATATTTTATATTGAGTACATGATGAAATGTTAATATTTTGGACATACCAGGTCAAACAAAACATAATATTAAAATTAATTTTAGTAATCTGTTTCTGTTTGTAATGTGGCTACCAGTAAATGTAAAATTATATATGTGGCCAGCATTACATATTTTTATTGGGCAGCACTGCTCTATAGGATTCTTGGGGTGGGTAGAGCTATGAGGTTAGTGTAAAGCAAGCAGGAACAGAATCACAGAGGTGAAATTGTTATTCTGGTCTGCATAGACAGATAAAAGCTGAGGTATAGAACTGGCTGCATAGTGCTCTCCCCAGTGTGACCCAGAGGATGACATCAACCTGCCAACTGTCACTGGTCCATGGCAGGTATAGAAACAGAAGACACACCTTTAGAAACTTATATACAGTTTGACAGATCAATTTCACTTTTGTTGAATTTAATATCATTTTTTAAATGGACTTGTATTTTGTATCTTTGCAATCTCTTACTTCATTTTTATTAATTTCTATTTGCAAATAATATTACAAAATTATTAACCCGTGATACTGAAAATACAATCTTCACAGTTTGAGAAACACTGAGATGTGTACTTTTGGTGATGCTATGTTTAGTTTTGACATCCACAGAAGCAGAGATTCATGGGTTTCCTACATTCTTCCTGAAAGCCAGTGTTTAATGGAGAATAACAGTATTCCATTTTCTTATACCTAGCTAAAGTGTAGCTGTATCTAAATTTCTTTAAATGCAAAACCAGTTTAAATATAAAACAAAATAATGGGCTAGCCCCTTAACTCTATAGACATGTTTCATTTTCCGTAAAATATAAAAATTGGAAAAATTGATATTTAGCCAGCTTCTAAATGACATAATTTGGGCAAATCCACATTTTAGATAAGGAGCTGGTAGCAGTCTCCACTATAGTGGATGCCCACCTGGCCTCTCGCTACCCTGAATCGGGTTGAATCAGAGGTGTGATATGGCGTGGCCTGGACATGGGAAGAAAGACACAGTAAATGCTCTTTGATAATAATGAGAAGAAAAGACTTGGGAGTTGAGTGTGATCCAGCTTGGCAGTTCATTAGCAAACACCTGTTCACTCTGCCCAAGTATGAAAACCAAAAAAACCCTGCTTAGAAAAATTGAAGATTTCTCCACTTCCCTCCAAAACAAGAAACATGTTCAATTCAACCTGCCAAGTGTAAATCCTGCCTCAGTGCAGGAGAAAGTTAGACAATTCTCACTACACCGGTCTGGCAACATCACACTCCAAAACATGGCTTAAAACCACAAGAGCACTCCAATCTTTGATGTCAGGAGATATTCCCAGGTACAGACTCCAGGGTAAAGACACATACAAAACAAAATAATTGAGAATTTCTTTTAAAGATTTTATTTATTTATTTGACAGAGAGAGAGAGAGAGAGAGCAGGAACATAAGCAGGGGGAGTGGGAGAGGGAGAAGCAGGCTTTCCACCGAGCAGGGAGCCCAATGCCGGGCTCGATCCCAGGACCCTGGGATCATGACCTGAGCCAAAGGCAGACGCTTAATGACTGAGCCACCCAGGCACCCCAACAATTTGAGAATTTTTTAAGGTAACTTTTTTTTCTCATAGCCTCAGATTTCACAATTCACTCAGCTTGCTTTGTACGAATTCTAGAAAAGAGGCCACAAATGGCCCCCTATTAATTTCCTCTTTCTTAGGTGTTTTAAAGGTCCTTTATATTAGATATCACCACTGGTAATTTGATTCTTCTCCATTTCATTGACATTTAATTTCATTGACATTTAATTTGCTGAAGGATCCTAATAACTCAGGATCAATCTAGAAAGGGTTGTGGAAAAGAGGGAAGGGTATTTTCAAAAAAGCAAAAGCAGAGTACTCTAGATGTCCGTTCTTAGAGGGCAGGTACTCTGCACTTAGCTGGTCTTAGAACCATCTTCGGCAGTAATGAAATAATAAATACTATAATTGACTCCAGGTGGACAAACTAATCAAGCATCTACTATATGCCAACACTGACAAAGCATTTCATTCTTCCACATAATCTCGCAAGGTATGCATTTTGTGATAAGGACACTAAAACTAAGAGAAGTTAGATAAATTCAGGTCACCCCCTTCCCCTCCCATTGACACACTCTGCCACCATAGGAAACAGCTCAGAAGCACTCACCATGCCATCTATTAACCATGTTAAATATTCCCTCATAAGCTCCCTTCTTGCTCTACCTGGAGGTGAGTGGGTGAAGTTCTGCTCTGAAAATTAAGGGAGGTCTTAAGTTGCACAGCATGGTTTGTTTCTCTTTGACTTTGACTTTGACTTTGCCTCTGTGAATGCAGTGCCACATTCATGTGTAAGCTGATATGTAAAAAAAACACTCCATTTTGAGGTTTTCATGGTTCTTTCTTGTATCAGTTGTCCAAATGGCTCACTTACCTTGATTTGTTTTCACATCATTTCCTTGCTGGGCAGAGGAGGCCTGAACCTGGTCATTCGCCAGAGACCAGCTCTGTGTTGATTCCCCAAAAGAACATGTAAACTTTTCTTCCCCCAAAATATGAGAAAACTCTACACAGGACCGACTTTACATGTATACAGATTAAGCTACCATCTGCAAGAAGGGTCCTTCATTCTACAATATAATGTTTCCACCTCTTTATGAAAACCTAAGTCTCTCTACAAAGAGCATGAAGGAGAGCTCTTCCGAAAGGACCATTTCCTTGTGCAAGTAGAGGAAGACACCGCACTCAAAGGCTATGGACATGGACTTCACAACCAGACCAGCTAAGGTACATTACTGCTTTGCTGCTTAATTACTGCATAACTTTAAGCAAAACTGTATCATCAGAACTGAATCAGGAAAAGCAAAGCCATTCTAATCATCTTAAGCAGGAAGGAATTAGGTTTAAAAATTATCAAAAGGGTTAGAGTAGTAGAACAGAGGGTAGGAGGGAAGCTGGTGCTCTCCAACGCTCAGGAACAATAGGAAGCCTGACAACACTGCCCAGTCTCACCCTCTGCACAACCACAATGACATTAGCGTTCTGCCGTGGCCATTACCAAAGTCAAAAGAATAGCTTCTCCCTTCCTTCTGCCTTCCCATCCCAAGTGAGAGCCTCCTGTTGGAAGAACCTAAAGCAAAGCTATGCTGGCAAGTGTGTCTAGGAAACGTAGTTTCTAGGCTTCGAGCTTCTAGCACACAGAGGGAAGCAACACACAACATCCATTACCACAATTTACGTACTCTGTGTGAGCCACAGCTTTTTCCTAAAATAAAAACAATGGCCTTATGCTGTATTCACTTTTAAAAGTGCTTACTGTATGTTGGGCTACTATATACTAGATTTTGGTCCAGGAACAGTGGGCATAAATATTTTTTTTAAAGTAGAGTCTCAGCTTTCATATGATTTCACAAACACATACTTAAATAGATAATTACAATAACAGTTTGATGCCAATTCTATTCCTTCCATTTGGGATGAATGGAAAGAGTTTCTAAAGGAGATGATGCCTACTTGAGTCTTCAACTATGAGTAGAGTTAGCCAGGCCATGGGTAGCAGAAGACTGGGGCTAGAGAGAGAATTCATCATTTCAGCAGGAAATAAAAACAAGTACAAGAGAAAAGTAAAGACGCCTTACAGTGTAGAGCATAATAAAAGCAGTCTTAAATTGCCAGAGAATAAACCACAAGGAAGGAAATGGGGAAAGAGAGCTAGGCAGAGGCAGGATCAGCAAAAGCCTGCTATGTCCTGTTAAAAAATTCAGAGACCTCAACCTAATGGAAGAGAAGAGATGTGGAAGAGTTTGAAGTCCAGCTGTGGTGTGGTTAAATTTGTGATGTCTAATGGCTATAAGGATAAATATAAGCAGAGAGGCCAGTTCAAAAACTTGCAAATAGTTCTGGAATGAGTTACTGAAAAACTGAATTAGGATGAATGCAAAGAAAGGGTGAGTCACTCAGACACACCCTATTGCACTAGCTAAAGTACCAGCAGACCTGTAACAGGGTAGCACATCTTGTTTCCCAACCTGCTTTTGGGCGTGGAAGCGCACGCTTTAAGAAGGAATTATTTGACAACTGAAGTGGAAGGTAGGACTGCCCAACTCACACGGGATCATATTTTATATAAAGAGTGTAGGTTCAGTCAACTGTAGACATTTTATCTTGCTAGGTGGGGACACAAAGTTTGGGGCAGGGCTAGATGACGCTGAACAATAGAGAGGAGACTGATCCTATATCTGCTAGGAATCCTGTTCCCTGGCTAGATTAGTGAGAGCAAGAATAGAGCAAAAGAGATACAGTTCTAGAAATAAAGATACAAGTTGTCAGGACTCGATGGCCGGTTAATGTAGAAGGTGTCAAAAGCCAGAAATCAGTATTAGAGTGCATCGTCACAACCCCTTATTGGGAATCTATGTGGCCAAAAGGGCTTAAGGTGGAGGAGGAGCAAGATGGCAGAGGAGTAGGAGACTTAAATTTCGTCTGGTCCCAGGAATTCATCTAGATAAGGATCAAACCATTCTGAACACCTATGAACTCAACAGGAGATGGAAGAAAAGAATAGCAACAACTCTCTGAACAGAAAAGCGACCACTTACTGGAAGGTAGGACATGCGGAGAAGTGAATCCAAGGTGATATTCGGGAGGATAGACGGCGGGGGAGGGGGCCTCCATCGGCCGCTTCTGGCAAGTGACAGAGCTGTGGAGCGCAAAATCAGAACTTTTAGAAGTCGGCTCCGCTGAGGGATGTCCCTCCAGTGGCTAAGCAGGGGTGGAACCCTCACAGGACACTGTGGTCTCAGGACCCTCGGGGTCACAGAAAGACCGGGGGTGCCTGAGTGCGGCAGAGCTCCCAGGTATCAGAGCAGGGAAGCCGGCTACAGAGACGGAGCCGAGGCACAGGTTCTCAGCTCAGGGTGGCCATAAACTGTGATCCGCGGCCCAGTCGGGCCACTGCTCCTCCAGCAGGAACCCAACAAGCGGCAGAGCCGGGGAGACTCCCCTTCCTCCCCCGGGAGGAGTGAAGCGGGAGCGCACCGCAGGGATCTGCTGGGTTTGAAGACTCCACAAGGGGTCGGGTGCCAGAGATAGAAACACTCGGTCACAGGCTGGGTGAGCACGGAGTGTGGCCAGAGACCAGGGAGATGGGAGTGACTGACTGCTTTTCTCTGGGGGCGCACTGAGGAGCGGAGCCCCGAGTTCTCGGCTCCTCTGGCCGGAGATTGGGGAGGCCGCCATTTTCACTCTCGTCCTCCAAAGCTGTACCAAAAGCTTGCAGGGAACAAAGGCTCCTGAGAGCAAACCCGAGCAGATTACTTAGCCTGGACCAGGCAAGGGTGGGGCAATTCTGCCTCCGGCAAAGACATTTGGGAACCACGGCAACAGGCCCCCCCAGAAGATCAGCAAGAACAGCCAGCCAAGACCAAGTTTACTGATCAATGAGAATGGCAGAACGCCAGTGCTAGGGGACTACTGCACATAGAATCCATGGCTTTTTTCCCATGATTCTTTAGTCTTTCAAAGTTAATTTTTGTAATTTTCTTTTTTTTCTTTTTGGAATTTTTCTTTTTCCCTTTCCAACCAACATCTTATCAATCCCTTTTTTAAAAATCTTTTTTATTTTTCATTTTTAGAGTCATATTCTATCCCTTCATAGTAGTTAACCTTATTTTTGACATATATATATATATATATATATATATATATATATATATATAAATTGTTCTCTCTTTAAAATTTTGGGATACAGTTTCTTCTAACACACTAAAATATACCCTAAATCTCTAGTGTATGGCTTTGTTATAGTCTCCTGCCTGATCACATTCTCTCCCTTTACTTTTTTATTAATTTCTCTTCTTTCTTTTTCAACCAACATCATATCAATTCCTTTTACAAAATCTTTTATAATTTTCATCTTTACAGACCTATTCCATCCCTTCATCATATTTGCCCTTATATTTGTACATATATAAGCTTTTCTTTCTTTAAAATTTTGGGAGGCAGTTTCTTCTAACAGACCAAAATACACCCAAAATCTAGTGTGTGGCACTGATCTATGCACCAGGCTTATCATAACGGATCATGTTCTTTTTTTTTCTCTCTTTCTTTTTTTTTGTTTTTTTTTTTCCTTTTTTCTTTCTTCCCTTTCTTTTCCCCCATTTTCAGGTCTCTTCTGATTTGTTTAGTGTATATTTTTCTGGGGTCGTTGTTACCCTGTTAGCACTTTGTTCTTTCATTCATCTATTCTCCTCTGGACAAAAGGACAAGATGAAAAAAATCACCTCAAAAAAAGAACAAGAGGCAGTACCAACTGCCAGGGACCTAATCAATACAGACATTAGTAAGATGTCAGAACTAGAGTTCAGAATGACGATTATAAAGGTACTAGCTGGGCTTGAATAAAGTATGGAAGATAACTAGAGAAACCCTTTCTGGAAAAATAAAAGAACTAAAATCTAACCAAGTCAAAATCAAAAAGGCTATTAATGAGGTGCAATAAAAAAAATGGAGGCTCTAATTGCTAGGATAAATGAGGCAGAAGAGAGAATTAGTGATATAGAAGACCAAATGACAGAAAATAAAGAAGCTGAGAAAGAGATAAACAACTACTGGATCACGAGGGCAGAATTTGAAAGATAAGTGATACCATAAGATGAAACAATATTAGAATAATTGGGATCCCAGAAGAAGAAGAAAGAGAGAGAGAGGCAGAAGGTATATTGGAGCAAATTATAGCAGAGAACTTCCCTAATTTGGGGAAGAAAACAGGTATCAAAATCCAGGAGGCACTCAAAATCAATAAAAAGTGGTCAACACCCCAACACCTAAGGGTAAAACTTATGAGTCTCAGAGACAAAGAGAAAATCCTGAAAGCAGCTCAGGAGAAGAGATCTGTAACCTATAATGGTAGAAATACTAGATTGTCAACAGACCTATCCACAGAGACCTGGCAGGCCAGAAAGGACTGGCATGATATATTCAGAGCACTAAATAAGAAAAATATGCAGCCAAGAATAATATACCCAGCTAGGCTGTCATTGATAATAGAAGGAGAGATAAAAAGTTTCCAGGATTTGTCCTGGAAACTTTTTGTTTGCAAAAACTAAAGGAATTTGCAAACATGAAACCAGCCCTACAAGAAATATCGAAATGGGTCCTCTAAGCAAAGAGAGAGCCTAAAAGTAACATAGACCAGAAAGGAACACAGACAATATACAGTAACAGTCACCTTTCAGGCACTACAGTGGCACTAAATTCATATCTTTCAATAGTTACCATGAATATAAATGGGCTAAATACCCCAATCAAAAGACACAGGCTATCAGACTGGATAAAAAAAAACAAGACCCATCAATATGCTGTCTGCAAGAGACTCATTTTAGACCCAAAGACATATCCAGATTTAAAGTGAGGGGTGGAAAACAATTTACCATGCTAATGGACACTAAAAGAAAGCTGGGGTGGCAATCCTTCTATAAGACAAATTAGAATTTAAACCAAAGACTGTAATAAGAGATGAGGAAGGACACTATATCCTACTTAAAGGGTCTACCCAACAAGAAGATCTAACAATTGTAAATATCTATGCCCCTAACATGGGAGCAGCCAATTATATAAGGCAATTAATAACAAAAGCAAAGAAACACATTGACAACAATACAATAATAGTGGGGGACTTTAACACCCCCCTGACTGAAATGGACAGATCATCTAAGCAAAAGATCAACAAGGAAATAAAGACTTTAAATGACACACTGGACCAAATGGACTTCACAGACATATTCAGAACATTCCATCCCAAAGCAACAGAATATACAGTCTTCCCTAGTGCCCATGGAACATTCTCCAGAATAGGTCACATCCTAGGTCACAAATCAGGTCTCAACTGGAACCAAAAGACTGGGATTATTCCCTGCATATTTTCAGACCACAGTGCTTTGAAACTAGAACTCAATCACAAGAGGAAAGTCGGAAAGAACTCAAATACACGGAGGCTATAGAGCATCCTACTAAAGAATGAATGGGTCAACCAGGAAATTAAAGAAGAATTAAAAAAATTCATGGAAACCAATGAAAATGAAAACACAACTGTCCAAAATCTTTGGGATACAGCAAAGGCAGTCCTGAGATGAAAGTATATAGCAATACAAGCCTTTCTCAAGAAACAAGAAAGGTCTCAAATACACAACCTAACCCTACACCTAAGGGAGCTGGATAAAGAACAGCAAATAAAGCCTTAACCCAGCAGGAGAAGAGAAATAATAAAGATCAGAGCAGAAATCAATGAAATAGAAACCAAAAGAACAGTAGAACAGATCAACGAAACTAGGAGCTGGTTCTTTGAAAGAATTAGTAAGATTGATAAACCCCTGGCCAGACTTATCAAAAAGAAAAGAGAAAGGACACAAATAAATAAAATTATGAATGAAAGAGGAGAGATCACGACCAATACCAAAGAAATACAAACAATTATAAGAACATATTATCAGCAACTATATGCCAGCAAATTAGATAATCTGGAAGAAATGGTTGCATTCCTAGAGATGTATCAACTACCAAAACGGAACCAGGAAGAAATAAACCTGAACAGACCTATAACCACTAAGGAAATTGAAGCAGTCATCAAAAGTCTCCCAACAAACAAGAGCCTAGGCCCAGATGGCTTCCCAGGGGAATTCTACCACACATTTAAAGAAGAATTAATAGCTATTCTTCTGAAACTATTCCAAAAAATAGAAATGGAAGGAAAACTTCCAAACTCATTTTATGAGGCCACCATAACCTTGCTCCCAAAACCAAAGACCCCATCAAAAAGGAGAATTACAGACCAACATTCCTAATGAACATGGATGCAAAAATTCTCACCAAAATACTCGTCAATAGGATCCAACAGTACATTAAAAGGATTATTCACCACAACCAAGTGGGATTTATCCCTGGGCCGCAAGGTTGGTTCAACATCGGCAAATCAATCAATGTGATACAATATATTAATAAAGGAAAGAACAAGAACCATATGATCCTCTCAATAGATGCAGAAAAAGCATTTGACAAAGTACAGCATCCTTTCTTGATCAAAACTCTTCAGAGTATAGGGATAGAGGGTACATACCTCAATATCATAAAAGCCATCTATGAAAAACCCACAGCGAATATCATTCTCAATGTGGGAGAACTGAGAGCTTTCCCTCTAAGGTCAGGAACATGGCAGGGATGTCCACTATCACCACTGCTATTCAACATAGTATTAGAAGTCCTAGCCACAACAATCAGACCACAAAAAAAATAAAAGGCATCCGAAACGGCAAAGAAGTCAAACTCTCACTCTTTGCAGATGATATGATACTGTATGTGGAAAACCCAAAAGACTCCACCCAAAACTGCTAGAACTCATACAGGAATTCAGTAAAGTGGCAGGATATAAAATCAGTGCACAGAAATCAGTGGCATTCCTATACACCAACAACAAGACAGAAGAAAGAGAAATTAAGGAGTCAATCTCATTTACAACTGCACCCAAAACCATAAGACACCTAGGAACAGAAGAGGCAAAGAATCTGTACTCAGAAAACTATAAAATACTCATGAAAGAAATTGAGGAAGACATAAAGAAATGGAAAAACGTTTCATGCTCATGAATTGGAAGAACAAATATTGTGACAACATCAATGCTACCTAGAGCAATCTACACATTTAATGCAATCCCTATCAAAATACCACATACTTTTTTCAAAGAAATGGTAGAAATAATCCTAAAATTTGTGCGGAACCAGAAAAAAACCCAAATAGCCAGAGGAATGTTGAAAAAGAAAAGCAAAGCTGGCGGCATCACAATTCCAGACTTCAAGTTCTATTACAAAGTTGTCATCATCAAGACAGTATGGTACTGGCACAAAAACAGACACATAGATCAGTGGAACAGAATAGAAAGCCCAGAAATGGACCTTCAACTCTATGGTCAACTAATCTTCGACAAAGCAGGAAAGAATGTCCAATGGAAAAAAGACAGTCTCTTCAACAAATGGTGTGGGGAAAATTGGACAGCCACGGGCAGAGGAATGAAACTGGTCCATTTCCTTACACCACACACAAAAATAGACTCCAAATGGTTGAAAGACCTAAACGTGAGACAGGAGTCCATCAAAATCCTAAAGGAGAACACAGGCAGCAACCTTTTCGACCTCAGCCACAGCAACTTCTTCCTAGAAACATTGCCAAAGGCAAGGGAAGCCAGGGCAAAAATGAACTATTAGGACTTCATCAAGATAAAAAGCTTTTACACAGCAAAGGAAACAGTCAACAGAACCAAAAGACAACTGACAGAATGGGAAAAGGTATTTGTAAATGACATATCAGATAAAGGGCTAGTATCCAAAATCTATAAAGAACTTTTCAAACTCAACACCAAAAGAACAACTTTTTTTTTCTTTTTCAAAGATTTATTTATTTGATAGAGAGAGAGAGACAATTACAGAGGGAATACAAGCAGGGGGAGCAGGAGAGGGAGAAGCAGGCTCCCAGCTGAGCAAAGAGCCTGATGCAGGGCTCAATTCCAGGATCATGACCTGAGTCAAAAGCAGACGCTTAACGACTGAGCCACCCAGGTGCCCCTCAACACCCAAAGAACAAATAATCCAATCAAGAAATGGGCAGAAGACATGAACAGACATTTTTCCAAAGAAGACATCCAAATGGCCAACAGACACATGAAAAAGTGCTCAACATCACTCAGCATCAGGGAAATCTAAATCAAAACCTCAATGAGATACCACCTCACACCCGTCAGAATGGCTAAAATTAACAAGTCAGGAAACGACAGATGTTGGCGGGGATGTGGAGAAAGGGGAACCCTCCTACACTGTTGGTGGGAATGCAAGCTGGTGCAACCACTCTGGAAAACAGTATGGAGTTTCCTCAAAAAGTTGAAAATAGAGCTACCCTATGACCAAGCAATTGCACTACTGGGTATTTACCCGAAAGATACAAATGTAGGAATCCGAAGGGGTACATGCACCCCGATGTTTACAGCAGCACTGTCTACAATAACCAAACTGTGGAAAGAGCCAAGATGTCCATCAACAGATGAATGGATAAAGAAGAGGTGGTATATATACACAATGGAATATTATGCAGCCATCAAAAGGAATGAGATCTTACCATTTGCTACGACGTGGATGGAACTGGAGGGTATTATGCTGAGTGAAATAAGTCAATCAGAGAAAGACATGTATCATATGATCTCACTGATATGAGGAATTCTTAATCTCAGGAAACAAACTGAAGTTTGCTGGAGTGGTTGGGGTGAGAGGGATGGGGTGGCTGGGTGATAGACATTGGGGAGGGTATGTGCTACGGTGAGTGCTGTGAATTGTGTAAGACTGTTGAAACACAGACCTGTACCTCTCAAACAAATAATGCATTATATGATTAAAAAAAAAAAGATAGTAGGAAGGGAAAGATGAAGGGGGCGAAATTGGAGCGGGAGACAAACCATAAGATACTATGCACTCTGAGAAACAAACTGAGGATTCTGGGGGGGGTGGGAGGATGGGTTAGCCTGGTGATGGGTATTAAAGAGGGCATGTACTGAATGGGGCACTAGGTGTTATACGCAAACAATGAATCATGGAACACTACATCAAGAACTAATGATGTAATGTATGGTGATGAACATAATAAAAATTTTTAAAAATTATATGAAGAAAAAAGACTTGAATATAAAAAAATATTTTTAAAAAAAGAACTGCTTAAGGTTGTGGAAAGTTTCAGATGTAATACAAATAATTTGGTGTATATATCATGTATAATAGAACACACGCAGGAAGATCTACACTAAGGGCCACACACCAACATATTAGTAGTTCTTCAGTGAAGTAAATGAATATTCCTACAACTGGGATAAATAAAACAATTAAGATAACTTCATTTCAGTCCAGTTGGGTTTCACCTCAAATGAATTGAGACAAGGTCAGGTTTCATTGCTAAGTGGATGACGAACACTGTTTTCACGGCTCTTTCAATTTCAGAACTGTGACACCCATATTTTGCCGGGACAGAGGTAAGATTGTTGGGTTGGATTTAGGCAGGTGTACCCTCTATTCTGTCTCCCCACCTCTGTCCCTGTCTCCAAAGGTGGGGACCTACCTGACTATCATGAACAGAGGTGGGAATATGGCTGCCCAGCCACATATGCTGATTGCCATGGGGCTCAAGAGCTCTGTGGAAAATCACCTGACCTCAGCTCTATTATTAGACTTTATGAATCTTTTGTGATCTTGGTTAGTCCCCTATGGGTCCATTTTAGAGCAAGAGAGAATGAAGTCCCTGAGAGAACATCACTGTGAGATGGTAAGAAATCTGTCCAAATAGCCAGACCGAGGAGCACACTGTATACTGGGAAACTTGACTCAGACAGCAGCTCCAGGTAAGGAGTGAGATTCTGCCTGGCTGTTTCCTGAGCTAGACACTGTCTCTTCCCATCCCTAGACAACTCCAACAACAACTTAAAAAAACAAACAAACAAACAAACACAAAAACTCTCTCAGTGAGGTGGTTATCCCAGCCAGAGGGAGAAGAACACAGGACATGAGTTGTCAGCGTGGGATGGAGGGATCATGGCAATTCAGGGGATGGCCCATGGAGACTAGGGGTCTGAAGGATACCAGTACGGACAGCAGAGAAATAGAGAAGTTTATAGGGAAGAACAGCAGAGTAAGAGCAACCCCAGGAACAAAACAGGGCTAATGTGATAGACAACAGACCATGGGGTCTGCAGAGCTGTAGAGTAAGGACTGATCATAATGCCTACCTACAGTCTCCTCGAGAGAATAATTGCAAAGGCAGACAACTAGGATAAATGAGGTTCTTGCTTAAAGCAAGTAGGGGATGATCTGTATTTGGAGCATTACTGTACATTTGACATCCTTCTGCTCAATAGCAAGAGACATGTGGAAGACATTTTTTTAAATGACTCACAGGTTTATAGCTATGATAACTAAATGGATGGTGGTGCTACCAACAAAAAAAAAATTTTTTTAATGAGGTTTTAGAGGAAAGACGGTTAGTTCATCTGGGGTCATACTCAGCTGGGGTGCTCATATACCATCAAGGTAGTGAGCTACCGGGTGTACAATTCTCAAGTTGATAGGAAATGTCTGTGCTGGAGATAATGATTTCAAGGTGTAGGTATAAAATAAAACCACAAGAATGTTTAAATTACTTAAGGAGAATAAGTAGATGAGAATATATTGGTAAGCTGATGATAGAACCCGGAAGAACACCAACATTTCAAAAATGAGTAGTGGAATAAAAACCACTGTTGGCAGAGAGAAAAATAAATAGTAAAGAGTGAACAAGATGAACCACTTCGTACAAAATCAAGGGATAATAAAGATTGAGAAGGAGGCAATGGTTGTCAAAGGAGAGAAAGAATAAAATGTATCCAACAAAATTTGGAAAAAGAAGGCCATGATGATAGCGAAAAATTTCAGTGCACTGGTGGAGGCCAGCACTAGGCTGTAGGAAATGGGTGGGAAGTAAGTGAAAAGCCTAAGTATAGAATATTCTTTCAAGGGCTTTGAAAAAGATTAAGTGAGGTAATTTTTTAGTAGAGCGTTTGGAAATTAATGGGACCCATTGTAACCCACTGACTTCAAATCACATAAAGGTCTAAAGTGTGATGTCAGGTCCTTTCCTGGGAAGGTATCTGTGTAGATGAGGGAAGACAGTTGTTGATTCCCTGTTCTATTCTCACTGCCTCTATTTTGGCATGTCTAACCCTCCAGGCACCTGGCAAGGGAAGGGGGGACAACCTGAACAGCAAGCTCAGTGCAGGTAAGATGCTTGGCCTAGCAACAAGAAGGTGGGGGTCCAAAGTGATTCACAGTAGTGGTTTGCTTTAGAAATTTGACATTGGTTTCCTGCCCTACAAGAGAAGAGATCTGATATATTTACTTTGAAACCAATTGTCAAAATTGACAATCATTGTCAAAATCCTGGACTTGCAACCAGCTGGGTGTATCACCTTTAAAGCATTTTCTTATAGGATATGATAGCTGACCTCAAAGCCACCCCAATTATTATGCCTATTTGTCTAAAATCCTTGACAACTATGCACTGTATTATTATTATTAATTATTATTATTATTACCTCTGTATCTTTGACATTTCAGAGATCCTTCCCATATTTTTCTGAGGGCAGAGGATCTTGCAAAAATGCCAAACCATTTTCCTATCCCTCTATCCTATTTAATTTCTCCTACTTCCCTCACCATTCTAATCAAGGATGGCTGGTGGTACAGAAACCTCACTGACCAAAGTCAGTTGTGAGAGATTCTGATCTTCAGGTTGGAAAATACCTTCCAGAATAGGTGGTTATCGCCTTTTCCGCAGCACCCATCATATTCAAGTAAATGACTAAGCAGATACTGGGTGGCAAAGACTTATTGACAGGAAGATCAAGCTCCCAGTTTTTAGTCTCCGTGCCCTACAATCCTTTTTCCTTTGGGGAGTAGAAGGGACAGAAGTCCTTTTCTTTTTCTGTCTTCCTTACGGAAATATCCAGCTCCCATTTCTAAGGACATAGCTGCCACTGTTTTGCTCCTGCCATCAGAATAGGTGTGAGACCAGTTAGAATGGCAAAAATTGACAAGGCAAGAAACAACAAATGTTGGAGAGGTTGTGGAGAAAGGGAAACCCTCTTACACTGTTGGTGGGAATGCAACTTGGTGCAGCCACTTTGGAAAACAGTGTGGAGGTGCCTCAAAAAATTAAAAATAGAGCTACCCTTTGACCCAGCAACTGCACTACTGGGTACTTACCCCAAAGACACAGATGTAGTGAAAAGAAGGGCCATATGCACTCCAATGTTCATAGTCTGTAATAGCCAAACTGTGGAAAGAGCCAAGATGCCCTTCAACAGATGAATGGATAAAGAAGACGTGGTCCATATATACAATGGAATATTACTCAGCCATCAAAAAGGATGAATACCCAACTTTTACATCCACATGGATGGGACTAGAGGAGATTATGCTAAGTGAGATAAGTCAGGCAGAGAAAGTCAATTACCATATGGTTTCACTTATTTATGGAACATCAGGAACAGCATGGAGGACATTGGGAGAAGGAAGGGAAAAATGAAGGGGGGGAAATCTGAGAGGGAGACAAACCATGAGAGACTAGGGACTCCGAGAAACAGACTGAGGGTTTTGGAGGCAGGGGGGTAGGGGGAAGATGGGTTGGCCTGGTGGTGGGTATTAAGGAGGGCACATACTGCATGGAGCACTGGGTGTTATACGAAAACAATGAATTGTGGATCACTACATCAAAAAATAATGTATTGTAGGGTGCCTGGGTGGCTCAGTTGGTTAAGTGACTGCCTTCCGCTCAGGTCATGATCCTGGAGTCCCAGGATCGAGTCCCTCATCGGGCTCCCTGCTCAGCAGGGAGTCTGCTTCTCCCTCTGACCCTCTTCCCTCTCGTGCTCTCTCTCTCTCTCTCTATCTCATTCTCTCTCTCAAATAAATAAATAAAATCTTTAAAAAAAATAATAATGTATTGTATGGTGACTAACACAACATGATAAAATTAAATTAAATTTTAAATAAATAAATAATAGGTGTGAGAGAACATTCAGTGGTAATTAATTGGGGTTTACTAGCATTCTGTGTATTTCCTTATAGCCAAAATCTTCAGACCCCTTTATTCTTATCCCTGTGCACTGATTCCAAACCAATTTATTCTGGTCATCAGAAAGATACCTTTCACCTATTTAAAGTTCTTTCCAGATGTCAGTACTGGTGGGCATACAACAATATGATTTATGATTTAATTGTGTGTGATTAAACCAGAGAGAGAAATCAGGTCTGCGGTAACTCAAAGGTGATCTCAGGTGAGCAAGCTTGATTTAACCCTTTTGAACATACTCAAATTATTTAGCTCATGAACTACCTCCAAACTCCTCCCTAGACTATTTCCAAAGATGGCACTAATTAGACCACATATTGTTCTGTCTCTAATTACAATATATTTAATTAGCTTGTACAATTTTTCCCCCATTAAACTGTCATTATCATAAGGTTAGGAACCCTCCTGCCACGGCAACCTGGGTGGGAACATACACAATTCGACCTTTATTTAAAATCCTAACTCAGCTCAAATTCAACTATGTTTTTGGCTGCCATCACTAAAAAGTCAAAAGAATGCTAATTTCTCTCTCTTGTCTGTCTCTCCAAAAATGTATTAGTGACTTGTATATGTTTCCCTGAATTTACTGACCTCACTATTGCTATTCCTTGCTACCATTGCCTCTTCCAAAACCATAAATTTCCCTCTTGGATCTTCATTCTGATCAATACTGCCCCCAAGAAAAGAGTACTGCAGAAGTAGGAACAGGGTCACAGCAAGTCTGTTCCACCCAGTGCTACTTTAAATTCTAACTACATTCAAGGCTCAGCTCAAGTTATGCTTCCTCCATGAATTCCTTTTTAAGCTTCCCAAACCTTTCTCTCCTCTGAAACTTCTCATTCTATGAATCTCATTGGGCATTTGCCCATGTTCTCTGTATTGTTAATTTATGGGCTTATGTACACTGACTGGCTCCATAACTAAACCATAACATCTTTCTAAACTTAATTCCTTTGACAACCGTTTACTAAGCAGTAACAGTGTTCCAGACACTGAGCTATATGGTAAAGTTACAAAAGTGAACAAGAAAAAAAAAAATAATAACTTGTCTTCGAGAAGTTCAAAGGGCAGTTAAAGAAGCACTGATTTGCATACTGCTTTGTCCCCCCAGGACACAAATATTAAATTAGAAAAGCAATAATGACATCAATAGGATAAAATAATATCTAGATTCATCCAGTGGCAAGAGACTCAGACAATTCTTCATAAAGCTGTCAGTCCTTCATTATCAACTTCCCTCAAGAATTCATAGCAATGACTTTGAAAGCCCCTTCTTAAGGTTGTGGGAATCTCTTTTTGCTCTGGTAGGCTGACCAACCTCAATTATCTCTGCAAAACTGTCTTAATAAAGAAACAGCATGGTTCTTCCCTACAGTAGCTAAGAAAAAGGAATATTCTACATTCTCCATCCACCTCCTTCACATTATGCTAGGAGTTATTTCCAGCCCCCTTTATGTCAGTGAGGCAGTTAAATGATGATCTTAGAAAAATTGATCAATTACAGCTACTTCTTGAAGGACTAATCCAATAAAGAATTAGGGAAAAGTCCCTCCATGATCCAAGACATATATCATAAGATATCGTTAGGTTCCAACAAATACAGCTGATTGCGCCTTTTAAGCACTTTTTATTTGTGATTAATAAAAGGATTGAAAATAGTGAGGATAATCTGGTTATTTATTTAAGATTCAAAAAAATATATTGTATGCAAGCAGATTTTAACCCATTGTTCCGGGTATCATAAAGCAGATGTTGTAAATTGTCATGATCCTTTTGGGATCCTGAGAGCCCTACTCCTGACATCTGTAGATAGTCCATCAAGATTAGCTAGAAATTCATGTGACAACTTTCTTAGTCTTCTTTATTGCCCAAACCACAGAGATAGTCTGTGTTTAAAAAGCTCTGCCTGATCCTGGATAGCAAATGATTAATGGGTAACACTCTGAACTACTCTTACAGGGAGATGTTTAATATCACAAGAAGTGTCGCTGCTCATTCATTCTGCTCAGTGTAGTAGTAATTTTTCTTAGGATCCCAATTAAAAAGGCACTCTCCTCTCCAAATAGTGAAAAGGATAAAACATTGCTCCAATACGAACATTGCCAAGGATGTTATACATAAAGGAGAAGAATACACCCCACACAGTAGCGTAAGTCAACACTCCAGATATCCTTATGAGTAGATATCTAGACAGAATTGCTTGACCTAAATGTTGCAGTGCATTCAATATTCTGTAAACCAAAAGAGACAAAAGCATGCTATCAGTGCACTCAGAACATCATGTTCACCAAGATCGCCTCTGACTCATGCCTATTCATTCTACCTATACCGTGTGAAACAATGGTGAGAGTCCAGAAGATACTCTTGACCTGGTGTAACATTCTGTGACTAATAGCTCAGTCATCACTGTCCCATGGAGGCACACAGAAATTCTAGATTCTACTTTGTGTTTGCTAGGGCTGGCTCAAGCAGAAATTGTCCCCATAATTCCATTTCTGCCACATTTTATTTTTTTAATTTATTTTTATTTTATTTTTTTTAAATCAACTAATTAACATAGAGTGTATTATTAGTTTCAGGGGTAGAGCTTAGTGATGCATCAGTTGCATATAACACCTAGTGCTCATTCCATCAAGTGCCCTTCTGAATGCCCATCACCCGGTTACCCCATCCCCCCACCCACCCCCCCGACAGCAACCCTGTTTGTTTCCTAGAATGAAGAGTCTCTCATGGTTTGTCTCCCTCTCTGTTTCGTCTTATTTTATTTATCCTTCCTTTCCCCTATGTTCATCAGTTTTGTTTCTTAAATTCTACATATGACATTTCTGCCTCATTTTAACTACTTTGGAAGCCCAAATTTTGTTTCTCACGTGACTCCCCCCATACTCTTCTCCTACACCTCCTAAAATCTGCTCTCTGACCCTTTGCTCAGAGAGCAAAATTTGAGAATATCTTTGCATGATCCTTCCCAGGGATACTTGTGTCAACAGCTGAAATGAAATTTCATTTGGGAGCCAGCAAAGAAGGAGGGTCTTGCTGCAGAAGAGCTAAATCGGGCCCTCCTGAGAAGACTGAAATCACAGCATGCACACAGTGGCCAAATCTGCTTGGGAAATGACCAGCCTGGAGTTAGGAACAAAGCTCTAGGAAAATTACAGCTCTGACTGACCTTGTTTCTTCCGCATGACTGGTGCTCGTTAAATGTTACATATCTTTGACACCCTAAAATTTCACCATTGTTTAAAGACTGAAGCTGTTAGGAAATCAGGATTCCTTAGCACTGGCTAAGAGACGGGGAAAGTTTGCCAAATAGTTATATAGAGAAAGACAGGTGAGCCTGAGCTATGTTTGTTTAAAGGTCAAATTAAGCATATCCATACCATTTCTGATTAATGGGACAAGTAAATACAAGCCTCTACCTCCCCTTGCTTAAAGGAGATTTCACCATGACAAGTAAGAGTGTCATTTATTAGGCTACTTTCAGATAAATCCACTCAAATTTACCTAATTACAGGATGTGCTCTGTCCAGAAGCTTCTTCAGCACAGCCCAGTGAAGAGAAACATCAGTAATTGTTCAAAATGTGTCAGATACACAGTCTTTCAAGTACAGAAGTCTCTGCAAATGCCATTTCACACAACAATGATTCTTGATAGAATACCAAGGAAATGTGAAGCCAAAGGGGTATCAAAAGAAATAATATACTCTGCTCAATGCGTGTATCCCTTCATTCTATGAGGGAGCGTTTATGGGATTTCGAATGAGGTTACGTATGCCAAGGTAAGGTTTTAATACCTCTGTCATAGGCACAAATGTACAGAGATAGAGAACCTAAGTAATGGGGACAGCGAGAATGCCAGACTAAATCCTGAGCTACCTACGTTTGTCACTCTGATTTTCCCCTCTCGCTCTGGGTGATGGTTTGTGTGCCTAAAGAATGATAACAAATCTAGACAAGGCATGATTTGGAAGGCAGCAGGACCGTGCTAAAAGAACTTCAGAGCCAGCACAGAGATAAGATGGAGCAGATAAAAGACTGAGGGGCAATACTTAAGGAATTGTAAAACAAGAACAGACAATAAAGGAAAAGGGACATTATGTACTTTCATCCCCCGTGTTCTTTCGCACAATCTTCTGTTACCATCTGAAGCTAGGAAACCGTTAGAAATGGATCTTTACTTCCAGTGACTCATGGACAGAAAAGTGGTACAGCACTTTTCATCCCAGGGACCACAATACCATTAAAAGCTTTTTAATACCATGAAGTCTGATAACAAACTTTCAACTAAGTCCCTTAAAGAATTTAGCCACAGGTAGCAAGCCATCATTAGCTATGCAGTGAGGTCCTCTGCTGGGCAGACATCCATGTCCTAGGTACAGTGGAAAGGTCACTGAAGGAGACAGATGCCATGCCATCCTCTTGTGAAATTCAGTCCAGTGAGTCAGGGATAAGGGGAGTGGGGAGAGGGGAGGTAGACAATGAACAAACAACTAGCCCCATAGGGCCACATCTACCATGCTGGTGCTAATAAAACAGGCAAGGGTCACTCCTACCCACTCCCGATCAGTGGGTCCGTGACACCATCTTCAGATAAAAGATCCTCCCTGTCTGGGTCTCTGAGTCACAGCCCCGAGAGGCCACTCAAGTTGTAAGAAAGTTAGGATGAGAGGACTTTTCTTTCTTTTATTTTCCAATCCAAGTCATTGCACCAACCGTTTGAATGCCTCCAGGTGACTGAGTCATGAATGCTCTTGTCAGTGACACTTGACATTAACTAGATTGATTGCACCAGAATAGAAATCAGCTGCATGATAAGCGATGATGGTTTCTCTGAACTCGAGGGGGTGGGGATCTTCCTACCGCCTATCAAGACTTTCAAAGTCAGTGGCAGCAGAGGATAAAATTAATATCTTTTAATGGAAGGAGACTTATCACCTTCTTTTCCACTAGTTATCAGTATATAAGGACCCACTTTATACCAACATTTTCCAATAGCACATTCTAACTAAACCAACTGGAACTGAACTTACACTTTGTGTTCAATTAGAATTATTCGAACAGCTGCGGCGCCCGGCTGGCTCAGTCAGTAGAGAACGCAATGCCTGATCTCAGTAGTCGTGAGTTCGAGCCTCACACTTGGCATAGAGATTACTTAAAAAAAAAAAAAAAGAATTATTCTAACAGCTGAAAATATATTCACATGCATTATCATTCTTTACATCAATTTATTACTTATATTCTTAATCTGACCATTATAAACTTCTCAGAGTATTTGTTAAGCATCTGCTTGTGTTCATACTGAGAAACAAAGACTTAAAACATAATCTTAAGGATTTTATCACTTACTTAGGGACAGCAAGTAAATATGTATGAAATCATTTATAAATAAGCAAGTACAACAGTATATGAAACAGTATTAACTCATAAATACAAAAACAGCAGTTAGAGGCAATTAGAGAACAGAATTATAATTCATACCATTTTATAAGTTTCTAAATGTATCCTAGAATGAAATTAAGAAGCTAACTATCAAGTAAGCTAATGTTTCATCAAAAAAAGGAAGGCTTCCTTGAGGGAGATGTTTGGATTATATATGTGTAGCCTGATACAGAGCTACCTATAAATAGAAACCAGGTCTTCTAAGTCTTGTGTACTGGCCCACCGGGGCCACGCTTAGGGTATTTGACCCCACAGGCAATTATATTTTTGTGATATCCCTATGTAAATAAACAATTTGATTTAAAACTATATTGAAAAGTTGTGAGCCTTCTTGATATACAGTGATATCTTGATGGAGATTTAGAATCATGGGTAGAGAAGAGTTACATGCATATTTGTTTAGTGCCCAATTGGTTAATGCAAAGATCCTTTATAATGTCTAGGCACCTTCCCTTCTTCAGATCCAGGAACTATTCCTTTGTGGTTTTGGTCTGGCAAGCCATTCTTGGCTAATTTCTATCTCTCACCTCAATTAAAGAGGTAAAAAATGTTGTTATTACTCAAAATTCCATGGCTCTTTGGAAACTATTTGTATGGAAACAATATTGATCTTGCCCAAGCAGTCCCATAATAACTTTTATTTAATGCTGCTTACATCATTACTCGTGATGCTGTGTTATCTATTGAATACTGGCTTTGCATAATTCTCTCTCAGGTTATTACTGTGCTGTTGATGATGGACATAAATTCAAGTTTATCTAAAACATGTAGGAGATGTGAATAATTCATTGTCTAGTTACAGTGAACTTACAGTTCAAAATTTTATAGTGTGAATATAGAACAACACAACTTCCAAGCATATCATATCAACCAGTCATAATCACTTCATTCCTACAATGTCATCTCTTTTGAGTGAACTGCATCCCTGCCTTCCAGATATCACCACTGGACCCATGAATGGAAGGAGAAGAATGGTCCTATTCACATAGGCATGTCTATTCCTTGTGCAGCACAGCATAAGATCAAGCCAGGAAAGCTCAATGTCACCACATTGATCTAGGCCACTCTGAGAAGACATTTGGCTGGAGGGCCTGTTAGTAGTGAGGAACAATGGTATGGAAAGCCCATGGAGAAGAGAGGGGCAGCCAGGGCCAGAGGACTACTTGACATTGACAAGAAACTGGCAGAGAGGGTGGGTAACTGTCCTCAGTGCCAGTGCTAGGGACCTCACAGGATAAAGGATGGTTGCTTCCCATACATGGGCATATGTGCGCATGTACACATATGCACACATGGCTTAAACCCAGGGATTATCGGTGGACCATTGGTACACCAGAACTCTGAACTCATCTGTACCCAGTGTGAGTGAGAATCATCCAAAATCAGCATATCATCACCATCCTGGTAGTCCAGTCTCACAAGATTCCGTGAAAGAAATTCTGCACCGTCCAGTAACAATCATCTTGCTGCCAAACTGCCCCCCTAGAACTGGGACTCATCACAGAGCCCTGAGACAATCCCATTGGGCCATAGTCTAGAGGAGGAGGGCACAACCTAGAAAGGAAAGATGAAGACCAAGGGCCACATAGGTTTAGGTACAGGTCCAGCACCTACTTTGATGGTACTGCCAGCCTGGTCAGTCCTAGACACAAAAGGGAGATTCACAAAATGTTGAAGTAGATGTTTCTAGTGACCAGGACCCACACACAACCAGGTCTGGGATTGGATCTCCCTGCCTAAATCGCAGTGCTGGATGAAGCCCATCCCATGCACTAGAAAAAGACTTCACAAATTTTAAGAAAGTTTCTCTGATATGAGTAACCACCCTGGGAAACGGGGGTGTGTAATTGTATACACTATATTATCAAATATTTCTGGCAGAAAGAACTTCTGAATGGACAAGGTGTTGATGAGAAACTCGGTGTTGATGAGAATCCTCCATTTATAATAATTTCACACAACATATGACTTCTGGCTTCACATATTTCAAGCTTTCTTTGTCTTCTACTATCTATGCATTTCCATTCATATCATGATATGACCTCTGGTCTTTCACTTTTTTGCCATAACACTGGTTGAATTGGCATAGTGGGAAAGGGTTGGTAAGAATATTACTAGAAGACATTCTTTCACCAGGACAGCAATAATTTAACCAGATACATGGAATTCTTGGCAAACTACATACATATATCCCAGTAAGTCCAAACTGAGTGTATTACCAGGACAACTTCCTTGTAACCTAATCTCAAAATGCCTAATCTCAAAATCAGGTGACCAACCAGAGCCACCTGATAATGAGGGTAAGTATAATAAAAGGGAAGCTGGACTGGAAAGAAAATTGGTCTTAACACATTGAAGCTAAAATATCTTACTTTTGCAAACTTTGCAAAGCCATACAACCATGTATACACATTACTAGGTCTCTTCCTTGGGCCTTGAAATAGTCCACAACAGTGAGGGTCTCTAAAGATTAAGCTTCATTGGCTTCATGTCCACAACAGTGAGGGTCTCTAAAGATTAAGCTTCATTGGCTTCATGTAAAACCACCTCTGCTACAGAGATAAGCAACTTTCTCTAACAGTGATGTCAAACATCTGAGTTTCTAGATTCATAAACTGATAGCAGATTGTATGGATTAAATGTTTGGAGAGGGATAATTTTCTAACATTTATGATCATTCATTTTGGTGCTGTATTTATAAATTTTAAAAGGAAAGGGTAAAAGAGCAACTCATGGACCTCTTTAACTTGTCTAGTTGAATTTCTGTGAGAAGGTAGGCAGAAATCTGGAATGGCTGAATAGAGACCCTGCTCCTTTCAACAGAAACCTGACTTCAGCATGACATACCTTTTGGACTACTTCCCTTTGACACTGAAATTGAACAATAGGGGCACTTGGGTGGCTTAGTTGGTTAAGCATCCACTTTTGATTTTGGCTCAGGTCATGATCTCATGGGTCATGAGATCGATCCCTACTTGAGATCATCTCCCTCTGCCTGTACCCCAACTCATGAGCCCCCCCAATAAATAAATAAATCTTTTAAAAAAAGAAATTAAACAATAAACCACAGCTTTCTCTTATAGAATCTCTACTCTTCTGGATATACACAAATTAACTTTCCTCATGAAATCAGCAAGAAGTCTTTGGAATCGAGGAAAACCAGCTTCTATTCATTCCTCCTATCCATTCAAAGCAGAATTATATGATTTTACATATATAACTGCTTCCTTAATTATGTTTCTGGAATTGCCACCATGATTTTATTATGTTAACAATGTTATTTACATTATAATGGTCTTTCTATTCATCTGCTTGTGTTTCTACATTATGATACCAGCTTTGCAAATGCCAAATTTGCTGAGATGTTTTTTAAAGAGTTCAATCCACCAGTAGGGACTACTTGGTTCTAAATTTTCCCATTTGACTCCCAAAAACCATTCAGAGTAAGAGGGAAAATGGAAATAATCATCATTTTCGGTGGAACAAGTAAGTAGAGAAAACCCCAGACTAAATTAAAGTAAGGGCTGCCAAAAGCAGCTGAGATTTTACCCTGCGGAGAGCCTCAGAGGAAGCAACAGAAAAGGCACAGCAAACGGAGAGCAGGGGATCTAGCATGATCAGCTGCAGAAATCACTAACAAACACACCAGGCAGCAGAAGAAAAGAATGGGAGCTTCCCACACAACACCCACGTGATCATAACTTCAAAAGTGAAGGAATCACCTTGGAATGCCAAATCTGTGTCCCTTGGCAGCAGGGGCCAGTAAAAGATAGAAATGGAATGGACTGGTGGTAAAAATCCTCCTGAACAAAGTTAGGTTTGGAGTGACCAAGAAGACATGCCTAATAGAGGTATCGTATATAAAAGAAATCATCTTTCATGTGAGCGACAGAAGAGAGATGCTATCATTTAAAAACCAGAAAGTCAACCCTCCCTGGCTCCTCCCTCTACTACCACCATACTTGTCCAAGAAATTTCAACTCATTTAGATATGGGTAAAAAAAACCCACATTCACATAGAATCCATGCAGAAAGGAAAGTAAGTGTAAATGAGCATCAAAATTGTCCTCTTGGTGATGGGAACTCACCAAGGGGGGGGGAAATGTCATGAAATAGAACAAAATGGTGACAAAACATTATACCATAAATTTTTAAAACACATTATAAAGCAATTACAGTTATGAAGAAAGATCCAACAAGAAGAGGTGACAGCCAGATATCAGGAGGAAACAAAATAGGAATAAACAGACATTGGGAAAAATAAAATACAGAAGAAAAAAAAGGGAAATCATTCCACATGTAAAGACAAAATTGGAATGTGAACAGGGAAAAGGAATGCTGTGGGGAGCTCATTAAGAGACGTACAAGATGGAAATTGAAAAATAAACAAAATGAAACAAAAATTTTAAATAAAAATAATTAAATAGAAAATAACATATAGTAGGCAAGAAATAGTATTCTAACACAGGCATATTTGGAGCACCTGAAAGACAAAAAATAATTCTATGCAACAGAACACAAGTTTTAAGGTACAAAAAAATTTTCCTGGCATAAAAGAAGACTTAATCTATAAATTGAAAGTATGTACTATGCATCAGTGAAAATTTATTCAGGTCAATATGAAAAAATATGCCAGTAAAGATACTATCATAATAAAGGACTTAACTACAAAAAAGAATTCTTTGGGGAGCCAGGCAAAACTTTCAAGCTACATATATAAGAAAAGGAAAATTAAGCTGACATCAAGCTTCTACCCAGCAAATTCAACACCACAAGTCAAGAGAAGAAAACCTACAAAATACTTGAGGAAAGAAAGCATGAGTGAAGGAATTGATATACAGCCAAGGATTTTATAACCTTGAAAGTAGGAGACACAGATTTTATCTTCAGCTTCTAGTTCATGAAGCATAAAGGCTTCTGACAGTTTTGAACATGTAATAAATCAGGGACTACTATTTACACGAGCCCTTCTTCAGAAAATTACCACTAGAGAGAAAACCCCAGCCAACCAAAATGGTGGGCAAATCTTTGGCAAGAGGCTTGTAGTGAAACTGAATATATTAAAATATAAAACTAAGACAAAAACAAAGGTGGGAGAAGAGGTCATAAAGTGACCTAACAATGTAGGAATGATATAACTTATAAAAAATAAAAGAAAGGGGATAGAGGAGAGGTAAAATAAGCTTACTGCTTGTCTCAGCTCCACGTAATGAGAGTCAAAGTGTGTCATTCAAAGGTAAGACACCAGTAATGGAAGAAAATGCATATTTCAAAATATGAAGCTAAATACTCAACTTGATTAAAATTGGGTGACACAGGAGAGGGAGTATGGCCAAAGAAAAATTATGTAAACCAGTTAAATTATTGCTCATAGTACAGAACTAAGTGAATCCATTAAAAAAAAAAAAAAAAAAGGAAGAACAAAAGGAAATACACCTGGGTGGTTCAGTCAGTTGAGCATCTGACTCTTGATTTCAGCTCAGGTCATGGTCTCTGCTCAGGTCATGATCTCAGGGTCATGAGATTCAGCCCTCATGACTCAGGGCTCCGTGTTAGACGTGTAGCCTGCTTAAAATTCTCTCTCCCTCCGCATCTCTCCATGCCACATGCACTTGTGCGCTTGTGCTCTCGCTCTCTCTCTCTCAAAACAAAAAAATACCCCAAAAAAATCCCACAAAAAAAATAGAAGAAACTAGGGCCATTCATTATATTAAGGTATATTTATAAACAAATATTCATTTATACTTAGAACAAAAAAAATCCTAAACATCAGATAAATTATGTCTCAAAAGCAACTAAAACAAACTATGGTGTAAGACCTTTGTATTATATAAAAATAAGCACGTGGAGTACATACTGAATATATGTATGGATGTGCCGTATCAATAAATGAAATGAGCATACCTCCTCTTTTACACAAAATAGATTTTCAGATTAGATCACATTAGAAAACCCAACTCTTTGCTATACACAACAGACACACCCAAAATAATGTGAGTCAAAAATAAAAAAAGGAAGGATGGAAAGAGGTATTTTAAGAAAATGTAAAAGGAAAGAAGCAGGAGTTAGGGTATTAATTTCAAGCAAAATGAGATTCAGGTGAAAAAGCCCAAAGGTAGACATTTTATAAATTGATTGCTTATCAAATTCTCATGGAAAAATATACAAACAAGGTTAGCCAAAGAAATTCTGGAAAAAGAAAAACAATAATGTAAGACCTGCCCTACGGATGAGGGAGCAGAAGGCTGGCTGAAAGAAAGCATAAGCTGACACTCTGCAACCTCCCCCCACCCCCCACTCCTGGGTGGGACATGTGCGACATTCTTCCAGGAATCTCCCAACCATCTTAATGTTAATGCCTTGCTAGAGGGGAAAAGCAACCTTAACTTGACAATGGCAAGGCCTCTGTATCTTGGAGGTCCTCCTTAGCATATGAAAGTTCTCTTGAAACCTCCCTTTTCCTTACCTCCCCAACCCCATGGTATATAATTACCACCCCTCACAACCCCCGTGCATGGGTCCTGTCCCCCATGCTTTAATAAACCACCATTTTGCACCAAAAACATATCAAAAATTCTTTCTTGGTCGTCGGCTCCGGACTCCATCCCACCAAACCTCACCAATATTCCAAAACCACAACACTGCCGCGTACTCAAACATGTGATGCTAAAGCATGTGGTAAAGCCTCCATAATTAAAACAGTGTGGCTCTGTTATATGACTGGACAAAGCAGTGATATAGATAAGAAGGCCCAGAAATAGATACAAAACATAGAGGAATTAGTAAACATTAAGGTGGCATCTCAAATCAGTGGAGTTAACATAGATTTTTAATATAGGGTGTTGGGACAACTAAGTTGCCTTGGGAATACAATCGGGCCAGAAGAGGAGGTAAAAAGGATAAGCTGTGGTGGATCAAAGACTGAAATGTAATCAATTAAATCATTAAAAAACACTTGGCAAAAATTTGGGGGCAATTTTACTTAGAACCTTGGAGTAGAGGAGGTCTTTAACCATGATTTACAAATCTAAAAGCCCTAAAATATCGATAAATGTGATGCTAAAAATAAAGACGTAAAACAACTCTACATTTTTTTTAAAAAGAAGCGAAGTGAAAGGAAAAAAACAACCATCTGGGGTAACATCCTCAGCTAATACCACTCAGGCTAATGTCCCTAATGGATGAAGAGCTTTTCAAATCAAAAAGAAAGTTTTGATCCATTAGAAAAATGGACAAATCATATGAGCAAATAGTTCATAGGGAGAGAAATTCAACATCACTTAAACATACAAAAAGAAGCTGAATTTCCTTCAGAATAAGAGAAATGCAAATATATATATTATCTGGAGATATTATTCCTCTATCATTTTGACAAATATTCCAAAATGCAGCTGTCTGTGAGGCTGGGGATGGGGGAAACAGCATGCTTCTGCTTTGTTACTTGCAGCGCAAAGTGGTACAAGTACTACAGAAGAAAGTCTGGCAACATGTCCCCAAATTATACCACAATCATAGTCTGAAAATTTATCCTTCAGAGATTGCTGGGCATATGCAAAATGGTGTGTATACAATAGTATACACCATTCCAGAGGCTGACAAAGACTGAAGTTTATTATGAGGACAGCCTAAGTAAATTATGATAAATTGATTAAAAACTGAAGACTGCCTTTGTTAAAAGAAATGAACGTCTGCCTTCGGCTCAGGTCATGATCCCAGGGTCCTGGGATCGAGCCCCATGTCGGGCTTCCTGCTCCGCGGGGAGCCTGCTTCTCCCTCTCCCTCTGCTGCTCACCCTGTTTGTGCTCTCTTGCTCTTTCTGTCAAATAAATAAATGAAATCTTTAAAAAAAAGAAACAAAGAAATGAGACAGGGGCCCCATGTCCTAATATGGAAAGACCTTTAGGATATAAGAAATGGAAAGAGGCAAGTTTCAAACCAATGGATCAGGTGTGCATCTGGTTATTCTCCTTTTATCCCTAACCAGATCTGTAACTCATAGTCCATGCTTCTCTGCCTTGCTCTGTGCCCTCGAAGCTTGATCCGTGGGAACTGCATCAAAAGGGCCCTCTTGCTGTCTCATTTCGGGTAGGTTTGGTCAGTGGGAGTCACAGATAGGTGGGTGAGGGGAGAGAAACCAGGGTGTTTCTTCCCCACTTCCTACCTTGCTACCCAACTTCTGGCAGTAGCTGCATCTAGCCTTGACTGTGACTCCAGCCTGCAGGGGAACCCTCTTCCGTGGCTCTAGCTCTCACTTGGCTGTGGTAAACCTCTCTGTTCCCTTTGCCCCTTCCAGTTTAGGGCCAGTTTCTGCTCCCTTAACATTACCATTCAACCTCTGAAAAATTTGTCTCATTAAATCTGTTCAGTTGAATTATCATAGTGGAATTCTGTTTCCTGCTGGGACTCTGATTTATGTAGCATACTATAGTTTACATAAGAATGAAGGAGAAATAAGTTGATCAGTGTTTGCTTGCACTTGCATAAAGAAATTTTGGAGGGAGACACAAGAAACCAATGTAAGTGCTGACCTTTAGGAGGTGATTGGGAAACAGTAGGAGCCAGATTATTCACTAAACATCTTTTTGTGGTCTTTAAATTGCTAAACCATGGGAATGTATTATCTTCTTTAAAAACATTAAAAAGAAGCAAAATGAGGAATATATACAAGATTATGTGGGGTGATACACTAAAATCAAGTTTGGTTGATTAAGGAAAAAGAATGAAACTGCTCTCTATATATTGATACAAAACAATCCCCTAAAATATATTAAGTGGAAAAATGTGTAGAAAATTTGTATAAAGTGCTTCTATTTGTGAAGAAAGAAGGAAGGAAATGAGGGACAGAGGGAGAGAGAAGGATGGGGCACACTGAATATGCATGTAAATGCAGGTGTGCTTAGAATACCTTAATGGTACACAAGAAGCTTGTAGCAGTGAATGCCTTGGAGAAAAGAATTAGGAGTCTGGAAGCCAGGCATGGGAAGACGAATTACTTTTTACCTTATACCTTTTTGTACTTTTTAATATTTTTTACCAAAAATGCATAAGTAGCACATGTTTATTTTAGGTAAGGATAAATTCATGAAATCACCAATAATCCTGATAACTTTTGTTTCTCTTTTTGCTACCCTAATTTTTTTCCTTCTTTTGTAATGATCATGAACAAGCTAAGGATATTTTATACAACTTTTGACAAGGCAATTTCACTTTTAGTAATTTATTATAAGAAAATAATAAAAGATATGTGCAAAGATTTGTTTATAAGATGCTCATGGCAGTATTTTTTATAATAGTGAAAAGTTGATAACAACCTACATGTCAGAAGTAGGATGTAAATTTTAATGAATTATGATACATCCTAACAAAGGTATAGCCTAGTGCTATTAAAAATAATGTTGCAGAAGACTACTGATTGCTCTGAAATATGTTGGTGCTCTATTTAATATGAAATCAGGTTACAAAATACAACACGATTCAAGAATATGTGTCTATAAATTTCACAAAATTAATTCAGACTCTATTATGTTAGGCATTCTACCAGTTGTCAGGGACACAACAATCAATAACATAGAGATTTGTCCCTCCCATTTTAGTCAAGGACACAGAGAAGCAAACCTACAAAGACTATATAGTATAAGACCTGTTGATAGGGGCAGTAGAGAAGGAAAACAAAGCTAACTAAGCCCAAATCATAGCAGACAGAGGGCACAGGAAGTTAGAGGCTGGTGGATAGGGAGAGATGCGTCCTTTGAAAAAAGTGATTATATCAGTTAACTATTGCTGCATAAGAAACCATTCCAAAATTCTGTGGCTTAAAATAACTGTGATTTATTTTCTATGGGTTGGCAATCCCAGCAGTCCTTCTGCTGATCTATCCTGGAATCCCTCACATGACAATGGTAGTCCAAAGTTCCCTACTAAAAGATCCAAGATGGCCTCACTGATAAATCTGACAAAGGATGCTGGCTATTGACTGGGGTGCCTCAGGTCTCCTCATGGCCTCTCATCCTCCTGTAGGTTAGACCAGGCTTCACAGAATGGTAGTCTCAGTATTCCAAGAGGTTGAAAGCAGAAGTTAAAAAAAGCCTGCAACTCCTATTCTCTGAAGCTCATATAACGTCACTTCTGCCACATTCTACCAGTCAAAGCAAGCCACAAAGCCAGCCAAGATTCAAGGGATTGGCGATATAGACACCACCTCTTGTTTGGAGGGATAGCAGCATTGCATTGCAAAGATTATGGACATAGGCTGGATTCTTCCACAGTCATATGAATGAGAAATGAAAGACAGTAGGAAAGAGTTCCAGGAAGAGAAACCAGCTATCCAAGATGCCCAAGGTGAAGAGAACACAACATGTCCAAGGAACATTCAGTTCAATGGAGATTGAGCCTAAAACTGATAAAAGGAGGGAAATCAGGAAAAAAATTACAAAGGAAGTTAGTTCAAAAATTAGACAAGCACTATATCTGTATCTTTGGAGTAAATACCTAGTAGTACAATTGCTGGGTTGTAGGGTAGCTCTATTTTTAACGTCTTGAGGAACCTCCATACTGTTTTCCAGAGTGACTGTACCAGCTTGCATTCCCACCAACAGTGTAAGAGTGTTTCCCTTCCTCTACATCCTCGCCAACACTTGTTTCCTGTCTTGTTAATTGTGGCCATTCTAACGGGTATAAGGTAGTACCTCATTGTGGCTTTGATTTGTGTTTCCCTGATGGCTAGTGATGTTGAACATCTTTTCCTGTCTGTTAGCCACTTGTATGTCTTCTTTGGAGAAGTGTCTGTTCATGTCTTCTGCCCATTTATTGACTGGATTATTTGTTCTTTGGGTGTTGAGTTTGATAAGTTCTTTCTTTTAAGATTTTATTTATTTATTTGACAGAGAAAGACACAGTGAGAGAGGAAACACAAGCTGGGGGACTGGGAGAGGGAGAAGCAGCCTTCTCGCAGAGCAGGGAGCCCAATGCGGGGCTCGATCCCAGGACCTTGGGATCATGACCTCAGCCGAAGGCAGACGCTTAACGACTGAGCCACCCAGGCACCCCTGAGTCTGATAAGTTCTTTATAGATCGTGGATACCAGCCTTTTATCCATAATGTCATTTATCTTCTCCCATTTCATGGGTTGCCCTAGTAGCGACAAGCTAAGTTTGGCCACAATAGCCAAACTGTGGAAGAAGCGGAGATGCCCTTCAACAGATGGATGGATGTGGTTCCTATATACAATGGAATATTACTCAGCCATCAGAAAGGATGAATACCCACCATTTGCACCAACATGGATGGAACTGGAGAGGATTATGCTAAGTGAAATAAGTCAAGCAGAGAAAGACAATTATCCTATGGTTTCACTCATATGTGGAACATAAGGAATAGTGTGGAGGACCACAGGGGAAGGGAGAGAAAACTGAACGGGAAGAAATCAGAGAGGGAGACAAACCATGAGAGACTCTGGACTCCAGGAACCAAACTGAGCGTTACAGAAGGGAGGGAAGTGGGGGAATGGGGTAACCGGGTGATGGGTATTAAGGAAGATATGTGTGGTGATGAGCACTGGGTGTTATATGCAACTAATGAAAGGTTGAACACTACATCAAAAACTAATGATGTACTATATGTTTGCTAATTGAACATAATAATAAAAAATCAGATAAGCATAATGAATACAAGTTAGTCTGATTAAAATAAATAGTTTTTTAATGGCAGAAGAGTTAGTTGTCAATGAGAATGAGAAGGAAAACTCTGAAATTTAGAAGAAATACAGAAAAGGGTTGGGGCACAAGAGCCAAGTGGCTGGTCACTGTGTCACACACAGTTGGACCTTCAAGATCAGGACAGGAATCCAAGGAAATGGTCTTTGGATCTACCTACTAGATGGCCACCTCCATAACCTGACCTATTTCGGACCTTGTACATCAAGAGTAGAAACTTCTGAGTGATAGAATCATGGATATTTTTTTATCTTCTAATTTCACTTTCATGTACTTCGAAAAATAACCCATAATATTGTCACTGACAGATAAGCACGATTTAAAATGTCAGAAATGTATATGTATACACATATTTTTATCATAAAAATCTACAGAAGTTTTATGGCATTGTAACTTTATCATTGTAACTTAATGAGTGTCTTAATGGCTAGAAGTAGATTGGCTCTATCAAAGAGTATGTAAAACTTACTTCCAGAAAAGTTCAGCCAATTTATACTCTTAGAAGTAATGCATGAATAACTATTTTCCCTAATCTTTCTCAGTACTGAAGTCTTAAAACAGTCTTAGTTAAGATGAAAGTCTGAAAATGTAGTATTATGTTGTTTTAATATCTCTGTTTTGATCTTAGTGAAGTTTAATTTTTTTCATGTTTATTGGCTGTTTGTATTTCTTTAGAAAAATCCCTGTTTGTACTTCTGCCCATTTTACTATAAAGATGTTACTGATATGAAGGGATATTCCATATATTAGTCCTATGTCATGAGTATCATGTGTTTGTTGAAACAAATCTCTTCAATCTATTTTAGGAAGTAGGGAATTTATAGCTAGGCAAAGGGATAACCTCATAGAATGCAAAACCAAAAAGTAGAACAAGACCTCCCAAGGACTAACTGGAAAGTTGTCAGGCAGCTAGCTGTTCTTGCTTTCTAGACTCTTCTACTTCTTTCTTCATATCTGTCCCTTTCTCTTTTTAGAGATTAGTTTGCTTGACAAGACTTCTTCTATATGTATATTCATGGAGTTATGCATTCATGAGACGGCAGTTTGCTGTAGCGCCAACTCTAAGCCCTATTCTACAAGGAAGTAGAACATGAATGTTCTCTGGCATGTACTATAATCAGCTATGTTATCTGCATTTCCACATTCAAATATGTGAGGCTGAGAACCTGACTCCTAAACTGTCTTGCTTTGAGCTAGATGCACATTCCCTGTCAGATCAGACATGACTAGGGAATTTGAGGGGTCAGGGGAAGAAGTCCGTATGGCCTCTGCCTATTTGTTTTCTTTTCAGAGAAGGAACCGTGGGCTGCCACCCAAATCAACTGATAAACATCCTATACCATCTGGTTCTCACATACGCTGCAAATATGTTTCTTAGTCCATTTTAATTTACTTTATATCCCAGTGTTTTTGACAATAAAGAGTAAAAGTTTTGTTGTGGTCATGCCTATCAATCTTCTCTTTAGCCAATCAAAAATTCATTATTTTCACACATTTAGCTGTTTATACTATTACATTTGTTGAAAAATGCATGTTTCCTCCTGACTTGAAATGACAGTTTTTCGTATGTGAATATTTGTATACATTTGCATCTGTGTTCTACTCTGTTCATTGATGTGACTCTTCTACATCTAGCTGTGCAAATATTCCCACATTATTATTCTGTCAATATTTTCTTAACTATTCTCAACCATTTTTTTCCAGACCAATTTCACAACATGGTCACTATGAGAAGATAATTGTTTCATTGGAAGTAACAATTATTCCAGTTCTTAAGAAAAATTGGATCATGTTGAACATACTAAAAGTCATCCTGTATATTGGTTTCAAACTTAATCCCTTCCTAAGATATTGTCAAGGGTAATTTTAAATATATATCATTTTCTCCCCATGCATCAAAGCCCACATAAGCTGTGGTTCCACTATTCAGAAGTATTTATTTTTAAACTCTAGAATCACAATCATCGGAGAAGATGTTCGTAATTTAATAAGAACGCAGTAAGTGAAACAGCAAAGAAACAACAGGCTATGTCTCTCAACTCAAACTCTTGGCACTGGATAAAATAGATAGCAATATTCCAATTGTTATTCTCTTTCTATTTTTGCTGAACATATAGAGCTGAATTCACATGATTTAAAAACTTGTTTGACTAAAAAAAATAAAATAAAATAAAAAACTAAATTAAAAAAATAAAAACTTGTTTTACTGAGGGTTTTAGAGGGGAGGGGAGGGGAGAGGGGGATGGGTTAGCCCTGTGATGGGTATTAAGGAGGGCATTTATTGCATGGAGCACTGGGTGTTATACGCAAACAATGAATCATGGAACACTATATCAAAAACTAATGATGTAATGTATGGTGACTAACATAATATAATAAAATTAAATTAAAAAAATAAAAATAAAAACTTGTTTGATAAGACTCTTCTGTATTGGTTATTCTTTCATCTAGTCTTATTGCACTTGCTAAAATTTTCAGAATAATATTAAAGAATAAGGTCTCTAGTGGACATCCTTCTAATGTCTGCAGAGGCAGTTTTGATGTGAACGAAATTATCTGTTTTTAGCAGCATTATTAACAATACTCAAACTATGGAGAGAGCCCAAATGGTATATCACACACACACACACACACACACACACACACACACACACACACACAGGAATATTTCTCAGCCATCAAAAAGAATGAAATCTTGCCATTTGCAACAACATGGATGGAGCAACAGTTTATTATGCTAAGTGAAATAAGTCAGTCAGAGAAAGACAAATACCATATGATCTCACTCATATGCAGAATTTAAGAAAGAAAACAGATAAATATATGGGAAGGGGAAAAAGAAAAAAAAGAGAGAGGGAAATAAGCCATAAGAGACTCTTAACAACAGAGAACAAACTGAGGGTTGATGGAGGGTGGTGAGTGGGGGAGGGGCTAGATGGGTGATGGGTATTAAGGAGGGCACTTGTTACCATGAATACCAGGTGTTGTATGTAAGTGATGAACCACTGAATTCTACTCCAGAAACCAATATTGTGGTGTATGTTAACTACCTAAAATTTAAATAAACAAACAAACAAAAACAAACAAAATACAATGCAGAACTAAGGCTCAATTAAAATGTAGCATTATTATTGTTATTATTATGTCTATTTCTCCTAAGTATGCTTAAAAATAAAATATAACACCATTTGTTCTCATTTTGTTATAGCTACTTATTAAAAATATCTTATTATGAAGTAGTGAGCAGAAAGACACCCTGCCCATGCTAAATCTCAATTTCAACAAAGTTTTTACAGTTGTTTTTAATATGACCTTGGCCTTTTTAGCTACTTTGAAAGAGAAAGCAGTCAGAATGCCACTTCTCATATTTATTCCACAATAGTATATTGCCCCCCAATACAATTAGTCTTTATTTTATGAGTTGTTTCTTTTTTAAACCTAAAAAATATATAATTAAGTCTTAGTTATGTACTATGTAACAGAAAGAATCCCAAAAGAAAAAAATTCCAATTCCTTGCTTTTCGCCTTTGCTTGCGACAACCAGCTTGGCTTTATGAAATGCACAGGTGACCCATTTATTGAGCAGGAGGGATATGATAGAACAAAAAGAAAAAAACACCTTCTTCTTTTTCACAACTGCCCTTCAGACAAGCTAGACCAGATCTCCTTTCCCAGCCCCTGAAGAAAGTCTCTCGAGGCAATTCCTTAGCTTTTTCTGTCACTACAAGGATTTGGGGTAGTCTCCTTTTCAGGTTCTAAAAAGTTCAGTCAGATCTAAGTCAAAAGTACTCATCTTACATCCTAAGGGTCTCCCACAGAAACCTGCAGGAAGGAAGGGGTCAACTCTCTTCCCTCCCTGTTCAAACTCACCAGCTGTTCATTCTGGCTTCTTCTTCTAGTTATCTATTGGTGTGTAACCAACTGTCCCAAATTTAGAGGCTTAACACAACAGTCGTTTGTTTTGCATACAAATATGCCACCTCTCTGCCCCGTGGCACCACCTAGGGCAACTCAAAGGCTGGGGCACGACTCAAAGATTGAAGGCTGGAATGATCTGCAGCCTTCTTCACTCAGACATCTGGAGGCTGATGCTGGCTGGTGGCTGGGACCAAAGCTGCCCTATGGCTTGGACACCCACACAAGCCCTCTCCATGTGTCTGCTTGGCTTTCTTACAGCGGGGTGGCCAGGTTCCAAGAGCAAGTATCTTCAGGAACGGAAGTAGAAGCTGTCAGTTTCTAAAGGCTTAGCCCAGAAACTGGAGCAGTGTCACTTTTACCATATTAATGTCAACCAGTTGCAGTGTCCGGACTCAAGGAAGGGAACAGAGACCCCAGCTTCTGACAGGAGGTGTATCAGAGAATGTTGGGCTATGTTTTAAAACTGACACACTCTGCCACACTCCTCCAGAGTCAAGGCAGGAAAAGTAGTCTTGATTGTAATCTATTCTCAGTGACTTCTTTGCGACAGATGTCCTGATGCTAATTCTCTGGCTGATGGGTTCTCAGAGCTCCTTCCCATTAAGAATCCCACCTTGTCCCTCAGCCTGGGCCAATGATATCCTCTCCAGCTAATCGCCTATGACATCCCTTTCAGTCCACGTATTTAATGGTACAGCACACAAGGCCTCTTTCTGCTGGGCTTGCCAAGTCCCATAGGCAAGCAAACTTCTTGGGCAGGTCATTTCTGAATGTCGAGAAAATCCTTCCGTGGTCTACTCTGACCCCATACTCTTGCCCTACCAAACTCTGGAAATATAGGCCACTCTCTCTGAGCGTCTCCTTGTACTGTCCTCAGGGCAGATCCAGCCAGACCTTCACCTTTACACGATTTTTAAAGTGAAAGGTAAACATTGATCTTTTTCCCCACCCCTCTCCCTAAACTCCGGGAGATAGCTCTAACATTCTCCTAAGAACTCACTCAGCACACCCTGCTCTGAGCCCATAGTGGTGCTAGACCCCTGAGTATCAGCAGCTCAGCAACGTTCAGCCCAGAAGGTGATGGGGCAAGTAGAGATGTTAATGTCTTCCCCAGTGTGTGTGTGTGTGTGTGTGTGTGTGTGTGTGTGTGTGTGTGTGTGTGTGTGTGTGTGTGTGTGCGCGCGCGCCCACAGGCCAACACCCTCTCCTCACACTTCATGAGTGGTTGTCCTGAAGGCTTCTCTTTGGGTTTGAGGCACGAGAAAGGGAAAAGCAGCATTCTCAAAATTTGTTTCAAAGAAATCTTTACTCCACCTCTCAGTGAATCCTTGGTATTCTCCTCTACGTCCTGTGGTCAGAGAAGGTTTGCAGCCACCTCTACATGCAGCCCTTCTTTTCAGAATGTGGGAAACGTGTTTCCTATGGAGCCTAGTTTGGGGTCCCAGTCTTCATAGCTCTAAATTTGTAGAAATGGTTCATTAAACATCTTGTTCCATGAGCATCAACAATTACAACAACAACAAAGAGGTAACCATCATGATAGGCATAAAGGACTTGTGGAGAAATAATCACGAAGCAATTTTCTTCCCCAGGTTTTACTCAGATAGAATTAACATAAAACATGGCATTAATTTAAGGTGTACTACATAACAATTACATACGATATATATATTGTAAAATGATTACCACATAAGTTTAGTTAACAGCCATCACCTCACATAGTTGCAATTTTTTTTTGTGATGTGATAACTTTTAAAATCTACTCTCAGCAACTTTCAAATGTATAATACAGTATTGTTAACTAGAACAAAAGTTTTTTTCTCTCCTATGGTCCCTTTAAAAGTATTCCATGGGGTGCTGGTCATCCCTTGGCCCTGGGTAAAAGTTCAAACCATCTCGTGACTTTTTTTCCTTAGAAATGGAAGACCCTCAAATCTGTAATTAATGGATCTCACAGCACTGGTGGAGGGGGAGGTGGCATTTGGCTGATTCTTTTTCCTGTGTTTTTACCTCACTTTTCTTTCTAACCCAGTTTCTGACCCCTCCCGATCATAAAGCACAGAAATACAGCAGTAATATTTTTACTTGGAAAAGGCTGTCTAGAGGTAGCATCGTGCTCTCTTAGCCTCACACATGTTGAAACCTGACTTTTTCTGATAGGCAGAGTTACCAGGTAAAATACAGGACACCCAGTCAGATTTAACCTTCAGAAAAACATTCATTGTTTATCTGAAATTCAAGTTTAACCAGGTATTCTGTCTTTATTTTTGTCTTTTTATTCACTAAATCTATTGATGCTCCAGTGGGTACAGTACTTATAGGGGTTTCTCTGAGGTACTCCTCATGCCTCAGTCCTTAGGATTCTCTTACTCAGCATCCCCTTGCTAAGAGCTGTTGTCTCTGTATTCCAGACGGTCTCTTACTCTTCCCAAAGACCTTTCTCTGTCCTGTGGTCCGCTCACCCCAACAGCAGACCCTCTTGGGTAGGATCTATGCTGGCTCTCTACACTCGGGACCTCACCCGGCCCAGCAAAACCCATGAGCAGGAGGTCCACTCCAAGGTGAATAAGTACTCCTTGATCTGCTAATACAGCAATCAACCCTTTTGGCCTAAAGCCAATGGGACACATATAAAGTTCTCCAAGTGGTCTCCTGGGAAGCCCATTTTCCTGGGCTTGAGGTGAGGAGCAGGCAACCTCCACCTTAAATTCTGAGACACTTGAACACACACACACACACACACACACATTCTTCATCCAGGGCTCAGGAAAATAGAAATGATAACTAAAGTAATCCATTAACAATACATAATGCACACTTGTGAATAATCAAAACCTAAATAATCCTTGTTTGCAAAGCTACATTTTACTTCAACTGGTTGTACAGAAGCACAGAACAGAAGAATTGACAAGCCAGGTTTTTATTCCAATTTATTTAATGAGCTAAAAAAAAAAAACTCTGAATGCAAATTAGTAGCGAGATGTCTGATTAAACTGGATCATTGACAGCATTTAGCTGGCATGTGGGTCCACCCTGCCTGCTTAGATGCATTTGCTTGGCAGGAGCCTTGGGGAAGGTTGGACTGTTGACAAGATAGAATTTGTGTACTTCAAACGTCTGCACATCTAGTCTACGTGGTCACACTTTTGTAACTGCAGAGAAGTGAGGCTGTGAGGTATCACTATCTTTAATTCCAGTCTACATGCTTCGTAAAAGGCAACTGTATACAAAGAACTGCACAGCATACTCACAAAACTGAAATCTAATCAGAGAGAGAAAATTCAAGACATTATTTCTGCTTCAAGCCTATATAGGGTGCAATGCAGAAGGTCAGTGTTTCTTTTATATTTTTTTTCCATTTTAATAATGATGCCCAGAGATGCTGTAAAATAACAGGAAAGCTTATGGAGGTCTTTGTGCTTGTTGCCAAGAGACTAGAACTTCAACCTACTGGGTTGCAAAATAACATCTTAAGAACACAGGGTGGCCTGTCCAATCCCAAGGCATAATGGCATGAATAGGAGCCCCTCTTCATCAGTAGTCTATGTGCCTTCCTGGGGCCAACATATGCCCTTCTAATGACAATCCACCCAGACTCCACCTCTTCTAAGTACCCAGGGCTCAGGAACCCAAGAACTATTAGCCTGTCTCCTTGTGCCTCCCTGACCTAATTAAAACCTATACTTTCAATGTTTCATTGCAGGAAGGCACTATTGCAAGAACGCCTAGCTATTCTAACAAGCTCAACTCAGGGAAGGTAAATGACAATCACATCTTGCTTGACTCTCACTTTTTGTCCAAGATACCTTTTTTATTTTCATAACTTCTTCAAACCTTTGATATTTTTGAATCTTTGGAGCAGAGGGATTCACTGTTACCCCTTAAGTCACTCAGCATTCCGGATCATTACCTCTGTTCACACTAGCGGCCGAGGGTCTCTAGAGTACACAGGAGTGACCACATCCACGGGATGGGACCCACACCCATGGAATGGTGACCACCCACATTAGCTTTGTGAAAAGATAAACTGTGGCATGTTCAATTTTTCAAGAGTTTCTCTGAGCAGTGCCAAATCAAAAGTGATTAGGAGTGCTCTACCATAGGAGCTAGGGAGAGGGTTTTATAGAGAAGACACACAAGCAAAGCAAGGAAATTATTTGTTGGGTTTGGACTTAAGCAGTTGCCTTATTTGGGAAAGGCTGTTTGTGACTATTAAGTTTCATTTTCTGGGATAAGAGTGCATTGACTCTGGCTCAGGTTTTGGTTTGCTTAGAAGACTTCCAAGGCATTGGAGCCACCCCAGTCTAATGGCCCCTTGTTTAATTATATTAATAGTTCCATCACATTTTTTTCTTTTAATAAAGAATTCATTGAAGTTAAATGTATCATGCACTTTTTCTTTTAAAGTAAACATGATGGGGCCCCCTGGGTGGCTCAGTCGGTTGAGCATCCATTTCTTGGTTTCAGCTCAGCTCAGGGTAGTGAGATGGAGCCCCATGTCAGACTCTGAGTTCTGCAGGGAGTCTGCTGGAGATGCTCTCTCCCTCTCCCTTTGCCCCTCTCCCAGCTCACACATGCTCTCTCACTCTCACTCTCTCTCTCTCTAAAATAAATAAATAATTTTAAAAAATAAACATGAACCTAGTCTTTGAGAAACACGCTGGATTATAGGTATAGGGACTGCATGGGTTGGATGTGTGGGATGAGTCTCATGGCTACTACAATTCCACTATCAATATTGTCAGGCGTTTGTCCCTGAATGGGACATTCTGGTTTGTCTGCTTTGGGTCCTGTGCAGACTCTGCTCTCAGAACTTCTCCCTTCATCAGAAACAGCTTTGTGTGCTGAACAGATGGAGGAGACAGTAACCGTGATACCGAAACATATGGTTTTGAGAACAGATAGTAGTCATTCCAAATATTAGTACAGCTTCTTTCAGGTTTTCATGAAAGTGACACACATGAATGTCAATAGACAAAAATAACAGATAACATTTTCAACCATCTCAAAACCTTCTTGGCTAAAATCAAAATTACAAATCAGTTGGCTTCCATTCCTAAAGTAAGCTATGCCATCCCTGTATTGCTAATTTGATGATGGGGTAAAATTAATTAGGTTGGGCCTAATAGAAACCAGATTCTTCGTTTATTCATTCAACAAATATATACTGAGCACTGAATATATGCCAAATGCTGATAGGTTTGTGAAATAAAACAATAAACAGTTTACTGTCCTTGTTCTCAAGGAGCTAATGATCTAATGGAGGGTTATATATGTCCACGTAGAAAGATAGATAGATAGATAGATAGATAGATAGATAGATAGATAGATAGATAGATAGAGAATTCCAGTACAGTATGATAAGTGCCAAGATAAAGAAGAGCAGAAGATGCCATGGGAACCTATAGAAAGACCACTCATCCCAACTTGAGGTAGGTCATCTGGGAAGACTGCTGAGAAGAGGTCTCAAAACTGAAACATGAATTAACATGTAGCAATTAGCCAGACAAAGAGCAAGGGGGGTGGGAGGTGGTAGAGAGAAGACTTCACACCTTTCAGTGATGTGGAAAAGAAAAGGCGACAGAGACAGTGATATTGACTTTAATATAGACTGCCAGAACAGAACCTTGGATAAAAAAGAATGGAATAAATTCTATCATTGATACTTGTTAACCAAAAATCTATTAATCAGAATTTAGCATTACCCCAGGTCCCAATCTAAACTGAAAGAAATGAATTGGAACAGATCACCTCTGAATTACATGATACATTCTACAAATCTATTTGAGGTATAAGAAGAACAGTTTGAGATACCTAAAAGAAATTTTATACATACACATAAAACACAATTACACATACTGTCCATACATGCATTTATATAGAAACACATAGAAATGTGAAATTAAAGAAATACTTCAAGGTAAGAAACATAACTAACTAAAATGTTTCATACCTTGAAGTATTTCTTTAATCCCACAGAACACTGAAAATTGTTGCTTTCCAAAGAAAACACTTCTGAGAGAAATTGTGCACATACCAGCAGCCAAGCTATTAATTAGACCAAGAGTGATTTCAGGATCACTTTTTCAAAAATATTTAATGAAAAGTAAAGACAGTATAAAGGTAGAAAATATGTAGCTCTACTAAGACTATGCAAATACTCTTGGAGAACACATCCACACACTTATAAATTTCATAGATGCCTTGCAAAGTCAGAGCTGATATTCTCCTAGTATATCTTCCATAATAAAGGGCTGTAGCAGGTTTATCATAACTTGGAATTCTCCTGCTTCATCCTGAGGGAACTGTGAGGTTCAAACTCTTGTTCAAGCCATCTGTGGCTGAACACAAAACAATAATAATTATTATTCTATTTTTTTCAAAAATGAGCTTTTAGGGCAAAGCCAACAGCTGAGAATATAAGAATACACACACACACACAAATGGTTTAGAAAGAGGAGAGGGTCTAAGTCTATTCATGAATCTAGGTTTGAGAAAACCTACTAAAAATTCAGAGACAAATAAATTAGTAAATTGTTTTACCATGTTCTAAATATTCTTCATACAAATGATGAGCAAGAAGGAGAGACCTCAATTATTTCTAGTACTGGATAACATTCCATTTTCTGGATGTAGCACAGTTTATCCATTTGCCTAGTGAAGGACATCTTAGTTGCATCCAAGTTTTGATGACTGTGAATAAAGCTGCTATAAGCACTCATGTGCAGATTCTTGTGTGAACATAAGTTTTCAATTCGTTTGAGTAAATACCAAGGAGCACAACTATTGTACCCCATGATAAGAGTATGTTTAGTTTTGTAAGAAACTGCCAAACTATCTTCCAAAGTGGCTGTACAATTTTACATTCCCACAGCACTGAATGGCATTTCTTGTTGCTCCAAATCCTCACCAGCATTTAAAGTTTTCAGTGTTCTGGATTTTGCTAATTCCAGTAAGTGCATAGGGGTACCTCACTGCTATTTTAATTTGTATTTTCTTAATGACATATCGTATGGAACATCTCATATGCTTATTTGCCATCCATATATCTTTCTTAGTGAGGGTTCTGTTCAGATGATTTTCCCATTTTTTAATTAGGTTGTTTGTTTTCTTATTTTTGCATTTGAATGGGTTTTTTTTTCCTATATTTTGGATAACGGGCCATTATAAAGACAAGTGTTTTGTAAATATTTTCTCCCAACCTGTGGCTTATCTTCTCACTGTCTTAACACTGTCTTTCACAGCATAGGAGTTTTTAATTTCAATGAAGTTCAGCTTAAGAACTACTCCTTTCATGAATCCTACCTTTGGTGTTGTACTTTAAAAGTCATCACCATACTTAAGATCAACTGTATTTTCTGCCATGCGATTCTCTAGGAGATTTATGCTTCTGTATTTTACACGTAGATCTATGATCCATTTTGAGTTAATTTTAGTGAAGGCTATAAAGGCTGTTTAGATTTTTTTTTTTTTTTTTTTTTTTGCATGGGGAGGTCCAGATATTACTGCACCATTTGTTGAAAAGACTACTTTTGCTTCATTGTACGGCCTTTACTCCTTTGTCAAAGATCAGCTGGCTGTATTTATGGGGATTTATTCCTGAGCTCTCTATTCTGTTCCACTGATATGTCTGTTCTTTCACCAATACCACACTGTCCGGATTACTGTAGCTTTATAGTAAGTCTGGAGGTGGATAGCGCCCATCCTGTGACAATGTAGGACCCGCTAGAGCTCCTGAAACTGAAACTCACAAAAGTGTAGGCCCTCCATGGCTGGGTTCCCCTGCAGTTTGTAATTCTCAGAGTTGTCCTCTCTGAGCCTCGAGCAGTTTGTCAAATACATATGAGATTTTCCTATCCCAGCATCAATTCCTGTGGAGGTCTCTTTCTATCTGGTAAATTGTGATTCTCTGTATTCATCTGTCAGTCTCTGGCAGAAAGTAACCAATTTCTGGAAATTGTCTTGAAATTCTAGACCTACTTCAGTGGCAATGAATTTTACAGTAAACTTTTTCTGAGTTTGTGGGTCCTCTCTTCTCTGCCCAACCCTTGCTGCTTCTTTTCTTTTTTTAAAATCTGTCACTACTGGGGCACCCGGGTGGCTCAGTCATTAAGCGTCTGCCTTCGGCTCAGGTCATGGTCCCAGGGTCCTAGGATCGAGCCCCGCATCGGGCTCCCTGCTCAGCGGGAAGCCTGCTTCTCCCTCTCCTACTTCCCCTTCTTGTGTTCCCTCTCTCGCTGTGTCTCTCTGTCAAATAAATAAATAAAATCTTTAAAAAATTAAAATAAAATAAAATAAAATAAAATCTATCACTACCACTTTGGTGGGTAACTTTCCCTGAGGCAGCCTTTTGCTCCTAGCCCTGCCACCCACACTAAACAGTCTGTCAGAGCTGATGTGCAGTTTCCTACAGAGCAGAAGAATATCCAAGTACTTGGGGGATCTTAAAGTGTAGGCCCCTTTATGACTGCTGAGACCCTCGCTTACAGATTCAATGACATCTTTTCTAATCTCTTCTAGTACTAGATCTAGAATGGTGGTAAAGAACACAAACTCTGGAGCCAGACTGCTAGAGTTCCAGTCCTTGCTCTGCTATTACCAGCAATTTGGGCAACTTCTTCAGTCTCTTTATACCTCAGCTACTTAGAAATGATAATTATATTACATATGTCATAAGTTTTATTAGAATTAAATGAGTTAAGATACAGAAAGCTCCTAGAACAGCCCCTGGCACATAGTATTACATAGCATTAACTCTGATGAGACCTTTTCAATAAACCACGCCAGAAGCATGAAAATCTGGTGGATTGGGAAGGAGTTGTGGTAATGCCCACGATGTTGATCCCTGAGCCCTAAGGGTGGCCAGCAGGGACCCAGGCCAATCATTTCTGGCCAAAAGCAACCACATATGCCAAATTTTAAATTTCTCTGTGTGTCAAGATGTGAAAACAGGGCAAGATGGCGGAGGAGTAGGACACCTGGATTCCGTCTGGTCTCAGGAATTCAGCTGAATAGGAATCAAACCATTCTGAACACCTACGAACTCAACAGGAGATCGAAGAAGAGAGTAGCAACAACTCTCTGAACAGAGAAGCGACCACTTACTGGAAGGTAGGACGTGAGGAGAAGTGAATCCGAGGCGATATTCAGGAGGATGGACAGCGGGGGAGGGGGCCTCCGTCGGCCACTTCTGGCAAGTGATAGAGCCGCGGAGCACAAAATCGGAACTTTTAGAAGTCGGCTCCGCTGAGGGATGTCACTCCAGTGACTAAGCGGGGGTTGGAACCCTCGCAGGACAGTGTGGTCTCAGGACCCTCGGGATCACAGAAAAACCGGGGGTGCCTGAGTGCGGCAGAGCTCCCAGGTATCGGAGCGGGGAAGCCAGCTGCAGAGATGGAGCCGAGGCGCGGGCTCTCAGCTCGGGGTTGCCATAAACTGTGATCCGCGGCCCAGTTGGGCCACTGCTCCTCCAGCAGGGACCCAACAAGCAGCAGATCCGGGGAGACTCCGCTTCCTCCCCCGGGAGGAGCAGCGCGGGAGCGTACCGCAGGGATCTGCTGCTTTGGAGACCCCACACAGGGTCGGGTGCCAGAGATAGAAACGCTTGGTCGCAGGCCAGGTGAGCACGGAGTGCGGCCAGAGACCAGGGAGACAGGAGTGACTGCTTTTCTCTGGGGGCACACTGAGGAGCAGGGCCCCAAGTTCTCGGCTCCTCCTGGTGGAGATTGGGAGGCCACCATTTTCACCCTGGTCCTCCAAAGCTGTACCGAGACCTTGCAGGGAACAAAAGCTCACCAGAGCAAAGCCGAGCAGCTTGCTTAGCCCTGACCGACAAGGGTGGGGCAATTCTGCCTCCGGCAAAGACATTTGGGAACCACAGCAACAGGCCCATCCCCCAGAAGATCAGCACGAACAGCCAGCAAGCCGTGACCAAGTTTACCGATCAAGTAGAATGGAAGAACTCCAGCGCTAGGGGAATACTGCACATAGAATGCATGGCTTTTTTACCATGATTCATTAGTTTTTCAAAGTTAATTTTTTTAACTGTTTTTCTTTGAATTTTTCTTTTTCCCTTTTTCAACCAACATCTTATCAATCCCTTTTTTAAAAAAACATTTTTTTTTTTCATTTTTAGAGTCATATTTTATCCCTTCATAGTAGTTACCCTTATTTTTGGCATATATATATATATATATAAGTTGTTCTCACTTTAAAATTTTGAGATACAGTTTCTTCTAACAGATCAAAATATACCCTAAATCACTAGTGTATGGCTTTGTTCTAGTCTCCTGCCTGATCACATTCTCTCCCTTTTTTTTCTTTTTTTTTTTAATCCTCTTCTTTTTTCAAACAACTTCTTATCTTATCGATTCCTTTTATAAAATCTTTTATAATTTTCATCTTTACAGTAATCTTCCATCCCTTCATTGTATCAACCCTTATTTTGTATATATATAAGTCTTTCTTCCTTTAAAATTTTAGGAGGCACTTTTTTCTAACAGACCAAAATATGCCCAAAATCTAGTGTGTGACACTGATCTATGCACTAGCCTGATCATATTTGATCATATTCTGTTTTTTTTGTATTGTTCTGTTTTTGTTTTTGTCTTTTTCTTTTTCTTTTTTTTTTTTCTTTCTTTTTTTCTTTCTTTCCCTTTCTTTGCCCCTGGTTTCAGGTCTTTTCTGATTTGTATAGAGTATATTTGCTGGGGACGTTGTTAACCTGTTAGCATTTTGTTCTCTCATTCATCTGTTCTCCTATGGACAAAATGACAAGACGAAAAAAATCACCTCAGCAAAAAGAACAAGAGGTAGTACCGTCTGCCAGGGACCTACTCAATATGGACATTAGTACGATGTCGGACCTAGAGTTCAGAATCATGACTTTAAAGATACTACCTGGGCTTGAAAAAAGCATGAAGTTATTAGAGAAACCCTTTCTGGAGAAATAAAAGAACTAAAATCTAACCAAGTTGAAATCAAAAAGGCTATTAAGGAGGTACAATCAAAAATAGGGACACTAACTGCTATGATAAATGAGGCAGAAGAGAGAATCAGCGATATAGAAGACCAAATGATGGAAAATAAAGAGGCTAAGAAAAAGAGAGAGAAACAACTACAGGATCACGAGGGCAGAATTCGAGAGATAAGCGATACGATAAGATGAAACAACATTAGAATAATTGGGATCCCAGAAGAAGAAGAAAGAGAGAGAGGGGCAGAAGGTATATTGGAGCAAATAATAGCAGAGAACTACCCTAATGTGAGGAAGGAGACAGGCATCAAAATCCAGGAGGCACAGAGAACCCCTCTCAAAATCAATAAAAATCAGTCAACACCCGACATCTAATAATAAAACTTACGAGTCTCAGAGACAAAGAGAAATCCTGAAAGCAGTTCAGGAAAAGAGATATGTAACCTACAATGGTAGAAATATTAGATTGGCAACAGACCTATCCAGAGAGACCTGGCAGGCCACAACAGACTGGCATGATATCTTCAGAGCACTAAACGAGAAAAATATGCAGCCAAGAACACTATATCCAGCCAGGCTGTCATTGAAAATAGGAGAGATAAAAAGCTTCGAGGACAAACAAAACCTAAAGGAATTTGCAAACAAGAAACCAGGCTCCCAGAAATATTGAAAGGGGTCCTCTAAGCAAAGAGAGAGCCTAAAAGCAACATAGACCAAAAAGGAACACAGACAATATACAGTAACAGTCACCTTACAGGCAATACAATGGCACTAAATTCATATCTTTCAATAGTTACCCTGAATGTAAATGGGCTAAATACTCCAATCAAAAGACACAGGCTATCAGATTGGATTAAAAAACAAGACCCATCCATATGCTGTCTGCAAGAGACTCATTTTAGACCCAAAGACACCTCCAGATTTAAAGTGAGGGGTGGATAACCATTTACCATGCTAATGGACACCAAAAGAAAACTGGGGTGGCAATCCTTATATCAGACAAATTAGATTTTAAAACAAAGACTGTAATAAGAGATGAAGAAGGATACTATATCCTATTAAAGGGTCTATCCAACAAGAAGATCTAACAATTGTAAATATCTATGCCCCGAACATGGGAGCAGCCAATTTTATAAGGCAATTAATAACAAAAACAAAGAAACATATTGACAACAATACAATAATAGTGGGGGACCTCAACACCCCCTGACTGAAAAGGACAGATCATCTAAGCAAAAGATCAACAAGGAAATAAAGACTTTAAATGACACACTGGACCAAATGGACTTCACAGACATATTCAGAACATTCCATCCGAAAGCAACGGAATACACATTCTTCTCTAGTGCCCATGGAACATTCTCCAGAATAGATCACATCCTGGGTCACAAATCAGGTCTCAACCGGTACCAAAAGATTGGGATTATTCCCTGCATATTTTCAGACCACAATGCTTTGAAACTAGAACTCAATCACAAGAGGAAAGTCGGAAAGAACTCAAATACATGGAGGCTAAAGAGCATCCTACTAAAGAATGAATGGGTCAACCAGGAAATTAAAGAAGAATTTTAAAAATTCATGGAAACCAATGAAAATGAAAACACAACTGTTCAAAATCTTTGGGATACAGCAAAGGCAGTCCTGAGAGGAAAGTATATAGCAATACAAGCCTTTCTCAAGAAACAAGAAAGGTGTCAAATACACAACCTAACCCTACACCTAAAGGAGCTAGAGAAAGAAGAGCAAATAAAGCCTAAACCCAGCAGGAGAAGAGAAATCATAAAGATCAGAGCAGAAATCAATGAACTAGAAACCAGAAGAACAGTAGAACAGATCAACAAAACTAGGAGTTCGTTCTTTGAAAGAATTAACAAGATTGATAAACCCCTGGCCAGACTTATCAAAAAGAAAAGAGAAATGACCCAAATCAGCAAAATCATGAATGAAAGAGGAGAGATCACAACCAACACCAAAGAAATACAAACAATTCTAAGAACATATTATGAGCAACTCTATGCCAGCAAATTAGATAACCTGGAAGAAATGGGTGCATTCCTAGAGATGTATCAACTACCAAAATTGAACCAGGAAGAAATAGAAAACCTGAACAGACCTATAACCACTAAGGAAATTGAAGCAGTGATCAAAAATCTCCCAACAAACAAAAGCCCAGGGCCAGATGGCTTCCCAGAGGAATTCTACAAAACATTAAAGAAGAATTAATACCTATTCTCCTGAAACTATTCCAAAAAATAGAAATGGAAGGAAAACTTCCAAACTCATTTTATGAGGCCACTATTACCTTGATCCCAAAACCAGACAAAGACCCCATAAAAAGGAGAATTACAGACCAATATCTTTGATGAACATGGATGCAAAAATTCTCACCAAAATACTAGCCAATAGGATCCAACAGTACATTAAAAGGATTATTCACCACGACCAAGTGGGATTTATCCCTGGGCTGCAAGGCTGGTTCAACATCCGCAAATCAATCAACGTGATACAATACATTAACAAAAGAAAGAACAAGAATCATATGATCCTCTCCATAGATGCAGAAAAAGCATTTGACAAAGTACAGCATCCTTTCTTGATCAAAACTCTTCAGAGTATAGGGATAGAGGGTACATACCTCAATATCATAAAAGCCATCTATGAAAAACCTACAGTGAATATCATTCTCAATGGGTAAAAGCTGAAAGCTTTTCCCCTAAGGTCAGGAAGGCGGCAGGGATGTCACTCTCACCACTGCTATTCAACATAGTTTTAGAAGTCCTAGCCACAGCAATCAGACAACAAAAAGAAATCAAAGGCAGCCAAATTGGCAAGGAGGAAGTCAAACTCTCACTCTTTGCAGATGATATGATACTGTATGTGGAAAACCCAAAAGACTCCACCCCAAAACTGCTAGAACTCATACAGGAACTCAGTAAAGTAGCAGGATATAAAATCAATGCACAGAAATCAGTGGCATTCCTATAGACCAACAACAAGACAGAAGAGAGACAAATCAAGGAGTCGATCCCATTTACAATTGCACCCAAAACCATAAGATACCTAGGAATAAACTTAACCAAAGAGGCAAAGGATCTGTACTCAGAAAACTATAAAATACTCATGAAAGAAATTGAGAAAGACACAAAGAAATGGAAAAACGTTCCATGCTCATGGATTGGAAGAACAAACATTGTGAAAATGTTGGTGCTACCTAGGGCAATCTACACATTCAAGCAATCCCCATCAAAATACCATCCACCTTTTTCAAAGAAATGGAACAAATAATCCTAAAATTTGTATGGAACCAGAAGAGACCCCGAATAGCCAGAGGAATATTGAAAAAGAAAAGCAAAGCTGGCGGCATCACAATTCCGGACTTCCAGCTCTGTTACAAAGCTGTCATCATCAAGACAATATGGTACTGGCACAAAAACAGACACATCGATCAATGGAACAGAATAGAGAGCCCAGAAATGGACCCTCAACTCTATGGTCAACTCATCTTCGACAAAGCAGGAAAGAATGTCCAATGGAAAAAAGACAGTCTCTTCAACAAATGGTGTGGGGAAAATTGGACAGCCACATGCAGAAGAATGAAACTGGACCATTTCCTTACACCACACACAAAAATAGACTCCAAATGGTTGAAAGACCTAAACGTGAGACAGGAGTCCATCCAAATCCTAAAGGAGAACACAGGCAGCAACCTCTTCGACCTCAGCCGCAGCAACTTCTTCCTAGAAACATCGCCAAAGGCAAGGGAAGCCAGGGCAAAAATGAACTATTGGGACTTCATCAAGATAAAAAGCTTTTGCACAGCAAAAGAAACAGTCCACAAAACCAAAAGACAACCGACAGAATGGGAGAAATATTTGCAAATGACATATCAGATAAAGGGCTGGTATCCAAAATCTATAAAGAACTTATCAAACTCAACACCCAAAGAACAAATAATCCAATCAAGAAATGGGCTAGAAGACATGAACAGACATTTTTCCAAAGAAGACATCCAAATGGCCAACAGACACATGAAAAAGTGCTCAACATCGCTCGGCATCAGGGAAATCCAAATCAAAACCTCCATGAGATACCACCTCACACCCGTCAGAATGGCTAAAATTAACAAGTCAGGGAACGACAGATGTTGGCGGGGATGTGGAGAAAGGGGAACCCTCCTACACTGTTGGTGGGAATGCAAGCTGGTGCAACCACTCTGGAAAACAGTATGGAGGTTCCTCAAACAGTTGAAAATAGAGCTACGCTACGATCCAGCAATTGCACTACTGGGTATTTACCCCAAAGATACAAATGTAGGGATCCGAAGGGGTAGTGCACCCCAATGTTTATAGCAGCAATATCCACAATAGCCAAACTGTGGAAAGAGCCAAGATGTCCATCGACAGATGAATGGATCAAGAAGAGGTGGTATATATACACAATGGAATATTATGCAGCCATCAAAAGGAAGGAGATCTTGCCATTTGCAACGACGTGGATGGAGCTGGAGGGTGTTATGCTGAGCGAAATAAGCCAGTCATTGAAAGACATGTATCATATGACCTCACTGATATGAGGAATTCTTAATCTCAGGAAACAAACTGAGGGTTGCTGGAGTGGTGGGGGGTGGGAGGGATGGGGTGGCTGGGTGATAGACATTGGGGAGGGTATGTGCTATGGTGAGCACTGTGAATTGTGCAAGACTGTTGAATCACAAATCTATACTTCTGAAACAAATAATGCAACATATGTTAAGAAAAAAGAAGAAGAAGATAGCAGGAGGGGAAGAATGAAGGGGAGTAAGTCGGAGGGGGAGTCGAACCACGAGAGACGATGGACTCTGAAAAACAAACTGAGGTTTCTAGAGGGGAGGGGGTGGGGGGATGTGTTAGCCTGGCGATGGGTATTAAAGAGGGCACATTCTGCCTGGAGGACTGGGTGTTATGCACAAACAATGAATCATGGACCACTACATCAAAAACTAATGATGTAATGTATGTTTATTAACATAACAAAAAAAATTAAAAAAAAAAAAGATGTGAAAACAGGTTGGGAAGCACTACATTTTTCTTTTTCCCACAAGGGTAGTGTACATTATTATAGGCCCATAATGTCTTCTCTATTCTATTTCATTTTACTGTAAGGAAAATATCCTGGGAAATAACCTCTGACTTTTTCATTCTAACATACTATTACCAGAGAGTCTGTGCTGATTACCCAACCATAGCTTGAAAAAGCTGAGTAATTTTACACTGAACTTGTTGCTTCCTTAGGGTTTAGATTTTTGTGTGGGAATGACACTGAAATTCATCATGGGTCATTTTGGCCAAACTCTAGAGAATTTACATTTATTCCAGAAAATTCTTCTGTCTCTCACTAAGATAGCATGGATCTGGTAAGTGCTGCTGTGAGTTGGTTAGGATTATCTGCACTGACCCCATTAAGAACCATACACTTTGGATTTCTTGGGTTGAAAGTTGACTTCCTGGGCTCTGGGTGAAGTTCTAGAGCTCTGGGGTGCCTGGGTGGCTCAGTCATTAAGTGTCTGCCTTTGGCTCAGGTCGGATCCCAGGGTCCTGGGATCGAGCCCCACATCGGGTTCCCTGCTCAGCAGGAAGCCTGCTTCTCCCTCTCCCACTCCCCCTACTTGTGTTCCTGCTCTCACTGTCTCTCTCTTTCTCTGTCAAATAAATAAATAAAATCTTAAAAAAAAAAAGTTTGAGAGCCCGGGCTAAGTGCCCTGATCTGGTGGGAACTGCCCATACTCTTTCCTCAGAATAAGTGTGGTACCACATTACGTGAGAGCATAAATGTACCATGCTGTTTTCATGTTGCTTTGCAATTTCCCTTAATATCAGAGACTTATAAATACATAGGGGAGCTTTATCAGGTTGAAGTTGAGTAATTTATCCCTCATATCTCTTAGAAGGAAAGCAGTTCCAAGCTTTCTTCAACTTGGGGTTGTTTTAATTATGCGTAAACAACACACACACGTGTGCACATATACAGTATCATTGGGACTTTGCAGTTCTATTAAATTATTTTTACTCCGATTTTTTTCTAGTTTATGAGCAATTACAGCAGATAATAATGGAATTGTTCTTACTTGTAAATAGTCTGAGAATGTGAACAATACCATCATGCTGTTTAATTATTGTTATTGTCATTTTGAAAAAGTGAAGGAAAGAAGACGTCCATAAAGGGGAACAAAGGAGTGGAATAGGTGCTTTCTAAATTTTGTTGTTGCTGTTGTTACTTACCCATAGGAAGAACGTACTGAAAATTTCCAGAGTTACTTGGTAAACACGAAATAAAATCCAGAAGACTTTTTCTAAAAGAAAGTATTATGTAAGGTAGATAATTCAAAACCAGCTCAACCTAACTCCACCATGATGCTTCTAGACCTGCTTTGGTTCCCATTTTGTGGCCTTTCAGGATCTCAATGCCCTTTTTCAGCATCTCAGTGTAATATAAGAGTGTGCATCAAATGGTATTTGGGCCCCATCTAGAATAGAAAAAGAATAAGGTCTTCCTGATTTTAAGATTTCGTATCTTAACATGTAAGGTTGACTAACATATTCATTAGGAAGGGAAACCATCAAGGAAATATTTTTGGTCTCTTTTTAAGACTTTGTCTACATAATGACACAAAAATACATCAAAACTTTTTACAGGGTAGTCTTTATTTTAGAGCTTGTATTGGACGTGGAAATATTTTATCTCAGGCTTGGCCTACTCCACAAACTTCGGTATTTTTTCATCATGTTAGCAGAATCAAAATGTTTTGATTGTAGATTATGTTCCCTCTGGCTACCACTTGTCTAAGGCCAGCAAATGAAAACTATAAACCAACTTCACCTGCACCATTTTTTAATAAAGAGTATTGGTAACTACATAAAACTGAAACTCCTTTATAATGTTTGCTTTCTCATCTTTTCCTTCATGATGTTTGTTTTCTTGTCTTTAAAATGGAGAGGTTAAATTAGATGACAGGTGGAAAATTTCAGAGCTACCCTTCCCCCACCTCCAGGGAGGAGAAAGGGGCTAGAGATTGAGTTCAATCACCAATGGCCAGTGATTTTTTCATTCATGCCTACATAATGAAACCTCCATAAAAACCCTTAAACAAAGAGGTTTTGGGAGTTTCCAAACACCTCAAGGTACTGGGAGGGTGGTGTGACCAGAGAGGGCACAGACTCTCTGCACCACTCCCTCTCACACTTTGCCCTATGCACCTCTTTCATTTGTCTGTGCCTGAGTTATATCCTTTATAATACACTGGTAAATGTAAGTAAAGCATTCTTCTGAGTTCTGCGAGTCATTCTAGCAAAGTATTGAATCTGAGGAGGGGGCTTTGGAAACCCCTGAGTTTGTCTTTGGATAAGCAAAATGTGGGTAGCCTGGGCACTCTACTTGTGGCTGACATCTGAACTGGGAACATTCTTATGGGACTGAACCACTTAATTTGTGGGATCTGCACTAACTCTGGGTAGTTAGTATCAGAATTGAATTAAATTGTTGGACACCCAGTTGGTGTCAGGGAATCAGAGAGTTGGAGAATGGTGTTAGAAAAGACACCATGGACTTGGGATCAGGGACAAAAAGCCAACATCCATGTTCCTAGGACCCATGTTCACAGCAGCACTATTTACGATAGCCAAAAGGTGGAGGCAACCCAAACATGCATCAATAGATGAATGGCTGACAAAATGTAGTATATACATACAATGGAATATTATTCAGCCATAAAAAGGAAGGAAATTCTGACTCCTGCCACAGCCCAAATGAACCTTGAGGATATTTCTAAGTGAGAGAAATCATTCACAAAAAGACAAATACTGCAGGACTCCACTTACATGAGGTACCTTGGATAGATACAGAAAGTAGAATGGTGGTTCCCAGGGGCTTGGGGTTGAGGGGAGTAGAATGGGGACTTGTAGTTCAACTGCTAGAGAGTCTCAGTTTCGCAAGATGAAAATCTGGAGATTGGTTGCACAACAATGTGGATTACTTACACTACCAAACTGTGCACTCAAAAATGATTGAGATGATAAATTTAAGCAGGTTGGCTGACCCTGGGGATGAATGAAGAGGTCAGAATTCAACTTCAACTCCTGCCAAGGTAGAAATGCTAACACAAAGTCCCTTGCATAGGATTGAGACTCTACTCTGAAATGGATTTGTGGATTTAGAAAGACTCAGGGGATCATCTAGGTCACTGACAGAAACCCAAGCCTTGTTCATAAATTAGCACCCTCAGGTCCCTGGAAGAGGCCATAAAAAGTCCTCTCTGGAGAAAGCCATTATCACTCTAGGTATCAAATTCCTTATATTTGTAACTTCTTAAATGTATGTCCAGGAAACAAAGAATTGCTCCCCTTTGCACAAAACATGAATCATAATCAACAGGAAGAAGAGATAAAAGAAATTGTCTATTGGAACCCAGACATTAGAATCACCAGAATCAAAGTGTGCTTGTTATGCTTATAAGTATAAAGGCAAAACACTAAAATATCAACAAAGAATCGAAAGCTGTATAAGCAGCATCACTGAGCTACAAAATAATCAGTTTGATTTACAAAATGGAAAAAAGCCAAAATAACAACTCATTGGATGGGCTTCAGACAAAAGACACAAAAAAAGAGAATACTAATGAACTTTAAGACAGGTCAAAGGAGACTATTCATAAAGAAAACCAGAAAAATAACAACAGTAAAAAAGTAAAGTCATAATAGAAGGTAGAAATATAATTGATGTAATGAGATGATATATCAGTGTTTAATTGGAGTCCTAGAGAGTCAAGAAGGGGGCAATATTTGAAGAAATAATGATTGAAAATTCCCCGCACTGATAAAATACATAAATCCAGTGATTCAAGAAGCCCCTAAAACCTCTTGCCTATATGAAATTATAAAAAAAAAAAAATCAAAGACAAAAATAAAATATTAAGGCAGCCAGAGAATAAAAGACAGATTATCTTCATTGGAGCAAGAATCTGAGAACTAGTTGAATTCTTAACAGCAACAATGGGAGCTAGAAAACAATGAGAAATATCTAAAAGAAAACCAATTGTCAATCTAGAATTTGCTATCAAGAGAAAATTTCGATACAAAATGGAGACAAAATAAAGATATGTTCAGACAAATCAAATCTAAGAAAATCTGTCACGTGCAGACTCATCTAAAATCAACTCTTAATGGTAGTTCTTAATGGCTTAATTTCTTTAGACTAAAACAAACAAACAGATGGTGCCTCTGAGATTCAGGCAGATTAGAAAGCAATGAACATGGTAACTATATGGGTAAATAAATCAAATGAATTTGGGATTACAAAAGATTGTTACCACAACAGAAAATAAAATTATTTTAAAAATTCTGCTAACCTCCCAACTATGGTCATATTGCTAATATGTAAAAGCTTTTAAGTTGTGATCAACTAGTAAATGTCTCTTTCTAAATCTTAGTACATGCTTAACTGAGAATGGAATGGTTGGAAGAGTTGACATTTTGAAAAGCTCCACTGATTCATTTTCAGGACATAAATGACTGAGCTCTAGAATCATCCATGAGATATGTTTCCTAGGAAACCCATTTCACCCAGAGTTCAAGTGAAGATTCCTTTGGGAAGAAAGGGTTACTTGTTCTCAGTATTTTTTCTAAGGAGAATAAAACACATAACTGCAGATGTAAGCTCTTCCATGTGGCAGCTTTAGTTACACGTCACCTGTTAAGCAGACAAACTAATCTTTTTAGCAGCTTAAAATGTTTAGAACAACTAGATCCAACCATATGGCAGAAGACAGCCTTCTAGGACTGCACCTCCTGCCCCTCAATTTTTCCCAAATGTTTATCTTTCTTCTCATCTTGATGAATCTGCAAAGTTAACATTTAATGCTTCACTCCACTGGCTTTAGTTCAACATGGAACTTTTCATTCTAATCCAGATGGAGCTCTAAATATTAGGTCCAATCTTGTTCTTGATGTCTCCATCATTTCTCCTACACAAAACTGGGGCCAACTCATCTCCACCTTGCTCCCTTTCCATTCCCAATACCAGCAGTGACCCCCATGAGGCAGGTTCTGTTTGCTCACCTTGGTCACTTTCCTTTAAAATTCAGCATCAAGTTGCTAGTGCTGCTAGCCCCAATGTGACCTTTTGACCAGTACTTATAGCTGGGTGTGTGCCCCAAGGTTCCTTTTCAATAGTCCATCCTTACTCCAGATCCTTCACTAAAATTATGGCTACAATCCTGACACTGGATGAGGGGCCACTCTGAGGCCAGGTTTCAGTAGGATTTCTGTGTGGTATAGTCTTAAACAACTGGGGCTCCTGCCCATGGGCTCTCCACTTCATACCCTAAGTGTGGTCCACCTACAGCATCAGCATCACCTGGATGTTTGTTATAAATGTGCACTGAATCAGAAGGCCTACCTCTACAGTTAAGCCCAAGAATCTTGTTTGAATAAGCTCCAGGTGATGTGTACGTACATTCATGTTTGGAAAGCATTACTTTCGGGGGCAACTGCTCTGGCCCTACTGTGATTGAGTCCCTCACAACAAAATGCCAACTCCATTGAGTAGGGGGGAGTGCCCCCTTAAAGCTTGTGTCCCCCTTCCAGGCCAAGCTCCCAGGACCCACTCCCACTCATGGGACACAGGAAATCTGTGCCCAAAGGGTCTAATTCCAGGGCCTGCCCTTCCTTCCCAGCCATTCTTCTGAGGTTGACAAGGCCACTAGGATGATGAAGGGGCAACTCTTTGAGCAGGTAAGAGTGGAACAAAGACTTGGGAGCCCCACTGTCCATGTGCAAAGGCAGGAGTCCCCTACAGTGCAGGATCAGGCTGAAGGTGGTACAAGAAGTGAAGAGGCTTCCATTGGTAATCTTTCCTGAGGGCTATAAAGGAAGGCCTACTTTGTTTCTCTGGTTTGTCCACCAGGAGAGGGGGGTTTGTGGCTCTGTCTTCTTCCTCACACATTTTATCTAATTCCCCACTGAGTGTCAAGTTTGAAGACATTTTTATTGGATTATTGGAGCTTTCACTATAGATTGAAAAGTTAAGATCCTAAGGTTTTGGTCTTTTGCTTCTTTCCTGCTTCCCCGAGGGCAGGAGTGTTTAAAAGGCAGACAGCTGCTTCTCCAGTCATAGGAAGCTCTCTCTCCAGCCCATTACTGCACAGACAGCTCTCTCCTTTACTTCAGCCTCCTCATTAGTGCTCTTTTACTGATACACCACGTCACACACATGTGTGCACACACACGCACATGCACATGCCAGGCTAGATGTGACCTGAACCCTGCCTCTACTCTAGTACCATCCTGCTGCTCTGCACAACCAGTCGTCAAATAATAAAAGCAGGACAACCTTCACACAGTTCTGGGGAGTGCTACTCCTCCCCACCACATTTGCTGTCTGTCCTCCTGCGGTCAGGTCAAATATGGCAGGAGGCATGCACAAGCTCAGCCCTACCTACCTGAGCCCAGAGGCCAGCAGGCTCTCTCTTATTTCATTACAAAGTACTAAAGAACACAAAATCTGGGGCCTGACTGCCTGGACGCAAACCAGCTCCACCATGAACGAGCTACATAAGCATGAATGGCTCTCCTAAACTTTGGGTATTTAAAGTTTCCTCATCTGGAGAACGGGAGTCTCGTAGTGCTTAAATCAAATGCTGTGAATTCAAACATGAATACATAATGTATGGATTAATAAAGGTAAATCACTTAAAACTGTGCCAAATGCTATTTACCTGTTAGCTCTCAATATTATTACGAAATGTGAAATTCAGCCTTGGTCGTTGGGATGAAAACAGAGCAAGCCTTCTGGCTGAATTGAATTCAAGCCTGCTGAAGGCTTTCCTAGCACTGGAAGAGAGCAGGGATCATCCAGCTCATCCAGATTAACTCACTGGATATGAGGGCTTGAAGCCAAAGCATCATTCCCTTATTCATCAGTACAGTCAATGATGTATTGTGCACATATTATGTTCCCAGCCCCATTGTCCCTAGTGAATAATGCAGAAGTCCTGCCTTTGTGGAGCTTACATTCTTGCTGGTAGCAGTGCATGTCTGCTTGCTTTGCCTTGGTTCACTCCACGGAAGAGAGGCCAAAAGCAGGATTCGGTTAGCCCAGTGCTTCGGGGCCAAATGATATCTTTAACACTATCTTCTAATAACACCCCCAAAATACCATGATTTTTAGCCTCCACCTCTTGAGACCCCTTCCACCTTGTTTTTGGCCTCTCATACGAGCCCTTTTTTAACCATGTCTTTTGATTTTTGCCTTTGAACTGCACTGAAAGAATTCAGGATTTGGACTTTGAATCCTGCCTTTAATATTTAATTGTTGTGTGGCTGTACTAATTCATTTCTGCTATTACAAATAATACAAATAATTTTTTGCTGCTATAACACATTTAGTGTCTTCAAACAACAAAAATTCACTAACTTTCAGGTCTGGAGGTCAGAAGTCCAACATGGGTCTCACTGGGCTAAAATCAATGTGTCAAAAAAAAAAATAAAAAGTAAAAAAAATAAAATCAAGGTGTCAGTAGGGCCAATTCCTTCTGGATACGCTAGGAGAGGATCCATTTCTTTGCCTTTTCCAGCTTCTGGAGGCCACCTGCATTCTTTGGTCTGAGGTGCCTCCTCCTCTTCAACACCAGCAGCATAACATCTTCAAATCTCTCTGTTGCTCCGATCCTCCCTTTTCCACCTTAAGGGACACTTGCAACTATATTGTGCCCACCCAGGATAATCTCCTAACCTTAAGCTCAGTTGATTAGCAACTTAATTCTACCTGCAACCTTAATTCTCCTTTGCCACATGATATAACATATTCATAGATGGTAGGGATTAGCACAGAGACGTCTAGGAGAGACCATTATTCTGTTGCCTAGAACAAGTTTTCTAATCTCACTGAGACTTGGTTTCTTCATCTATGAAATGAGGATTATAATACATTACTAAGAAAGATAGGAGACATAAGCATTTTTAAAAATCATAGATATTTAATTATTTGTCTGACACAGTGAGCCCACTTCCTTCAGCACCTACAGATCATATCACCTCTCCTCCTCAATTACATAATATATTTCCCAAAGCCATGCTGGCAAGACCTGATGGTGGGTCCTCATAACATGCATGCTCTTTTAAGGGCAGAATCAGAGCTAAAAGACCAAGAAGTACCCATTAGACTTCAACAGTCATTTACATAAATGACTGCTTGGTATAAATTAAGTTTTATGAAATCATTTCCTGAGAATAATTATCATAGAGGTGAAGGAAGTGGAAAATGAAGGCCCTAAAACCTTCCCTCCTCCACAATTGCCAAAGGATGGTCTTGGTGATAATATTTTTTCAGGGGGCCCAGATCCCAGAAGCACAAAAATGATATGCCTTGTCAGGCTTTAAGTTATTTCACTGCATAATCATTCACAATGAATACAGTCCCCTTAAGGAATATAATCTTTGAGGTCATAAGTGCAGAGAGTGTGTCTTGTTTCACACTGGATTCCAGTTTTACAAGAAAAGGTTGGTGCTTATTTTGATGGACCTAATGGTTTTAAAACAACTAAAAAATAGACATAATGAAATAGACAAAAATGGAGTTTTTTCCCTTCTCAAAACTAAGGTTTATGACGTTGTGATGGTTGCAAGCAAAGAGAATAAAATTTGGTGGCAGAAGAAAAATCTGTTGCTTCATTGTAAAAGTCTCCTGTTGTGACATGAAATGGGAGGCACTCTCCAAATGGATTGAAGTGGATACTTGTCATTTTTTCTGAACATTTTCTTAAAGATTCTGTCATTCTTCCAGCATCTGAACCACTTCTTGTGTTTGGAAAATTTTCCATCTATTGAGTCTTGGTGGAAGGCACAGCCTTCTTTCCCCTTCAGAAGCTGAAGCAGCAAGATATCGCTTTCCCAGACTCCTTTGCAGCTAGGGCATGACCTTATAACCTAAGCTCCACCAATCAGAGCACTTGCTTCTGACCATTAATTAGAAATCATTGACCATGCAGTATCCTTTCTGACAATAGGTAGAGGCAATGTTGGCAACCACACCCAGGTACCAAAGCCTGCAGTGGCCACATCCAGTGTCCAAGAGCATGCCATCTGCAGGGTAAGCTGTGGGAACCAGTGCTCAGCATAACATTAGAATGTTACTACAGCAGTAATTTGAAGTATTGTCTCAACTATGTAGCCCCGAGTCTTGTTCTTTAACTATCCCAGCAATTTTACCAGCTTTCTAAACTTCTTTTAACAATTTCTTTGCTACTGCTTAAATCTTTATCACTTGTGACCAGAACCCGCCCCCCAAAAAAAATGTTTTTGGGAGATCGGTGCTTTGTGCACCCAAAAATGTATTAATGTCTCTGAGGAAATTGGCCTGGTCACAGTCCCACCTAGTACCTAAATAATTGTTAGCTCTGCTTCACCTTATTCCAAGTTCCATACACTTAAAATGTCAGGAAAAGACATTAAAGATTATCTAATTAAAGGTTATCTAATTTTTGTATTTTACACCTGGGAAACACAGGCCTACTGAGGCAAGTTAAAAGTTAAGTCCACACAGCACAATAAGCACCACCTATGAGATGCTCCCAGGGCAGAAGCAACCTTGACTTAATTTAGTCCTCAATTCTTTCGATGGGCTATTTAATTTCTTAATTAAATTTTTGTTTGTTTCTTTGACATCCTATGCATGAAATTCAATCACCAGCCCCCATATTGGGCTCCCTGGCAAACAAGCCCTATCTTGTTTGGGTGATAGATACATTGAATAACTGTAGGACTGCATATTTTCTAATGTAAGAAATCCCACACTGAGAAGGAAACTCCACTTATTTGGGGGTTTTTTATTGATAGCAACCTTTAGAAGGGAATTACAGTTAAACAGGGAAAAAAATATAGCCTAGTATATTCCTGCCTTGCAACTATATTAGGCTATAACTAGACAGATGAATGCAACTCTTTCAGGAAAAATGTGGTGGAGATAGTTCTGGATTGGTCACTCTTATCTCTCCTGGCTCAGAAAAACTGTTCTTGAGTTTGTATTTCCAACAATAGGAGCCTTTCTTCTATTTCTGGTTTGATTATCTCTCAAGATACAGAGCACTTATTTTGACGAAAAGTGTCACTCTTATTACTTTTATTATTGTTATTATTAGCACACATATTAGGTAAGTCTTAGCATGTCCACAGTAGAGATAAGAATCTGAGGTACAGCCAATCAAAGAAAGACATGTATCACATGATCTCACTGATAGGAGGAATTCTTAATCTTAGGAAACAAACTGAGGGTTGCTGGAGTGGTGGGGGGTGGGAGGGATGGGGTGGCTGGGTGATAGACATTGGGGAGGGTATGTGCTATGGTGAGCGCTGTGAAGTGTGCAAGACTGTTGAATCACAGACCTGTACCTCTGAAACAAATAATACGTTATATGTTAAAAAAAAAAAAAAAGAAGAAGAAGAAGATAACAGGAAAGGAAAAATGAAGGGGAGTAAATCGGAGGGGGAGACGAACCATGAGAGACTATGGACTCTGAGAAACAAACTGAGGGTTCTGGAGGGGAGGGGGGTGGGGGGATGGGTTAGCCTGGTGATGGGTATTAAAGAGGGCACATACTGAATGGAGCACTGGGTGTTATATGCAAACAATGAATCATGGAACACTACATCAAAAACTAATGATGTAATGTATGGTGATTAACCTAACATAATAAAATAAAAATTAAAAAAAAAAAAAAAGAATCTGAGGTACAGAGAGCTAACTTGTCCAGGACTGGAGAGTGGATAAGGTGGAGAGTAAGAATTGAAACCTACTCTTCTCTAACCACAAAGTCTAGGCTCTTTCCACTGTGCTTGTCTACCTGCTCGCTCCTGACTACAGTGTATTAGACAGTCAGCCTCTGAAAGTGACATGTCAACAAAATAACTCCAGGTGGAATTTGGTATACGCAGGATGCCTCTCACCATCTCTTTCTTGCTCCCTCACTCTCTTCCAGGAAAGAGGAGCAAGCCTAAACATCTGAAGTATTTCTTGTCACAGAAAGGCAATGTTACCAGTTTGAACACAAGACTGGATCAGACTGGAATGCTAGAAGAACCAGTAAGGTGGGACACACTGAGCTAGGAAGTCACTGCAGGATGACTGTGATCTCCCAAGTTGGGGGCCCCTTTGAGCAGTCATTTTGCAAAATAACTTGTAACAAAGGAGAGTGTTGGTGATCCTGAGCTGAAGCTTAAGGAGCTGGCTGAGAAACAGACCACAGCTGTAGAGTGTTCCAGTTCCTTGGCACTGCTGCCAGCTTGTGCATTAAATTCTCCATTATCATCGGCCATTCAAACGCTAGCACTGCTGTGATGATTCTATCTCAAACCTCACAATAAACTTATCTCCCCGTCAGGGTTTACCATGCTATCGTCGCGTGCCTGATTCAAGGCCACCGAAGAAAGTTTAAGAATTTTAGGATTTCCGAATCCTTTAGATTCATTCACTGAGCCTCCATGGCCAGATTATATTTAGACATCAGTGTGGCTTGATTTCTGAGCAGATGAGAGTTTATTGAAAGCAAGAAGTGTAAAGTCATTCATACCAGAAGCTTATGCAGCCTCATCCTGATGCTTGGCTGTCACAGATATTGTTGATACCCACCCACATGCCTTCTGCACTCACCATGCTGTATATAGTTGTTCCCTGCCTCATCTGGGAAGGGATACATTCCAAGACTCCCAGTAGATGCCTGAAGCCCCAGGTAAGACTGAACCCTATATATACTTTGTTTTTCCTATACATACAGAGCTTTGATAAAGTTTAACTTATAAACTAGGCACAGCAAGAGATTAAAAATAAGAACTAATAATAAAAACAGGACAATTATAACAATGTACTATAATAAAAGTTATGTGAATGTGTTTGCTCTCTCTTCTTATGATGATGATAACAAAAAGCCTACATGATGAGATGAAGTGAGGTGAATGACATAGGCATTGTGATGTAGCGTTAGGCTACCAGTGACCTTCCGACAATATGTCAGAAGAGGATCATCTGCTTCCAGTCTGCAGTTGACCATGGGTCACTGACTCAGAAAATCAAGAAATGGCAGACAATGGGGGGACTACTGCATACCTAATGCAGACTTCCAAGAACAAATGCTAGCAACTGAAGTCTTCCCTGAATTGAGCAAGGCAGACCAGAAGCTCCAAGGAGTAAGATTCCTGGGAGTAGCTCTCATCGGTGACTGCCGGGCATTAGGACAGTAGTGCAGGTAATGCCTCTTACCCACACAGGATTATTAATAGTGCCTCCCTTCCTTCTCAGCAGCTCAATGGCAATACGATACATGGCCCCTTGGTCATTGGTGACTTTGAAAAGGGCTGTTTCAATAGAGCGGGAGAGATGGAAACCAGACTGGAGTATGAATAGGAGGTAAGAAAACGGAGTCAGCTCGTGTAGACAAGTGTTTTGAGAAGTTTGACTATGAAAGGAATAGAAAGGTGAGGCAGCTGGAGGATGCTCTGGTAACCAGAAAGGGCTTTTTTCAGTATGTTTTAGGTATATTATGATGGGAGTAATCCTCTAGTGAGCACAAGATTGATGATGAATGAAAGAAAGGAGAAAACTAAAAAACCAAAGTTCTTGGGGGAAGCGGGGATTAAATCTAGACAAGCAATTGCCATTACCTAGAACTCTTTTGCCTGATATAGTAGGTGCCAAAGAACCATGATTTTTAGTTATAAATAATGTACATCAATTTCTACTTTGTTTTAAATATCCTTAATATTTATTATTGTTTTAAATTAATATTGTTTTAAATATCCTTAATATCCTTTCTTAATACTAGCTGACCATTTAATGGCTCAGGATGATTGTTTCATTAATGTACCATAATGGCTCCTAAGAATCATGTTCACCTAATAACAGTAACTTAGATGAGCATTTCCAGAATTGTGACCTATAGACGTCAGCATCTCGTGAATTCTTAAGAGTGTTCGGGTAAAAGAGTTCCATGATCAAGTAAATTTGAGAAACTCTAGATACTCCATCTGTACTCAGATATTGACAAGGCTCTACAATATAAATTTCAGTTTAATTTTATTTAACCAAGAATTTCCTCAGAATGAGAAGTGAGAATTTATCCTAAAACATATTCCCTTATAAGTATCCACACATACTCTTCTGCCAATTTTCTTAGCATTCATGTAGCCTCAAAATACCCAAACTAACTTGGAATCTGGAAGAGCAAGGTATTATCTTCAAAGCTTACCCACTTAGTTCAGAGATCATTACCCCTAATTTATTATAGAATTGATGCCTATGAATTCATCTTTTCCTCTCCGAGAGGAAAAATTATTATTTTCCTTTATTGTTATACTTTCTATACTTTAAGCTGGCTGCCACCATTGATGAAATAATATAGGCAATGCAAGTGATTCAACTTTTAATAAGTTCTTTATGCAAATATTGTCAAAGGTCTCAGAAAGTCTAAATATATTTTATCCGTATGTTCCTTTTTATCTACATGCATATTTATTCCCTTGCAGAACTCTAGAAGATCAAAAGCAGTACCAATTTGAGAAGGAAAAAAATTGCAGGGCTAAAGAAAAAGCCAGAGGCTGTTCTTCCACAGAGCTGGAAATAAAAGTAATAAAATTAAATAGAAAATTTCTTCCCATGGCATGTTTCTGACAACTTTGGGCATTCTTTTGCAACTTGGACACGGGTTTGAACGTGTTAAACATGAAAAAAAAATTGGTGGGAGGAAAAAAAAAGAGAGTAAAAGGACAGTGGCACTTACTCTGGCACAAGAGTAGAATGATTTTATTGTGTAAATATGAAAAGTTTTCTGCCTCATCTTCAAAAATGTTTCAAAGAAACTTGAAACAATGTGTAGACCATGAAATTCATATTATTTACAACTTCCATCCATAGTGCAAATAAGATTTGATTTTTTACTATTGAAGTGAAATTAGCCCCAAATTTTATATTATATGAGAAAATGAGTTGTAAAATACTTCCGCAAACTGAATCCAACCTTAAATATTACCAGAACAATCGTCATTTCTAGGTAGCCCATATTGTTATGGAACATTACATGACTTTCAACCCATGGGTCCTTTGTGGAGCTCAAATACCCCATGGCAAACATACTGAACACGAAAATAAAACAGGATCAATACTCTTGAGTAAAATTCACCTTTGGGCAATAAGTATTAGGGCAAAATTAAAATATCGGAGCCTCTTTACCTAGTTATTTAAACATATTCTGGAGGATTTGCAACTTACTTCCATTAATAGCTGTGTAAAGTCAAATGTCTTTTAATTAAGAGCCAGGTCTAATTATCTATAAGGTTTCTGCAATACCTTTGACTGAGGATGTCCAAGGACATGAAATTGAACAAGTCACATGCCATGTTTATTGTATTGCCTTAGAATATTAACATAATAGTAAGGCTGCCTTATTCCCAGAAGACAATCCCAGAGGTCAAAGACTCCATCACAAGTTTTCATAAGCAGTCCCAAATGCCATGTCTACACACAGTCTGTGTTCATTCTGATAATCATCATTCATCATTTTAAGTGAAGATGAGACAGTAGAAGTCTACTGTATTGGTTCACACCAATCAATTAATAAGTAGGAACTGAATACCTACTAACATGATACAGGATACAAAAGATAAAAACACTGTCCTTGAAATATAACTGATGACCTCTAACACCAGGTGGCATAAGGTCTTGCACACAGTACGTACTCAAATGTATTGCTCTGAATGTGAGAAAAACAGCAAATAATTCGAGATGGCACAAAATTTCATGCTACAATATTTGGTATACACCAGCGGTTCTCAAAACTGCAGCATCACTTGGGAATTTATTAGGAATGCAAATTCTCACACCCCACCTCACGGCAAACCAAATCTGAAACTCTAGGGTAACACCCAGCAATTTCTGTTTTAGTAAGGTTTTTAGCTGATACCGATGCACATAAAGTTGGGGAACCCCCAGTGTGGACTTACAGCTGCTGCTTGTTCTGGAGAGTCAAAAGGAATACTGAGTATGGAGAGACCAGGAATACTTCATCAGGAGGCAGCAGAGTGAGACCTCCTGTTCTCGCAATACAGTTAAGATAACCAGAGAACCTCAATCACTGACTGTTATCATCGATAGGATTCAATATACAAACACAAGTTCTGTGTTTATTCTGACATCATTCAAATACAAATTAGGGTGCATGCAGTTGATCTAGATAAAGAAAACAATATGAGTAAAAGAGCCCTTTGAGGAGCAAAAATAATGTTGAAGTATGCTCAGGTTTGTGAGGTTAGAGCAAATGGAACATGGAAGGGATGACTCTCCGGCAGAATCCGGCCGCAGCTAGCTAGATGCTTATTAATAACACAGGAAGACCACACCGCCAGGCCTCCCTGTGGTTGGACTGGGACCTTATAACTGGGATCTAGCCAACATAATATAAGTTGCAGTGTTATTTGCCACATCTAGGCCTGGAAATGAACCCTCTGTGTTATCCTGGCCTTCTCTTGCCCCTTCTGTGGGGACAGCGAAGGTTTGAGAGTGTGGCATTATCACACCGCTGAAAGAGCCTAGATCCCCACATCACTGCTTGAAGAAATGTTGCCCAGGAGAGCTACCTCGGCAACTATAAACCAGCAGTAGCAGGAGTGAAAAAAAAAAACCTGTATTGAGTTAAACTCCTGAAATCTGGGGGTTATTTATAACCACAACATAGCCTAACTTACTCTGATTAAAAAATTCTAGAAATAACCAAAAAATGGCAATGGCATGTTCATGACATTCAGAGGCAAGATTCAGCAAAGCCAAAAAGAATCCAGAAGATTCTACTTTTCTAGGCAGCTGGACCAATCAAATTCCCAAAGCCAGATCACTGCCTTTTTAATTTGCACTTTTGGCCAGTGGCCCTCTTTCCCTTCATTTACAACTAGAATTCAGAAGACACGACAATGAGTTCTTCCCATCCAGACTAGTAACACTTAGAATACTACCTCCTAAAGAGACTTAGCCTTCTGAGTGTACAACGGAGCAGATTATTTCCTCTCAAGGCCTTTCAGAGTGGATTAGATTTGATAAATACTTCCACTCCAGCAGTAAAAGAGACAGTAGTGGTTTCACAATTGTCAGAGTTGAAGGATGATCATTTTGACCATCACCACATGCTCTTTCTTGGTCTTTCTACAAGTAATCGAGTCTTTATATCATAATACAAGATAATAAAATGATGCAGTCAAGGTTTGGTCAGAAATACAGAAGCTGTTCTAGGTATCTCAATTAAGAAAAGATTAAACACAGGAAATTGGAGGCTTCCAAAACATTGGGAGGCCTGCAAGGACAATGGTCAGGAGGGCTGCTAGCTTTCAGGAAATCAAAAAAGTCAGGAATCAGAGGGTTAGCCCATTATTTCAGCTACCTATACTCCAGTAGTCAGTCTTTGGGCAGATGCCTAGAAACAGCCGGAAGCTGACACCAATGATGTCAGTTGCTTGCCCTACTGAAGGGACTTTCAGGAGGGCCCCAAAAACCACTCACAAAAACTCACAGCTGCGCCAGTCTCTCCGCTCCTCGACCGTAGCTCTTCTTCTGGTCTTTTTGCTTAATTTGCAGCAGTCCTCGAATTCGCTGCCATGTCTTCTGAAGAAGGGAAGCTTTTCGTGGGAGGGCTCAACTTCAACACTGATGAGCAGGCTCTGGAAGACCACTTCAGCAGCTTCGGTCCTATTTCTGAGGTGGTCATTGTCAAGGACCGGGAGACTCAGCGATCCCGGGGTTTTGGTTTCATCACCTTCACCAATCCAGAGCATGCCTCAGATGCAATGAGAGCCATGAATGGAGAGTCTCTGGATGGTCGCCAGATCCGTGTGGATCACGCGGGCAAGTCGGCCAGGGGAACTAGAGGGGGTGCCTTTGGGGCCCATGGGCATGGTCGCAGCTACTCTAGAGGTGGTGGGGACCAGGGCTATGGGAGCAGATATGACAGTCGACCTGGAGGATATGGGTATGGATATGGAAGGTCCAGAGACTATGGTGGCAGAAGCCAGGGTGGTTATGACCGCTACTCAGGAGGAAATTACAGAGACAATTACAACAACTGAGATGAGGCATGTGCACCTAATGTAGGTGAGGCTTAGATGTTGCCACTGAGCGGACCTCTGTCCACCAGCCCTGTCATGTTCCACTCAACCTTTCCTCCTGCCTGCACTTAGTTCACCTGGCCCACCTGACACCATTCCTAGGCCTCCTTTGCTCTCAGGTGCCTGTCAGAGCTAGTCTGCTGTTGGGAGGGGATGTCTAAAAACTTGTCTCCCTTGTAATCTCTTGCTGGGAATGGAGGAGATGAAACGGCATTGCTCAGCAATCCTTATCAACCCTGGGAGGTGAGCATGTGTGCCTCTGCCTTCCCAACATTACAATTCTCCCCCTTCTTACTGTTCTCAGATACACAAGGAATAAAACTTCTGGTCCAGGATCATCCTTCCAAATGGCTGTATTTATAAAGATTTTTGGAGCTGCACTGACACATCTGTTTTAGTACATCAACTTCTATTTTTGAACTGAGCTCCCAAGGTAGCTTGTCACAAAGACCTTTCAGAAAGCTCCATGTGTTTTCTAAAATTTTCTCCCTTTTAAATACTAATCCTGGGACATTTGTAGAGTCTGGGTATTTTTTCCTTTTACCAGTTTTTCAGTTTGGACTCTCAGGATTGCTGATCATGGCAAAAAATGTTTGTTCAGACTGCTTTTTAAAAAAATAGGCATTTAAAAGCCTGTATACAATGTTTATCATGATTAGGAAGAAATTTCCAAATGCAAGTACAAGAAATCAAAGTAATTAGAGGTGGGTTTTTTTATTCAAGGTCACCAACCTAAGTATACAGAAATTTCTTAAAATACTCACTGTGAATGTCCTTTTTTTAGTACTGGAAGAAAAAATATTCTGTTGTGTCTCATTTAGCATTTTAGGATGTCCACGGAGCTGATTAAAAAGTTGAAACATGAAAACAAAACAAAACAAAACAAAACAAAAAAACTCACAGCTGCCACCTGCTGACACCCACACACCTTTCCATAGCTGATGTTACAGAGGAATGACTTGAACCCTCCAGATGCCGTCTGGACCTCACCAAAGTGAGGTCCATTTGCCAAATCTAACTGGAACCCTGCTGATAAGGAGTTTGAGAAATTTAATTTCCAGGCTTTTAACCCCAGAATGCAAAGAAAAGGAAAAGAAGAAGAGCAGGGATAGTGCTATTAACAGGCAATATCTAACATAAATAATGAGGTATGTAAATGAAGAAGATGAGAGCAGCCAAGAGGCCAGTTAAACAATCTTTACAAACAACCCATGGGATTATATTTGAGACTTGGACAATACCAACGTAGAGCACTGGCCGTGGTAGTTTAGGCGGTTGTCTCCAAATACATCATGTTCCCAAAGTATTGGTTGAGATTCTATTGGCAACAACTAATGAGAACCAATTCTAGTTAACTTGAGGAAACTTCCAAAAAGTTCTACTACTTGGTTGGTCATTTGATCTTTGTGGTGCTAAACAGTTCATAATAGAAACCCAACAGAGGCTAGCTTAAACATACAGGATATTTCTTTGATCCTATATCTAGGAAATTCTGGTGTTGAACAGACTTTAGTCATGACCAGAGATCCAAGAATTCAGGAGGGCGTGTCTAAGCTATTTCTCTTTTTCCATCTCATAGCTCTGTTTTTAACTCTTGACTTTACATTCCAGAGCAGCCCCCTATGTGGCAGGCAAAATGGCCATGACAGGCTTTTCCCTGCCCCAGTTTAGCAACTTCAATGGAAAAAGAACTTCTTTCTCTACAACCACTCCCAAGGAAGACTTTGATCACTCTGTTTGGGTCAAATAGTCACACATCCATCCCTGAACCAAACTCTTTGGCCAGAGCGATGGGTTACTCTCATCGACCATCTTGCAAAAGGTGGGTTCCAATGACCGACAGTCTCCCTAACACTACAGAGTGCAGAAGATGCCCCTCCACCAAAAGAACAGACACAGAAGAGCAGGAAACCATTCTGAGTGAACAGTCTGATTCAGTGGGGCTAGCTGGTGATAACGGTGATAATGGGCAGAAGTGACAAACTGGAAAAGGCAAGAGAGGCCAGATTTATGCATAAGATAAAAGATGAGGAAGTTATCTAGAAAGAAAGAGGTGGGAGGGGAAAGGAGACACAAAAGAGGGGGCGCAGGCCTAGGGGGAAAGAGGAAGAAAAGAAAGAAAACAGAACAGAAACTCAGGTCTCCTTTTCCTTTTTCTTTTCCCTTTCTATTGCCCCTCTTCCTTTTCTCCTTTTCCCACCAGACATTTCCTCACTCAGCTTTCCCCTCGAGGACCTCGGTAGCACAAGTTCCAGAACTCTCCCAGAAGCTGTAAAGATTACTCATTTGTTACCCAATAATCCTCTCTTAGATTATGAGCTTTAGTTTATAAAAGAAAGACTCGTATTTCCTCAATGTTGGCCAGGTGTCCAGCTCACAACAGTCAATCAGCCACATTCTGGTGGGCAAGGCAAGGCCTGGCAGAGACCTAGCCCCATGTTTCCAGAGATGCAATCCTGAGACACTAATGCACCCTAGTATACCCCAGCTTAACCAATCACATGGGTCTTGTCTATGTTGTCATTGTCCTCCAGAGCTTTTCATATCAAAGAATTGTGTACAGGTGCTCCCGGGTGGCTCAGTCAGTTGAGCATCTGACTCTTGGTTTTGGCTCACGTCATGATCTCAAGGTCATGGGATCTAGCCCCACATTGGGCTCTGAGCTCAGCAAGAGTCTGCTTGGGATTCTCCCTCTCCCTCTGCCCCTCCCCACTCTGTGTGTACATTCTCTCTCTCTCTCTCTCTCTCTCTGTAAAATAAATCAATAAATCTTTTCTAAAAATTGTGTACAAAGCATGGGAATAACAATTGAGGAAAGTGAGTGTAGGCCACTGCTATTAATGCTTTCTCCTGTATATATAAACATTTTGACACTTCAAATGTGGCTCAGATAAAAGTAGGAAGAGAACAGGATAAAGAGCAAACTCTGGATTGGTTGTTGACAAGAGGATGATGGAAAAGTGCTACATAAAAGGTATTTCTGCCTAAAGGGAGATTCATTTTCAGCTCAGACTTCAGTCTGACCACAGGAACAAGTTTTTAAAAAACCACCTCCATGACCAAGGCACAGGAAATAACACCCATAGGAGCAGAAAACAAACAAAGCAAACAAATGTGAAGATTGTACGAACAACAAGAAACCATTCACAGGGAAGAAAGACTGGCAGGAGAATTCTTTATGGCCCAGTGTTCCTGGGCTTCCTACCAGCAGTGGTCCTCAAGGAACAGGACCCGCCATGCCCACCCCTTCACCTGCTTGCCATGAGATTCCAAAATTTCAAAACAGTGCTCATCAGACTTGAGTGCACGTATTGGTCAGTTCCACACTCCTCTGTGAGCCAGTAAATAGAAAGAGGGATTAGTAGGAGCCAGGCCCCTGTCCTAAGACAGAGAACTAATCAGAGTCCTACTCCTCGTTCCTATAATGCACCACCTCTCTGGGCCACCTGCCTTCCGGCTCACCCTGTATGTCTCCCCCAAGGCACAACCATCTTTGTTTCCTCAGAATCAACCTGAGGACTAAAAGGCTTTAAGACCGCTTTTCTTATTTTATATTAGCTAGTCTTTCTATATCCGCCGTTTTCCTTATCCCTCTTCCCAATTTGCCCCTCCCCCCCCAGAATTTACCTTTTTTCTATTCTAGCTGTTAAAGCAGGGAACTTGGGACTTAGATAAGTTGAAGTCTGTTAAAGAATTTAAAATGGAGTGGCAGGAATAAACTCAATCAGAAAAGCATGGCATTCACATCTCACTCTTTAGCCCAGATTCAGACAACAGCAAAGTACACAGAGAAGGAGCTCTCAGAATTTGCCAAAATCTCACTGTGTATTAGATTTATTTATGCACGTGTCTGATTCCTCCACTAGGTGAAACACATGACACAGAGGAGCTTTATCTTATTTGCCCTTTTATCTTTAAGAGTACCTAGCACAAAGCTTTAGTTAAACACACAGTTTACTAAATAGAATAGCAGGTGACACACAAAAAAAACACAAAGGATTAGCTGAATAAACATGTGTTAATCTATTGGTTCAGGTGGAAAATTCCACTCCAAATGGCTGAGCGGCAACACACAGCAACAGAGCAAAATGAAAACCGTCCTACCATTTTTTCATTAAGATTCTCCAGAATTAACTGAAACCACCTGGTTATGTTTCCCTCCCTCCTCAGCATTCGGCTTGACATCACACAGACCAGGTCTCTGGCTTGGCTGCCTTAGCTCACCATCTGAAAATGAGCCAACTCTTACTTTTACTGACCTCCCCACAGGTGTCAAATGGGCCTTGATAGGGTTCCAGATGCACACGCTGCTCCATGTTCTTTTCCTGCTCACGTCAGTGGGAAGGGAATAAACTGCTCCCTTGAAACCGTTCACATCCCTTCAGGGGACTTGAAGCCAGCAGCTGTCCTGGAAAGCTGTTCCCTGAAAGAGTTAAAGTGCCTCCTTTTAAAAACTGTCCTAGAGGAGCAGACAGTGCATTTGCTAACTGAGATGTTGTTCTCACTTGGGTCTAAATTCCCTCCCTCCACCTGGCATCGCAGACAGCTGTGTCAGCTCCATCTGCCTACCTTGAATCCATCAGGTGAATGCTCCATTGCCTTAATTGAGGTTAAGCTAACCCGAGTAATCAAAGACAGGTATGGAATGTTCCCTGTCAAAACAATGCCTCTGATTATATGACACTAACAACTATGATTGCACTCAGCTACACTTCGGTACACGAAAAGCTTCGAATGGTGAATGAAGAGATAGGTAAACATGACAGGCAGGCCACTTTGCAAGGACTCATGAGCAGACTGCAGATGTCAGTCTTCCTCTTTAAGGTAAACTCTTTGGGAAACCTTCCGACTCGCCCTCAAGAACATTGATAGGTAACATCCCCTGAATCTGGCCTGGGAAGTCCCAAGCCACCGTCACACCACATAAGCCTTGGAGGAGTCAATGACCTGCCTTGCTCAGTGGGACACTTCAAGGACCCTGCTCCCCTATGAGGGCCTCTCTGGGCGACAGCTGGTGCTGAGCTTCCAGATCCTGGCCATCACCTATATTCATTTATTGAGTGCTCCACTGATCTGGGCTCTGGGAATACAATGTAGGTAAGATCAACAAAGTCGCTGGACTCATAGTGCCTACCTTTTAGGGGAGAGACAGATAATTAACAGGTACAAACAAATGTTATTCAATTAGTGTCAATAATTCTGAAGAATACAGATTAATATAGTGCTGAGGACAGGACAGGGGTGGGGGAGTAATAGAGGGAAGCAAGGCCCAGTGGGCAGCTGGGTAACAGGCTCTGTAGAACAGGGTAGGACAATCGTATTCTGAGGGCTGTGGCTCCCTAAGCAAATGCAATTTTCTTTTGTTTCTGTTTTTTTAATTTTTTTATTAACATATAATGTATTATTTGTTTCAGGGGTACAGGTCTGTGATTTATCAGTCTTATACAATTCACAGTGCTCACCATAATACATACCCTCCCCAATGTCCACTGGAATAAAACTTTGCTGCTTTGGTCACCAGATTCTCCCCTTAGAGTTGCTTGAAACCATGATGGTAGGTCATACATATGTAGCTGGCTAGTATAAATAGTCTTCCCCCACCCCAAATACCAATGGAATAATAATAAAAGTAGTTATAGTTTAATCCAAAATGAAAAAAAAATTGTATAGCAACATTTACCAAACTGAAAAAGAAAAAAAAGAAAGAAAAAGTGACCTCTTTTCTTTCTCATAAGAGTGAAGAAACTAGATAAGTAAATAGAGACAAAGATCTGCTCTCAACAGAGACAAGTTACTGAGTGTGTTCGCTGGGGAACTGGCAGAACATTCATCTATAAGAGGAGGCTCACACCTCCCTATAATGGACTGCTAATGTGGTGCTATTAACTCCAGATTCCAGATGTGACTTTATATGCTAAAGGTAAATTGCACTCAAACACATGCTCACTCATGTTCAATACATAAATAAAGTCCTTGGTTTAAATTTCAGCAGGTTAGGGAACAAACAGATCTTGTTACTTATAACTCCCCACTGCCTCCTAAGGAAGGTGGGTCCTGATACCTGGAGGATTTACTAAATGCAAACTTCATTCTCACTATAATTGTCTTTGGAAAAACTTGGAGAAATATTAAACATTGAAGGGGAAGATTGCAAGTAAAAAAGAGTGTAGTATGTTTAAACAGTAAGTTCCCTCACGTTTCTGGGATATACCTTGACCTCCAAAATGATATCAGTTCCAGATGATTTTTTTTTAAGATTTTATTTATTTATTTGACAGAGAGAGAGTTAGTGAGAGCAGGAACACAAGCAGGGGGAGTGGGAGAGGGAGAAGCAGGCTTCCCACAGAGCAGGAAGCCTGATGTGGGGCTTGATCCCAGGACCCTGGGATCATGACCTGAGCCGAAGGCAGACACTTAACGGCTGAGCCACCCAGGTGCCCCAAGGTCCAGATGATTTTAAAGATGAGTCATACACTACTTAATTTTTCCAAAGCATGAAAAAAAAAGAAATATTTCCAAGGAATTCTCAAGGCTAATATTTTCCTGCAACCAAAATAATAGCAGAACAAAAGAATAATACAGAACCATCTTATGTAATAATATAGATGATAAATCCCAAATAAGACAATAAATTGATTGTATGAAAAGAATAATAAAGCCCAAGCAGGTAGATTTTATTCTAGGAGGGCAAGAACAGTTCAACATTAGGGAATTCATTAATGTCATTTCCAGCATGGAGTAAAGAAGAAAAACCATATCATCTCAACAAATGATAGAAAAACACTTGATAGAATTCCATATTTATTTACTTTTTTAAAGAACCTTAATAAAGTAAAAAGAAAAGGAAACTTCCTTAAGGAAATGTATCAACCTACAGCAAATTTCATATACTGAAATTTTAGAAGTATTGCCATTAAAGTCAGAACAAAACAAGAATGATCAGAATCACCAGAATTATTCAGCATTGTCCTGAAAGACCCAGCCAATGCTATAAGACATGGAAAGAAAATAAGAGATATGAACATTTAAAAAGAGATAAAGCTTAATTAGCACATGATATAATCTTCTATTTAGAAAATCTTTATTGGGCCCCTTTCTTCCACCTGACATAAAAATGAATTATATATATTTAAACACCTAAAATTTATAATACAATTATAAAATTATAATCTTGGGATAGATAATAAAAATCACAAACTAATTCACTTATAATTTTATAATCTAAGCCATTCAGGAAATCCAAAATCCATAAAGGAAAAGATTAACAAGTTAACCACTTAAAATTCTAAACTTCTTAATAAATTAATTCCGTAAAGTTGCAGGATAGAAAATTCATATCCAGAAATTGATAGCACTTCTATACACAATAACTAAGTAGCAGAAAGAGAAACTAAGAAAAGAAGTCCATTTACAATTGCACCAAAAATAATAAAATGCCTAGGAATAAACCTAACCATGGAGATGAAAGACCTGTACTCTAAAAACTATAAAATGTTGAAAAGAAATTGAAGATGACACAAACAAATGGAAAGATATTTCATGCTCATGGATTGGAAGAATTAATATTGTTTAAATGCCTATACTACCCAAAGCAATCTATAGATTCAGTGCAATCTTATCAAAATATTTTTCACAGAACTAGAACAAATACCGAAATTTGTATGAAACCACAAAAGACCCTGAAAAGCTAAAGCACTCTTGAAAAATGAAGAACAGGGGTGCCTGGGTGGCTCAGTCATTAAGCATCTGCCTTCAGCTCAGCTCATGGTCCCAGGGTCCTGGGATCGAGCCCCACATCGGGCTCCCTGCTCAGCGGGAAGCCTGCTTCTCCCTCTCCCACACCCTCTGCTTGTGTTCCCTCTCTCACTATGTCTCTGTCAAATAAATAAATAAAATCTTTTTAAAAAGGGAAAAGAAAAATGAAGAACAAAGCTAAAGGTATCATAATTCCAGATTTCAACATATTCTACAAAGCTATAGTAATCAAAACAGTATGGTACTGACACAAAAAATGGACACACAGATCTATGGAACAGAACAGAGAGCCCAGAAATATATCCACACTTATATGGCCAATTAATCTATGACAAAGGAGCAAGAATATGCAATGGGGCAAAGACAGTTACTTCAGAAAGTGGTGCTGGAAAAATTGGACAGCTACAATACTTTTTTCTAGGAGCCTCCCTAGACTTTCAGAACAAGTTATGGTCATGCTTCAAGTTTCCCAAAGAACTGCCTTCTTGCCCCTTGGACAGCAACTGAGTTGGCATTGTCCATGCTACTTTACTGGACCCCTCAACTTGAGTAAAATTTCCTAGAATACAGGTGTGCCAGGAGTCCCCAGATCTGCCTAGAGTTTCCATGGTTTGCTACAAGGACTCAGGAGAATTCAGAAAGGCTGTTATACTCGTGGTTGAGGTTTATTACAAGGAAAGGGTAGAGATTAAAATCAACAAGCAAAATGCACATAGGGCAAAGTCCAGCAGAAACCAGATGTGAGCTTCATAGAACTTCTCTCAGTGATGTTTCATAGATGGTGTTTAATTTTCCTAGCATGTGTGACAACAGGCACAAAGTTTTGCTAACTAGGATAGATTACACAAGCCTTAGTGTCTATGATAATGTAGGTATGGAGAACCCACATGACCTTGACTACTCAGTCTCTATGCCCCCACACCAAGGGCAAAATGATGCAGCATGGCTCAGGACCCCAGGCAAACAAAACCAGGCATTTACCATAAAGCACATTTTTAGCATAGACTATCTAGTTTGGCTCAAGGTCTCAGATATACAAAGATACTTATCAGGCAGGATGTTCCAAGGGCTCTGAGGTTATCTCCCAGAAGTTACTCAAGGTCTAGTCCTTTCTTCGGAATGTGTAAGATTTAAGCACTCCAAACTTGCTGAATTAACTCTTTACTGAATAACACATATTGTTTCTTGTTTACTACAAAACACCCAAAGAATAATGCTTCCCAGAGCACATTAGGTGCTTACTATTGAGTTAAGTTGAATTAAATTAAGAAAAATCACTTTTTAACTGTCCACATGCACAATTTTTCTCCAACATTTTATTTGGTAAAATGTGAAACCTAATATATAATTTTTAAAATAGCACAGTCAACCCTTGTAGAACCTTCACCTTTACTTATCCATCACCAATTACTAATTTACTACCTCACCAAGTTCACGATATTTGCACTGTCTGTGCTTGTGTGTGCATGTACTGTTTGCTGAACCACTGAAAGTGAGTTGCAGACATCACAGCCCTTCATTCCTAAGTACTTAAGCATTTATCTCTAAGAAAAAGAGCATTCTTCTATATAACTACAATACCGGTATCATACTTAAGACATCTAACATTGAAAGAATAATATTAAATAACATGCAATCCATGTTCAGGTTCCTATAATTGTCCTCCAAATGCTCTTACAGTGATTTTCTTTAAGTAATGGATCATGTATTAAATTTGGTTAGCTTATCGTCTTAACATTTCCTCCACCTTTTCTTTTCCTTCTATGACACTGACATTGACATTTGAAGAGACAAGGCTAGTTGTCTTGTGCATGTGCAAAAGTCTGGATTTATCAATTTCTTCATGATTTGGTGCAGGTTAAACATGTTGGCAAAAATGTTACATCAGTACAGTTGTGTACAGCTACATCCCAGGGCATCACATCTGATGCCATGTATCAATTCATCTCATTATTGGGACAAATATAATTTCAATGTCAAATACCAATACCAAGCTCTATATAAGTTTGATCTGTTCCATAAGGTGGTATCTAACAAATTGCACCATTGTAAAGGTGTCTCCTCCCCCTTGGAAACTGAGAAGTAATCTGTGAGGATAGGAGGGAGGCTGGTGGATATTTTATCCATTGGTTTTAGCAACAACTGATGATCCCATCCTTGTGTATATTGATTACTATACTGGTGGCTATCAAATAGTGCTTTCTAAGTCAGTCACTCTTTTCTCATTTATTAACTGGAATTAATCTATAAAGAAGAGTTTTGCCTCATACTCCTCACTTTATAGACACATGTATTTATTATTTAATGTTTCATAGTCCATTTACTATCATCATTCTTTTTTGTGCTTAAATTAGAAGAAAAGTATGTTTATATGATAAAGCTATGAAGATGGCTATGAAGCAGTTAATTTCATTTTTAATTGCAGTATAATATACATATATGAAATTCACATAAGTGTCCAGATTGATAAACATCCACAAATTGAGGATGTTCATGTAACAAGAACTGAGACCAAGAAATAGATATTACCAACACCCACAGAATCTCCCCTATGTCCCTTCCAGACACTACTCACCAAGAGGTATCCTGACCTCTAATATAGACTAAGGGTTTTTGGTTTTTTGTTTTTACACTTTATATAAATGGAATCATACAACATATATTCTTTTGTGTCTTCTCTTCTCAAAATTACATTTGTGAGATTTGCCTGAATTATTGTGTGTAGCTGTAGATCATTTATTCTTGTTGCTGTATAGAAATCCAGAGTGTGACTATACACAACTTATTTATTCATTTTACTATTGATGGCCATTTCAGTAGTTTCAAGTTTTGGGCTATGAACATTTTAGTATGAGACACTTGATGAACATATATATGCCTTTCTGCTGGATGTATAAGAGTAGAATTGCTAGATCATAATACATGTATATATTCAGCTTTAGTAGATACTGCCAACAGAGCAGCTATTGTTTAAAAAGAAAAATTCCATCTATTATGAAACTAAGTGATAAGATATCCCTATGAGGGTGCCTGGGTGGCTCAGTCATTAAGCGTCTGCCTTCAATTGATAAACCCCTGGCCAGACTTATCAAAAAGAAAAGAGAAATGACCCAAATCAACAAAATCATGAATGAAAGAGGAGAGATCACAACCAACACCAAAGAAATACAATTATAAAAACATATTATGAGCAACTCTATGCCAGCAAATTAGATAACCTGGAAGAAATGGGTGCATTCCTAGAGATGTATCAACTACCAAAATTGAACCAGGAAGAAATAGAAAACCTGAACAGACCTATAACCACTAAGGAAATTGAAGCAGTGATCAAAAATCTCCCAACAAACAAAAGCCCAGGGCCAGATGGCTTCCCAGGGGAATTCTACAAAACATTAAAGAAGAATTAATACCTATTAATTCTTGAATTAATTTCTGTTTAATTTAAATAAATTTAACAGTTTCTCCTGAAACTGTTCCAAAAAATAGAAATGGAAGGAAAACTTCCAAACTCATTTTATGAGGCCACCATTACCTTGATCCCAAAACCAGACAAAGACCCCATCAAAAAGGAGAATTACAGACCAGTATCCTTGATGAACATGGATGCAAAAATTCTCACCAAAATACTAGCCAATAGGATCCAACAGTACATTAAAAGGATTATTCACCATGACCAAGTGGGATTTATCCCTGGGCTGCAAGGCTGGTTCAACATCCGCAAATCAATCAACATGATACAATACATTAACAAAAGAAAGAACAAGAATCATATGATCCTCTCCATAGATGCAGAAAAAGCATTTGACAAAGTACAGCATCCTTTCTTGATCAAAACTCTTCAGAGTATAGGGATAGAGGGTACATACCTCAATATCATAAAAGCCATCTATGAAAAACCTACAGCGAATATCATTCTCAATGGGGAAAAGCTGAAAGCTTTTCACCCAAGGTCAGGAACGCGGTGGGGATGTTCACTCTCACCACTGCTATTCAACATAGTTTTAGAAGTCCTAGCCACAGCAATCAGATAACAAAAAGAAATCAAAGGCATCCAAATCGGCAAGGAGGAAATCAAACTCTCAGTCTTTGCAGATGATATGATACTGTATGTGGAAAACCCAAAAGACTCCACCCCAAAACTGCTAGAACTCATACAGGAATTCAGTAAAGTAGCAGGATATAAAATCAATGCACAGAAATCAGTGGCATTCCTATAGACCAACAACAAGACAGAAGAGAGACAAATCAATGAGTCGATCCCATTTACAATTGCACCCAAAACCATAAGATACCTAGGAATAAATTTAACCAAAGAGGCAAAGGATCTGTACTCAAAAAACTATAAAATACTCATGAAAGTAATTGAAGAAGACACAAAGAAATGGAAAAACGTTCCATGCTCATGGATTGGAAGAACAAACATTGTGAAGATGTCGGTGCTACCTAGAGCAATCTACACATTCAATGCAATCCCCATCAAAATACCATCCACCTTTTTCAAAGAAATGGAACAAATAATCCTAAAATTTGTATGGAACCAGAAGAGACCCCGAATAGCCAGAGGAATATTGAAAAAGAAAAGCAAAGCTGGCGGCATCACAATTCCGGACTTCCAGCTCTGTTACAAAGCTGTCATCATCAAGACAATATGGTACTGGCACAGAAACAGACACATCGATCAATGGAACAGAATAGAGAGCCCAGAAATGGACCCTCAACTCTATGGTCAACTCATCTTCGACAAAGCAGGAAAGAATGTCCAATGGAAAAAAGACAGTCTCTTCAACAAATGGTGTGGGGAAAATTGGACAGCCACATGCAGAAGAATGAAACTGGACCATTTCCTTACACCACACACAAAAATAGACTCCAAATGGTTGAAAGACCTAAACGTGAGACAGGAGTCCATCCAAATCCTAAAGGAGAACACAGGCAGCAACCTCTTCGACCTCAGCCACAGCAACTTCTTCCTAGAAACATCGCCAAAGGCAAGGGAAGCCAGGGCAAAAATGAACTATTGGGACTTCATCAAGATAAAAAGCTTTTGCACAGCAAAAGAAACAGTCCACAAAACCAAAAGACAACCGACAGAATGGGAGAAAATATTTGCAAATGACATATCAGATAAAGGGCTAGTATCCAAAATCTATAAAGAACTTATCAAACTCAACACCCAAAGAACAAATAATCCAATCAAGAAATGGGCTAGAAGACATGAACAGACATTTTTCCAAAGAAGACATCCAAATGGCCAACAGACACATGAAAAAGTGCTCAACATCGCTCGGCATCAGGGAAATCCAAATCAAAACCTCAATGAGATACCACCTCACACCCGTCAGAATGGCTAAAATTAACAAGTCAGGAAACAACAGATGTTGGCGGGGATGTGGAGAAAGGGGAACCCTCCTACACTGTTGGTGGGAATGCAAGCTGGTGCAACCACTCTGGAAAACAGTATGGAGGTTCCTCAAACAGTTGAAAATAGAGCTACGCTACGATCCAGCAATTGCACTACTGGGTATTTACCCCAAAGATACAAATGTAGGGATCCGAAGGGGTACGTGCACCCCAATGTTTATAGCAGCAATGTCCACAATAGCCAAACTGTGGAAAGAGCCAAGATGTCCATCGACAGATGAATGGATAAAGAAGAGGTGGTATATATACAAAATGGGATATTATGCAGCCATCAAAAGGAAGGAGATCTTGCCATTTGCAACGACGTGGATGGAACTGAAGGGTGTTATGCTGAGTGAAATAAGTCAATCAGAGAAAGACATGTATCATATGACCTCACTGATATGAGGAATTCTTAATCTCAGGAAACAAACTGAGGGTTGCTGGAGTGGTGGGGGTGGGAGGGATTGGGTGGTTGGGTGATAGACACTGGGGAGGGTATGTGCTATGGTGAGCACTGTGAATTGTACAAGACTGATGAATCACGGATCTGTACTTCTGAAACAAATAATGCAATATATGTTAAGAAAAAAAAAAGAAGAAGAAGGTAGGGGAAGAATGAAGGGGAGTAAGTCAGACGGGGAGACGAGCCATTAGAGACAATGGACTCAAAAAACAAATTGAGGGTTCTAGAGGGGAGGGTGGTGGGGGGATGGGTTAGCCTGGTGATGGGTATTAAAGAGGGCACATTCTCCGTGGAGCACTGGGTGTTATGCACAAACAATGAATCATGGAACACTACATCAAAAACTAATGATGTAATGTATGGTGATTAACATAACAATAAAAAATTATTTTTAAAAAAAGCGTCTGCCTTCAGCTCAGGTCATGATCCCAGGGTCCTGGGATCGAGCCCCGCATCGGGCTCCCTGCTCAGCGGGAAGCCTGCTTCTCCCTCTCCCACTCCCCTGCTTGTGTTCCCTCCCTCGCTGTCTCTGTCTCTGTCAAATAAATAAATAAAATCTTTAAAAAAAAAAAAGATATCCCAATGAACTCCAAAATAAGAGCAGGTGAAAAAACCAGTAACAGTTACAAGACCCACACGGTTTTAACTTAAAATTAAAATGAAATAAATGACCCCAACTATGAATCTACTTGGATGGCAAAACCACGGAGAATTGTGTCAAAATTAGGAAATAAGTAATTTGACTCTACCCCCCAGTGGCATGTACCCTGAGGACAAAAAGAACTATTAGACATTTTCGACAGTTTTCATTAATCATTGGAAGTGGGATTGATATTGTTATTTTTAAACTGTTATGAACAGTGATGTGAGACAAAGCAAATGAATAATACTGGCAGAGTCATTGAAAAATGGGAATTTAGGCAAGGCTGGAAGAAGATTTAGATGTAGCTTGATGAGGTTAAGTAAAAACTCTGTAGTCCTGAATTAGATTTGGAAGTTTCAATACAAACTCAATGAATTTTCTTTTAAAAATTATATCCCAGGGCGCCTGGGTGGCTCAGTTGGTTAAGCGACTGCCTTCGGCTCAGGTCATGATCCTGGAGTCCCGGGATCGAGTCCCACATCGGACTCCTTGCTCGGCGGGGAGTCTGCTTCTCCCTCTGACCCTGCTCTCTCTCTCTCTCTCTCAAGTAAATAAATAAAATCTTTAAAAAAAAAAAATTATATCCCATCATTCTCCACTGAAAAAGCATACCACAATGACCAATCCAACAGCATAGTCTAGTTCCTACACTGTTTCTAAATATCATTTCTCACTAAAAGAAACCAAAGCTCTTTGAAGAAGTGGCTGATTTCTAAATCTGGAGCAGGAAATGTTCATGAGCCTAGAATAAAGATTATAACCAAAAACAAAGAAATTGTTAAAGATTACTAACATGATATCAAAAGGACTCAGGAACAACTTGAATATGTTCCTACTGGCCTAAGAGGGAACAATTTGAATGACAATTTGGATAGAATGAAGGACGTCAAATACGTTTAAATCCATGAATTTGGATTTTTTGTAAGGATACTAAAAATTTATTCATTCCACTTCGAGAATGCTGAGGAATTACCTCAAAATAACCATTATCAATGAGGGAAATTTTTTCTTTATATAATGATATGCTTATGATTTCAGAATAATAAACAAAGAAGTGATGATTAAATTCAAAGATCATTATTCTATATCACTTAATGAATTAACTAATGATCATCAATGGTTGCTAGCATTACAAAAGGAGAGATGATTAGACATTATTTTCCTCCTGGTAGAAGTACACATCACTATCTATACAGTTTTGCCAAAATTGACCCTTAATCTGTTTAACCCTTTAGGCTGAACTACTAATTTTCAGGAAATACAGAGGACAAAGGAACAAATTAAAATACACAACACGAACACAATAAGTTCATTATCGGGAAACAACACGACAAAGGACTTAGCTTCTTCAACAAAATAAAAATAAAAATAAAAATGCAAGGAAAGAAAATGGACCAGAAATGCAGATTAAAAAAATACTCAAGAGACCTTGTTTGGGTTCTGTTTCAAGCAAACTGCAAATAATAAAGCACTGGCTGATTCTTCAGTGCTATTAAAGAAATTATTGTTGTTTTTAGGAATTACATGACAGGGATTTTTGTTATGTTTAAGAAGGAGAGTTCTTGTCTTTTAGAGATATATCCTGTAATATTTACATGTAAAAATAATATGTCTAGAATTTGCTTCCAAAAACCCAGGAAAGGGATATGGAGTAGCAGGTAAAAGTATAGTGTGCTTTACCTATATGAATCTGGGAGATGTATACATATGGGGGTTTATTTTACTGTTCCATTTTTGGATATGTTTAAAATTCTATATAAGAATTCGAAAATACTAGGCTTACATAGAAGAAGTGAGTTTGAGTTGACCCTAAAGAATAGGATGCACAGTCCTCAGTTTTCATTCTCTATTATTCTTCTAGGAAAAAATCTTATGTTTTTAACTTGTCTCATTGTTCTTTTCCCAAGTCTCTGAATTTTGTGAAGTTTCACATTCTGTATTTTAGCGAATCAATTTGTTTTCTCATGAAAGAAAACCAATAGTAAGTAACTTGACAGAATCTTTCAAGTCCCTTTCCCAACTCAGACACAATCTCAACATCAGGAAGTTCAGAAAGTATCCTTTTTGGATTTTTGCCTCTATAAACTGGTTCTTTTAGTTCAAGACACACATTCACCATTGGTTCATGCATGGCCACTTGCTTTAGTTATTTTTAACAATGTAATAAGGACCTATAAACCCATCACTCAAAACAAAACCCAGGACCTTGAGGATAATCTACAATTAGTCATGTCTTACCTCAAATTCCGGCTTTCCCCTAAACCTGCCCAAAGTAACCATGGTCCTAAGTTCCACACCCATCATTCCCTTGCTTGTCTTTTTGTACAGTTTACTTGCATCCATTTTAGTTGTTTTCAAGTTAATCCAAAGGATATGATGTCAAGGCACCTGAGTGGCTCACTTGGTCCTGGGATGGAGCCCCACGTTCAGCCTCTGCACTCATGGGGGGGGGTCTGCTTGGGATTCTCTCTCCCTCTCCCTCTGCCCCTCCCCCTGCTCATGCTCTCTCTCTCTTTCTCTCAAATAAATAATAAATAAATCTTAAAATAAAAAGGATATCATGCCATAATATGTTGGGACCTACCTTTTTCACTTTATACTACATCACCAAGATCTACCCATATTTTAGGGTAGAAACAATGAACTATTGTTTAATATGCCCTTGTATGAATACTCCCCACTGATTCATCCAGTGTCTGACTGCTGGGCATCTGGATTGTTTCTAAAGTTGCACTGTGATCAAAGATGCTATGAACCATCTTGCACATATCTCTGGTTGTACAAGCTTTAGAGTTTCTCTTGGGGATATTCCAAAGAATGAAACTGCTGAGTGATAAGGGATAGGAATGCTTCCCCCTCGGTTTCCATCTGAAGACTCTTTCCTGCAGGAACACAGCCTTGTGCTTGAATCAGGAAGGTAGCCCCACTATGCTTTGGTGTGGTTTGTCACTGGCTCTCTTTCCCACCTCTTGTTTTTCCAGCCCCATGACAATCTAAGAGATTTGTTTTCCCATTTAGTGCTTCAGAATAATTGAAGAAAAAGTACTAGCAAGAAGTTCTGAGCTTGGAGAGCTTCAGGCATCTTTAATTGGCACAACTTTTTCAGTCAAAGTGATGGAAATTACTGACAGCTAACTATCTGCATTTCTTTTGGGTGTTGTAATCAAGAAAAAAAAATATGACCTCCCTCTCCATATAGAAAGACTATTCAAATCTATTCCAACTTTCATTTTAAAACACAATATTGAACAAATTCATCTTGGTCTTTTTTCCTGTTGTGTTTATTGTTCCCCCCTGCTTTTTCTTTTGAGAGGAACAGATTTTTAATCAGTTACTCTTGCGGAGTTACTGACATTTGTGAATCTCTTAAAGCTAAATTCTTCTCATATTTTATGACATGAGCAAAACTACTTGAGGAAATTAATAATTTGCTCCCTGACTTGAATGAGAAATTGAGTAAGGAATATAGGATTTTTCCACCCATTTGCAGAATGTCTATGCCATATGCTCACCTTAACTTAACTATCACCTTGAGAATCAGGTGCTGCCTGGCTGTTGTGAGAGAATTTCTTTTCTTTATTTTAATCAGGGAAAGAGAACATGAGTACTTGAAAATTCATAATATTAAGTCTAATTAGAGTTTCTTAAATGCTGTTTTAAATTAGGATAATTTTAAATTATTGGATGTGACAACTATATAAACATAAAATGCTTTAATTAGAGACTTGTTTGTGTGAGAAAAAATCTCGAAGCATCAGTCTGTCACTCTGCATTAACTTCCAACAGCCACGGAGTCCCAATGGACCACTGAATCTTAGCAATAAGTCTATACCCATCATCCTCTCTCTACATTCTAATCCTCTCTTGTTGGTAGCCAGGTCTCTGCTCTTTAAAGAAAAAACTCAGGGCAACAAATTCAAGTTGAATTCTCATTCAAATTCATAGCAACTCCTAGTGTTTCTGAATTTGCTTAATGTTTTCACTGAGCACAGTTCTTCTGGGCCTTCATAAAAATATCATGCCATGCTACTGACAGAAAAAAAAAAGTTGTATGAGTAGCTCAGTCTTAAAGGGTGATAAAACAAACAAAAATAAAATCTCAGAGTCTCCCTCAAGTACTTATTAACTTTTTAGAATCACATTCTCCTCTTAGAATCTGATGAAAGCTAAAAGCTCTTTCCCATCATCACAGAAAAAAAATCTATAATCACAAAAATGTTTGCATACAAATTCAGAGAGCTTATGTAGCTCCTGATGGCCACATCTATTAGCCATCCTTGAATTCAGATTCTAACTGGTGAGATAAAATATTCATTTATCAGTAAGAATGTGTGGAATACCTACTATGTACCTGACACTGTTCTAGACACTGGGAGTACAGTGGAGGAGACAGCTGGACCTGGTCCCTGCCCTCATGAGGCTCATAATTTCATGGAGGAAACAGTAACCGAATGATCACGCCCACAAATGTTGAGTAGGAATTTTGTGAGATGTACAAAAGGAGAAGGACTGAATACTATCAGAGCCAACAGACGGGGATTTGACCAGATCAGGAAGCTTTTGGAAGACTTCCCTGAGGTTGGGCAATGGTGCTGAGTTCTGAGTTAACAGGTGGAGGGATGGAAAGGATATTTGAAGAAGTAGGAACAGCAAGTTCAAAGGCCCTATAGTAAGAGTGAACATGGTGTGTAAGAGTGGCCAATCACAGAGAGACAGGGAGAGTGAGGCCAGAGGCAGGGTTGAAGAGATAGGCAAGGAAAAATCATGCAGGACTTTACCATCATGTTTGAAGCCTTTTTTTTTTCCTTTATTTTAGAGCAATAGGAAGTCATTAGGCAGTTTTAAACTGGGAGGTGGGCAACATTGGTTTTGAATTCTGGAAGTTTCATTTGGCATGCAGTGTGGAGAACGGATTGGCAGAGGACCACAGTGGATGCTGAAAGATCAGTGGAGAGGCCATTGCAAGAGTCTAGACAGAACTAGATAAGGATAATGATCACAGGAATGAGCGTGGTTGGACTCAAGAGACATTTAGTTGGGACAATTAACAGGATGCCACAAAGCATTGGCTCTTTCATTATGGGCCCATACATCAAACAATGCCAGCCACATGTTATGCTGGTGCTCAACAAATTATCTGTTGGATGAATAAGTAGATTTTTATGTAAGTTGTAATCACTGAAAGAATGTGAGGTACAGAAGTTGCTAAGGTGGAGATAGGTAAGTAAAAACAATGTGTGAAAGAAGAATCCTAGTTAATTTGACGCTGAATGGGTGGTGTGGAAGGGTCTGGTTTGACTTATACAGGTTCTATAAAGTGACAATGAGTGGGTAAATTACTGAGAGCAGAAGTCAGATGAAAAACAATGATAGAGATTCACTTTTGCTTGATATCAACCTTCTGTGAATGTGTAATTGCCTCAGGATGTGGCAAATCGATAATGATTTGGGAGGAAGATTTGTTAGAAAATAAGAACAGCTTTAATAGCCAGTCCTGTGCACTTCCCAACAGTCCCCAAATCACTCAGTTTGGTAAGTTCTTTTATTTCAAACACCAGAAAAGCAGGCTGTTGTGTGGAAATGCCCATGCTTAAGATATTTTAGAAAACTAGCAATCGATGTGGGATTAAGACTCTTGAGTTTCATGATTCTGACAAAGCCATGGCCACTGGAGTCCAACCTGGGAGATCCTCAATAAATCGCTGTGGATATTGGCTCTTTATAAACCCAAATCATTCACCTTGATTCCACTGCATGGAAACAGCATGTGCATGATGAAACAGGACAAGCTCTATGTTTCTGTTTCCCAGTCTGACTGCACAGAAAAATTCCCATAAGATTCTGTTCAGTTAATAAGAATGCAAATGAATGCACACATAAGGGAGATTCATTCTCACTTCTAGATTCTGTGCGCGTTGAACAATTTGGATCTTTATTACCTTTGACTCTTGCTCTTAGACGAAAAGTTAAATTAATGGCCACATTCGCTGTACATTTTGAAACCCACCTTTCAAATTTTTAGAAAGGGGATGGATTATGTGCAGGCTTCATCCTTTCAATAGAGCTTTCTATCTGAGGCTGCTGTTTAGTGAAGATTATACATTTAAAGACAGTCTCATCAATAAAACTAGAGGTACTAAAGAGCCTCTGAATGTTTCAGAAGTGGAATGGGGGATTCAGCATTCACTGAACATTTTCACAGAGAGGTGGTATCTCTTATATTAGGATGAGAAATACAGTGCAACCAGCTTTTTCACCACTACCATCCAGGCTTGGGTTTCTTAACATTTCTGTGAACAGGTGCTGTTTTTAATTTCTCCCACAGTCTTATGATTTATGGGCTATGACTAGGTAACTATGTGGCTGGAGGAAAAATTGAAATTTCTGAATAAAGATGAATGTAAGGCATTACTTTAAACAAATAAGGGAAAGGAGGGGCACTGACAATTTTTCTGTCATTATCCCTGACCACTGATGGCTTGACTAAAGTAGTTGGCTTGAAATTGTACTAAATAAAACTTTGATGTCCACTGACCAACTAGTTGGATATTTCCTGAGCTAGGTTTCTTTGTTATCTATTTGGGCAGTAGCTTGACCTTTGGGCAGGTTGGGAATACTCATCCAGTCTTTGTGATGAGAACTGATAACAGTGGAAATATAGTGCCAACTCTTAGCACCCAGATAGCACCCTTTGCCACCACTTCCCCCATCTTCACAAATGACTTCATCCTCAAAGTTGGTCCAACCCCACCTACTGCAAATGTTTGAAACATTCCTTCATTCATCGACCACAAAGATGTCTAACTCCAAATATATGATGGATGCTGTGTCAAAGAAGAGTGCTAATAAATGGCTCTATTTAGATAAGGGGAAGACTAAAATTACCATTCTTATATACCCAACTCTTAATTAGCCACATTAATAAAGGAATCAAGAAGATAAATAGTCCAAAATAAAGGATAATACAAAAGCAATTTATATTTGACTTTGGTATTCATTATGTGATTTTGAGGGTAAGCAAATTAACTTAATAATTATGACTTGGCTTTTCAGAATGAGTTTGTATTCTCAACTGGCTTGTGTTGAAAGCCAGCTAGTGGTGTGCTAGAAGCCAAAAGAAGTTTGACCTGGAATTTGTAATTTTCAGCAAATGACTCATCCATAGATTATCAAAAGTTGATTTGTTCTGACATTTGGAGAAGGTCTATATCATTCCCATAGTCTCTGGAGAACAATGGTGTAATGTAAATTGCATAGATACAGCAGCAGATACAGGACCAGACATAACAGACTTCAAGACAAGAATATTACTAGAGATAGTCATTTCAAGAGGAAGACACAACAACCCTAAAGGTACATCTAGTAATATAACCCCAGAATATGTAAAGCAAAAAGGTCTCAAAACTAAAAGAAGAAATAGACAAATATGCAGTCATAGTTGGAGAATTTAGCACACTTTTGCTCAGTAAGTAAGAGAATAAGCAGACCACAAATTACTAAGGATATTAAAATTTTGAATAACCTATAAAACAACCAGATCTAATTGAGAATTATGGAAGACTACAATTCAACAACAGCAGAATACATGTTCCTTTTGTGTTCCTACAGAATATTTACCCAAGCTTGAATTCTAGATCCCACCCTAACATATGATCAAAGTAAGTTACTTTGCCTCCATAAACTTCAGTTTTCTTTAGTGTGAAATGGAAATAATAATATTTGTTATACAGAATTGCTGGGGAGATTAACGGAGAAATATAAACTAAAAAACAATGTAAAAATGAAAAGTTCCATATTCATAATAGTTTCCAATGCAATAAAGGATCAAGAATGTCTCAAGAGGAAGAGCTTAGACTGCAACTGGTTGAAAGAGTATACTAGAGAACTTGTTTCAGTGCTGACATTTGCATAGCACCATACTATTTAACTTAGCATGTAAGTTTCCTGGGCGTGGTTGGGAATGGAACTATTGAAGGAAATAATGGGCCATTTTACAAATGCTGCTTTTCCAGGGTGCCTGGGTGGCTCAGTTGGTTGAGCAACTGCCTTCAGCTCAGGTCATGATCCTGGAGTCCTGGGATCAAGTCCCACATCGGGCTCGCTGTTCAGCAGGGAGTCTGCTTCTCCCTCTGACCCTCTTCCCTCTCATGCCCTCTATCTCTCATTCTCTCTCTCTCAAATAAATAAATCAAATCTTTAAAAAAAAAAAAAACAAATGCTGCTTTTCCTACCTCCTTTTGCATTCATAAAACAATCAGAGAGTACTTCAGATTAATTATCTTTTTCATTTGCACCAGATCACATCTACTTAGCTACTACCATTTGTTGAAATGAACACAAAAAAGTCAAATAGCCTTCACATCACAGGTTCTCAACATTTTAAAAATCTATAAAAGACAATATTGTTAAAGTCTGAACCCAGTTAGCTTGGACAATAAGTATGAAAAGTTCTTCCTTGATATTTTTCTTTATTTTAGTCTTTAATAACCAAATAATTACTCTCTAAAAGTATGTCTGTATTCCTTAACCAATTATATGCAGGGAACTATTGTGAGAACAGAATGAGATGACACGAGACAGAACTATGGACCTCATAGTACTCTACTCAATATGCAAGGGATTGTTACTGTTTTTTCATCTGAGTTCTTGAGGGTCTATTTTATCAGCCCCTCTCTTCAATGCACATGCGCACACACAAATGCTTTGTGGAGAGGGAGCCACACAAAGTAGAAAATATCCAGAAATGACTGAGTAGAATAACAGTTACGGGGATGACATCAAGACATCCTAGAAGTGGACATTGTAGCCAAGTTGCTAAAATTATTCAGCTCATTCTATTTGATCCCAAAAACAAATATACCAAAATTATTTGACTAAACGGAGCAGCCAGATTTGGTCAAGGTAGAGATACAGTCTATAAGACATTGAAAAGGAATAACTGTAAGGGAAGCAGCTGCAGAAGCAGAGCACAGCTAAACCAAGGGCTCAGGATTTACTCAGTGTCTGAGCACCTAACAGGCCCGGCACAGAGGTGGAATCATAACAGGTCCTCAAGAAATATTTGTGTATTTGTATTGCAATCAAAACTTTCTCAGAGTCAATTTGCTCTCCCCAGGCAATCAATGTTCTAGAAAAGTTAGGAGAGTTTTATCACTCTCAGTAATGTAAAGTTAAGTTGTTGCCCAAGAGCTGATGTTAAAGCAAGTTCTACTTTGATCATTTGTAAAACATGATAGGCTTGAGGGAGGCTGTAAGATGGATTTGACACATATTTCAAAGAAGTCTGATGATCTTCCTAAACTTCTACAAGTCTCACATAAACTATGTTTAATCTCTGTCCTCACCCAATAAACTATATTTGTAGCAGTAGTTAAAAATAAGTATATGCATATAAAGAAAATGTACCTGATTCATATGTTCAAATACAATTGTGACACTTAACATCCTTATGATGATTCATAATTTATAAATTGCTTACTATTGTAATTTCTTACCTTTCATTATTTTTTATACACAAACAATGCACCAAAATAGGCATGATTATTCCCACAATACATATTTAAAAATGAGGCTGAGTGACTCAATGGAGGCAGTTCTTCTCAAAATTTTATGACTGAAACAGCCCTAAAGTCAGAGGAAGATTAACCCTCAGAGTCTGGGAGTATAACCCAAAGCAGTCTAGCAAGGTAAAACTTACCCATCAGGTCTCTTATTTTATCTTTATATTTTTTCCCAACTTCTGGATCTGAGTAGAATGTAGTGGTGGAAGCAGGCCCACTGCAACAACCAGGAAGAAAAAAAAAAAAAAGGATAAAAGCAGGCCATCACTCCCACTGCAAAATCATATTATTAAAGACATTGGATACATATTGAAGCAAAGAGGACTAAATGAATTTAATATGACAAAGAATAGAGTCTTTCTTATATGAGCTAATATTGATGTCTATTTCTACCTTGAAGTCATTTCCTGAGATTAAGTATTGATTATGAATTGGGCTTGCTGTAGGAAAAAGAGTCTTTAGGAAAGAAAAAAAACAAGCAGAGTTTTTCATGACACTCCATGGGCTGGAATGTTGAATTAGAATCTAGGGGATCTCCCAGACCATGCCTCAGTTTTTTCAGTGAGAAAGTTGCAGAGTCTTAAGGTCACTTGGCAGTTAGGAGGGTTCAGATAAAAAGGCAAAGTAAAAGCACCCACAGGATCTTGTGCTTTAGAAACAAAGTTCTACTAAAAGGAGAAACCTACCACAAACACTCAACAAGACTTGTCCTTCAGACATTAAGAAGCAAAGGAAAACAGGTTATAATAACCAGAGCATCCAGACAGCCTTAAAACAGAGCTGGTTAAATTGAAATTGTTCACCCATCACTCTTTCTGCAGAAAATAAAATCAATTTTAGATTTAGTCTTCTTTTATATACAATGTCCTGTATTTAATTTAAAAAAATTCATGAGACATGAATAGATAAGGAATGTGACTGACAGTTAAGAGAAAACATAAGCATTACAAGCTAATGCACAGTTGATACACATATCAGAGTTATAAGGAAAAGATTTTAAACATATGTTAAAGAAAACACAGAAACAATGAACAAAATGAATGAAAAGATAGACAATTTCAATAGATAATTGGAATCTGTAAAAAAAAAGAACCAAATACACATTCTAGAACCAAGAAATACAATATAAAAAATTAAAAATTCATTAGACATGTTAACAGCAGATTTGACAAAGCAGAAAACAGGATTAGTAAACTCAAAGACAAATCAATAAAAAATATTCAAATTAAAACACAGATTTTAAAAAAGGAAAAAATAGAACAGAGAGTAAGTGACATGCGGAACACAAATGGTCTGATATATATGTAACTGGAGTCCCAGAAGGAAAGGAGGAAGTAAAGGAACTGAAGTAGTAGTTATAGAGATGATGGCTGAAAATTTCCAAAACTGATAAAAATATCAAACCAACAGATTTCAGATGTGTCAGGAACACTAAGTAGGATAAATATAAAGAAAATCACACCTAGGCATATCATAGGATAACTGAAGACCAAAAGTAAATTTTATTTTTCTTAAGTAAGCCATATGCCCACCATGGGGCTTGAACTCACGACCCTGATATCAATAGTCACATGCTCTACCCACTGAGCCAGCCAGTCATCCCACTAAAGATATATTTTAAAGCAGTGAGAGAAAAAGTGATACAACATACTCAAATAATAAAACAATTTTGCAACTGATTTTTCAACAGAAACATGGAAAGAAGAAGACAATGAAATAATACCTTTAAGATGCTAGGGGAAAAAAATCTTGCCAACTTAGAATTTAATCACCAGTAAAAATATCCTTCCCAAAAGTAGAAATGAAATAAAGACATTTCCAGAAGGACAAAAAAGAGAAGTCACACTCATCAGACCAGCACTATAATAAATATTTTTTTAATTCTTCAAATTCAAGTAAATGAACTAAAATAGAAGTACAATAATACAGAAAGACATTAAGAACTAGAAATAATAAATATGTGGGTAAATATAAAAAATATTGCTCTTTAAATCAGCAATATTAATAATGTGGAGTTTTTCAGATGGGTAAATAAGTAAAATATATGATATAATAGCACAAAGAATAGAAAAGCGTAACTGTTTAAACTATTATAAATTTCCTACATATTGGGGAGGAAGTGGTAAAAATACTAATAAGGTATACTGCTATTAGTCAAACATCTCTCAAGCAGGAATTTGCAAATCATAGCCCATGGGCCAAATCTGGCTAGTGACTTGTTCTTGTAAATAAATTTTTACTGGCCCACAGCCTTGCCTATTTGGTTAAGTTTTACCTATGGCATCTTTTATATGACATTTGCAGGGGTAAGTAGTTTCCACAGAAATCATATGACCCTCAAAGCTAAAAGTATTTACCATATGGCTTTTTTCAGAAAAAGTTTGCATACCCCTACATAAAATAACAATTAAAGAAGGAAAAATGCACAACTCAAAAGCTAACAGAGAAGATAAAATGGAACAAAAATATTGGCTTACCATCAAAGAGGCAGGAAAGAAAAAATACAGAAGCAAAGATCAAATTAAAACTAAAATAAATGGGGCACCCAGGTGGCTCAGTTGATTGAGCATCTGCCTTTGGCTCAAGTCATGATCCCAAGGTCCTGGGATTAAGTCCCATGTCAGGCTCCCTGCTCAGTGGAGAGTCTGCTTCTCCCTCTCCCTCTGCCCTGTTCATGCTCTCTCTCACACTCTCTCTCAAATAAATAATTTTTTTTAATTTTTTAAATAAAATAAATGGTAAATGATAGGCTTGCACCTAACAAACAATAATGAGCTAAATATTTCAATTAAAAGACAAAGATTTTCAGGCTGGATTAAAAATGTAAAGGATAAAAGACACACATTAAATATATAAGAAAACAGATTGTTTGAAAGGATGGAGAAAGATTTACCATGCAGGCACACACCAAAAGAAAGCCAGTAAGCTGATAGTAATGTGTGATGAAGTCCTGATAAAGCCTGATACTGAGGCTTGGGTGAGGTTCCTGGATAGATAATACTCTGTACATGATGTCGCATATCAATTTGGGAAGAAGAGAACAGAAGCTCCGAGTCTAGAACTCCCCCGGTTTCTGCCCTATACATCTCTTCTTCTGGCTAATTCTAATCTCTTTATGGTAATAAAACAGAACCATGAGTATAGCAGCTTTCAGGGAGGTCTGTGAGTCTTTCTTGCAAATTATTGAGCAGAAGGGTGGTTTGGGAAACCCACAAACTTGCACTTGGTATCAGAAATTGAGGGTCGTCTGAGGGACTGTGCCCTCTAAACACTGTAGTTGGCCTGAACTGCTCAGCATGTTTTGACTGAGTTTGCTGCTGTTCTACTCCCTATTCTTGGTAAAAGTCAGGCAAAACTGGAGTTGTCTCTACCACGGTTTCAGTGCTATTCGTTTATCTTTCCATCTTTTCTCTTGTTCCAGACATGATTTACAATATTATCATCAAATTGTCTGGATCTGGATCCCTGCGATTTTCACAGACAAATATGAAAGCTTCCCCAAAGGAGAAAAAAAAAATAGAAAATTGAAACTTTCCATGGTTCTCAAGATCCCCACTATCTCGACATACACAACTGATACAACTCCTTTCCCTCTCAGACCTTGGGCTGTACTTAGACCCGTCTCCTTCCTGCCTTTCCACATTCTTTGCTTGTTCAGGCCTCTGTAACTTTATGCACATAATTCCTTTTTCCTGAGGGCCTCCTTCCATCTCCTCTCTCCAGTCAATACCAACCTACTTCAGTGACACAACTCAAGTCACTGCTTCTCCATGAAGTTCTGTCGGTGATGGCACTGACCTCATCAGGTTGATGGGGACATTCAATGAGGTAATATTTAGAAAGGACTCAAGACATTACCTGACACATGTTAGCATTAGCTGTTATTACTATTACTCCAACTATTGCTATAATATTCTCCCTATTTTATTCATAGTGTCTACAATTAAGCCTTTAATTGCATCTGTAAAAATTATTCTTTATTTTATGCCCATTAGTTTCTGGATTATTATGGCCTGAGGACAGGATCCATGTCTATTATTTCCCTTATGGTGGTAGAGAATTTCAGGCTCAAAGTAACTGCTGAATCTTTTTGACCTAATGATAAATTCTGAGAACACTGGGACAGCACATAATCTAGGCATTCAAGTAAGGGGCATATTGGAACCCCTACAACGTGTTGGCGTGTATCATTTGTTCCTTCAGGTCTTATGTTTTCCAGTTCTATAAAGATTTTGGATTTACAGTCATGACAGTTTGTACCTGTCACTGAGAAGTAAGAAGAATAAAGAAGTCATGGGCATTGACTTCTCCACTTCATGCTCAGTCTCATTATAAAAGACATCCCAGGTGTTAACCAATACCAAATTCTCCTCTAGTCCTTAAGCACATGGAAGATTAGATTTCCCTCTATTTGAAAGCTATATTGTGACTCATGTTTTCTTCTGTCTCCGCTAGGATTGGTGATATTACAAATGGTGGAACCTCTATCAGCCTGGGTCCTATGTCAGAATCCCAAGCCAACTCGCATTGGACATGATAGTGAAAAATACGTAGGTGGTATTGAATGACTAAGATTTAGAGATTAATATGTTACAGCATATACCTAATCTTGTCTAGCTGCTACACTAAGTAAATAACAGAGCAACATCAAATTTACTCGTTATTTTGCAGGCACTAATTTGTTGTACCACAGAGAGCTAGCTAGTTCGTTTGTCCTTCTACAGTCTAGTTGTAGTTTCATTTTACTTTTATAAATATTTTTATTATAAAAATATTCAACAAAAAGAAAAGTTTACAAAATTATACAGTTAACACCCATGCACCCACCACTTAGCTTCCACAATTACCATTTTGCAACATTTGCTTTATCACATATCCCTTCATCTATCCATCCCTCTCTCCTTCCATCAATTTGTCTTTTACTTTTTTCTTTTTTTTCTTTTTTTTTATCTTTTACTTTTTGATGCATTTCTAAGTAAGTTGTAGATATCAGTGTATTATATCTGCTTTATTATTCTCCCCATTCCCACACTTCCCACATGATAAACAATGTCCCCAGATCAAATATCAAGGAAGTAATGAGTGAAGTTTATCAACATATATCTATTATTGAATACATACTCTGTGCTATATACCTCAGATATAAATAAATGAACTTCAAGGCCAGAACAGCACAGTCTCCATCACTTCCCAACACTAAAGTGCTCTCAGTGACCTGTACTTTAGAGCAGGGAAGATGCTGAGCTATCCTTTTGTACCATCTTTTGTTCTTTCACAATTGGTTATAGAAAGTGCAGTCCTCAGCTTCAGACACTGAAACCCAATGAATCAAACATAATGAGTCTGACATGTCATTGAATAAAACCCAGGAAAAATGCTGTAGGTTCCACACCATTGCCTCTATTAAAGTCATGTCTTAGATTTTTATTATTTTGTTGCTATAGACGTTTTAACAGATTATTGGACACTGTGTTTCTTTGTGCTTTTCCTATTTTCTCGGGATTCACTGATATCTTTTTTAATGGTATCTACCAAAAAAAAAAAATATATATATATATATAGGTTGCGAAGAGTGATAAGAATCACTTAAATATTTTAACATATAATATTGAATAAATGAAGACTTGTATAATATTAACAGCACTATTACATACCTTCCATTTTTATCCTCCCCTTAACCCTATAAGGTATATAAGGCGAGTATAGTTATTCTTGTTATCATCTTACAGATAAGAAAATGGAATCTCAGAGAGAATGAGCCTAATATGTCCTAAACAGTAGATTAGGGGTTCAAACTCCAGGCTTCTGGCTCCAAATCCCATCATTTTCCCTCCACATTTGATGTAAGAATAAAATAAAATTGTGTTTGGGACAACAAATAGTTCAGCATTATATGAAATATATAGCTTCGACACATTAACTCAAAATGTTAAATATACATTCCATTCAATACATATTTTGTCTCTGCATGTGGATGTATATATGTGGACATACATACACACAGGGGAAAAGAGAAAGAGAGAGATCATGTGGGGAGTTCTTTCTATGTGTCAAATTTGGGGCTGAGGGCTTTTAAATATTCTCATTTAATACTCAGATAACTCTTATAAGTATCAGTATTCCTAATGTACAAAGAAAACTGAGGCTCAAAGCAGTTAGGTAATGTGCCCCATGTCATATTGGTAATATGTAGGCAAATGCTCAGAACCGTCTGGCTAGAAAGTCCATGCTCTTGGCATGACATAATAAAGAATGGAATAATTTGAATCAGAAGCTAAAAGAAAATTGGATAAATATGAAATTAATAGATTTGATTGAAAAAATCTGTTAAATTCAGTTTTTAAAAAATACATGGTGCTTGACTTTATAATCATCATTCATTCATTTATTTATATATGCCAGAAACATGCTCCACACTGGGGATGGTGTGATGAATATGACAGGGATGGTCCCTCCTGACCTTGGGAAGTTTGAACTGTAGTGAGGAATCTGACGACAACAACACCAAAAACCCAAACTGAACTAAATTTCTCTCCAGACATGTTCCACATAACAGTCTTCCTTGTCTGTTGTTGACTACTCTATGCTTCCAGATGCTCTTGCCGCAGTTGTGGAGTCACCTTTGACTCATTTCTTTTCATTTGCCCTCCATCCAATTTGTCAACAAGTTCTGCTAGCTCTGCCTTCAAAATACATCCAGAATCCAAATATTTCTTACTGAGTCCACCTCTAAGACCCCAGTCCAAGTCACAATAATCTCTCAGTTGGATGACTTCCATATGCTCTTCACTAGTTCTATCCTTCTCTCCCTGCCTGCAGTACTTAACACAGCAAAGTAATCCCGTTAAAACCATGAGTCAGATTATTCCATTCATCTGCCACCATCAAAACTGGTGGCTCCCAATCTCTCTCAAGGCCCCAACTCAACGAATATACGGACAAAGCATCTGAATAGTCATTTCTCCAAGGAAGAAGTATAAATGGCTAATGAGCACATGAAAGGATGCTCAACATCATCAGTTATCAGGGAAGTACAAACCAAAACCACGCAAGATACCACTTCACATCTACTGGGTGGTTGGAATCGAAAAAAGACAGATAACAAGAAGTGTTGGTAAGAATGTGGAAATCGAAGAACTCATTCACTGCTGGTGGGAATGTAAAATGGTATAGCTACTGTGAAAAACAGTCTAGCAGTTCCTCAGGGGTTAAACATGGAGTGGCCCTATGACTCAGCAATTCCACTCCTACATATATACACAAGAGAAATGAAAACATATATCCACATAAAACTTTGAACATGAATATTCATAGCAGCATCTTTTATAAGAGCCAAAATGTGGGAACAACCCAAAGGTCTATTAACTAATGAATAATTAAATAAAATGTGATATATACATACCCTGGAATATTATTTGCCCATAAAAGGAAACAAAGCACTGATCCATGCTACAAAATGAATAAACCTTAAAACATTATATTAAGTGAAAGAAGTTAGTCACAAAAGCCGACGTATTATGTGCTTCTATTTATATGAAATGTCCAGAATAGGCAAATCTATAGAAACAGGGCTGGGAAGGTTGGTGGGGAATGGGGAACATTACTAATGGGCATGGGGTTTCTTTATGAGGTGATGACAATGTTCTAAAATTGATCATGCTAATGAATGCTCAACCTGGTAAATATACTAAAAACCATTGAATTATACACTTAAAAGGGGTTGATTCTATGGTAGGTAAACTGTGCTTTAATAAAGCAGTGAAATTGTGTGTGAGTGTGCACAAAGTCCTTAAAATGGCTTCTGAGGCCCTGTCATCTGATTGCCACCTCTCCCACTATTCTCTAATGTATCTTGTATTTTCTTTCTCCTCTTGACTAAGCAGTAGCCACATAGGTCTTCTTGGTCTTTCTTGGATATGTCAGGTATGTTTTGTCCTCGGGACCTTTGTACTGGCTGTTCTCAATCTCTAGAATGCCTTTCTCCAACAATATTGGCATGCTCACTCTTTCTCTTCCTTCAAATCTTTGCTTAAATGCCAATGTGTGAGTGAGACCCAATCAACCACCCTGTTTAAATTGCAATCCACCCCGGGCACAACAAATTCCTCTCATCCTGCTCTGCTTTTTTCCCTAGAGCATTACCTTTTGCAGGAAAGCCTTTGGATGCTCACCCACACCTGCTTCTCCTCTCCTTTCAAGCATGTAGAAGAATTAATCTTCCTTGCCTGCCCCACATAAATGGAGCCATATGATTAATTCTGGCTAATGGATTGTCAGCAGAATTGACACGTGCCATTTCTGTACCAAGGAATTTAACTGCCAGTACAAAAGCTTTTGGTGATCTCCTCCACAGTTGTGGTAATTATGAAGGCGAGTGCATTCTGAGATTGAGGTGCTGAAGATCAAAGCATCCCAGATTGTAGATCCACCGCACAGAAGAGAGCTTCCCTAGAGAGTCATCTAGACCCACAGCATATCTTTTAATGAGTAAGAAATGTTGTCATGTTAAGGCACTGAAATTATGGGCTGGCTACCACTGTATAACTTAGTCTATCCTAACTAATAAATCTTCTAATATTAATTATTTATTTTCATTGTTCATCTCAGTTTTTTTTGTTGTTGTTGATTGTTTTGGTTTGGTTTGGTTTGCTTTTTATTCCTTATTCCCTCCCACAAGAATGTGAGGGCATAATGACAGAAGGTTGTATCTGTTGTATCACTATCCTATCTCTAGCCCCTGAAATGTTATATAACACGTAAGACGTGGTCAACAGATATTTGTTGAATGAACAGAATGAACTAATATGTAATTACATAAAATACAAGTGTTATGAAAAGGATTACCAAGGAACATTAGCAGAGTGACCTCATCAGTGAGTTAGAAGAGTATCTTCTGATAAATAAATAAAATATTTTTAAAAAAAGTCATTTTATTTATTTGGGAGGGGAGCACAATCAGGGAGAAGATTGGAAGGAGAGGAAGAAGCAGACTCCCTGCTGAGCAGAGAGCCTGATGTCACATGGGGCTCAATCCCAGGACCCTGAGATCACGACCTGAGCTGAAGGCAGTTGCTTAACTGACTGAGCCACCCAGGCGCCCCTGCTGAAATGACTTTTAAGCAAGGCTCTGAGCAATCACAACTCTGGCAAGTGATAGGAAAGTGTTACATCCTGTCATGAGAGCCTATAATGTGAGGATCTCATCTCATTAGGGCAAATAACAGTGTAACAAAAGCCACTGGTTGGAAGCAAAAATAAAATTAGAAAAGCATGTGAGATCATATATAATGGGATTAAATTTGAGGTATGATGGTGTCATAATAGTTATATAAGAATATAACAGCATATACTGAAGTATTTGCAGAAGGCATATACTTCTTCAGAAGGCATATTCTTCTCATAGAAGAAATGAGAAATTAGCTGGAATTTCAGCTAGGCATGCAAATGAGAAGGCAAAAGAACGCAGGACACCACAGGCTGTGGTCGAATGCTGGGCACAGGAATGATCTCTCCTAAACACAAAGGCAGGAGTGCCTGTGGCATGGATGCAAGACAGTGGGGAAGATGGCATAACTAGAATTAAAGAGGGGAACATTTTGAGGGCAAATCCCCATTGCAAAGGCAGGTGGAATCGACAAATGGAGTTGGTTCACTATAAGCTGTAAATGCCTAAGAAGTTAATGAGAGCAAAGTTGAATAACCTAAGTCATCCCTCCATTCAGCAAATGTTCATCCAGCAACTACCATATACAAGGTTATATAAGGTTTTTTTATGTATAAAATACATTCCTTATTTTCTGGGTTTAATATTTGTAATAAGTATGAATGTTCATGTGTGCAAATAATTACTCATACTCATTTCAGAGACTAAAACTGTAAATTGGATTTAGATTGGCTGCCCAAAATATATCAAAACCACTGGGAAATTTCATTTCTTTGGCAGTCCTCTTACCTGAATAGATGCTTACTTAGAATTCTTTGCTTTGAATTGATAATGACATAGTTTAGTTACCTCAACGGATTTGGACCTTTAGAGGTTGTCTTTAGAAAGATTTGTCTTGGGAGAGGTCATTTGGTCTATAGCTGCAGCTGAAAAGTTTTATGGCTGAAGCTAATTAATTTCCTTAGTATAATTTTATTGGTCCCTTCCCTAATCTCTGTCTCTAATAGGCAAATACACTGGAAACTACTCCAATTCCACAAAGAAATAAGAAAATTACTGTGCGTTGGTGGAAAGAAAAAGCTACAAGGAGAAACAAGAGTCAGTGAACAAGAACATAATAAAAACAAGGGGTAAAATCATGTCTGATCAATAATATGCATCTGAGAATATCAAAAACATGTTTAGATGAATTATTTTCGAACAACATAAAATTTCCTCGCCCCTTCCACTTAGAAGTATCACAAAATTGCTCTACAATCAAGTCTTCCAGAATTCCAAAATGATGTATAGTTTCTATCAGCCAAACTGAGAATGATGTTTTGGGTGAAAAATAAATACAAAAAGTAACACTTGTAAATTATGAGACAATTTCAGAAAGAACTACGTACTTCTCTTTTTACCCCTAAGCAACATATCAAATCATCCTTAAATACTTAGCCTGATGGAAGTCTTATTTTAAAGAATTTAATGCAGAGACTTGTCTCAAACACAGTATATTTTGAATTGCAATAGAAATTATACACTCTAAAACAGAGTATGGAAATTAATATCCCCTATGAAAGTTAACAATTCATAAAGTGCACTGGAAAAAAAATTGTACAGAATTCTCTTGAAAAAAGAAAAAAAAAGGATTCAGAGACTTGTGATTCTACCAAGATAGAGTAGCCGCATTCCTTCAGATAGTCCCTCTTGCAACTAAACAACCCTGGATATAACCCAAATAGCATAGGAGGGCTCTGAAAAGTAGAAAGAAGAAAGACAGTCTACAGACTCAGGGCAGTGAGTTCCCCGGGTTTCCTGTATATCTGGACTTGGAGGCTGTGGTTTTAGGCAGGGCCAAGCAGGAAGTGTATCTTCAATATGCACACCCACCCCACTTCAGTCTCCCCCCCACCCCCACCTGGAAGCAGGCAAAAGTGACCCAATTTCTTCGTTGGATGGTCTTGGCATGGCAAGAGAGAGCTTGTCTTCCAGCCCCCATCCAGTGAAATCAGATGGTGTTTTGATTCCCCTGCCTCCATAGTGTTGATGGGGCTGAGCAGGAAGCTGATCTTCCATCCCTGCCTGACTGAGACAACAGTGATGTTCTGAGACCCTCCCACCAAGGCTGAACCTCCACCTGGCAGCACAACTTCAATGAATCTTCAGGAAATCATGCTGGGTGAAAAAAAAAGCCCATCCCAAAAGGTCACCTGCTGTGTGATTCCATTTACACAACATTCATAAAATGACAAAATTTTAGAAATGGAGAACAGATCCACCAGAGGTCAGGGATTGGAGAGGGGCTGAGAGAATAAAAGATAGCTGTGGCTCTCAAAGAGCCTATGCCTTGACTGTATCAACGTCCGTGTCTTGGTTGGGATACTCTATTATGTTTTGCAAGATGTTACCATTGGAGGAAACTGGGTAAAAAAGGTCTTTGAAATCTCTCTGGATTCTTTCTTACAACTGCACCTGAATCTACAATTATCTCAAAGTAAAATGTTCAATTTAAAAAGACTTATTCAAAAGACTTGAGATATCTTTTTAAAGGGATCTGTCCTACAATCAAGAGATTAAATAGTATAGTTGTCTTTTGCATTCTAATATAAAATTGTAGGTTTACTTCCAAATCCGGACAGCAGGGGCAGTTAAGCAATATTTTGGTGACTTCTTTTTCACTTGATATAGAACTTGGATATGAAAATTCTTTTTTTTTAAAGATTTTACTGATTTATTTGACAGAGAGAGCACAAGCAGGGGGAGCAGCAGGGAGACGGAGAGGGAGAAGCAGGCTCCCCACTGAGCAGAGAGCCTGACATGGGGCTCGATCCCAGGACCCTGGGATCATGACCCAAGCCGAAGGCAGACACTTAGCCATCTGAGCCACCTAGGTGCCCCTTAAAATTCTATCATACCATTATTCATTCACTCAATGATTCAGCAAACATTTGTTGAGAACCTACTATGTGCCCTATTCTAAGTTACAAGGATAAAGTAATGAATAAAGAAGACCAAATGTCTGCTCTCTGGAGATTACTTTTTGTAAGAAAAGAACTCGTTCTTTCATATTCATCAACAAGGTCCTTTTCCACTATGTGATCAGAGTTAACTGTTTCTCTCCGGCCTTTGTCACTTACAAGTCAATCATGCTGAAGGATTCTTGTGTTAAAGTACTTTAAAAAAAAAAAAAAATTCTTGTGTTCCCTGCATACTACTTTGTTGGATTGAAGGACTTTCTCTGTATGATTAATCTTTAATAGAACTAGAAAGCTTTCTAGAAAAAGCCTAAGTAGGAAACTAAAAGAATGTGACACCTGAGAAGCAACTGGGATTTGACTGGAAAATGTCCCTAAGCTGAGAATATTTACAGTAGGATCAGTTCGCAGACTGTTTCTGTTTGTTTGCTAATTTCTATGCTGATGGGACATAATTCAATGGCAAGAAACCAAAAGTAAATCAGGGTTTCTACTTACTGCGATTCAGGATTTCAGACCTTCTAGTGACCCATCTGAAGTATCATTTTGCGTGTCATCAGGATAAAGTTTGTGTCAAAACACAAAGGCCTTCTGAAGGAAAACTTAAGTCTATTATTTCTAAAACAACTAAATTCATCTTTAAAGTAATCACTTGCTTGACTGAATTCATTCATTGCACAAATACCCATCAAACGCCTACTGCCAGCACATGAAAAATACAAAGATGATTCTGTAGAGAATCCTTTCCTCAACAAGGACGTAGCCTAAATGAAGTTAACTAATTTGGAACAGAGTATCTGCGTATAGAGAACATAAAATGATGCCTCGTATGGAACCACATGGACGGTCCTCCCATACAAAGTCTGATTTCCTCTTCTAAATGGGGCCAGTCATGGATCAGTATATTCCCATGACAGAAAGCCAGAGGAAAATATGAAAGATCAAAAAATATGGAAGGCAGAGAAATCACAGTTACTGAGCCACAGTGAACTTTCCACATAGCTCTAAGACAGCGGCCTCCTTAGGACATATGTTTACATGTAGTTTGCCACTTTATGCATGTCCTAGAGAAGAACAATGCGAGTGCATGCCCCATTACCATTCAAATACCAACTGGAGACTTCACAGATATTATCACTTTGTATAGAGAGGCCATAAACAGGAGAAACACTTAAACTTTTTCTATTTCCCCATTGCAGTCATAAAGAAATTGTTTATCCAGCTAAACCCTTTCATGTGAGACACAAGAGCACTATAACCAAATATTCAAACCCAGTGGTGGAGGCCTGACTCCTCACAGTAATATGGTAACGAGCTAACAAGCAAGACAGTGATCTTAACTTCAGCTTAACTATTCCACTAGATAAATCAACCATAATAGTAAGTAAGTGGTCTTTATGTTTACTTTCCTGCAGTGAGGATCCTTAACAGTTCCCCAAATCTACCCTAGGTGTCCATCTTGGCACTGATACTTTACCCATCTGAAGATAATCACCCACAAAATGGAAGTTGCAGATTGATCAATGGGAATAAAAAATGCTCAACTCTTCAGGACTTAAGAGAAAATTTTACTTGGTACTTTGAATTCCCACTCAAAATAGTTTAGATAGTTTAGAACTGCCCAAAGTAAAAATAATGAAACCAAATAAAAGCTGTACTGGGAAAACATCATAAATGTTTAATATCATTCCACGTGCAAAATATAGTTACACTCATTTTGAAAATATACCCACGTAGGCATTTTAAGACATCTTTTAAACTATAGAATCCAGTTCTTTGTTCCCTGATTGAAGTATAACATAAAAAGGAAAGTCACTCGAATGTACTGATACAAACTGAGTAGCGGTCTGTTAAAACTATTTGCAACCCTATGCCTCTGCCATGAATTAGATCTTGGATCACCTGCATGTCAGAACTGTTGTGATAAGCACCATGAGAATGAACAGACAGGAAAAGCCTATGTTTCATTTGAAGACTCTGTTCCCTTGTCTTGTTTGAAATAACCCTCTTCATCCAAAGACCTGCAGGGTTTGAGTTGTTGAGTAAAGAAAACATCCCTGTCACCACTCAGACACTGCTGTCACCAGACATCAGTAGAAGTGACTTTCATGGCCTAAAAGGGAGATAATGGTCCATCAGTTTCAATGACCTCTGAGCCACTTTATTAGACCAAAACCAAGAGAGTACAGTGAGGTGTGACGTGCAACATTTCACAAGAAAGGAACAGTGAAGCCAGATGAGCCAGAGGAAGGCCATAGATGATTTTCCTCTTCTCCTAAGATTAATCTGGTCCAGCAGCTATTCTTTGGAAAAGGTAGTCACTATCCTCCGAAGTCACTTGGATAGGGGCCATAGCTTTTCTAGAGAAACTACATTATAAATTGGGCCAGTTACGCAAAAGAGTAGGACCACACGGTGGAATTTGAGGGGCCACATGAGGTCCTGGGCTGAGGACGGGAAATCCTGTGCTACAGAATCCCTGGTGCTAAAGAGGCACCCCAAGATCTAAGGACATAAAAAGCAAGGTGTTATGTGGAATGGGGGAATTTAGGGAGCTGACGGACACATGGATTTATTCACAGCAATTTGCTAGCCTGTGCGGGTTGCAACTGAGCCACCTCAGGAACACCAGGGCCATTTCACCCGATGAGGGCAAGTGGTTTTGACCCCTTGTGAAAAAAATGTAACATATGAACTTTCCTAACTACAGGACACAGTGAGGGGGAGAAGATACATTGCCTTAGAACTCATGTGATTTGCCAACAGCAAAGAACGAAGCTTTCCCAGGCCCAAAGATGTCAGGTTGTATAGAGATGCAGATTGCCTAGAAGTATGGCAGGCTTCCAAGATCAGCTAAGTCAAACTTTCATCGTACAGATGAAAATGCGCCTGGCAGTGATAGATGACTTACCCAAGAGTAGCTGGAGAGTGGCAGAATCAAGTCTAGCATATGTGTGCCTCCCTAATGCCAACCCCACACCCTTTACTTTATAGTTGCTTCATTTTTCCCTTTAAAAAAAATTACAAAAATAATACCTGCTATCATGGGTTGAATTGGATCCCCGCTCCCAAATTCATACATTGAAGTCTTAACCTCCAGGACCTCAGGAGATGGCCTCGTTTGGAAATAGGGCTGCTGCAGATGTAGTTAGTTAAGATGAGGTCATACGGGAGTGGGGTGGGCCCCTTAACCAATACGACTGGTGCCCTTCTGAAAAAGGGAAATTAGGACATGGAGACAGACATGCATAAAGAGAAGGTAATGCAAAGAGATATGGGGAGCTAGAGAGCTATCTACAAGCTCAGGAGAGAAGCCTGGAGCAGACTGCTCTCCCACAATCCTCAGAGGGAACGAAGCCTGCCAACTGCCATCTTGGTTTCTGACAGCCGGCCTCCCACACTGGGAGAGAATAAATTTCTATTATTTAAGCCACCCATTTGTGGTACTTTGTTAAGGCAGCCCTATTAAGGGACACACCAGCAAACCATGCAGATGTTTGTACAGAAAAAGTCAACACTCTCCCTCTCACCTCTGCATCTCAAGGCTTTCAGATAACTAATGTCCACCTCTTGGGGTGTATCTTCTCATACTCATGCATTCACACACACACAACTTTTATTCATTTCTTTATGATGGAATTATATGAGACAGCACTCTGCAACATACCTTTTATTTTAACTGGCAACATCCCTCCAGATCCATACACACAGCTCTCACCCATTCTTTTTAATCATTGCATAATATTCAATCTTATTTTTGTTTCATTCTCCTACTGGTTAACAATTAGGTTATTTTGGGTTGTACACTATTAAAAACAACACTGCAGTAAATATCCTTGGGCAAATATTCTTACATCTTTTCAATTTTAAAGCATAGATTTCTTACATTAGAATTTCTCGAAGAGTATGGTGCATTTCCTATTCTTTCATGGTTTTTGTCCAACTTAACCACAAAATTCTCAGCTAGCTACTGCACACATATCTCAATGTTGGGAACAAAAAGCTATTTGGAGAGCAACTGTAGCCACAAAGAGTCTGACTAGACCCTCAGATGGAAGTCTTTGTTGTATTCTGGTAGATCAGGAAAAACAGAAATCAGTATTACTTCATTCTCAACCTTCACACATCCCTTTTTCCTTCTTTTGAAAGACTGTGTGCCATAGAACCCACTGGTGTCCTCCAGGATTGTCCCATCATTTCTTTATACATTCTGTAAGGCAATCCCGGAAATACCAGTGCAAAAGGCCAAGCAGACTGGTTGTGGCTAGCGGGTGATTCTTTCAGCTAGAGAGGACTTTCCTGATTCTAGCAAAAAGCATGGCAAGGTCTCTGTTCCCCTAGACCCACTCTCAATTAACTGGATGAAACTTTAGAACCTCATGAAGGGATGGGTAAGGCCAGGCATTTCAACTAATCTAAACTCCAGTGGCAACCTGGGGGGTCCGGGAGGGAGAGGAAGCTGGCAGAAATGGATTGCGGAGACCACAGGCACAAACCGAGATTCCAAGGCCATGTTTAGAGGCTATTATTGAGGCAAGTCTGCTGAAGTCAGGGCTCTTGAGAGAAAAGGGCAAGTCTAAAGTGTTTCTACTGCTGAGCAAATTGGCCATGACTTGCTATGCAGATCTGCAAGAAAATGAAGGAATAAAGCTGAACGTGGGGGAGAAAAAAAAAAAAAAAGCACTCAGCTTGCAAATGCTTCTGTCACGTCAACAGAAGCTGAGACTGGCACCTCAAGGAGAGTGGCTCTTCGCTGACAGATGGCTCATGTGTTCCTTAAGAAAATGAGAATTCAGGACAAGGTTCAGTCATAAATTATTCATTTGGGGATTTTTTTTTTTCATTTTATTTCAGAACATTTCTCCTGGTCATTTCATAAGTGAATTTCTCCCTGGTCCCCTCATTTCCAAATGCAGACAATATTCAGTGAAAGAGCCAGATCTTAAGCAGGGATCCATGGGGTTTCCCCTTAATGAGAGTCTCCCTGGTCTTCGGTTGCTGTCCGCTTTCTAGGCCAGTAATACCTTCAGCCCAATTAAGGCTGTAAAGTTTTCTCTTTCTAACATTTGAAAAACAAAACCATCTTCACATAAAATCTGCAAGAATGAGTATTTTCCTTTCATCACTGCCAAACCTCAAACACATCAAGATTTCCCACTATGAAAAGGCTGCAGGTTTTATATGCCATATTTATGTCTCATTGTAAACTATTCATTTGTTGATAGACCTCTGGTCCTCTAGGAAGCATCACAAATCCTTATTATACTCCTGGATATTAAATTTGGTGTTAGGATCTCTGATTTATCTGCCAGGCTAACTCATATGTAAACAGACATCGCTCTTAAAACTACCTACTTCAAATTCAAGAGCTAAAAAAGTAATTCATGCCAAAGCTCTAGCCTTGAAGCTCATTACAATTACATTATTGACAATGGTGATGATGATGATGATGATGACAATGATGATGAAAAAGAAAATGCTTTTAGTAAATTCTTTCCTCATTTTGTTGACTTCCCTTTGCCCAAAAAGTAAAACAAAGATAGAGACCAGAAAAGTGTGATTTTGGAAGTCTTTCAAAGACAAGTGTAAGCTATCTACTATATGAAGACAGTAATCTTTAAATGAAGGACTGAATCAATCAACATGAAGTGACTATGAAGTCCAATAAACAAGGCAATAAATAATGATCGTCTAATGAATGCAGATCAAAGACTCAGCCCAAGGACATTCCTTCTTAGCAGTTCTCACCTTTCCAAGAAGTACAAATGTAGAGAAACCTCCATATGAGTTTATGTTACAATTTTTTTTTCTATCTGCTACATAAAATTGTCCTGGTGGGAATGTGGAGAGAAAAAAATTTAATCATCCAGGTATCTTTTGAGAGAATCTGATTACGTGAATGCCATTCCACAGTTTTTTAAGATGTCATCCTCCCAGCTGCTCTCCTTTTAATGATCTTATACATACCATAATAAAGCCAACTACAAAATTACAGAAGGCAAGAAACACTTTCCTTCTTTGACATTTTCAAAATACTAAAATACTTAGGCAGATGATGTTTAGCAAAAATGATTAGAAACTACTGAAAATATATTTCTAGATGTAGCATTCACATTAGATGTGTGAAAAAAACAATCAGAATTAACTCAATTCCCCTTCAACACAATTCAGAAATGCTTTATTGTGTGATGTGCAGAGCACAATGCCAGGTAATAAAGAGGAAGAAATATCTGGCATGTTCCCTGTCCTCAAGGATCTTCCAAATCAACTTGTCTTTTTTCCTTTTACATGAACTAAGTGGTCTTTAATTTTCAAAGTAGAAGGAAACTTCGAACAATAGTTTGTATATCAAGGCCCTGGTTAATCATATGGTCAGTTCTCATGTTCAAGAATGAGAAAATGATGACCACTCAAAACAAACCACATATTCTTAGTAACTGTACACCTGTGAGTGGATTTGTCTAGATCAACCAAACTGATACTTATAAAAAATCAAGATAGGATAATATATATAGGAAAGATCATGATTTGGTTTAATCTTTACTCTGGTTGAATCTGAAGAGTATTTTTAAATTATTCTAGAGGTGATAATACAAAGAAAGAATGATGTAATTGTATTCATTAGAAGACTCCCAGAAAAGCTATGAATTTTGCAAGTTAAAGACTAAAAAAAGCACACAGAAATGACAAATATGGTTAAATTACAGAATATTATTTTGGGATTTTTTTCCCTAAAGAATCATTTTGAACAAGATATGTAATATACTTGGCATAGCAGATCAGGGATAACCTTTTAAAATTTTGAAATTATTATTATTATTAACTATTAAAAAATTATTATAGGATATCTTAATGAATTAAAGACATTTTTAAGGAGTAGTTATAATTTACCCTCTATATTTGTAGAGTTCCCAAGACTTTTGAATCCTACAGGTTCACAGAATTATATCTCTTGATATCTTATGAAAAGACAACTGAAAAACAGCATAGTTCAGTGGATTTAAAACCACCTGCACAACAGTACCCAAAGGGTATTGATTAGTAGATTAATTTCAAACTAAAGGGTGGCTGTTAATTTTATGCTAAGAGAATCTGTCCTTGTTTGTGGTCTGTCCAAATATTAAGAGTGACTTGAATGGAGACATGGATGATGGGCTTATCAAATTCATAGATGAAATAGAGCTGAGGCAGATACTAACTCTGCTGGTTGATCAAGTAGAGTCAGTTGTTCTCAATGGAATAGAATGATGGATTGGATTTACATGAAAATAAACAGGATAAATGTGAAAGTCTGGCACATGGGTTCATGAAAATTCATGAGTACAGAAGAGAGATGGTGTGACAAAACTATAGTATGCTCTCTCACAGATTGCAATTCCAATATGAAGTCAGGTAGGCAGCTGTGGGTAGGAACTAATATTTATTGAGTGCCTTAAGCTCCTAACCATAAGCATCAAAGAGACAGGGGCATTATTATTCTTCCCTTTTAAGAGGTACAGAGACATAAAATAATTTCCCTTATGTCCTACCGATTACAAGAAGTAGATATGGGATTTGAACCTATAGCAAACTTGCTGTAAAAAGCTTTGCTTTTTTCAATCCATCATCATGTATATAGTGCAATAAAGATACTGCAATAACTAATACAATCTTATGTTAGCTAACAAAACTACAATGCCAGAACAAAAGAGGTAGTAATCCATTTCCAGTAGGCACTGGTCAGATCATTGATGGAAAGCTAAGGTAGAGTAATGCATACACCTAATATTAATCAGAAGGATGAGAGAAAAACAACTGGAGTCTATTCACACAATGAAATAGTACTCAGCATTGATAGGGAACAAGCTATTGACACATGCAACAACATAGATGAATCTCAAAAAACATCATGTTGAGTAAAAGAAGCCTAATGAAAAAGAATGCATGCTATTTGATTCCACTAATCTTAAGTTCAAGAGAAGGTCGCTGGTGATACAAATCAGAAAAGCAGTTGCTCTGGGAGGGCTATCTGAAAAGGAGTCTAAGGGAATTTTCTGGGATGATGAAAATGTTTTATATCTTGATTGGGAGAGTGGTTACAGAGTTTGTTACACTATTGTCAAAAACTCATCAAAATGTTCACTGAAGATCTGTACATTTGGTAGCATAGAAAGTATACCTCAATTCAAAGAAAAAATAATGTATACAAACTGGCAAGTGAGGAGAAGAAAATAGTAAAGGATCAGGAAATTATGGCCCATGTGAAACATACAATCCAGGACATATTATCTGCAAATGTTTATTTTATTAGCAAGAAGTCCAGGAAAAGGGAGATAGAATGAGACATGATATTCATGTTAAAAATGATACCATTCCACAGATGAATGGATAAAGAAGATGTGGTGTATATATACAATGGAATATTATGCAGCCATCAAAAAAATGAAATCTTGCCATTTGCAATGATGTGGATGGAACTAGAGGATATTATGTTAAGCGAAATAAGTCAATCAGAGAAAGATAATTATCATATGATCTCACTGATATGAGGAATTTGAGAAAGAAGACAGAGGATCATAGGGGAAGGGAAGGAAAAACAAAACAAGATGAAACCAAAGAGGGAGAAACCATAAGAGACTCTTAATCTCAGGAAATAAACTGAGGGTTACTGGACTGGAGGGGGGTGGGAGGGATGGGGTGGCTGGGTGATAGACATTGGGGAGGGTATGTGCTGTGGTGAGCGGTGTGAATTGTGTAAGACTGCTGAATCACAGACCTGTGCCCCTGAAACAAATAATACATTATATGTTAATTTAAAAATTAAATAAATAAATAAATAAATAAAGGTTCACATACCATATCACAACACATTCCAAAGAATTGATGTAATACAAATTATGTTTTTCTAATCATAAATGCAATAAACTTGTAAAATGACTAAAAACAATTATACCATTCTTGGGGCACCTGGGTGGCTCCAGTCAGTTGAACGTCTGACTCACGATCTCAGGGTCCTGGGATTGAGCCCTGAGTTGGGCTCTGTGCTGGGCATGGAATCTGCTTGAGGATTCTCTCTCTCCCTCTCCCTCTGCCTCTGCCCCTTCCCCCACTCGCACTCTCTCTCCCTCCAAAATAAATATATCTTTTTAAAAAAATTCTATAATAGAGAAATAGTCCTAAGTACTTTTTAGGGAATACAATTAGGACAAATACGAATAAGTGGAAACTTCACCTTAATATAAGAAAGGATTTTCTACAACTGGAGCCGTCCCTAAGTGGTATTATCTGCCTATGAAGTAATAAATTCCCCACTGCACAAGGTGCCAGGAAAGGATGGAGTGTCCTGTCATAATGTTTGTGGAGGGTGCTCAGTACCTAAGGCAGTCCTCTCCAGCTCTCAGGTCCTAGGTGTCTGTCTTCTGAAGCACACTCTGACCTACATGGATGAATCTCACATCCTATACATCATCCAAACTCTTGACCTCACTCTTAATCTACTGCCAACCCCCAGGACATACAAGCACCCATGCCTACCAATCTCTGTGCTAGTGATAAACAGAAACAACATCCACCCAGCTTCCTCACTCCTACCCTACCACATGCTCTAATCTCAGATCCTCAGAATAGTGCTAAAATACCTTTACACTTTTAGGTTTGGAGGTACTGTATAACTTTGCTGTACCAAAATAATATTCTTTATTGATGCTTTTAATGACATTTATTATTGAGAGCTTACTGTGTATCTAGCATGTTCTGGATACAAGGAGAAAAAAGACAGCAACACCCATCTTGGGGGAGCTTACGTTCCTCTTAATAGACATCAAGTTGCTTAGGATAAGAACATCCCCCCAGTGTTTAACTCTGATAGACACGTAGTGGGTGATGAATAAATATGCACTGACCTAACCTGCTATGAGAAAATCATGTAGTATAATTATATAGAAACCTCAGGGAAACACAGCGCTTACCCAGGGCTTGAACATGGCATTTTGCTCTTTAGCCCAGCAAAAAATCTCTGTTAGGGATGCCTGGGTGGCACAGTTGGTTAAGCTTCCAACTCTTGGTTTCTGCTCAGGGCTCAGGTCATGATCACAGAGTCCTGAGACTGAGCCCCGAGACATTTTCTGTGTTTACTGCAGAGTCTGCTTGAGATTCTCTCTCTCCCTCTCCCTCTGCACCTCTCCACCCACTCACACACACACTCCCTCTCTCTCTCTCAAATAAATAAATCTTTAAAAAAAAATCTCTGTTAAATGTCAGATAGTTGAGGAAATGCTCATTTTCATCATTGTTTCTACACCTGAATGGTAAACCAATGCACTGTGGCTCAATGGGTTTACTTCTGAATTTACAACTAGGCTAATGTTATGCCCCAGAGGGACTCCAAGAGCCTTAGTGGAGCTTAAGGAAACTGACTTCAATAAAACGAAAGGAGTGACGTTTACTGAGCTCTGTCCAATAAGTCACAGTCTACTAGCTGACATTAATTTATAATTTCAGGCACAGGGATAAAATTATTCACAATGGATACCTTTAAATTGGGTGAAAAGCCCAGGTAGCAAATTCTGAAAGCAACAAATCCTTCTAGAATAAAAACAGTAAACAATCTCAGCAGCAAAAGCTTTCAGGGATTCACCTTTAAGCTTACTCAGTGAGCCAAGATAAAATGTTTTAAGTGTGCACCAATTAAAGGAGTTAAGTTGATCACGCCCACTTTAGGCCTGTTCAAACACTAGCCTTAAACTTCACAGACCAGTTCTCAAAGGAAAATTAGGTATTTTTTACACATGTATCAGAGGTGTGGAGTTGCAAGGGGAATTATACATAAATTATGTAGGTGTGAGGGTGGCGATCACTGCTTCATGGGTAGTGCTCTGTCTGTCCTTTCCCATCACGTGTAATAATAAATCTTTGCAAACCTGAGGGAGCCCAGTGAGAAGGCAGCTGCATTAACAAACAGAAGCTCTATCCAGAGAGGACCCTGATGGCCACTGGCAGGAGGGGAAGTGGTGGGGGAAGGGGGCACTGCAGCAGAAAAGGGCTTAGGAATGTAACAGGAAATCCTCAACTACTTAACGTTGGGGAAACCTCAGATTTGGGCAGTGTGTTGCCACCTCGCAAAGCGTTTAAACTACACCTCGAAGTGAAAAATAAAGTAATAGCAAAATGACAAAACTGTTTCCTAAAAACAAGAATAAGAAATAACTTTATTCACCTTTGTCAACTTTTCCTAAATCACCCTGTATTATCTAAGTCACCCCGTATTATACCAGATTAATCCAAGAAAGTGAAATGTCTGGAGGGAGCTGTCATCCGGCCCGTAGGCTTCCCCTGGGCAGACGATAATCTGATAAAATGGTAGAATAAGTGACTGACTAGTTCCATTAGAGTTTTGAATGGGGAAATTTGCAAATAGAAACTGGGGAATAAATAGTACATATATATATTTATACAGAAAAGGAAGAGGCCTGATGGGAAATATGAAGATAGTTCAATACCTATAAATAAACACTTGAGAGGGAAGAGTGAAATAGGGCAAAAAAAGGCAACCAATTAGAACTTGTAACTGAGTAAATAATTTTTCTAGGGAAGGGCAAAAAATCACTTACTCTCCCACTTAACAATGACTTTTCAGATTCTGAGAGAGAGAAGAGTTTAATATAATCTGATACCTATCTGAATGCGACATGTAGGGCACTGTGCTGGGTTCCATGAGGATGTATAAAGAGGTTTCTTACATAAAATATATGCCTTCAAGGATTTTACAATGTGGCAGGGGGAATTAGGCACACAGACAGATCCCACCTTACAAGGAGAACCTACATCAGTGGGGTTATTTCCGAATAGAGAGATTTGGGAAATTTCTTATTCCAAGTTTATCCACCACCACCCCCCCACCCCGCCACCAAGGTTCTACTACAAACGAATGCTTTAGAATAACCACAGGGAAGAGATGTTGACTAGGTTAAAGCTACAATTGAGTATGTCTCTTCCTTATGAAAATGACATCTGATATATAAGTGTTTTAAGTATACATATTTAAAATTGATATTCCTGGGGTGCCTGGGTGGCTCAGTTGGTTAAGCATCGAACTCTTGGTTTCAGCTCAGGTCATGATCTCAGGGTCAGGAGATCAAGCCCCTCATTGGGCTTCATGCTCTGTGCGGAATCAGCTTGAGGGATTCTCTCTCTCCCTCTCCCTCCACCCCTCCCCCCCTCATGCTTTCTCTCTCTCTCTGTCTCACTCAAACAAATAAATAAAATCTTTTTTTTTTAAATGATATTCCTGGGGCGCCTGGGTGGCTCAGTCCATTAAGCATCTGCCTTCGGCTCAGGTCATGATCCCAGGGTCCTGGGATCGAACTCTGTGTGTTGGGCTCCCTGCTCAGCGGGAAGCCCGCTTCCCCCTCTCCCGCTCCCCCTGCTTGTGTTCCCTCTCTTGCTGTGTCTCTCTCTGTCAAATAAATAAATAAAAATATTTTTAAAAATTGATATTCCTGTTTTGTAAAAAAAAAAAAAAAGTAGTAAACAATATTGGAATTAATTAAAGTTGTTTAGCTACAAAGCTTGTGGTAAGTCCTTAGAGGAGTTTAATGGGTGTGAAATTCCTCCTTTACACAATAGCCCCAGCCAAGAGGAAAAGTAAAGATTGAAATCCAGCCGGAGATCTGCTGGCCAATGTGTTATCCTGTCCAAGGGCTGTGTCCCAGCAAAAGGTCCCTTCTCTGTCACCCTCCCCAGGACAGAAACCCCACAAAGACTGCAAGCTGCTGCACCCATCAGGCTGTATCCCCCTCCCTGAGACAGTGCCATTCCCTAATTCATCTTTTCCTAGTTCATAAAAAGGCATTGCCTGATACACCCACTGTCTAAATAATAATCTGGATCCAGAGTGAGTACTATTTAATTTCACTGGCAAGGATCATCACAAAACAACAGAAAAGTAATTCTTTCCTTAATCATGTTTGTTGTGTGTAAAATTTCATGAAAAACTGTTTAACTGGGGAAAATACACTATGTATACACAGTGGCAAAGCATCCAGAGGAAATTCGAAAGTCTTATATCTTTGGTTATATTCAATGAGAATAAGTAGTGAGGAACTAAAACACAGCAATTAAAGACCACGGACTCTAGGGCCAGATTCCCTGGGTTTGCATTCCAGCTCAGACTTTTCCTAGCTGCACAACTTTTGGGCAAGTTCGTTAAGTTTTAGGTGCCTCAGTTTAACCAATGGGAAATAGAATAATAATAGTATGTGCCACAAATTTTCAGAGATATCAAATTTATCCATGTAAAGAGCTTAGAACTCACATATTCTGGAAACTTTTTTGGTGGCTCCACAAAACTTTCTACTTAGATAACCATGTCATCCACAAATAAGGAGTTCTTTCTTCCCAAAAATGAATCTCTTTCATTTCTTTTTCTTTATTATTGCACTGGCCAGAGCCTCCAGAAAAATGATAAATAAAAGTGATGAGAGTGGCCATCCTTGCCTTGTTTCTGATGTTGTTTCGGACTTTCTTTAGCTTAAAGAGCATTCAGTTTTTCACCATTAAATACAACAGTAGCTATAGGTTTTTCACAGTTGTGCATGAATTTTTTAATCTCAAACATTGTAGTCTCCATCTCGGGAAGTTTTATTTTGATCTTTTTTGTACCTTCCATGTCTCTACTTCAAATAGTCGATCTTTCTTCTGGCTTCTTGAACATTTGGAACATTTTAATAATAAGCTTTAACGACTACTAATTCTATCATATGTCATTTCTGAGTTAGTTTCATTAGACTGGTTTTTCTCCTCATTATGGGTTGTATCTTCCTGCTCCTTTGCATGAGACTTTTTGATTGGATGCCAGACATAGTAACTGTTACCTTAATTGATGCTGGATATTTTTCTAGTCCTTTATATATTCTAGAAATTTTCTCTCAAACATGATTAAGTTACTTGAAAAGAGTTTGATGCTGCTGAGTCTTACTTAAGCTTTTTTTGTGAGAAACAGATCTGCATTTAGTCAGGAGTTAATTTTTCCCAATACTGAGGCAACACCCTTAGAATCCTATCCAACGCTCCATGAAATATCACCTTTGCCATGTTGGCTGTTGGGAACAAGCAGGGTTCCTGATCCAATGTGAACTCTGGCACTATTCCTTCTAACACTTTATGGAGGTTCCTACCCCTGCCTCTGTATATTTTCTCATGAGTATGTGCTGAGTCATTGTCAACTGAATACTCAGAGGAGACAGTCCAGACATCTCCCTTTGTGCAGCTCTGTCTTCTCCTTTATTCTGCCCTGCAAACTTTAAGCACGTTGGTTTCCCTACACTCAGGGAGACAACTCCAGGAGACAGGTTTTACTCAGCTTCCCCATTCCTGCACTGAGTCCTGGAAACTTTCCTTAGGCCATAAGCTGCTGCATAATGCTCCCCATTATTCCATCTTGACCCAGAGCAGGACCACAACAATATTTGTAATAGCAAAACACTGGAGGCAACCTACATACCTTCATTTGGGAATTGGTTAGGTGATTTGTGGTAAGAAAATATATATGTTCTCTTTGCCACACTGGCTTATTTGAAACATAGCTTTGTGTCAATGTTCTACAGAGAAAGACCACTAGAACACATCTATAGTTGAACAAGTTGGGGGGTTATTTCTTGTTGAAACATGGAAGACAGCGCCCCATGGGGAGCCATGGGGAATCTTAGAGGCTATCAGAAATGACTCTATGTAGGATTTGGGTTCATGTTAGGTGATTTTATGAAAGATTCCAAGAAGCTGGCTTAGCTCCAAACTGCATGCTGTCAGACAGCAGAGGTAATACTATATTTGAGTGGTTTAATAAATGCTACCTAGAAGAAAGAAGAATAGAGAGAGGCTAAAGCTGTGATTAATAAAGAAGCAGCCATCACTCATATTATCCAGGATGGGGCAAGTTTTGTCATCTTTGTGGCTTGGACAGTGATATGTTTTGTCTATATTCTCATGTGGTTTCATTTTTGTCTTGATTCATCCCACTCACAGAGTGACCTTGTCTGATCTTAATGTTCCATGAAATTATGTTAACAAGAGAACATCAAGGCCAGTTCTCACATGTCAGGGTCTGTTTTTCTCTTTCTCACTAGTAAGAAAACAACAGACTCATGGTTCTCACTGGTGGAAAGACTAACATTCATAATTAGAGGATTAATGGATTCCCCCTCACTTACAGGACTGGAGTCAGCCCCATCCACAGGCTTTGAGACTGAGCCCAGGACAGCTGCTCACCAACAAAACCTATCAAAACTTCTTGGAAGAGGAAAGTAATGGAACCTCAGAATCAACTCCCATGTGAAAGAGTATCCCTGAGAAGAGAGTCCATTGCTGGAGACAAGGGCTTAATGAGCATTTGCAAATGAGGATTGGATGAACCTAAGGTAGAAGAGCAGATCAGAACTGGAAAAAGCATGTACAAATGGCATTTTCTAGTGAAGATCAAAGTACTGCAATACCTTCCTTGTGTGGCTCAAAAGGAAACCTAGCCTTAATATTGGTTCAGCCTCTCATGCCATAATATTCTTAGAAGAGTGCTTGATCCTTGGATAAAGAAATATTTCTATGTACCTTACGGTCCAGCGTACACACCAGAGCATTGGCGTACTGACGCCCGCCCAAAACAGGACAAGATGGTCAAGAAAGACGGGGGTCCCTCCATTTTCTTCTGGGATTCAATAAATTTGGACCAAGGGATAGGAAGACAATGTTAACTCCTCTGGGGGGATTCCTAGAGCCTCTCATTGGTGGGCAATGGAATAGAAAGCAAAATCAGTAAAATAAAACTTCTTAATTGCCTCCAGAGGTAAAGAAAGCCAACTTTTAAGAGAAAAAAGTAACACCCAGGTTTTATATAGAGCGGTGCACTCTCTATTGTGTCTTATGTGTGCCTTATGTGTCTATTAACCCTAGTACAGGCCACCACCATCTCATAGCTGGGTTAATACAATATGCCCCAACTGCTCTCCCTGCTTCCACCCTTGTCTCCTAAGGGTTATTCTCCAGATGGCAGCAAGATCCTCTTAACAGATCAATCAGACCATGTCTCACATACACATCCTTGAAAAAGAAAAAAAAAAAAAAAAAACCAATGCCTTTCTTGGCATCTATAGGAAAGAGCTGCAGTCCCCCACACCTACCCTGGCCTAAGTGATCTGGCTCTGGCTCTTTCCCTGGCCTTTTATCTCTTTACTCTTCCATGTGATCCGTGTTTTTCAATTGCGGAGTACAGGCTGTTGGGGACTGGGATCAGGAAATCATTCTAGGGTCCTGACCAACATGTAATGTCATGGCGTAGAATGGAATTGTCAGTAAACTATAGGGTAATAAGGGTAACTATGGACTGATAGTACTTGTGTTTCTGTGTGTGTGTGTGTGCGTGCATGTGTACACATTATAGGCATACCTGGAAGGTGTCACAGGCTCGGTTCCAGACGGCCACAATAAAGCAAGTACACAATAAAGTGAGTCAAATTAATATTTTGATTTCCCAGTGCATATAAGTTATGCTTGCTCTATACTGTAGCCTATTAAGTGTGCAATAGCATTATTTCAAACAATAATGTACATACCTTAATGAAAAAATACTTTATTGCTAAAAAATGCTAACCATCATCTGAGCTTTCAGCAAGTCTTAAATTGATCACAGATCACCAAAACAAATACTGTTAGCATGAAAACATTTGAAATAGTGCGAGAATTACCAAAGTGTGACAGAGACATACAGTGAGCAAATGTTATCGGCAAATAGTGCTGGTAGCCTGGCTCAGGGCAGGGTCACCACAAAGCTTCAGTTTGTGAAAACTGTAGTATCTGTGGGGCCCAAGAACATGAAGGACAATAAAATGAGGCGTGCTTGCAGTTTCCTAGGGCTATCACCACAAAATACCACAAATCAGGTGGCTTAAAGCAATAGAAATATATTGTCTCACAGTTCCAGAGAGAAGTTAAAAAAAAAAAAAATCGAGGTGTCATTATGGCCTTGGTAGTTCTGAAGCCTGTAGGGGAATCCTTCCTTTCCTCTTCCAGCTTCTGGTGGTTGCTGGAAGCCACTAGCGTTCCCGGGCTTGTGGCTGTCACACCTTAATCTCTGCCTCCATCATCACATAACGCTCTCCTCATGTCTGTCTGCATCTCTGAGTCTCTCCTCTTCTTCTAAGAACACCCATCCCTTTGATTAAGGGCCTGCCCTACTCCGATATGATTTCATCTGGACCAATGACATCTGCAACAACCCTATTCCCAAAAAAGTTCACTTTCCGACAGACAGGGGGCTAGAACGTCAACATGGGTATTTCAGCCCACAGTGGTGTGTGTGTCGTGTGTGGGGTCATAAAGTAAAATACACATCGCACTGCGTGCCACAATCAAAGCCATTTGGAAACTCAGCCTTGGCTCACGCTCCCTCAGCAACTCTGGCCCTCCCGCTTCCCCCACAACAAAACAAGAGTGATCCCCACCCACAGTCTTCGCACTGGCTCCTCTCTTATCCACAGAGCTCCCTCCATGCCGCCATGTGGCCCACTTCCTTCGTTGACCCAGGACTCTACTTGACCAGTCAGCTCCCGAGAGGGGACGTTCCTGTCTACCTTATTTTTTTTTTAAGATTGTATTCTTAAGTAATCTCTACACGCAACGCGGGGCTCAAACTTACAACCCCAAGATCGTGAGTCACCTGCTCTACCGACTGAGCCAGCCAGGCACAACCCAGCCCACCTACCCCGTCCGCCTTATTTAGACAGCACCTTCTGCCACTCTCAACCCTTCGACACTGCTCTATTTTCCTTCAGAACACAGGGCATTCCCTAACTTGGTTTTATAAACAATATTTACTTACTTTTTCTCCTCCACTAAAAATGTAAGCATCCTGTGGGCAGGAACTGTGTCTGTATCCCAGCCTCTGGAAGAGCAAGCACTCAAATACATGTTGTTCAGGGAATGAATCTAATTCTACTGGGAAAATAAATGAAGACCAACCAAATGAGAGCAAGCAAAAGCTATTTACTTGGAGCTCCCCATAGCAACAGAGCTAGGCACCATCACAGGTATCTACAGACTCAAAGGCAGGCAGAGGAGCGGGAAAGCTTTATAGGAGAAGAAAGGGAAGGCTGCAGGTGTGCCCTGATTAGAGACTGTTAACTTGGAGAAGCTGTGGGTGGGCCAACTAAGAAGTGGGGAATCCTAGATGATTGTTTTGGGGTACATAATTGGCTTTCTCTGGTTAGTCCCAGGTTGGAAGTTGGAACAGAAATTAAGGAAGCAGTCCATGATGAATCAAGCCCTGGCTATTTGGGGATGATTGTGCAGAGGTTATGGTTCACTTCCTGGACCCGTTGCTAAAGATAAGGGTCTGACCTCCTACAGGTGTGACATATATCTAACAGGTTGGCTTCCTGGGCTGACTAATGTAGATAATGGGCTGGTTTCCCGGGCTGGTTGCTGTGAATTGTAGGTCAAAGTTTTATTTTTACATATGGTCTGGCCATTTTCCATTTGTATATTTGGTCTCTCATTTTATTTTATTTTATTTTATTTTTGGTCTCTCATTTTAAAGAGAAATATGCTTTAAATGCATAGTGAAGGAATTGAATGGGCTATATCTGGGGGTAGGACATGAAGAGAGACTCACTTTTATTTTAGATAATATATGTATGTACTGTCTATATTTTATAATAAGTTTGTATTATTTTTATTATTTTTAATTAGAAAATTAAATCAAAGAGTATAATCCAGTAAAGCCAATGGCAAGTAAAGCCCCCTCTGATGTCTGCAAATCCATTTGCACAACTGTGTGCTTAGTTCTGAGCCTCCTGTCATTTCTCTTTGTTTTTTTTTTTAATTTTTCTGAAAACAAGTTAAACATTGTAAAAATGTGCTAAATCCTCCCTTGGAAATTTCAGTTTATGTATTGCAAGCGAACTTCTGGTGACCTCTTTTTCAACAGAACCTTTAAAACTAAAATTAAAAACTAAACTTTCATTCAACATGTATTCAATGAATGTGAATTGAGTGTTTAATATTTTCCAGACATACGCCTCCCTAAGAAATGAGGGAAATGTCATCATCACAAGAATGCCCTGAATTCAAATTCGGACGGATTTGACTCAAAAGCTCTGCTTTCCTAGAGCCATAGCGCCATCTTGTGGAGTTTCCAGATATTTTCAGGGATGCCAAGGTTTCCGTTGCATTTTCACAACCGTAAATGTAATGTGGGTTAACCCCAGAAACCAAAACACTCCATTCCCCAAGCAGTCTGGGTGTGGGAGGCTTTGTTGTACTCATTTATTCTGGTTCTTGGCAAGGAAAATAACCTATAAGGGTCACTTACTAACGTTGTGTGAACACATTTGTTTTCAATGTTACCACCCAAGAACTGAACTCATTGTACCTTGTACACAGTCTCTTATAGGACTTAGAAGATCATACCGGAAATGATCTGCACCTGTGTCAAGGACCAGAGCCTGAGGTCTCTGCATCCCTATGCCCTGCCAACCCCCTGGCACACAGAAGATGTGCTATGTTTTGAAAGAATGGCAGAAGCCCCACGGCATGACATAGCTCAGAAGGAACTTCATTTAATTCATTCATAACTCATTCATGTACAGTAGTAAAGGATGTCGTGCTTTTTAAAAATATAATGGGCTCTCAATTTGAAGAGAAAAAATACAGAAATAATCACTTTCAAACCAGAAATACGACGTTCGGAGAAATGGCACGGATGATAAGTTCAGGCATCGTTCAGAGGGGTGAGAAATTACTTCCTGCTGGGATGATTAAGAAAAGCCTGACATTTCAAATTCACTTGAGAAGAGACCCTAAAACCACTCTGATCAAGGCATCACTGTAACAGAGACAGTGATTCTATTTGTAAAATCATTGTCCTTACATAAATGTACTTAATGTACTACCAGAGAAAGCTGTGCCTCAAGGTGTTCCTTGCTATATATGAGTATTGTAGTTAGTTTTTACTATAAAGCACATCATAAAAGTAAAGCTGTAACACCTATATAAAGTCCAAATTGTTCAATAACCTAGAGCAGGTGTTCAGTCTGTGTTCAGGGGTGGATGAGGTCTTGCCACCCACTGCAGACTTCTCTGGAAGTTCCTACACACATGTTAGGACTCACTTCCTCATGCCTGCGAGGGTATGAGGAGCCAAACATCCTTTGCTTCCGTGTCTATCCCTCAATCCATGGCTCTACCCTTTGATGATTTATGTGGGCAATTTTAAGAACATATATTAAACAACTACTGTGATGAACACTTGTATGTAATTACTTTATATCATCCTCACACACCCCCGTGAAGAAGGAATTGTTTCTCCCGTTTCCTGAGTGAAGACACAAAGCCTCAGAAACTGAATTACTCAAGGTCAAGTACCTAGAAGTCTCAGGATTTAAACCCACATCTCTGAACTCCAAGCCCACTGCTCTTTGCACAAGCAAAAACTACCTCAGTGGTTGCCTGATCTCCGCAGCAAGGTTTCCCAATAATCGCCAGCTCTGCCATTTTAAGTATACACTAATTAGTTCTGTGGTCGCAGAAAAGTCATTTCCACTCACTATGCTTCAGTTTACTCGATTGTAATAAAGGGAAGAAAATTATACCTGTCTGGCCTACTTCCCAAGTTGCTTTAAGAGCAAAATCAAATGCAGGAGGCCTAAGTATATTGCTCAAGAGCATGGACTCCAGCATCAGCTGCCGGGGTATAAACCCGACACACACAACTTATGAACCACACAGCCTTGAACTGTTTCATCTCTCTGAACTTCCATGTCTCGTACACAACATGAGAATAATAAAGGTTCTACTTCCTAGGATTGCTCTAAGGATTGAATAGGATAACCTATGTAAAGTCTTCGTAGGATGCATGGAACACAGTTCTTGTAAATGTGAGCCTTAGTTGTTATTAACAAATGCAGCAAAAAACACCTGGAAAAGAATCAGAATTTTTACAAGTACGGGATGATTACTATTGTCTCTGCTAAGCCAAGATAATAAGTCCTGCCTGGTCCTACCCTCAATTTTAATTTTGTTTTTTGTTTTTTGTTTTTTTTCATTTATCTTTTACTTAATCATTCTTTTAAAAATCACTGGTAAAAACCACCTGGGTGGTTCAGTCACTTAAGTGTTTGCCTTTGGCTCAGGTCATGATCTCAGGGTCCTAGAATCGAGCCCTGCATCAGACTCTCTGCTCAGTGGGGAGCCGGCTCCTCCCCCTGCTTGTTCTGTCTCTCTCTCTCTGCCAAAAAATTAATAAAATCTTTAAAAAAAACCACTTGATTTTTCTATTTTTTAGTTGAATTTTTCTTCTTTCCTTTTTCAACCAGCATCTTATCAATTCCTTTTTTAAAATCTTTTTTAATTTTTCATTTTTACAGTCATATACTATCTCTTCACTGTATCTAACCTTATTTTGTGTGTGTGTGTGTGTATATATATATATATATATATTTTTCTTTCTTTAAAATTTTGTTTGGTTTCTTCAAACAGACCAAAATATACCCTAAATCTAGTGTATGACATTGTCCTAGTCTCCCACTTGATCAGATTCCCTCTTTTTTTTATTTGTTTCATTCTTTTTTAACCAACTTCTTATCAATTCCTTTTTTAAAATCTTTTTTTAAATTTTCATCTTTACAGTCATATTCCATCCCTTCATCGTACTTACCCTTATTTTTGTATATATATAAGATTTTCCTTCTTTAAAATTTTGGGAGGCAATTTCTTCTAACAGACCAAAATACACCCAAAATCTAGTGTATGGTTCTGTTATATTCACCAGTCTGATCATATTTTTCCCCCTTTCTTTTCCCCCTGGTTTCAGGTCTCTTCTGATTTGTTTAGTGTATATTTTTCTGGGGTCATTGTTACCCTTTTAGCATTTTTTTTTTAGCATTCTGTTCTCTCATTCATATATTCTCCTCTGGACAAAAGGACAAGATGGAAAAACTCACCTCAAAAATAGAGAACAAGAGGTAGTACCAACTGCCAGGGACCTAATCAATACAGACATTAGTAAGGTGTCTGAACTAGAGTTCAGAATGACAATTATAAAGATACTAGCTGGGCTTCAAAAAAAGCATAGAAGATACTAGAGAATCCCTTTCTGGAGAAATAAAAGAACTAAAATCTAACCAAGTCAAAATCAAAAAGGCTATTAATGAGGTGCAATAAAAAATGGAGGCTCTAACTGCTAGGATAAATGAGGCAGAAGAGAGAATTAGTGATATAGAAGACAAAATGATGAAGAACAAAGAAGCTGAGAAAAAGAGAGATAAGCAACTACTGGATCACAAGGGGAGAATTCAAGAGATAAGTGATACCATAAAGTGAAACATTAGAATAATTGGGATACCAGAAGAAGAAGAGAGAGGGTCAGAAGGCATATTGGAGCAAATTATGCCAGAGAACTTCCCTAATTTGAGGAAGGAAACAGGCATCAAAATCCAGGAGGCACAGAGAACCCCCCTCAAAATCAATAAAAATAGGTCAACACCCCAACATCTAATAGTGAAACTCACAAGTCTCAGAGACAAAGAGAAAATTCTGAAAGCAACTCAGAACAAGAGGTCTATAACCTACAACGGTAAAAATATTAGATTGGCAATAGACCTATCCACAGTGACCTGGCAGGCCAGAAAGGACTGCATGATATATTCAGAGCACTAAATGAGAAAAACATGCAGCCAAGAATACTACATCCAGCTAGGCTGTCATTGAAAATAGAAGGAGAGATAAAAAGCCTCCAGGACAAACAAAAACTAAAAGAATTTGTGAACACCAAACCAGCCCTACAAGAAATATTGAAAGGGGTCCTCTAAGCAAAGAGAGAGCCTAAAAGCAACACAGACCAGAAAGGAACACAGACAATATACAGTAACAATCACCTTACAGGCAATACAATGGCACTAAATTCAGATCTCTCAATAGTTACCCTGAATGTAAATGGGCTAAATGCCTCAATCAAAAGACACAGGGTAACAGATAGGATAAAAAACACAAAACCCATCGATATGCCGGTCTGCAAGAGACTCATTTTAGACCCAAAGACACCTCCAGATTTAAAGTGAGGGAGTGGAAAACCATTTACCATGCTAATGGACATCAAAAGAAAGCTGGGGTGACAATCCTTCTATCAGACAAATGAGATTTTAAACCAAAGACTATAATAAGAGATGAGGAAGGACACTACATCATACTTAAAGGGTCTATCCAACAAGAAGATTTAACAATTTTAAATATCTATGCCCCTAACATGGGAGCAGCCAATGATATAAGCCAATTAATAACAAAATCAAAGAAACACATCGACAATAATACAATAATAGTAGGGGACTTTAACACCCCCCTGACTGAAATGGACAGATCACCTAAGCAAAAATTCAACAAGGAAATAAAGGCTTTAAATGACATACTGGACCAAATGGACTTCACAGATATAATCAGAACATTCCATCCCAAAACAACAGAATACACATTCTTCTCTAATGCCCAGGGAACAGTCTCCAGAATAGATCACATCCTGGGTCACAAATCAGGTCTCAATCAGCACCAAAAGATTGGGATCATTCCCTGCATATTTTCATACCACAATGCTTTGAAACTAGAACTCAATCACAAGAGGAAAGCTGGAAAGAACTCAAATACATGGAGGCTAAAGAGTATCCTACTAAAGAATGAATGGGTCAACCCGGAAATTAAAGAAGAATTTTAAAAATTCATGGAAACAAATGAAAATGAAAACATAACTGTTCAAAATCTTTGGGATGCAGCAAAGAGGAAAGTATATAGCAATACAAGCCTTCCTCAAGAAACAAGGAAGGTCTCAAATACACAACCTAACCCTACACCTAAAGGAGCTGAAGAAAGAACAGCAAATAAAGCCTAAACCCTGCAGGAGAAGAGAAATAATAAAGATAAGAGCCAGAAATCAATGAAATAGAAACCAAAAGAACAGTAGAACAGATCAACGAAACTAGGAGCTGGTTCTTTGAAAGAATTAGTAAGATTCTTTCTTACTAATTCAGAAATCAATGAAATAGAAACCAAAAGAACAGTAGAACAGATCAATGAAACTAGGAGCTGGTTCTTTGAAAGAATTAGTAAGATTGATAAACCCCTGGCCAGACTTATCAAAAGGAAAAGAGAAATGACCCAAATAAATAAAATTATGAATGAAAGAGGAGAGATCACAACCAACACCAAAGAAATACAAACAATTATAAGAACATATTATCAGCAACTATATGCCAGCAAATTAGATAATCTGGAAGAAATGGATGCATTCCTAGAGATGTATCAACTACCAAAACTGAACCAGGAAGAAACAGAAAACCTGAACAGACTTATAACCACTAAGGAAATTGAAGCAGTCATCAAAAGTCTCCCAACAAACAAGAGCCTAGGGCCAGATGGCTTCCCAGGGGAATTCTACCAAACATTTAAAGTAGAATTAATACCTGTTCTTCTGAAACTGTTCCAAGGAATAGAAATGGAAGGAAAACTTCCAAACTCATTTTATGAGGCCAGCATTACCTTGGTCCCAAAACCAAAGACCCCATCAAAAAGGAGAACTACAGACCAATATCCCTGATGAACATGGATGCAAAAATTCTCACCAAAATACTTGCCAATAGGATCCAACAGTACATTAAAAGGATTATTCACCACAACCAAGTGGGATTTATTACTGGACTGCAAGGTTGGTTCAGCATCCACAAATCAATGTGATACAGTACATTAATAAAAGAAAGAACAAGAACCATATGATCCTCTCAATAGATGCAGAAAAAGCATTTGACAAAGTACAGCATCCTTTCTTGATTAAACCTCTTCACAGTGTAGAGATAGAGGGTACATACCTCAATATCATAAAGGCCATCTACGAAAAACCCACAGAGAACATTGTATTCAATGGGGAAAAACTGAGAACTTTTCCCCTAAGGTCACTATCATCAGTGCTGTTCAACATGGTACTAGAAGTCCTAGCCTCAGCAATCAGACAACAAAAAGAAATAAAAGGCATCCGAATTGGCAAAGAAGTCAAACTCTCATTTTTTTGGAGATGATATGATTCTTTATGTGGAAAACCCAAAAGACTCCACCCCAAAACTGCTAGAACTCATACAGGAATTCAGTAAAGTGGCAGGATATAAAATCAATGCATAGAAATCAGTGGCATTTCTATACACCAACAATAAGACAGAAGAAAGAAAGACAAATTAAGGAATTGATCCCATTTACAATTGCACCCAAAACCATAAGATACCTAGGAATAAATCTAACCAAAGAGGCAAAGAATCTGTACTCAGAAAACTATAAAATACTCATGAAAGAAATTGAGAAAGACACAAAGAAATGGGAAAATGTTCCATGCTCATGGATTGGAAGAACAAATGTTGTGAAAATGTCTATGCTACCTAGAGCAATCTACACATTCAATGCAATCCCCATCAAAGTACCACCCACATTTTTTCAAAGAAATGGAACAAATAATCCTAAAATTTGTATGGAACCAGAAAGACCCTGAGTAGCCAGAGGAATGTTGAAAAAGAAAAGCAAAGCTGGCAGCATCACAATTCCAGACTTCAAGCTCTATTAAAAAGCTGTCATCATCAAGACAGTATGGTACTGGCACAAAAACAGACACATCGATCAATGGAACAGAATAGAGAGCCCAGAAATGGACCCTCAACTCTATGGTCAACTAATCTTTGACAAAGCAGGAAAGAATGTCCAATGGAAAAAAGACAGTCTCTTCAACAAATGGTGTTGGGAAAATTGGACAGCCACATGCAGAAGAATGAAACTGGACCATTTCCTTACATCACACACAAAAATAAACTCAAAATGGATGAAGGGCCTCAATGTGAGACAGGAATCCATCAAACTCCTTAAGGAGAACATACGCAGCAACCTCTTTTACCTCAGCCGCAGCAACTTCTTCCTAGAAACATTGTCAAAGGCAAGGGAAGCAAGGGCAAAAATGAACCATTGGGACTTCATCAAGATAAAAACCTTTTGCACAGCAAAGGAAACAGTCAACAAAACCAAAAGACAACTGACAGAATGGGAGAAGGTATTTGCAAATGACATATCAGATAAAGGGCTAGTATCCAAAATCTATAAAGAACTTATCAAACTCAACACCCAAAGAACAAATAATCTAATCAAGAAATGGGGAGAAGACATGAACAGATATTTCTGCAAAAAAGACATCCAAATGGCCAACAGACACATGAAAAAGTGCTCAACATCACTCAGCATCAGAGAAATACAAATCAAAACCTCAGTGAGATACCACCTCACACCAGTCAGAACGGCTAAAATTAACAGGTCAGGAAACAACAGATGTTGACAAGAATGTGGAGAAAGGGGAACCCTCCTACACCACCGGTGGGAATGCTAGCTGGTGAAGCCACTCTGGAAAACAGTATGGAGGTTCCTCAAAAAGTTGAAAATAGAGCTACCCTATGACCCAGCAATTGCACTACTGGGTATTTACCCCAAAGATACAAATGTAGTGATCTGAAGGGGCACCTTGCAGCCCAATGTTTATAGCAGCAGTGTCCACAATAGCCAAACTATGGAAAGAGCCTAGATGTCCATCAACAGATGAATGGATAAAGAAGATGTGGTATATATGTATAATGGAATGTTATGCAGCCTTCAGAAAAAATGAAATCTTGCCATTTGCAATGATGTGGATAGAACTAGAGGGTATTATGCTAAGTGAAATAAGTCAATCAGAGAAAGACAAGTATCATATCATCTCACTGATATGAGGAATTTGAGAAACAAGACAGAGGATTATAGGGGAAGGGAGGGAAAAATGAAACAAGATGAAACCAGAGAGGGAGAAATCATAAGAGACTCTTAATCTCAGGAAACAAACTGAGGGTTGCTGGAGTGGAGGGGGGTGGGAGGGATGGGGTGGCTGGGTGATGGACACTGGTGAGGTTATGTACTATGGTGAGCGCTGGGAATTGTGTAAGACTGATGAATCACAGACCTGTACTCCTGAAACAAATAATACATTATATGTTAATTAAAAGAACAAAAAATACACTTGGTAAAGTGTAAAAACACTTGAATACTAGAGACTCAAGTAGGGGACAATAGATGAATTCTCAGAAGAAGCCTGTTATCTGTCAGAATTCCTACAGAAATAGACAACATACCCAAAGTGTTAGATTTTAATGCAGGGCTTTTTGCAAAGGTGTGGGCGGGGCTTGGGGAGCCCCTGGTGATGGAGAAACAGCAGGACTTACATAGGCTGGAAGGTTCTATCCCACTGAGCCTGAATAAAGGTGTAGACAGGAGTGTTACCAGACCTGGAGAGAGCTAGGCCACCCACCAAGAGTGCAGCCATTAGGGAGAGAAGGGGGGGTCCACAGCCAATATATGCCCAGCCTCTCACTTCTTTTTGTGCCTCCCATTCACCAAACTCAAATGGAAATTGGAGGCAAGGAAGCCCAGGATGCAGTCCAGAGAGGGTGAGCCTCTCTGAGCCAGCACAGGATACAGAAGGGAGGAGAAGAAATCTGAGCAGCAAATGGAGAGTGGCCAGCACATAGTCCTAAGTGAGGACTAAACATAAAATACACTTAGGAAAGTATACAGTGATCTCCTGCAGCATAATGGCTAGTCCTAACCCTACTAACGGAAGCAAAACAACCTCCTTCCAAACCTACTACTTACTGGCTGGGTGCCCTTGACGTTACCCACCTTCTCTGTGCTACCGTTTCATTTATAAAATTGGCATAATAGTAATACTTCCCCTCTAGGGTTGTTGTAAGAATTGAGTTCATATTTGTAAAGTATTCAGAGCAATACAGGGTACTCAGCCCTGTGTAAATTTGAGCTATTACTGCGATGTTATTATTGCCCCTTGTCCTGTGTGGGATTATAGGAATCTGAGGGGGTTTATGTCATACAGAAGTGAACCGTTCGGGTAATAAGAAAAGCACATGACTATAATTTTTACATGCCATAATCACAGGCAAAGCACACTGACCCCAACTATAGTGTAAGAGGTGGCCTTAACAGGTGTAAACACAACCTGAATGTCAATTCATCCTCAAAACCCGTCCTGGAATACTGCCACAGCTTTCGGATTTCCTTCAGTCTCCGTTTACCAGACTGAAGAGAAAAAGAGCCAGTACACCCAAAGGTCATACCTATAGACGTCTCTCTCAGGAAGTCCACCAAATACAAGAACATACATTAACAAATGCCCCCTACCATTTTTCCTTTCAAAGCAGTGAACATGACATTTCCCAAATAAGCATCAACTTGCAATTTTCCTTTCCTTCAGACCAAAATTGTTTTATTCTAATTTTTGCAGATGGTGTCAAGGTTCCTGTCAGCAAGACCAGATGGAATTTGAAGCTAGTAAACAACAGCAGAGGAGCAGGGTCCCTAGAAGTCAGCCCGATGTTGTCATCACACGCCATCCCAGACACCAAACATCTGAAGGCTGGGCAGCCATCCAATCCACAGGACGTCCTGAATCCAAAAATATAAGCCTGTGTTGCAGGCAGGGAGCGGAGTTGGTTTGCAGTCAGGGAGGTTTGGTTTGGTTCGGTTTGCTTAAGTAATAGAGATAACACAGAGGAGTAACTGGGGTGGGGGTGGAGATGAATGAACTCTTTTCGAGAGGCAGCTAGAGAGAGGATCAAAGCAGGAAAAAATTTGCCAGCAGAAACACAGGTGGACTTCAGAAGGACCAAATTCACATCACATCAAGATTCTTAGGACATAAAAGTACCCAATTCTATTTTCTCAAATACATTTCCCCCAGATACCTGAATCAGCCTCCTCTCTAAATAAAAGTACTCCTACCCCATATGCAGCTACAGAGCCACATCCCAACTCCTCCTCCCATCCAGATGACTACATTTCCACCAAGAAATCCTCTTTTTAATTAAACCTCACTTAAAAATCCTGAGCCTACATAGGTTGTGTTTTGTTTTGTGTTTTGATTTGCTCGCCCCCATCATCAAGTAGCTGTCGCCCAGAAGAATGCCGTGGATGCCTAGGGCAGGTCTTTACTCAGATTCAGAGTATGGAGATCTCAAGCACAGAAGTCTGAAAACGTTAGAGGTTTTACAATGATCATCCTATTGACTTCAGGAGGTGACTGAAAAGAACAGGGACTGAAGCAGAGTCAATGCACCCCTAAGAACAAAATCTCAAAATGCTCCAAGGTGGAGCTAAAAGAAGGCCTCAGTGTAGGGTAGGTCCTGGGTTCCCTCAGGATTCCAAAAGGCTGAAGTGGTTTCCCAGCCACGGGGTCATTGAGAAATGAGAGACCAGCCTAGGACAGGGACAGATGCCTCCTTGTTCTGCTCCAAGAAAAAACGCAGCCTTCACCAACCCAAGCCTGCCAGGCCCAGATCCTCGCGTAGGCCCTTTCTGCACACACGTCAGAGGCAGAGGGCAACAGCAGTTGCAAAACAAGGATGGCGCTGGGGAGGCTCGGCAGGGCCCAGGGCGTGAAGTGGTGGAGAAAGGGCAACCCACGGTTGCTGAGGAAAGCAACAAGATATAGGTCCAAGGCTCTAAACCCGTGGCACATACCCCATTTTCCCATCTCACTTCACTTCTAAAACACAAATTCAAAAATAAAATTATTCAAGATTTCAAGATGGCGCCCTCAGAGCGTGAGACGCCAAGTGTAGGGCCGTTCTGAGCACAGGCCCTGGACAGCTACACCGGGCGCACATCCGTGCAGCAGGCGCCCCCTGCTGGGCGGGAGGAACCCAGCAGCAACAAGCTGCAAGACGGTGCTCAGGGTGGACTGGCAAGAAGGAAGAGGTTAAGCGCCAGTCAGATCTCTCACACAAGGGACTTAGGAAAGGTTGCCTTGAGGACCTTCAAGAACCAAAGGATGTGTCCCTGAGAGAACCAGCATGTGGATGCTCATCCTCTGACCGAGCTGATAGGCAGAGAGCTGGGATAGGACAACGACCCCCAGACAGAGGAAGGAAACCAATGGCCTCCAGTATGACATTGTTCACATCATGGAAGAGTAAAGACAATTACCATATTGAGGATAGCCAATTCTCTCCCGGCAGGTATGCAGAAAGATGGCACTTTGCCTTCCAGCCCCTCAACACCCGGACACCAGGGGAAAAGCATGGTGAGAAAGCAGACCACACGTCCCATAAACACTCCTAGCATCCAGAGGGAAATTGAGGGGGGTGGAGGAAAGTGGAGAAGCCCGGAAATGGGTATGTGGGTGAGGTTTTCAAAAGAATAGGAAAAGTTTTTAAAAATTAAAAAACAGGAAAAGTTTTAAGAACTGGAATGAGACTATTTTAATTCCAAAGGTGAGTAAGAAAAATTAGGGAATGTTCCCCAACTGTCATTAAGGGTGTCAGCTTCTCAGGAGGAAAGAGAAGCTCCACTGACAAAATCCAAGAATAAAAAGATAAAGTCATTATATGTTTATATCTGACAAGTCAAAACTCCTCCGTCAAAATGATTACACACAACCTCAGTGATCGCTCCAAAAAATGGAACAGGGATCTTGCCCTTGCTTCCGAGAGTTTTAAAAAGCAGTTTCCCTGAATACAAATCACTGTTCCCCTCCTTAAGACTTCAGGCCAGGTATCCATCATGTGACTTCCCAGCCAAAAATAGTTGACCTATGTCTCCCAGGATATGAATGCTTAAGCAATTTGCAAATGACTTCCTGTTACCAATTTTTGCAACAACTTTAGAAGTTTCCTAATTATTTGGTCAAATTAATTCTAAGGCAAGCTGTGCCCTCATTCAGAGTATGATTTAATTAGATATTCTTATATGAGGCTCAGTAAGATGTGTAGATAACAGGTAAACTGACTTTCAGGTACATTGGTTCCTGGAGGATTAGCTGTCTAAACCTTACATCTAGGTGATGCTGTGGCAAGAGCACACTATTTTGACTGCTTGACCGATCAGTTCAGTGAAATAAACTGTGAGTCTGCTTAACGTACTGAATGTACCAGTTGTCAGGATAAATTGACTGGAGAAAGAGTAGTTTCCATAACAGGTAAACAACGTGGAAGGCCATGCCTTTGACTTTTGGTTTGGGGAAAATGCAAATCCTTGTACCTGCTCTAAAAGCTCCTTTGGCCCATCTCAAAACCATTTTTGTACTGGAGCCGCAAGCAGAAGATCCATCTTTTGGAAGCATGGAACCAAGGATCAGCAAGCTGCAGACCACGGGTCAAATTCTGCCCATTTCCTGTTTTTGTAAATCCATTCCTCTGGACACACAGTTGTGCCCGTTTATCACATGCTGTTCGCAGCTGCTTTTATACCGAAATGGCAGAGGTGAATAGCTGCAACCAAAGCCATTTGATGAGCAAATCCTGAAATATTTACTCTCTGATCCTTCACAGAACAAGTTGGCTTCCCTGGCAGCCGCTCAGGCCCCTTTCTTCTGCAGACGATACCACAGACAAACAGTTGCTTCCTGAAACTCTCTTGCTCTGTCCTTCCACTTCAATTCAGTGTCTGGCCCTCTGCCATGATCAATAGAAGTATCACCATAGAGTAATGAAGTCCTAGTCAATGTTCTGTCATTGCCCTCTGACTGCCCATGGGCTTGCTGTTTAGTGATAACTGGGATTTGGGGAAGTCACCTGCATTCTCTGAGCCTCAGTTCCCAAATAAAGAGTATGGGCTAGGCAGTATCTAAGGTTCCCTCCAGCTTTAATACAATGAACTTTTTATGATCCAACAAAGAGTACTCCTTTTTTTTAAATAAAATCCTTTTTAACCACTGCTGGTCATAGGACTTCTTTGAAAAGCCTTCTTTTTTGTAATTAGACATTATTGGCTGCTTACAAAGCATGCATCCCACTCACTGTCCTTCCTAACAGAATCCTAGCTGGTGTTGGCTCTTCCTTCCATAGACTCTGTGCCTCAAGAGACACTGACCCAGCACACTCCAGCGACTTTATAAGTCAATCAGGGTAGCACCTGGCCCCTTGCCAGTTACTGATTTAGGATGTATCACAAATTCCAGCCAAGGAGAAATATAAAGAAGTCTACTGTGGTGGAAAAAGGAAAGAAGCACTTTGAGGAAAAGTTTTCTTCAGATTAAGGAAGAAAAGAATATCTTGTCTTGGGGCACCTGGGTGGTTCAGTTGGTTAAGCATCTGCCTTCAGCTCAGGTCATGATCTCAGGGTTCTGGGATCGAGCCCTGCATCAGGCTCTCTGCTCAGCAGGGAGTCTGCTTCTCCCTCTCATTTTCCCTCTGTGTTCTCCCTCTCTCTCTCAGATAAATAAATAAAACCCTTTTTAAAAAGGGAATATCTTGTCTTTTTCTAGCAATTGTCATGACTGAACATATTGCTAGAAATCCTGCTGCCATCTTGTCATTAGTCTGAGGATGATGCCAACCCAAGAGAAGACAGAGAAGCAGACTTGGCTCTGAAGTACTGCCCTGCCTCTGGGGAGGGCAAATCAAATAAATTTGATTTATTCCCATTAACTACCGACAGAAGGCAACCAATCTCTGGTGGAATCTGGAGCTCAGTATAGTTCTGACAGTATTGAGGACAACAGGAACTATGCAGACATTACTCCCTAAAACAATAATAACTAAACAGCAAAGCTCTATTTTCCTAAAATAAACTTCTCACCCACTACTCCACAAACACTGCTATCTAACTGATGCTGAGTAGCTAACTTGAACATTTCACCCAAAAACAATTTGGGAGCATTCTCGTAATACAACAGAAACAAAAATATTTTTCAAATGAACAGAAAAATTTTATTTTTGTCAGTAGCTATTTTACCATGACAAACACATACAATGTGATATTCCCTAAGTCTTGACTAAGTGGTTAACCTTACATTTTCTTCTAGTGAAGTTCTCAGTACTAAAGAAACCCCAGGGGCACCTGTGTGGCTTAGTTGTTAAGCATCTGCCTTTGGCTCAGGTCATGATCTCGGGGTCCTGGGATGGAGCCCAGCATCGGGCTCCCTGCTCCGCGGGAAGCCTGCTTCTCCCTCTCCCACTCACATTGCTTGTGTTCCCTTTCTTGCTGTCTCTCTCTCTGTCAAATAAATAAAATCTTAAAAAAAAAAAAAATAAAGAAACCCCAATCCAGAAATATTGCTAAGACTCCAAAAAGAGAGAGGAAGAAAAAAAAAATGGTCAACATGTGGCTAAAAAATGGTGAAGATCGTGAGGTCAGTTAAACATTTTAGAACCAAACAATCCACCGTCTTGGAGGGAGGGTGAGATGGATCCCTGTGCCATCCCTCATTTAGCCATAAGAGATTATCCCAATTCTCCTACTGTTCCATGCCTCTCCCAATAAACTATCTCACTCTTCCCAAGGCTAAACACACTACAGCTGAACATCACACTTTGGAATGTTCTCTCTTTCTACATGTCCTAACAAGACTCAGATAAATGTCTTCCCCCATCCTCTTAATTGTCCAAGGACAACTCACCATCATTTTAATTACAACAGGGCAGAGGTTCAGTTGGGAAAGACACTAGCACATTTCATGTGCACTTAACCATTTCACTGAGTGAGTCCAATCCACAGGACATAATCATAAAGCAATTTTATTTCTATCTTTCTCCGTCCCTTAAAATGTGCTCCATGAGACTATTCATTGCCCTGGATGAAAATGAAAACTGACTCCATGAATTCTCTGGTTTCTCTGAGGTCATTAAAAAGTTGAACTGTCGCTTTAAGTGACAAAAGGCAGTTTCAACTTGGTAATTAGAATACGCAGCCCTATATCATATTCAAAACTTGGTTTGGTACAAAGTTGAAACTTCTTACCTCCTTTATCTGTATTTGCTGCAGATAGAAAGTGAGCAGATAATAGGATGTAGTCAACTGCTTCTTCTTTTTCCAGTCAAGGCTTCCATTCCCACCTACCCCTCCGGAGCTACAGTGAGGAGAAGGAGAGGAGGCAAAGGAGTAGGAACGTTCCAACCTGACTGATACCGTCATGAGCTGGTATCAACACTACCCAAGACTAGATAGCAGGCACACATATTAGATCTCCAAGTGGTCTCCTTAGACTTGAGGGGGAAAAAGTCTTCTGTGACTTGAGAAAACAGGGAAGTACAACGTACACTTCTCCATAGGTTTTACTTTGACTTCTTCTCCCTATGGGGTCAAATCAGCAGCTCCCCCATCAACATCCTTCTCCCAAGGTCATCCCCAAGTATCCAATCTCTGCCCCTTTATTATGCCTTCTATGTGAGTAAGGTCATTAAGAGTCATGATTCCTCCAACTCACACCCATTAGGATGGCTAACATCAAGAAACCAGAAAATAACAAGTATTGACAAGGGTGTAAAGAAATTGGAACACTTGTGCACTGGTGGTGGGAATGCAAAATGGCGACCCCCTTATGGAAAAAAAGTATGGCAGTCCCTCAAAAAATTAGAAGAAGAACTACCCAAAAGAATCAAAAGGAAGTTCCCAAATACATATTTATATAACCCATGTTCATAACAGCATTATTCACAATTGCCAAAAAGTGGAAGCAGCCCAAGTGTCCATCAATGGATGAATAGAAAAACAAAGTGGTGTATACACCCCATGGAATAATTATTCTCCCTGAAAAAGGAAGGAGGCTCTGACACATGCTACAACATAGATTAATATTGAGGATAGTATGTGAAATGAATAATCAAGTCACAAAAAGACAAATACTGTATGATTGCACTTCTATGAGGTACCTAAAATAGACAAATTCACAGAGACAGAAAGTAGAACAGTGGTTGACAAAGACTGTAGGGAGGGGAGAATGAGGAGTTCCTGTTTGATGGGTGTAGTTTCAGTTTGAGATGAAAAAGTTCTGCAGATGGATGGTTGCACAACAGTGTAAATGTACTTAATGCCACTGGATTGTACACTCAAAAATGGTTAAGCTGGTAAATTTCATGCTATGTGTATTTTGCCACAATTAAAAGTAAAATTAAAGGGGCACCTGGGTGGCTCAGTCGGTTAAGCTTCTGACTGCCTCTTGATTTTGTCTCAGGTCATGATCTCAGGGTTGTGAGATCAAGCCCCACATTAGGCTCCACCCTCAGTGGGGAGTCCGCTGGAGATTCTCTCTCTCCCCCTGTCCTGCCCCAACTTGCTCTCTCCCTCTCTCTCAAATAAATAAATAAATCTTTTAAAAAAATAATAGAAGTAAAATTTAAAAAATATAAACAGTCATGATTCCTTCTGCTACCATCTACTTTTAGCCCAAACCTCCATGTTAATATCCTACCACATATTCATCAACTACAAGGTGTAGTCTGACTTCATAAATAGTAAAATGTGAAAAGTAACTTGTCTTAGAATCAACAAGATGTGGTGTTTGAAGATTTGCAAGCAAATCAGCCACAACTCTAGAAATGTTACTAAACCTTGGTGGCCAGTTTACTCCTGAGCCTATTACCTCATAATTATTCTAGCAGAGTATAAGACATTTTTCCTTGAATGCATTTTCCAAGCCCCAACTCTCACCAGGCTGATTTCGAAAATTAACTTGTCTCTCCGGAACCATTTCTGAATTAAAATTAATGTTCCAAGTCTCTTTGACCCACACCCAATCACTCATACACACAAAGGAGAGGACTCTAATGCTATAGAAGTATTTTCACACTTGGAATTCAAAACAGCATTACCTCAACATTTCCAATTACAGAAAATGTACCACAAGGAAAAAGAGTAATAATTGGATGCTTATCCTGAAACAATATTTGGGGCTGATTTAAACTCACCAAGTCTCATTATTTTTACCCTTGTCCTAAAATATAATAGAAGGTGTCAACACAACACAAGGAAATCCTTGAGAAGAAAATGGTAAATCATTCATATGATGGCAGGGAAAGATTTACAGGTGTAATGGAAAAGCATAAATTTAGCAGGTGCAAGATTAAAACATAGTATATATGAAGTTCACTTAGCATTAAACTCCCAAGCTTAACTGCAAACAAGTATGTTGAAATTGGTAACTCTATAGAGATTGAAGAATAGCAATGACAGCAATGACAGGCAAAATACCAGTTTGACATCCTACCCATAGCAGGAAAACACTAATCAATATACATTACCAAACTGTTCATGGTCCACAGTCCTTCACACAGGGAGAGAGTGTAATGGGAAATTAAGAATCGTATGGTACAGCTTAGCACTTAAGAAAGCCAGACTTGTTTTGTGAAATTCCCTGGGTTCAAATTTCATCTCGGCCACTTATTAGCTCCAAAAACTTTAATGAGATCCTTAATCCTTCTATCTCTTCATCTCTAAAATGGAAATAAAAATAGCACCTAATTAATAAAGAAGATGGGAAAATTCAAGGAAATAATGCAACTAAGATACTAAGCACACTGCCAAGCATATAGGAACTTCTCAATTAATGTTATTTCTCTACATAATAAAAAATACATAAACTTTTTCTCAATAGCAGAAGTTTGGAAGAAATGTATCACTTACTTATCTAGGTTTTCTGACTTAGATTTCACTTGTTCTTGCCTACATAAATGCCACCAAAGTAATCTCAAATTAATGAACAGGTAACTAGTTAATCTACAGCAGTGGTTCTCAAACTGGACAGTTCATCAGAATTACCTAGAGAATGTATTCAAAACGGACTGCTCAGCCCTCTTCCCAGAGTTTCTGATTTAGTAGGTCTGGAGTGTGCCTGAGGACTTGCATTTCTAACAAGTTCCCAGGTGATCCTGATCCTGCTAATCTGAGAACCACTCTTGGAGAGCCACTGGTCTACACTACCCTACCTCCACATCTTCCTTTTCAGAGCTCCATTCCTAACACTCTTTCTGACCCCAAGGACTAAACCTGAGTGCTTCCTTCTAGAGACTGGCTACCACTCTGTTCTGATGGCTGGTTGATAACATGGTACCTCACCCATACAGAACTACCCAAAAAAGAGCAGCCACCTTCAGACGCCACCATATCTGGATCCTGAGCCCAGGGCAGCCAGGCCCCATGTCCCATTAGGAATGCTCCCACTAAATCCTATGCCTGTCGTACAGCTCCCCTCAGAGATCAAGAGAGCCCTCATGAGCCTGGGAAACAAGGCAGCAGAACCTGATTTTCTAGCATTCCTAATCAAATGATCCCAGGTGTTTCCATTCACGAGAAGGTCATGAGGGCATAGTGGCATATTTCATAAGCCACACACACACACACACACACACACACACACACACACACACACACACACAGATGTGATGAATAACACTCTTTATTAAGTGATATGTGGTTGGAGATATGACCTTAAGAGCAATGTTAACTAATCCCCTCCCCCTGAGAGGACTGCTATCACTCCTTTATAATCTAGAGAGACACATGCATCAGCCAGAAAATCTCTTACCCAAAAATACATACCTGATTAATTTTCTATCTACCACTGCCTTTAAATGAATTCCTTAGGGGTGGCTGGGTGGCTCAGTTGGTTGAGCACAGGACTCTTGGTTTCGGCTCATGGAGTCTGCTTGGGATTCCTTCCCTCTTCCTCTCCCTCCCACCCCCACACTTGCTTTCTCTCTCTAAAATAAATAAAATCTTTAAATTCCTTAATAATAGCAAAACCAGAGTAGCAGACCACTTTAACATTTTACCAATTCCAACTCAGCATGAGAACAGCAAAAAAAAAAAAATTTTTTTTAAAGAAAGTGTGTGCACATGTACATGTGTGAAGTGGGGGGGCAGAGGGAGAGGGAGAAAATTGTATTTTGAGAGAGAGAATGAGAGAACAGGAGGGGGGGTGGCAGGGAGAGGAGGGAGGGGCAGATGGAGAGGGAGAGAGAGAATCTTGAGCAAGCTCCACACCCAGCATGGAGCCCAATGAGTGCTCCAGCTCATGACCCTGAGATCATAACCCTGAGCATAATCAAGAGTCAGACACTTAACCAACTGAGGCACCCAGATGCCCCAACAAATTTTTTTAAGTGCAGGAAACATTTTAGTTGCCTGAAACAAGAATTTTTTCTGTAGAAAACTCAGTGTCTCCATTATAAAACCTTCCCAGCACCAATGCTAGAACTGACTTGAGCTTCAGGGGTCTCTATTGTGTCTGACTCAGGAATATCTGACTAGCCATCTCACACTGAGACCAGTATACTTGAGCCCACAACTCACATCTTTTGTTCAGATTGAACCTTGAGGAGTTTGACACTGAAATCTGTCTGAAAGTGTCTAGGATTTGCCGTCTACCACTGGATTCCACATCTAAGGCTCTCATCAATGTTCCCCCAGCAGTCCACAGATCGAAATTTGGACCCCTCTCTTTAGTAAATGCTCCAATAATCCCAAAATAAGCTGGGTCATTACAAACATGCTTATAAAACTGATGCTATATAATACCTCCAGGTCATTGGTTTCATGAAATAGTAAAAGACTGAAATTATCAGTCTTCTACCCCACCAGCATGGAAAGTCTTTGAAATACAGAAAAATTATAATTTATAAGAGTATATCAATAATTTTTATAATACAAATATTAAATCAGGATACACACACACTTAGATACATATTCTAAGAAGTTGTCCTCTCTTCCATGCCACTGAATTTCAGACTCCTGTTTATTTTTCCTGGCAGCCAGTTGATAGATACTGTCTAAAGTTGATTGATAAATCAATAAATAGATAAGCATACTATTTAGAGCTACTATAGAACAACATTTAAATCTATTCAAGGTCATCAATGCTAGGGAATTGATTTGAGAAATGAAAAGCAGAAATGGGTCAGAAGAAAGATTTTGCTTTATATTTTATACCTTTCTGTACTGCCCATGTTTGTTATATGCATATATTATTTCTATAATTGTAAGAAACAAATATAAAGTGAGTAAATAACATCCTCATTAATAAGGGATTAGCTAAATAAATTAAGTGTATGTATGCATGTTGGCTCACAACCATGGGAACTTCCTGGGTGAAATCTAAAGTTGGCCCCCATACTTGGAGGGCAAAGAGAGAGCAAAGAAAGAGATTGGCAGGTTTGTTTTTGTTTTTGTTTTTTTTTTTAAGATTTTATTTGTTTATTTGACAGAGAGAGACACAGAGAGAGAGGGAACACAAGCAGGGGGAGTGGGAGAGGGAGAAGCAGGCTTCCCGCAGTGCAGGGAGCCCGATGCGGGGCTCGATTCCAGGACCTTGGGATCATGACCTGAGCTGAAGGCAGACACTTAACGACTGAGCCACCCAGGCACCCCGTGGTGGCAGTTTTAATAAGCAAGGAATTTACTTCCAAGGCTTGTCTTGGGTGGCCAAAAGATGAGGAACAGTGGGCAGAATGCACATTCCAAAGACATGGGAGGGGGTGAGGAGCCTCTGAATGCCCCGGTCTAGCTCCTGAGTCAACTGGTGGTCACATGTCCTCTTGATGACCATCTCTAACAATGCCGTGGAACATCATGCAGATACTAAAAAGGAAAAAATAGCACAATATATAGTGATATAAAAAGATAACCTTGAAATGCCATTAAATTTTGAAAAATAGTTGCAAACAACTATAGCCTGATTCAACTGAAGCAAAAATTACACACACGCACATGCGGGCACATACAGACACACACAGACAGATTATATAAGCATAGGTACCCCTGGGAAATTCACCATGCTATTAGATGTGTGAAAATGAGGGGCGCCTGGGTGGCTCAGCCGTTAAGTGTTGGCCTTCATGGCATGGTCCCGGGGTCCTGGGATCAAGCCCCGCATCGGGCTCCCCGCTCCGCGGAAAGCCTGCTTCTCCCTCTCCCACTCCCCCTGCTTGTGTTCCCTTTCTTTCTGTCTCTCCCTCTGTCAAATAAATAAATAAAATCTTTAAAAAAAAAAAAGATTCGGGAAAATGAAAAGGGAAAGTCTTCTATTTTTTTTTTATTTTCTACGCTTTTGTAATTTTTGAACTTATATGAGGAGCAGATATATTACCTTTGCAACTTAAAAATGAGATTCTTTAAAATAAATACACACATGTATGTGCTTTTTGAGACCCAGAAAATATAAAGCAGGGGGCTTAAGTCATATTTGTAAATTCACAGAACCTTGAGAGAGAAGTAATCTTAAGAGGCCCAGAGAAAATTGGTGCCTTGCTCAGAGTCACACTGCTGGAAAGTGTCAGAACCAGGTTTAGACTAGCGGAGGAAGACTGTGTTAAACTTCCCAAGTTCTTCTGGGGTAACTCATAACCACTGTACCTCCTCACTATTCATTTATCAAATACTATCTTAGACAGTTCAAGCTGCTATAACAAAATGCCATAGATGGGAAGTGTCAACAACCAACATTTATTTCCCGTTCTGAAGGCTGGGAAGCCTGAGATCAGGGTGCCATCATGATTGGGTTCTGGTGAGAGCCCTCCTTGAACTTGTAGACATCTGGCTGCCTTCTTGCTATATCCTCACATAGCAGAGAGTTCTGGTGTCTTCTTTTTCTTAGAAGAACACTAACCCCATCATCGGGGCCCACCCTCATGACCTCATATAAATCTAATTACCTCCCAAAGGGGTCTATCTTCAAATATCATCAGATTGGGGGTTAGGGTTTTGATACATGAATCGGTGCGGGGGGGAGGAGGGAACACATCCAGTCCATAATAAATACTTTTTTCATATAAACAGTAGGCGGAGCCAGGTCTCATCCATTTTACAGTTGAGTAAACCAATGTCCAAAGAGAACAGAGACTCCCTCCAAAGTCATGCAGCTATTAATCAGCAGAACCCACTCTCATCCAGCTCTGCTCACCCTTGGTTGAAGCTTGTTCAACTATACAGCATAAAATTAAACTTCCTTTAAAACCAGAATATTATCCTATTCTTCTCACATTACCCTTTCCAAAAAAAAAAAAAAAAAAAAAAAAAAATTAATGAATCTTGAAGGAGAGTTTTCCACACAAGACATTAGGATGTAGGAAAGGAAGAGTACTTTATAGGTTATGAGGCAAAATGAGAAGCTTTGTTAAGCTGTGATTTGCTCACAACCTCTCATTTTAATAGCCTGTATCACTAAGCATGTCAAAGCGGTCTGTCATCCATGGAAGTCTGAGGATTCGTAAATAAGACTGAGGCTCCATCCCACTCAGAGACCAACAGGCTACCTTGCAAGGTGCCCTCAAAGACACTCTGACTCCCCAGGGTCCTGAAGAAAACAAAGGTGTTTCCTACAGCTTAGCCATCTGTCAAGTGCTCAGTAGCCATGTGTGACCAGCAGCCAAAGTTCTGGGGAGCACAGCTTTAGAGCTCATCCAGGTCAGAGGTTTTCAGACTTTTAAAGAACAGGGGCTTACAAAGTTCTATGTGGGACCCCAACACATAAAATATAGAAGTGGGATGACTGTAGTTGCAGTGAGAGCCTGGGAACCTACCCCACTTGGGCCCCACCGTCTTCCCATCTGTCCTGACTCCCACAAGTGGCATGAAAGTCCAAGGAACAAAGTCTGAAAATCATTCCACTGTCACACCACCCCCATATATTAATGTGAGGGAGCTGAGAACCAGAGGGCTGAAGTGGCTGGCCTCTCTGGGCCACCCCTGAAGCTGCAGGCCTCCTGGCTCTCAGCCTAGCGCATTTCCAGTCTGGGGAGGGGGCAAGCCGGTCAGAAATGGTCAGGTAACAAAAAGACATGAATGTTCCTCCCCAACCCCCAGCTAGAACCAGCTCCACTGTCCATTTCAATGGGCAGAGCACCAACAGGGAGATATTTTCTGAGTTTTTGGAGGAAACTAATAGAGGAGATAGAATAGAGTAGAAAGAACAAATTGGTATCTATTCATACAAAACACTTCATTTTAAAACACCATAAAACAGGTCAAGGGAAGTGCCATTTATTAAGCACTTACTATATTGGCTGGGGAGGCAATGTGGTTGAAGGTCATTATGTCCTTCTTCCTCATCACATTGCTCCTCAAAAAGCCAGTGACACAAAACTGTTGGTCCATATTTTAAATAGAGGGACCCACTGTGCAGGAAAGATCATGCCCACGTAAGCCACACACTCTCCTATTCCATGCTTTCCCTGTGCTTGGGGGCTGTTACACTGAACCAGGACCTCCTTGCAGGTCAGCCTTCCGTGCTCTCTCATTTCTTCCTGTCTCCTTAGCCTGGGGCATACAGTAATGAGATTGACAACTACTGGTGGAGGGAAGGGATGGCGAAAGAGAAGCCAACATGGGCCTTGAATCTAAATTACAAATTGTAACCGAGAATAAGAAGTAAGCCTCCTATTGGAGACAGGAACCTACGGTGATAAAATGACCCATCCATTCACTCATATATACCAAGTATCTATGAAAGATGTGATAACCAGATAATCCCCATCCCCACAGAACTCTGTACTTTATGTGATTATCTATCTTAGGACTCATTGAGAGGGAGAATTATATGCAGAACAAGACAAGGAGATTCCTCAATTCCTTGCTATAATTGCATCATGATACCATGAAAATTCCACCATATAATTCCTGATACTCAACATGAATTAGTCATTTTGTTAGCATTAACTGGTTAGCCCTTATAATAACCCTCTGAGGTAGGTATTAGTATCCCCCATTTTATGGATGGGAAAAGTAAGGCACGGGGAAGCTAAGTAACTAGACCAAGTTCTAGCAGCTAACAAATAATGAAGACAGATTCAATGCCAAGTGTCTTTGACCCGTGACATTCATGTGACTTCCCTTTCACCACACTTTTGTGTCTAGAACATCAATGATCCAAGAAGACACTCTTCCAAATGTAATCATTTCACTAGCTTCCAAAAGAAAGTGTTGTTCCCAAAGAGAAAATTAAACTATTAATAAATAGAGAATATAAGCTATTCATGAGGTCTAGCCAGGTGCATGACTGTATCCCCTCAGTTCATCAGTCCACATGGCTGCTTATGGAAAGCCCACCATGGGGCTCTCCCTTATCAGAATGGGGGCTGGTTTCCCTAGCATGAATGCAGTCCACACCACCAGCAGCCACTAAGTAAATCCACAGCTTATAATAGCTAACAAAGGAAAGAAAAAAAAAAAGCAAAAGTTCTAGGAAACAAAAGGAAGTTATGAATGTCAGATTTGTTAAGCATCTACTCTACACTAGCCTAGGTCTATGCTATCTCCTTGAAATGGTTCATAGGGAAATTCTTTTTTTTTAAGATTTTATTTATTTATTTGACAGACAGAGACATAGCGAGAGAGGGAACACAAGCGGGGGAATGGGAGAGGGAGAAGCAGACTCCCCGCTGAGCAGGGAGCCCAATGCAGGGCTCGATCCCAGGACCCTGGGATCATGACCTGAGCCAAAGGCAGACGCTTAATGACTGAGCCACCCAGGCACCCCTCATAGGGAAATTCTTAAAGCTCTGTTGGAAATAGAAGGGATTCAGAGCATCGAAGAGCCATGGGAAGTCTGGCTGCAGTTCACATGGGACCACTGCCATAAGAAAGAAGGCAAAAACACTAAGCTGAACACATGCCCGAAAGCTTAGGCATGAAAGCAGGTCCTCCTGATTCAGAATTAGAGGAGAGCTCTAAGTGAGCCCCAGAGGAACCTGTTAGATGGATGAGAATAATTTCAACTAAAATGTTAATGACTGAAAATGGCATAAGGAACGTACTCACAGGAGAGGCCCCAGAAGAGAGAAACACATTCTGGGAGGGATGAGTGCGTTCTTCTCCATGCCCAACAGTTATACCAATTGCTTGAGAACCTACTATAGCACCCTATTCTTATCATCCCAAGCCCACATTTTCCTGATACCTCCATGGTATGAACATATCCAATTAAATAGCACAGCTCCTTCCCTTGCATCCAGACAAAACTCTCTGTTAGGTGCTCATTCAATACGTACATTGATTTCCACATTGCTTTGATTTCCCTGTTATGCTGACATTTTCCGTCTCTGAATTACTATAGGTTCTTATGACTAATATCCAAAAATCCCACTCTGGCTTATTCTTTGGCTTCTTTCCTTCCCAAGCAGGCTTTTGAGGGTAGGGACCATATGTTGTGCTTTTCTTAGGTATCTCCCACAGCACATGGACTGGTATGCATGTGCTGATAGAAACAGATAATGAGAGAGGGAAGGAGTACTCTGAAATGTTTTTCTGAGGGTCCAATATTTAGACTTACAATATTGGATGCAGCACCAATTCTCATGCTTTCAAACCCTGAAATTAACCTCAGCAGTCTCAGACAATCTAGATTTACGCTCTAGCCTCCTCTTTCTGAGAATCATTTTGTCTCAATTATTTTTGTTTTGTATTGTGTTTTGTTTCATGTTTTGTTTCTTGCCAGTATTTCCAGAAACCATTAACATTTTAAGAAGCTTGGAAAATACAACAAGACAAAATACCCTCCTAGGAGGATATAGCCCCATCATGGTCTTCTCTTGGACAAGGATAAACAGATACTAACAGGTTCTTTGTTTCTATTCTTTTGAGCTGGGGGTCGATATTACTCATTCCCTGCATCACAGAGGATTAACAGCCCATTCCGGTGAACACCAGCTTCTTACAACATATTAAACAAATGCATGGATTGACCTTTTGTAGTATTTTCTCCCCATGCTTTCATTTGGCTTGCATTAGCATTTTACTTAAAATGGGAAGCTTGGTTTCAAGCTTCACCACCTTCCAGACTTGATGTAATACGAGGCTGTGAGTTTGCCACTGTAGTTAGAGCTCATCTTTCTCCCAGGCAAACTGCCCCAATCTCCACACTGTAGGGAGGGGCCCCACCGTGAGGGCTCCCAGAACACACCTCTCCCCACAAACACACCATCCCAGACAAGTCCCTGCGTTGAGGGAAAATAAAGACTCTTTACATTGTTCTCCTTTGTATACATACAGTACAAAGCTGAAAAGCAAGCTGGAAGGAAAATTCTGCATTTGTTGATCCTATACCAAATCCTGTATGATTTGCTAATCCTATAACATTAATAGTAATAAAAGACAACATCGGTTGCATACTCAACAGATACCAGGCTTCATGCTAATGCTCTATAGGAGTAATAAGAATTTGAAGAGTCTCTGCTTGTTGTTTTTGTTTTGTTTTGTTTCATTTTGTTTTGTTTGGGGGGGTAGGGCTTATTTGGTTTTTCTGCCACAACTGTCGCATTATGCTCTACTGGACTCCCCATCCCCATAAGAAAATCTTATCAAGATCTCAGACTTACGCCTTTACTTCCTTAACAGCAATCTGTCTCAGGCTGGTTCTCAAAGACAGACCCTGTCCTTCTAACGTTAAAATTGTAGACTCACTTAAAACCAAAGCTCTCTGCTCCGCAGGCTGGATTTGAGGTTCCAGCAGCTGAGGGTGAGGGGCCCTGGTCCAGTCTCACTGACTTGCTCCTCACTCTTCCGGTGTTTGCCCAATAAGTGAGTTAGGATAAGAGGGAATGGGAGAGAGGAGGCAGGCTTCCCCCTATGATGGCCCTGCAGTGTGGTGGTGTCTCCTCCCTACTGGCCCTGCTTCTCTGGGGATGGCGTTCTGTAGCAGGTGTTCAATGCCAAATCTTGCCAGAGATACCTGTATCTTCAAGGAGTCCTTGGGCCTCCCACTGCCCAGCCCCTGACCTGGAAGACCCCCCTCAGACACCACTTCCGCCCTCCCTCAGGCATCTGCCTATCAGGGCAGCCCACTCGGGGGATTTAAGCAGGAAGGCTCCAGTGTAATCACCTTCTCAGGAAAATGGATAATGGAACAGAATAGGGCGATTCACAGAAAAACTGGTGAAATATGAAAAAAGTCTAGAGCTTAGTTAATAGTAATGTACACCAATGTTGGTTTCTTAGTTTTGGCAAATGTGCCATGGTAACGTAAATTGGCAACTGTAAGGAAACTGAGTAAGGGGTATACAAGAATGTTGTACTATTTTTGAAACTTCTCTTATCTAAAATTATTCTAAAATTAAAAATGTTACTTTTAAAAGTTAGTTAAAGTGAGGGGCACCTGGGTAGCTCAATTGGTTAAGTAGCCGACTCTTGATTTCGGCTCAGGTCATGATCTTGGGGTCAGGAGATAGAAACCCCCCACACCGTTGGGCTCCATGCTTGCGATTCTCTCTCCCTCTGCCCGCCCCCCCTCCCCGCAAATGTGCACCCACAAGCACACACTCTCTCTCTTATAAATAAATAAATAAATAAATAAATAAATAAATAAATAAATAAATAAAATCTCTTTTAAAAAAGTTAAAGTGAAAAATCTTCAAAGATAATGCATACATTCTTAAATGTTATTCCCTCTAAAATACATAAATATGTATTCATTACCTATTTTTAGAAATAAAGCTAATTTCTTCAAATATAAATCTACTGACTGAACTGCACTTCAGTTTTCTTATATAAACTAAACCCAGATGATAATTAGTCATCTCTAATTTTCAATTTCACTTTCTTTAAAAAGACATCATAATTTAAAGGGATTGGAAAGCATTCTGATGACAATGTTCTTCTATATTTAATATTTTCCAAAGCCTTTATAGCTAACATGTTATATTAAATAAGATTCTTTTTCAACATTCTCTAAAATTTATAAATATATACAAAAAAAATAGAGAAAATGTTATAATAAATGTTCATGAACCCATTATTTGGCTCAATAACTACCAATATCTTGCCAATATTCATATATACTTTTTCAGAAATATTTTAAAGCAAATCCCAGTCATTTGTCTTGCTACCCATACTTCTGGAGTATCTCAAAGTGATAAGGATGTTTCTTTTACATAACCACCATGCTTTTGTCACAACCAACAAAATTAACTGTAATACCACATCACCAAATACTCCCTATTCCTGGAGGAGTTGGGAGAGGGCAGAACTGAGAACTAGCAGGGGGGAAACTTTGAAAAACATTCAGATCCCTAGATCCTTCCCCACTTCATGCTGCTGGGGAAATGACTAAATACGCCCACCCTTCCCAGATGAGATCTGGAGGATTAAACTCTAAATTATGGTCTATGGTCTTGAGACCATCAGGTGCAGATACTTTTAATCATTAAAGAGGAATTTCTGCTTAATGTTTTAGCTGCAAGGAAGAATACTTAGCATATGAATAGTTCTCATTTAGTTGTTCTTCAAATGAAAAGATCTATAATTTTTCGCTTATGACCATGTGACCACAAGCACAGATGGTACTACTGTGGTTATTTATGTCCTTGGCTCTTTGCTGCAAAATTCATGGAACTGGGGCACCTGGGTGGCTCAGTTGGTTAAGCGACTGCCTTCGGCTCAGGTCATGATCCTGGAGTCCTGGGATCGAGCCCCACATCAGGCTCCCTGCTCAGCAGGGAGTCTGCTTCTCCCTCTTACCCTCTTCCCTCTCGTGCTCTCTATCTCTCATTCTCTCTCTCTCAAATAAATAAATAAATAAAATCTAAAAAAAAAATTCATGGAACTGAAGTTATTCCTTATTTCTATGTGGGAATTACCCTTGATGCAAACATAAACTCTGACCTGCATCAACTCATATAGAGTCTTTGGAGAAACAGGCTTATGGTTCTTTCCTGGTCACATTATTCCTTTGCCTGAAATCCTCACATTGTTGCCTTTATGCCTAGCAATATTATACAGTCAGTATTGCTTGAATCAAATTCAAGACCCATTCCTTCATGGTATTTATTACTTTTCATATCTTTCAACCATAAATATCTCTTTGTCTCATTCCTTCTAGCACCCACCCATCTGTACAAGTACGTACACATGTATAATGATATATATATATATTTATTCTGTGTGCAGTTATTCTCTAATTATTCCATATGTACTATCCTTTGGTCCTCTGTCAAAGTGTAAACTATTTGAATCCAGGGATCATGTTTCACATATCTTGTTTTTCCCACCATGCTTAGCAGAGCTCTAAGTTCACATTATACCAATGTTGCACAGAATATGGTGGAAATTCCCTGCCTCAAAATCACCAAGGGTGTTGTTTAAAAAGCAGATTATTAAATTCTAGAGATGGATAGCGGTGATGGCTGCACAACGATGTGCATGTACTTTATCGAGCTGTACACTTAGAAATGGTTAAAATGGTAAATTTTATGTTAGGCATATTACCACAATAAAACTTAAATTTTTAAAAAGCAGATTATTAAGCCCAATGGATCAATGAATAAGAACCTGAGGGAATGATACCTAGATACTGCATTTTCATAGTTCTTCCCCAGGTATTTCTTATGCAACCTGGTTTGAAAAACCATCACATTAGATAGCCAATAAATACCAACGGTTTTCTTGTGTAATTGATTAATGGGAAATTTAATCTACATTTAGATTATATCTAATGCTGACTTACAAGGTCAAGTGGTTCAGGAGGCTTAGTAAAGACCCAAGACAAAAAGTCTACCTCTACTGTCTAGAAATATTAACTCTTTATATGCCCTTTTTCTTAAAAAATTCCTTTTACAAAAAGAGCTTCCTGTACATATTCTCTACTTCATGAAGAGTTTATGAGGAATCATGGAAGAAGTATAAACTCTATAAAATAAAACTGCAACATAAATTATCAGCAGCATGACTATAGGCACCTGACATGCCCCTGCATGATTTTGGCCAAGTTCATCAACCTTCAAACATTTGAGGGAAATATTCTGAATAGGAGCAAAGCCATTCAAAGGCTCACTTATCACTCAAATTGCTATCATGAGTGCCACATGAGCAGTGGTTTGTTGAATTGAATGATCATAAGCAGAGGTTTGCTGAATTGAATGATTCAAGGTTTTCTGACTATGCTTGATGGAGATTGACTACTGTAATAAACCTAGCATCTACTTTAAATGATTGAAGACCCTGAAACAGTGCTGAGACCATATTATTCTCCATTAAGCATATAGTCAAGGCAGGATTCCATATGTTTAACTTTCCACTAGGCTTAACTCGTTCCAACTGCTAAGAAGACCAAACTCTGAAACTAGACTGCTTTAAAAAGAAGAGTAAGTAAGTAAAGTTTCCCTTTGGTTCGAGTGTTAAAAAAAAAAAAAAAAAGAGGAGGGCGGAGCAAGATGGCGGAGGAGTAGGAGACCTAGATTTCGTCTGGTCTCAGGAATTCAGCTGAATAGGGATCAAACCATTCTGAACACCTACGAACTCAACAGGAGATCGAAGAGGAGAGTAGCAACAACTCTCTGAACAGAGAAGCGACCACTTACTGGAAGGTAGGACGTGCGGAGAAGTGAATCCGAGGCGATATTCTGGAGGATAGACGGCGGGGGAGGGGCCTCCGTCGGCCGCTTCTGGCAAGTGATAGAGCCGCGGAGCACAAAATCGGAACTTTTAGAAGTCGGCTCCGCTGAGGGACGTCGCTCCAGTGGCTAAGCGGGGGGTGGAATCCTCCCGGGACAGTGTGGTCTCAGGACCCTTGGGGTCACAGAAAGACCGGGGGTGCCTGAGTGTGCCAGAGCTCCCAGGTATCGGAGCGGGGAAGCTGGCTGCAGAGACGGAGCCAAGGCGCGGGCTCTCAGCTCGGGGTGGCCATAAACTGTGATCCGCGGCCCAGTCGGGCCACGGCTCCTCCAGCAGGGACCCAACAAGCGGCAGAGCCGGGGAGACTCCCCTTCCTCCCCCGGGAGGAGCGGTGCGGGAACACACTGCAGGGATCTGCTGGGTTTGGAGACTCCGAGCGGGGTCGGGTGCCAGAGATAGCAACGCTCGGTCACAGGCCGGGTGAGCGCGGAGTGTGGCCAGAGACCGGGGACACGGGAGTGACTGCTTTTCTCTGGGGGCGCACTGAGGAGCGGGGCCCCGAGTTCTCAGCTCCTCCAGGTGGAGATTGGGAGGCCACCATTTTTGCCCTGGTCCTCCAAGGCTATACCCAGAGCTTGCAGGGAACAAAAGCTCCTGAGATCAAACCCGAGCAGCTTGCTTAGCCCGGACCGACAAGGGCGGGGCAATTCAGCCTCCGGCAAAGACATTTGGAAACCACAACAACAGGCCCCTCCCCCAGAAGATCAGCACGAACAGCCAGCAAGCCAAGACCAAGTTTACCGATCAAGGAGAACGGGAGAACTCCAGTGCTAGGGGAATACTGCACATAGAATTCATTGCCTTTTTTTTACCATGATTCATTAGTCCATCAAAGTTAATTTTTGTTAACTGTTTTTTTTTATTTTTCTTTTTCCCTTTTCAACCAACATCTTATCAATCCTTTAAAAAAAAAAAAACATTTTTTATTTTTCATTTTTAGAGTCATAATTTTATCCCTTCATAGTAGTTACCCTTATTTTTGGCATATATATATAAGTTGTTCTCTCTTTAAAATTTTGAGATACAGTTTCTTCTAACAGATCAAAATATACCCTAAATCACTAGTGTATGGCTTTGTTCTAGTCTCCTGCCTGATCACATTCTCTCCCTTTTTCCTTTTTTTTTTTCTTAAATTTTCTTTCTTTTTCAAACAACTTCTTATCTTATCAAGTCCTTTTATAAAGTCTTTTATAATTTTCATCTTTACAGTCATCTTCCATCCCTTCATTGTATCAACCCTTATTTTGTACATATATGTCTTTCTTCCTTTAAAATTTTAGGAGGCACTTTTTTCTAACAGACCAAAATACGCCCAAAATCTAGTGTGTGGCACTGATCTATGCACTAGTCTGATCATATTTGATCATATTCTGCTTTTTTTGTACTGTTCTGTTTTTGTTTTTATCTTTTTTTTCTTTTTTTTCCTCTTTCTTTTTTCTTTCTTTCCCTTTCTTTTCCCCTGGTTTCAGGTCTTTTCTGATTTGTATACAGTATATTTCCTGGGGACGTTGTAAACCTGTTAGCATTTTGTTCTGTCATTCATTTATTCTCCTCTGGACAAAATGACAAGACGAAAAAAATCACCTCAGCAAAAAGAACAAGACGTAGTACCGTCAGCCAGGGACCTACTCAATACGGACATTAGTACGATGTCGGACCTAGAGTTCAGAATCATGACTTTAAAGATACTAGCTGGGCTTGAAAAAAGCGTGGAAGTTATTAGAGAAACCCTTTCTGGAGAAATAAAAGAACCAAAATCTAACCAAGTCGAAATCAAAAAGGCTATTGATGAAGTGCAATTAAAAATGGGGGCACTAAATGCTAGGATAAATGAGGCAGAAGAGAGAATCAGTGATATAGAAGACCAAATGATGGAAAATAAAGAGGCTGAGAAAAAGAGAGAGAAACAACTACAGGATCAAGAGGGCAGAATTCGAGAGATAAGTGATACGATAAGATGAAAGAACATTAGAATAATTGGGATCCCAGAAGAAGTGGGGGGCAGAAGGTATATTGGACTAAATAATAGCAGAGAACTTCCCTAATGTGAGGAAGGAAACTGGCATCAAAATCCAGGAGGCACAGAGAACCCCTCTCAAATCAATAATAATAGGTCAACACCCCGACATCTAATAGTAAAACTTACGAGTCTCAGAGACAAAGAGAAAATCCTGAAAGCAGCTCGGGAGAAGAGATATGTAACCTACAATGGTAGAAACATTAGATTGGCAACAGACCTATCCACAGAGACCTGGCAGGCCAGAAAGGACTGGCAAGATATCTTCAGAGCACTAAACGAGAAAAATATGCAGCCAAGAATACTATATCCAGCTAGGCTGTCATTGAAAATAGAAGGAGAGATAAAAAGCTTCCAGAACAAACCAAAACTAAAGGAATTTGCAAACACGAAACCAGCCCTCCAAGAAATATTGAAAGCGGCCCTCTAAGCAAAGAGAGAGCCTAAAAGCAGCAAAGATCAGAAAGGAACACAGACAACATACAGTTAACAGTCACCTTACAGGCAATACAATGGCACTAAATTCATACCTTTCAATAGTTACCCTGAAAGTAAATGGGCTCAATGCCCCAATCAAAAGACACAGGCTATCAGATTGGATTAAAAAACAAGACCCATCCATATGCTGTCTGCAAGAGATTCATTTTAGACCCAAAGACACCCCCAGATTGAAAGTGAGGGGGTGGAAAACCATTTACCATGCTAATGGACACCAAAAGAAAGCTGGGGTGGCAATCCTTATATCAGACAAATTAGATTTTAAAACAAAGACTGTAATAAGAGATGAGGAAGGACACTATATCCTACTGAAAGGGTCTATCCAACAAGAAGATCTAACAATTGTAAATATCTATGCCCCGAACATGGGAGCAGCCAATTATATAAGGCAATTAATAACAAAAGCAAAGAAACACGTTGACAACAATACAGTAATACTGAGGGACTCTAACACCCCCCTGACTGAAATGGACAGATCATCTAAGCAAAAGATCAACAAGGAAATAAAGACTTTAAATGACACACTGGACCAAATGGACTTCACAGACATATTCAGAACATTCCATCCCAAAGCAACGGAATACACATTCTTCTCTAGTGCCCATGGAACATTCTCCAGAATTGATCACATCCTAGGTCACAAATCAGGTCTCAACCGGTACCAAAAGATTGGGATCATTCCCTGCATAGTGTCAGACCACAATGCTTTGAAACTAGAACTCAATCACAAGAGGAAAGTCGGAAAGAACTCAAATACATGGACACTAAAGAGCATCCTACTAAAGAATGAATGGGTCAACCAGGAAATTAAAGAAGAATTAAAAAAATTCATGGAAACCAATGAAAATGAAAACACAACTGTCCAAAATCTTTGGGATACAGCAAAGGCAGTCCTAAGAGGAAAGTATATAGCAATACAAGCCTTTCTCAAGAAACAAGAAAGGTCTCAAATACACAATCTAACCCTACACCTAAAGGAGCTGGAGAAAGAACAGCAAATAAAGCCTAAACCCAGCAGGAGAAGAGAAATCATAAAGATCAGAGCAGAAATCAATGAACTAGAAACCAAAAGAACAGTAGAACAGATCAACGAAACTAGGAGCTGGTTCTTTGAAAGAATTAACAAGATAAACCACTGGCCAGACTGATCAAAAAGAAAAGAGAAATGACCCAAATCAACAAAATCATGAATGAAAGAGGAGAGATCACAACCAACACCAAAGAAATACAAACAATTCTAAGAACATATTATGAGCAACTCTATGCCAGCAAATTAGATAACCTGGAAGAAATGGGTGCATTCCTAGCGATGTATCAACTACCAAAATTGAACCAGGAAGAAATAGAAAACCTGAATAAACCTATAACCACTAAGGAAATTGAAGCAGTCATCAAAAATCTCCCAAGAAACAAAAGCCCAGGGCCAGATGGCTTCCCAGGGGAATTCTATCAGACATTTCAAGAAGAATTAATACCTATTCTCCTGAAACTGTTCCAAAAAATAGAAATGGAAGGAAAACTTCCAAACTCATTTTATGAGGCCACCATTACCTTGATCCCAAAACCAGACAAAGACCCCATCAAAAAGGAGAATTACAGACCAATATCCTTGATGAACATGGATGCAAAAATTCTTACCAAAATACCAGCCAATAGGATCCAACAGTACATTAAAAGGATTATTCACCACGACCAAGTGGGATTTATCCCTGGGCTGCAAGGCTGGTTCAACATCCGCAAATCAATCAACGTGATACAATACATTAACAAAAGAAAGAACAAGAATCATATGATCCTCTCCATAGATGCAGAAAAAGCATTTGACAAAGCTTGATCAAAACTCTTCAGAGTATAGGGATAGAGGGTACATACCTCAATATCATAAAAGCCATCTATGAAAAACCTACAGCGAATATCATTCTCAATGGGGAAAGGCTGAGAGCTTTTCCCCTAAGGTCAGGAATGCGGCAGGGATGTCCACTCTCACCACTGCTATTCAACATAGTATTAGAAGTCCTAGCCACAGCAATCAGACAACAAAAAGAAATCAAAGGCATCCAAATCGGCAAAGAGGAAGTCAAACTCTCACTCTTTGCAGATGATATGATACTGTATGTGGAAAACCCAAAAGACTCCACCCCAAAACTGCTAGAACTCATACAGGAATTCAGTCAAGTAGTAGGATATAAAATCAATGCACAGAAATCAGTGGCATTCCTATACACCAACAACAAGACAGAAGAGAGACAAATCAAGAAGTCGATCCCATTTTCAATTGCACCCAAAATCATTAGATACCTAGGAATAAATTTAACCAAAGAGGCAAAGGATCTGTACTCAGAAAACTATAAAATACTCATGAAAGAAATTGAAGAAGACACAAAGAAATGGAAAAACGTTCCATGCTCATGGATTGGAAGAACCAACATTGTGAAGATGTCAATGCTACCTAGAGTAATCTACACATTCAATGCAATCCCCATCAAAATACCATCCACTTTTTTCAAAGAAATGGAACAAATAATCCTAAAATTTGTATGGAACCAGAAGAGACCCCGAATAGCCAGAGGAATATTGAAAAAGAAAAGAAAAGCTGGCGGCATCACAATTCCGGACTTCCAGCTCTATTTCAAAGCTGTCATCATCAAGACAGTATGGTACTGGCACAAAAACAGACACATCGATCAATGGAACAGAATCGAGAGCCCAGAAATGGACCCTCAACTCTATGGTCAACTAATCTTCAACAAAGCAGGAAAGAATGTCCAGTGGAAAAAAGACAGTCTCTTCAACAAATGGTTTTGGGAAAATTGGACAGCCACATGCAGAAGAATGAAACTGGACCATTTCCTTACACCACACACAAAAATAGACTCCAAATGGGTGAAAGACCTAAACGTGAGACAGGAGTCCATCCAAATCCTAAAGGAGAACACAGGTAGCAACCTCTTCGACCTCAGCCTCAGCAACTTCTTCCTAGACACATCGCCAAAGGCACGGGAAGCCAGGGCAAAAATGAACTATTGGGATTTCATCAAGATAAAAAGCTTTTGCACAGCAAAAGAAACAGTCCACAAAACCAAAAGACAACCGACAGAATGGGAGAAAATATTTGCAAATGACATATCAGATAAAGGGCTAGTATCCAAAATCTATAAAGAACTTATCAAACTCAACACCCAAAGAACAAATAATCCAATCAAGAAATGGGCAGAAGACATGAACAGACATTTTTCCAAAGAAGACATCCAAATGGCCAACAGGCACATGAACAAGTGCTCAACATCGCTCAGCATCAGGGAAATCCAAATCAAAACCTCCATGAGATACCACCTCACACCCGTCAGAATGGCTAAAATTAACAAGTCAGGGAACGACAGATGTTGGCGGGGATGTGGAGAAAGGGGAACCCTCCTACACTGTTGGTGGGAATGCAAGCTGGTGCAACCACTCTGGAAAACAGTATGGAGGTTCCTCAAACAGTTGAAAATAGAGCTACGCTACGATCCAGCAATTGCACTACTGGGTATTTACCCCAAAGATACAAATGTAGGGACCCGAAGGGGTACGTGCACCCCAATGTTTATAGCAGCAATGTCCACAATAGCCAAACTGTGGAAAGAGCCAAGATGTCCATCAACAGATGAATGGATAAAGAAGAGGTATATATACACAATGGAATATTATGCAGCCATCAAAAGGAATGAGATCTTGCCATTTGCAACGACGTGGATGGAACTGGAGGGTGTTATGCTTAGTGAAATAAGTCAATCAGAGAAAGACATGTATCATATGACCTCACTGATATGAGGAATTCTTAATCTCAGGAAACAAACTGAGTGTTACTGGAGTGGCTGGGGGTGGGAGGGATGGGGTGACTGGGTGATAGACATTGGGGAGGGTATGTGCTACGGTGAGCACTGTGAATTGTGCAAGACTGTTGAATCACAGATCTGTACTTCTGAAACAAATAATGCAACATATTTTAAGAAAAAAGAAAAAGAAGAAGATAACGGGAGAGGAAGAATGAAGGGGAGTAAGTCAGAGGGGGAGAGGAACCATGAGAGATGATGGACTCTGAAAAACAAACAGGGTTCTAGAGGGGAGGAGGGGAGGGGGATGGGTTAGCCTGGTGATGGGTGTTAAAGAGGGCACATTCTGCATGGAGCACTGGGTGTTATGAACAAACAATGAATCATGGAACACTACATCAAAAACTAATAATGTAATATATGGTGATTAACATAAGAATAAAAAATTAAAAAAAAGAAGAAGAAGAAGAAGAAGAAGACCAAACTCTGTCAATGTGTGGCTGTAGGAAATGGCCTCAGACCATACCTGAAGGAGTCTGGTATCCGAGGGTTCCTAATCAAAAGTTTTCAAAGGTGACCTGGAAAAATATTGTGAATCTCTGGGCCAGGTTGCCACCGAGACTGAGTCTGTATACGGAGTGAAAAATATTGTTCTGGAAAGCAAAATAATGATGAGACTATTCAAGACATTTAACTGAACAGTTACTTGACAAGCATGATCAAGTCAGGGTGGAAGCTGAAGATAAATTGCAGAGATGTGAGTTGAGGGAATTAGGTGAATAGTGGTATCATCTATAGACCCAAGGAAGGGAGCAGAAGGTGAAAACTTAGATATAAAAATAATAAGCTTCTTTAGAAACAGAAAGTAGAATGATGGCTACCAGGGGCTTAGGGGAAAAGGGCAAAGAGGAGTTGATGTCCAATGGGTTTGAGTTTCGTATTTTCAAGATGAAAAGGGCATAGAGATCTGTTGCACAACAAGGAACATACAGCTAACACTTCTGTGCCACACACTGAAAGATGGTTAAGATGGTAAATTATATGTCTCCCTGCAATTAAAAACAGTAAGTTTGTATAGATTGACTTAGGGCCAAGATATCACCCTTCCTCATGTACCAAAATTCAGTGTTCAACAGATTGATCTTAACTGCATAATATACTCAGAAAAAAAAATAGACAACTTTATATCATTATAAAGGAATAAACACTTAGAAAAATAAATTCACCCTCATCATCACACAAATACATTGAGCACATAAATATGTGACCACATATTTAGTGATATCAGATATGTAATGTTTGATAGATAATAGTTCTGCCCAATAAACACTTAAAAGATCACAATTTTAAAAGCCATATTTTACCATTCATCTGGCTACAGTCATAACTCTTCCTGGGCAAGTGGGTTAAGTTGGCCCGAAATGAGAAGCCACTCTCAACTAATTAACTCTCTCAACCACATCATTCCCACTTGAAACGGATGTCTTGGTTGAAAAATATCCATGGCTATGTTTCAAGTATGTTCAAGTGCTAAACAAAAATATTTGTGAAATCGGAGTATAGTAATAATCCATGTTGCTATGCCACTGTTTGCTAAATTTAAACCTTTTGCTTTAAAAACCTCAATGTCAATAAAATAACCCAAAAAAGTAATAATAGTAGAAGATATAATTTCTTGTCCACTTACTAAGCCTCACAACTCTTCAATGTAAGTATGTTAGGAACTTACCTATTTTACAGGAGGAAAACTCAAGTTCAGAGGAATTGAGTAAGTTGATCAAGTCCTACAAGCCTAGAGGCAACAGATCCCAAACTGAGCGAAACTAGATCTGCCTAACTTCAAAGCTTATTCTCCTTGCATTTCTAAGCCCTGCTAAGATAGAAGTCCAAACCCTCAGAATCATGCATAGTGGATTAGGGCCTGCAAGTATGAAATAATTTTTAACATTCTTTGGTTATATCTATAAAACACCTAGTCATTTGAAATTGAAAACAACATTTTAAACAACAGCTGGGAAATTGCGGACATAGCACTCTTACAATTGACTGAATAGCTTACCAACCATGTAGGTCTATCTTTGTTAAACTTAGTAGTAAATAGAAAACTGAGAACCAAGAAATCATTCTCACATGTGTTGACCACATTAATCCCCTGTTACTTTAACTCAGTGGTTACTATTGATCATGCACCCCCTTTGGTTTAAAAAAAATGTCCCCCTATATAGTGCTGCTTATCTATTGTTATATAGCAAACTACTCACAAACCTAGTGCTTTAAAACAACCACCATATTATTATAGCTCATGATTTTGTTGGTCTTGAATTAGGATAGGTCTCAGTGGGTAATTCTTCTGTTTCTTCGACTAGAGTCTCTCACTGAGCCCACTAATGGCTCAGCCAGGCTGGTCTAAAGGATACAAGACCATTTTGCTCATAAGCCTGGTGCCTTGGAAGGGACAGTTAGATTTAGGTGGGCCCCTCTCTTTCTCCATGAGATCTCAGAGCCTCTCTACATGGTCTCCCCAGCAGAGTAATCCCACTTCTGACATGGTGACTCAGGACTTCATGAGTGAGTATTCTCCATAAGATGAACTAGAAGCTGCCAGTTTCTTAAGGATTGGGCACAGAAGCTGACATAGTGTCATTTTCATAATCTATTAACCAAAACAGTCAAAGAGCCAGTACAGATTCAAGAGAAGGGGATACAGATCCCTGCCTTTCAATGGGAGGTATGTCAAAAAATATGAAGCCAACTTCAACCTACTATACCATTTTATAAATATAGACATGTACTACTGAACTAATACAGCATGAACATTGCAAAACACACACAAAATGTAAAATCTTTAGGTAAGAAACAAATACAAAAATAAATAGGCTAATATTTTCTTTCCATGGTCTTTAGATCATCTTGCCTATCTCCTAAGGGAATATATTTAGCAAATTCCCATTTTGGAGTCTCCTACCCTACCTTTCCACATCTTCACTCATTAATTCAGCAAATATACAAGAGAGCACTTACATGCAATAGCCATTATACGAGACACCGATGAACAAACATGGACCTTACTCTTTCAGAATTTATAACCCAATGGGGAAAAGAGACAATAAACAAATAATTATAATTTAAAGTTAGAGATGTGATCATGGAAGAGTGTATTATGGGAGCATGAGAGGCATTGCCAACTTGACCTGGGGGACTCAAGGAAATAGGCACAAAGCCATCTTTCTGGGCACTGCTTGCTTGTCATTGTTCTCATAAATGCCATAGTTCTTCTAACCACAAAAGATGGCAAAATCCCTAAAGACAGGATGATATGTACATTCCCTTTGTCGTCCTATACTAAATACTAAGTTAATATTTGAAGTGATGGAACTAATTGATTCTGTCTTCTTACACCTAAGGGGTAAAAGTGTACCCCTAACCACAGTCAGCTAATTGGCCAAAAGGGTAGATGGGTGAGAGTTCAGAAGAAACCAGCTCAATTAATCAACAATACTAGAAATAAAATAATAATTATTCCTATCTGTAGAGCACTTAACAGATTATGAAATCTTTTACATGGATTTGCTCATTAAATAACCAAGGTATTAAAAACCATTTTTAAAATAAGAAAACCAGGATTTTCTATATTCTTCCTAATATTGTCACAGGGCATCAACACATCATTTGTATTGCCCTATTCATCTGGATGATTTTGAGATACACAGACACAACCAAAATCTCTCCAAGAACCATCAACAAAGGGAAGGAAACAAACTACTTCCTTCCTGTTCCCACATACAATAAAGCCCAAAGTCATAAGTAACCCATCTTTACTTTGTTTTTTTAAACATCTTATTTATTTATTTGAGAGAGAGAGCAAGCACGAATGGGGGAGAGGGGCAATGGGAGAGGGAGAAGCAGACTCCCCACTAAGCAAGGAGCCCAAGGCAGGGCTCCATCCCAGGACCCTGAGATCATGACCTGAGCCAAAATCAAGAGTCGGACACTTAACCGAATGAGCTACCTAGGTGCCCCTAACCCATCTTTACTTTCTGAATCTGCTGAGAAAAAACTTGACAAAGTGGAGTTTGACTACAGCATAACAGGTAGAGGTAGAGTATTAGAATCATCATCAGCCTGTAGTTACTGAGCAATTACAGTGCTCGAGACACAGTGTAGCTATAGACAGAAGAAAATTCTTGATAGAGTTAAATGGCAGATGGAATTATCAAGAATGGTCCCTGAAGATCTTTTAGAGCAGCTTAGATAAAGCATCTGTCCAAAGTGATTTAGATGGAGCCCTGCCTAGAAACACAAGTGAAACACATGGTGTTTCAGGACACCAGCCTTCTCTCTAATTCTATTATATGTATACAAAGTGAAATAGAATTATTGTTTTTAGATCTGCAAAGGACATGAGAGATTATCATTCCAACTCTCTCATTTTATGCTAAGGAGACCGAGGCAGGTTATCAGATTTTTTGACACATTAGTTTCCCCATTTCCAGCACCAACTACCCCACACTGAACCGAGTATATGACTTTGAAATGATACTAAGACACCTAAACTCCAAGGGAGTCCTTATACCTGAGCAGGGTTTAGCACAAATAATAGTCACATCGGGGCTCAGAAGATCCTCCTAAAACATCATGGAATGTGCCTCCTAAGGAAGCCTATGTGTACTGTTTTTAGAACCGAGCATCATCTTAAATCTTGTAAGCATAGTGAAAAACAGAATCTAAACAAATTTGCAGTAAGGTATGGTGTTTCCTCCTCTGATAATATCCTAAAAAATGTCTTCACATTCTCATTTTTTTATGGATTTCATGAATGAGGGATCATTATACAGACGCCGAGAGCCTACACACATACACACACACATGCGCGCACACGCATGCACACGCACGCACACACACAACCAGAAACCATTAAAAACCGTTTAGCTCATTAAATTTACTCAAAAGTGAGTTAGGAAATTTACAAATAGGAACTACTAAGCTATAAATGTATAGCAATGGCTATAAAATTTACCTACAAATGTATCTCAAAAGCAGTTTGAGGGAAAAATAGAAAAAGTGAATTATATCAAACAATTACATTGATGGTTGTTTTCAATGTTTTTCACCATTCAATCAACTATGTGCTTATTTGTTTGTTTTTTACATAGTTTGAATTTTAGATACAATTTAAGGTCAACAAAACACCAATATATCTACTGAACAGTATTTCTAAAGAGGCAGAGAACTTCCAGGCTTTTTTTTAAGCTGCATTATTTTTCAGCTTATTTTTAATGCTTTTAGAATATTTTCACTGATTTTTCTGATTTTCTAATTAATGTTAGCCAATGTGATTTTGCCCAGTGTTTCTTTTTCTCTTTGCCCAGTTCCCCATTTAAACTGCTAAGCTATTCTGTGTGTGTTGCCTCTGGGAAGGAATTTAAAAGCAGAAAACACAGAGGGAAAGGAGTTTCTTATTGATTTTTGAGTTTTGAAAGTCTATGGCTTAGAAGAAAAAAAAACATGGCAAGTATAAAACATCTAGTAGAATATACAAATAAATCTCCCCAACTACTCCCAACTCCCCCACCACCACCACCACCCCCACCAATCCTGATACAGATGCTAGACTGGAGACAGGTGGGAGAGGTGGGTGGAGCCCACAAAGAGGATACTAGAAAAGTGGAGCAGAATCAGAATCCTCAGGGCCCCAAGGGAAGAAGCATCATCCTTCACCAGCCCCCTACCCCATTCGTGCTCTGCGCATTATCTTTCCAGTGGCCATTCAACCAGAGATTCCCTACAGCTGCAGCCAACAGAAACAATACCTGTCTGCACTCTAAGATTTTGTTTGGCGCCCATCTGACTTGCCCTGTGTGAACAACCTCTTGCACCAATCAAATACACTTATAATTTCCAGAAGAAGTAAGCAGAATCCTGGAAACCTGGTGGGTGTTAAAAGGAAAAGTCCTGCTTCCCCTTGGATGTGAAAGAAGAATGGAACCAGCTCAAGATTCTCCTCTCGTCATCAGGACCATAACACATACACATCAAGATACCTAAGGTAGTAAGGGTTTTATCATGTTCTATGGTAGAATATCTTAGGTATCTTAGGATTCTTTTATTTTTGAAGTTTCTAGTATGGATTAACAAAGAGAGAAGGGTTTGGGAGAGAATTTTTTGCAGTTGGTTCTCAGTAACTTCTCAAAACTGTTATGCTTTGATGTTATATAACTAAAAAGAATATCAGTGAAGCCAGAAACCTTATGTGGGCCCTAGTTCAACTTTCCCTTCCCACCAAACTCCTATAAAAATCCCCTGCTCAGCGGGGAGCCTGCTCCTCCCTCTCCCTCTCCCTCCGCCACTCCCCCTGCTTGTACTCTCTGTCAATTAAATAAATAAAATCTTTTTTTAAAAATCTGCAAAATATCCATTACTGAAAATAGAAGATACTTTCTAGCAATACTCAGCTCTGTTTGAATAAAAGGAACAGTAATTACAAGTTACAGGTGAACTAAATTACCAAGATTGTTGAAGGTAAAAACTGAATGGTCTCTAAAGTTCCTACTGGCTCTAAAATTCAATGACTCTAGTAAGAAGTCCTATAATACTTTGCCTTTACAATGTAAAATGTTAATAAAAGAGAGCTTTTACTCTATTTTCAAATTTTAAAAAAATTGAAAGCAAAATTGACTTTCCCTTTTCTCCAAAAAAACCTGCTGCCATTTTTTTTATTTTCTATTTTATACACTTCTCTTGCCTTTACTCCTCATAAGCAATATCCTGCAAAACTTGCCAAATATCTACTTCCTCCCTCCTTTCTACGACCTCACTGAGGCCTTCATTATATTGTGTTGCATCATCTTTCACTCAAGCTTTTCACTGAAACTCCAAAAAGACTTCATTAAAAGTAAGAACCATGTACCAGGCTAAAGGTTGTGTCCTAAGAGTAAAGGTAAGACCAAAATACACTCACATCAAGAAAGCCAAAAATGAAGGCTAGACAGATCAACATGATCCAGCTAACAATTCAGTTGCATATTAAAACAAGAATCAACGCTCTTCAGAGAAACAGAATCCAGACTCTCTATAGCATATCATTTACAATGTCTAGTATACAACCAAAAACTATGAGACATGCGGGAAAGCAGAAAAATTGACTCATAATCAAAATACAAAATAGTAGATAAAAACAGACTCATAGACATTCAAGATGTTTGAATTAGCAGACAAGACTTTTAATATAATTATTAAAATGCTTTTAAATTTACATAAAAAGATAGCTATAATAAAAAGATGGGTAATTTCAGGATGGATGGATAAAGAAGCAGTAAATATGAGCCAAATGAAATCCTAAAGCTAAAAAAAATCTGAAATAAAATATTTTCACTGCATGGAATTAAGAGAAGATTGCACACTATAAGATAAAGTGTCAATGAAGCTGATAAATGGACAATGAAATTATCAAAACTGAAACACAAAGGAAAAAAATTTTTAAATAATGAACAGAGCATCAGTAGTCTGTGGAACAAAATAAAAGACTAAAATATGTGTAAAAAAGTTCCAGAGAGAGAGAGGAGAGAGAAAGAGAATGTAACAAAAAATAAATATTTTAAGTAATATGGATTTAATTTTTTGCAAATTTTAATAAAAATAACAACTCATATGTATAATAAACTCAGTAAACACAAAGCATGGCAAACATACACAGAAAAACTCACACTAGGCATATCATAGTCAAACTATTGAAAACAAAGATAAAGGAAAAAAATCCTAAAAGAAGAGAAAAAAGACACATTGCATACATATAGAGAAATTACACTATACATCACAACTTCTCATTAGAAATAATAGAAGCTAGAAGGCAATAATATGATATTTTCAAAGTGTTGAAAGAAAAAAACACTGTCAACCGAGAACTCTGTATCCAACAACAACAACAAAAATCCTTCAAAACTGAAGTTAAGGATGCCTGGGTGGCTCAGATGGTTAAGCGTCTGCCTTCGGCTCAGGTCATGATCCCAGGGTCCTGGGATCGAGTCCTGCATCAGGCTCCCTGCTCCTTGGGAGCCTGCTTCTCCCTCTGCCCCTCTCTCTCTCTCTGTCTCTGTCTCTCATGAATAAATAAATAAAAAGTTTAAAAAAAAAAACTGAAGTTAACAAAATTTTCAGATCAGTTGAAAGCAAAAAGAATTCATTACTAGCAGATATACTCTATAAGAAATGCAAAACAAAGTATTTGAGGCCAAAGTGAAATAATATGATATGGCAATTCCAGGATAGAATAATTCAGAACTGAAAATTGTGATAATCTTTGCTAAATCCATTTTCTTAACTTTTTGAAAGACACTTTTTTTTATTTTTTTATTGTTATGTTAATCACCATATATTACATAATTTGTTTTGGTGTACTGTTCCATGATTCATTGTTTGTTCATAACACCCAGTGCTCCATGCAGAACGTGCCCTCCTCAATACCTATCACCAGGCTAACCCATCCCCCCACCCTCCTCCCCTCCAGAAACCTCAGTTTGTTTTTCAGAGTCCATCATCTCTCCTGGTTCGACTCCCCCTCTGACTTACTCCCCTTCATTCTTCCTCTCCTGCTATCTTCTTCTTTTTCTTTTTTCTTAACATATGTTGCGTTATTTGTTTCAGAAGTACAGATCTGTGATTCAACAGTCTTACACAATTCACAGCGCTCACCGTAGCACATATCTTCCCCAATGTCCATCACCCAGCCACCCCATCCCTCCCACCCCCGACCACTCCAGCAACCCTCAGTTTGTTCCTGAGATTAAGAATTCCTCATATCGGGCGCCTGGGTGGCTCAGTTGGTTAAGCGACTGCCTTCGGCTCAGGTCACGATCCTGGAGTCCCAGGATCGAGTCCCGCATCGGGCTCCCTGCTCAGCGGGGAGTCTGCTTCTCCCTCTGACCTTCTTCCCTCTCATGCTCTCTCTCTACCATTCTCTCTCTCTCTCTCAATAAATAAATAAAAAAATCTTTAAAAAAAAAAAAAAAGAAACAGAAATTAAAAAAAAAAAAAAAAAAAAGAATTCCTCATATCAGTGAGGTCATATGATACATGTCTTTCTCTGATTGACTTATTTCACTAAGCATAACACCCTCCAGTTCCATCCACGTCGTTGCAAATGGCAAGATCTCATTCCTTTTGATGGCTGCATAATATTCCATTGTGTATATATACCACCTCTTCTTTATCCATTCATCTGTCGATGGACATCTTGGCTCTTTCCACAGTTTGGCTATTGTGGACATTGCTGCTATAAACATTGGGGTGCACGTACCCCTTCGGGTCCCTACATTTGTATCTTTGGGGTAAATACCCAGTAGTGCAATTGCTGGATCGAATGGTAGCTCTAATTTCAACTGTTTGAGGAACCTCCATACTGTTTTCCAGAGGGGTTGCACCAGCTTGCATTCCCACCAACAGTGTAGGAGGGTTCCTCTTTCTCCACATCCCCGCCAACATCTGTCATTCCCTGACTTGTTAATTTTAGCCATTCTGACTGGTGTGAGGTGGTATCTCATGGAGGTTTTGATTTGGATTTCCCTGATGCCGAGCGATGTTGAGCACTTTTTCATGTGCCTGTTGGCCATTTGGATGTCTTCTTTGGAAAAATGTCTGTTCATGTCTTCTGCCCATTTCTTGATTGGATTATTTGTTCTTTGGGTGTTGAGTTTGATAAGTTCTTTATAGATTTTGGATACTAGTCCTTTATCTGATATGTCATTTGCAAATATTTTCTCCCATTCTGTCGGTTGTCTTTTGGTTTTGTGGACTGTTTCTTTTGCTGTGCAAAAGCTTTTTATCTTGATGAAATCCCAATCGTTCATTTTTGCCCTGGCTTCCTGTGCCTTTGGTGATGTGTCTAGGAAGAAGTTGCTGCGGCTGAGGTCAAAGAGGTTGCTACCTGTGTTCTCCTTTAGGATTTGGATGGACTCCTGTCTCACGTTTAGGTCTTTTAACCATTTGGAGTCTATTTTTGTGTGTGGTGTAAGGAAATGGTCCGGTTTCATTCTTCTGCATGTGGCTGTCCAATTTTCCCAACACCATTTGTTGAAGAGACTGTCTTTTTTTCACTGGACATTCTCTCCTGCTTTGTCAAAGATAAGTTGACCATAGAGTTGAGGGTCCATTTCTGGGCTCTCGATTCTGTTCCATTGATCGATGTGTCTGTTTTTGTGCCAGTACCATACTGTCTTGATGATGACAGCTTTGAAACAGAGCTGGAAGTCCGGAATTGTGATGCCACCAGCTTTGCTTTTCTTTTTCAATATTCCTCTGGCTATTCGGGGTCTCTTCTGGTTCCATACAAATTTTAGGATTATTTGTTCCATTTCTTTGAAAAAAGTGGATGGTATTTTGATGGGGATTGCATTGAATGTGTAGATTGCTCTAGGTAGCATTGACATCTTCACAATGTTGGTTCTTCCAATCCATGAGCATGGAATGTTTTTCCATTTCTTTGTGTCTTCTTCAATTTCTTTCATGAGTATTTTATAGTTTTCTGAGTACAGATCCTTTGCCTCTTTGGTTAAATTTATTCCTAGGTATCTTATGCTTTTGGGTGCAATTGTGAATGGGATCGACTCCTTGATTTGTCTCTCTTCTGTCTTGTTGTTGGTGTATAGGAATGCCACTGATTTCTGTGCATTGATTTTATAGCCTGCTACTTGACTGAATTCCTGTATGAGTTCTAGCAGTTTTGGGGTGGAGTCTTTTGGGTTTTCCACATAAAGTATCATATCATCTGCAAAGAGTGAGAGTTTGACTTCCTCCTTGCCAATTTGGATGCCTTTGATTTCTTTTTGTTGTCTGATTGCTGTGGCTAGGACTTCTAATGCTATGTTGAATAGCAGTGGTGAGAGTGGACATCCCTGCCGCGTTCCTGACCTTAGGGGAAAAGCTCTCAGCTTTTCCCCATTGAGAATGATATTCGCTGTAGGTTTTTCGTAGATGGCTTTTATGATATTGAGGTATGTACCCTCTATCCCTATACTTTGAAGAGTTTTGATCAAGAAAGGATGCTGTACTTTGTCAAATGCTTTTTCTGCATCTATGGAGAGGATCATATGATTCTTGTTCTTTCTTTTGTTAATGTATTGTATCACGTTGATTGATTTGCGGATGTTGAACCAGCCTTGTAGCCCAGGGATAAATCCCAATTGGTTGTGGTGAATAATCCTTTTAATGTACTGTTGGATCCTATTGGCTAGTATTTTGGTGAGAATTTTTGCATCCATGTTCATCAAGGATATTGGTCTGTAATTCTCCTTTTTGATGGGATCTTTCTCTGGTTTTGGGATCAAGGTGATGGTGGCCTCATAAAATGAGTTTGGAAGTTTTCCTTCCATTTCTATTTTTTGGAACAGTTTCAGGAGAACAGGTATTAATTCTTCTTGAAATGTCTGATAGAATTCCCCTGGGAAGCCATCTGGCCCTGGGCTTTTGTTTGTTGGGAGATTTTTGATGACTGCTTCAATTTCCTTAGTGGTTATAGGTCTGTTCAGGTTTTCTATTTCTTCCTGGTTCAGTTTTGGTAGTTGATACATCTCTAGGAATGCACCCATTTCTTCCAGGTTATCTAATTTGCTGGCATAGAGTTGCTCATAATATGTTCTTAGAATTGTTTGTATTTCTTTGGTGTTGGTTGTGATCTCTCCTCTTTCATTCATGATTTTGTTGATTTGGGTCATTTCTCTTTTCTTTTTGATCAGTCTGGCCAGGGGTTTATCAATCTTGTTAATTCTTTCAAAGAACCAGCTCCTAGTTTCGTTGATCTGTTCTACTGTTCTTTTGGTTTCTAGTTCATTGATTTCTGCTCTGATCTTTATGATTTCTCTTCTCCTGCTGGGTTTAGGCTTTATTTGCTGTTCTTTCTCCAGCTCCTTTAGGTGTAGGGTTAGATTGTGTATTTGAGACCTTTCTTGTTTCTTGAGAAAGGCTTGTATTGCTATATACTTTCCTCTTAGGACTGCCTTTGCTGTATCCCAAAGATTTTGGACAGTTGTGTTTTCATTTTCATTGGTTTCCATGAATTTTTTTAATTCTTCTTTAATTTCCTGGTTGACCCATTCATTCTTTAGTAGGATGCTCTTTAGTGTCCATGTATTTGAGTTCTTTCCGACTTTCCTCTTGTGATTGAGTTCTAGTTTCAAAGCATTGTGGTCTGACACTATGCAGGGAATGATCCCATCTTTTGGTACCGGTTGAGACCTGATTTGTGACCTAGGATGTGATCAATTCTGGAGAATGTTCCATGGGCACTAGAGAAGAATGTGTATTCCGTTGCTTTGGGATGGGATGTTCTGAATATGTCTGTGAAGTCCATTTGGTCCAGTGTGTCATTTAAAGTCTTTATTTCCTTGTTGATCTTTTGCTTAGAGGATCTGTCCATTTCAGTGAGGGGGGTGTTAAAGTCCCCCACTATTATTGTATTGTTGTCAATGTGTTTCTTTGCTTTTGTTATTAATTGCCTTATATAATTGGCTGCTCCCATGTTCGGGGCATAGATATTTACAATTGTTAGATCTTCTTGTGGGATAGACCCTTTAAGTAGGATATAGTGTCCTTCCTCATCTCTTATTACAGTCTTTGTTTTAAAATCTAGTTTGTCTGATATAAGGATTGCCACCCCAGCTTTCTTTTGGTGTCCATTAGCATGGTAAATGGTTTTCCACCCCCTCACTTTCAATCTGGGGGTGTCTTTGGGTCTAAAATGAGTCTCTTGCAGACAGCATATGGATGGGTCTTGTTTTTTAATCCAATCTGATAGCCTGTGTCTTTTGATTGGGGCATTGAGCCCATTTACATTCAGGGTTGAAAGACACTTTTTTAAAGTGAAAATAATGACATCATAAGGTGAGGTTTATGATATATAAGCATATAAAATATATGAGTTCTAGAGGAGATGACCTGAATTATACTATCAAAATTTCTTATACAAGTAGTATAATAAATCCATTCAAGGTAAACTATGATAAGTTAGGGACACTTGTATTTCCTAATCACCAAAACATAACCCTAATGGCGTTAGCAAAAAAGCAAACTGAATGATAGAATGAAACACTAAAAGATACTCAAATAACCCAAAACAGGAAACAAAGAGTACATGGACCAAATAGAAAACAGGACAAACTCAAGTATGTCACTAATTATGTTAAATATAAATGCACTAGATGCTCCAATTAAAAGGCAGATAATAGGGGCACCTGGGTGGCTCAGTCGTTAAGTGTCTGCCTTCGGCTCAGGTCATGATCCCAGGGTCCTGGGTTCAAGCCTCACATCGGGCTCTCTGCTCAGAAGGAAGCCTGTTTCTCCCTCTCCCACTCCCCCTGCTTGTGTTCCCCTTCTCTCGCTGTGTCTCTCTCTGTCAAATAAATAAATAAAATCTTTAAAAATAAAGGCAGATAATATGAGATTGAATTTTTTTTTTAGAATAACAAAAAATATTTTACTAAAACATAAGATTTACAGAAGTTTCCAGACAAGCCATACAAAATGGTCACAAGCTTTTTCTTGAAGGAAGTATTCTACACTTGACAGCAAGCCACAATGTTTTTAGTGAGGGCTGTGATATTTGTTTAATGTTCCCATTTTGGTTCAAACAATCAAGCTTGTCCATCTACAGCATCTAAATAAAGTTAGACTTGGCTAGAGAGCATATTCTAAAGAACTGGTTAGCTGCTTTTAACCAATGCAATTAGATCACCATAAAAGGGGTGAAAGGAGCCCAAAAAATTAAAATAAAACTATCTCTCCCCCTCAAAAAAAGTAATAAAGAAAAACACCCACACCCCTGCAGCTAACCCTGACAACTACCTTCATTCACAGTGCTTTATACTCAAACCATGATGGGGAAATGAATAAAAGCAGAGAAGGGCCACTGCTTTTAAACGTTTCACAACAATCCGGATGGTACTTCCTAGCCTCTGCTCATGCTTTACAACAGTGAATCAGGACAAGACATAGGTTTGCTAATGTGCATTTAATCACCAAAGGACTGAAGATGTCTGGGCTTTTATTCTGTAATGTTTCTAAGACTGTGTCCTTTAAATGCAAGCAGAAGTCTTGGCAGAACAGGAGAACAGGAGAACTGTTCTCTGATCTGATCCGATCATCATCAGATCGATTTTAAATATTATTCATGGCATATAGCCTAGTCCATGCTCTAGCTGTTTCTATGGCTTGGGCTTCGTTGGTCTTCCACTGCTGCGCTACATCATTTGCTAATGGATCATCTGGATTGGGAGCACTTAACAAAGCCTGGATCGATAGCAGAACTGTGCGGATCTGCAGTGCTGGGGACCACTTACTTATCTTTCAAAATATCTAAACATATTCTTCCCAACTTGTCTACATTAGGATGATAAATTTTGGTCATGAAACGTACTTTAGGGTCTGCCATCAGGTATTCTTCTGGTAGGAACAGTTCAAGCTTAAAAGTCCCTCCCTCAAAGGGGAAATCCTGGGGGCCAGCAATGACCACATGAAAATAACGGGCGTTGCTCTCATCTGGTTCTGCTTTAATGCCAGGAACTGGTTCTGCCAGCAAACGCTGGGTTTCCTTGATAATCCTGCGGGGCAGCCCGGCCATCTTGTCAGATCCCGAGTTCGGCCTCTGGTCTCGACTTCGGCTCCGCTCGCCTCTGAGATTGAATTTTTTTAAAATAACACTCAACTATATACTGTTCACAAATATGCACTTTAAATGTAAAGACACAAACAGATTGAAAGCAAAATAATAGAAAAACCCATCATGTAAACACTGAACAAGAAGTCTGCTGTGGCTCCATTAAGATCAAACAAAGTAGACTTCAAGGCAAGGAGTACTAACAGAAACAGAGGAACATTTCATAATCATAAGAGAATCACTTCATCAAGACATCACTCCTAAATATATATGCATCAAATAACAGAGCTAAATTTAACAAAACTAAAACAAGAAATCTACAAATCCATTTTACATAGGTGATTATTTGATTAGCCTACTGAAAGCTTAACTGTGTTTAGACTTCCTGATAAGGTCTCCCAGTTTCTATGAAGTTTTGATACCAAGGTTTCCATAGCTTATTATACGAGTAAAAGACTGAGCATTTACAGGAGGAAAACATATAAATAAAACTAAAAGATGCAGTCTACTCATTGCTTGGGCAGAGGTGGTGACCTTGTCTGTAAAAAGCCTCTGTTGATCTCATACAGATATAGCCTCTGACAACTTTGCTATGAAAAAAAAAAGATGGGTTTAAACTACCTCTGGCTTTTATTTCTTAGAACAAAACCTGTTATTTTTCAGCAATTCCTAAATATCATCACTATCTGAATAGGAGTCTCAAAATAAAACATCTTTTAAATCACCCTTCCTTACCTTCTTTCCAGAATCTAACACACAATCACCACCGCTTTATACTAACAGATTATATCTTATTCTTAATTTGGAATAATGTACTATTCAACTCCATTTATTTTATATGATTTGTTAAAAATATCAATATCATCAAACTAATTATGAGAGACAAATAGCTTAACCATAAAATTAATGTACCCAGCCCCTCCAGGTCAGTTAATATGTAAATTTAACAATTTTTTTCTTCTTGTATAATTACTTTCAGACATGTGAATGAAGGTGATTAAAAATAAGTAAAGATCGGAGTTCTGAGACTGATTCATATGATCTACTTCTTAGTATCATTAAATATTTCTTAGTCTCTCTAAAGCTAAAAGGACCATTATTCAAACAGCATTGTGACAGATGGCAACAGGGCCAGCCCAAGGCAAACTCTTTAAACTCATCTTTCTAACCTCTTTCCCCCATTTTTGGCACTTGTTTGTATTTTTCCTTCCCCTCAGAGTCCCAAATTCTTCCACAAACATTTTGTTTGATGATACTGCATGCAGCCTCAGAAGAGGAAAGCAATGATCTGGAGGATGAGTCCCAGAGACACAGAGTATCCACTTCCCGTTCAGCATAGGGGATCTAGGGAACAGTTACACTTACTGCTCAAAATTTCACTTTTTTAAGGATTTTGTGTCAAGCTCATTCTAAACACATCCACAGAGAAATGAATTCCAGTTCCCCAGCTATGTGCCAGCTATATGACTATGATGTTATTTAGCCCATCATCTGTAAAATGGTAATATCTGATCTAATTCACCAAAGTTTGATTAAAGCCAGTAGGAGTTAAATGCTTAATCAAGAGGAAAACATCATGCAATGTAAACATTGTATTACACAGCAAAGGAAATTATAAAATCCTATTACTTGAGAAGCTTAAGGTGACAGTCATATAGTTATCTACCCTTCAACAACCATTAAGATATTTTTCTGTGTCTTCTCTTTGTTCAGTTTTGGTGTAATAAAAGGAGTATGAACTGCCAAGTCAGCCAGACTGAGTTTGAATTTCAATTCCTTTTTTTTTAAGATTTTATTTATTTATTTATTTATTTATTTATTTATTTGAGAGAGAGAGAGAGAGAGAGCACAAGCAGGGGGAACAGCAGACGGAGAGGGAGAAGCAGACTCCCTCTGCAAGGCTCCATCCCAGGACCCGGGGATTATGACCTGAGACGAAGGCAGACGCTTCACTGACTGAGCCACCCAGGTGCCCCGAATTCCAATTCTTACTAACCCAAATTGTCATAATGTAAAACAAGAAAAATAATCCCAAACTTCCAAAGTTGTTCCAAGGATGACATAAGTTAATGTGTATAAACCTGTCTAGCTAAAGGTCTGACATATAGTAATTCTTAATAAATAATGTCTTCCAATAGTATTTTCATTTATTCTGTTTCACAACTTTAGAGTAAGTAAAACTGAGGATTGTATCTTGTCTTTTTTTTAAAAATCCTAGGCTTTTTTTTTTTTTTCAGGGGGTTGAGGAGGGCAGATGGAGAGGGAGAGCACACTCCACGCCCAGCCTGAGCCCAATGCAGGGCTTGATCTTACAACCCTGAGATCATGACCTGAGCCAAAATCAAGAGGCAGATGCTTAACCAACTGAGACACCCCAGCCTTAAGCTTTTTTAAGTAGCCTTCCAGAACCTGGAAAATGCTAAGACCACAACTGGCACAAAATAAATTCTAGGGAAAAAAATAGATGGAAAAAGAGAAAAAACAAAGACATTAATCTAGCACATGAACTGGCTTTAAGGCAATGGTAACTAGAATGTGAAGACTTAAGGATAAAAATTGAGGCAAAAAGAAGAAAGAGTCCAGAATCCTCTTTGGTTCAAATTTCTTTTAAAAAAAATGCAACATGCTAAAAAGAAATGAGGGGCACCTGGGTGGCTCAGTTGGTTAAGCAACTGCCTTTGACTCAGGTCATGATCCCGGGGTCCTGCGATCGAGCCCCACATCAGGCCCCTGCTCGGCGGGAAGCCTGCTTCTCTCCCTCTCCCACTCCCCCTGCTTATGTCCCATCTCTTGCTGTCTCTCTCTCTCTCTCTCTCTCTCTGTCAATTAAATAAATAAATAAAATCTTTTTAAAAAATAAATAAAAAGAAACATAAATAAAGAGAAATGAGCTAGGAAGTCAGGAAAAAACATGGAAGAAACTCAAATGCATATTATTAAGTGAAAGAACCCAATCTAAAAAGGCTACATACTATACGATTCCAATTATATGACATCTGTCAAAGACAAAACTATGGAGACAGTACAAAGATCAGTGGTTGCCATGGTTTGGAAGCAGGGAGGGATAAATAGGTGAAGCAGAGAGAATTCTTAGGGCAGTAAAACTATTTTGTATGATACCGTGATGAGAATACATGACACTATATATTCATTCAAACCCATCGCATGTACAACACCAAGAATGGATTCTAATATAAACTATGGATCTGGGTGATAATGACATGTCAGCATAGGTTTATCAATTGTAACAAATGTACCATTCTGGTGGGGGATTTTGATAATGGGAAAGGCCGCACATGTGTGGAGCAACAGTATATGGGAAATGTCTATACCTTTTGCTCAGCTTTGCTGTGAACCTATAACTGCTCTGAAAAATAAATTTTTTTAAAGATGTTATTTATTTATTTGACAGAGAGAGACACAGCGAGAGAGGGAACACAAGCAGGGAGAGTGGGAGAGGGAGAAGCAGGCTTCCCACCGAGCAGGGAGCCCGATGTGGGGCTCAATCCCAGGACCCTGGGATCATGACCTGAGCTGAAGGCAGACGTTTAACGACTGAGCCACCCAGGCACCCCAATAAGGTCAATTTTTGAAATGCAACTGAAAGCGTAATTTCTTGCTAGTTTCCTTTTATTGTTGTTGATGTAGACATTTAACATCTTCACCAGGGCTTGATACTTTATTTAGAAAATTTAAGGTTAATTGGTTAAAACACAACAGCCTGAGAAAAAATTTCCCATGCTCTGTCTAAATCAGTTCCTTATTTCTATTGCCCGAAGCAGAATCTGAGTTAGATAAAACTTGGGGCTGACCCAAGGTGACATTTCTCACCTTGCCAAAGTAAAAGTTTCATCAAGAAGCAGATGCATCAGCACGTTGACCCCCAGCTAGCCAGTTAGCATTAGGAAGAAGTGTTCTGAGTGATGTGCAAAAAAATTATTCTTCTCAAATGAAAGCATAAGCCAAGACTGTATGCCACGATGCCAAAACAATTCAATAAAGGGGCACCTGGGTGGCTCAGTCATTAAGCGTTTGCCTTCGGCTCAGGTCATGATCCCAGGGTCCTGGGATTGAGCCCCGCATCGGGCTCCCTGCTCAGTGGGAGGCCTGCTTCTCCCTCTCCCGCTCCCCCTTGTGTTCCTTCTCTCACTGTGTCTCTCTCTGTCAAATAAATAAAATCTTAAAAAAAAAAAAACTCAATAAAAACTAAAAAACGAAATTGACCAAAATGATTTTTTGGCATACTAAAGGAGACACCTGCCACCCGAAATAATCCCTCCCTCAACTGAATTCAACTACCTCCTAATGAATTAATTGGACACACCAATTTTGTATGTAGAAGCACTCTTGATAAACTTACTTGGGAACTTCAAGGAAGGAAATAGAAATCCTATAAATTCCTTAAAAAAAAATATTCTAGGTCCTTGTGTCACTAAGTGTACATCAATCCCCATAAAGTTACAAAGTGGTGTGTCAAAATAAGTTGAGTTTCCTAGAAATTATTGACATGATTCTCTGGGTATTTCAAACAAATGATTTTTAAGCTTAGATTATCCTGATAATTACTTCAAAAATGCATTTTGGTTTACAAAAAAAATACAGAAGTTCATCCTAACATCCAGCTTGAATTCATCCTGTTGTGATCTGTCCCTTTTACCCTCTCTGTAGGAAAACAAGGAAATGTTATTTCCAACATCTTTTACTGGAAGGATCACTTTTTATACAATATCAGATTTCTAAGAAAGTAGCCAATTGATTCATTTTCCTGTTACTTATAACAGGTAAAATATTCAATTTAGGCTGACTTCATCAGATCCGAAAAATATCAATTTTTTCCCAGAATTCTTTATGCAGAAACATCCATACAATCTACCACAGTCTGATCTCTAGGGTACTAGGAAAAAAAAAAAAAAAAAAAAACAGCAACACAAAAATACCTACGACTGCATGACTCCAGTTGTATTCTTCAGCTTGAGAAATTCTTACAAGGCAAATGTCTTTGGAGAGAGAATTTTTTTGAATTAGGGCTTTCAAAATTTATCATGCCTTATATATACCTGGGAAATTTGATTACCTGCATATTTCCAAGATATCCTGATGGAGTGAGGATGGAAATCTATGTTTTCAACAAGCCTCTCAAACAACTCTAATGTAGATTGCTATTGACTGCATTTTGAGAAACAAGACACAGTGTAATTGAGATATGGATTCAGTTTTGATAGTCTTGATGAGGGAAAAAACTAGAGTGAGTACAGAGCCACTGCATTCCTACAGAGAGGGGAGAAAGAGAGCCAGTAAGACTGGAAAACAATTCAAAATTCAGAGTCTGGAAGAATAAATAAGACAAATTTCACCTGCTTCATAAGCTTGCCTAGTGCTGACCAAACCCACAAATGGAGACCACGTCAAAATTCCAAGAGGCTGACCCTTAAGGCTCCGATACTGTCTCTCACACCACACCCTTCCTTTCAAATTTGAAAACCAGGACATCTTAAATGTCAAACAATCTGGCACGGAAATATAAAGCTCTGCAAATAAAACTCCAGAATGTATAATAGTTTGGCTCCTTAAATTAGAGTTTAGCACTAAATACATTCTAGAATCCTAAGAAGGCTTCTTATTTATGAAGAAAAATATGGATAAACATAGGGACCAAAGTTGTGGCCAAGACAGTTTACAAGTAAGGTTTCTTTATGGAAGAGGCCAAATCTGCCTAACTTATTGTCCTCCAAACGCGGAAATATTTATATCACTACTCATGTTTTGCAACTAATAAAAATGACCGAAAAAGCATCCTGCACAAAACCCTATATTAATGTAAAGTTATCTGTGAAAAGCAAAGTGTAAATGAGTTAAGAAATTCGGGACTAGACAATAGCCTCTACAACACCTGGAACTCAAATATTTCGTCCCTTCTCTGGGTGGTTTTAGAAATATCTGTGCTTTGTACACAGAGAGATACCATATATCTTCCGCAGGTAATTGTGAATGATTGCCAAAGTAAAGCATAAATTCAAAGGAGGCCTAGGCTGGTAGAAAGCAAGGGCTGTAAATCTGAACTTCCTGACAACAAAGGTTGAATTCTCAGCCATTGTATTTCATAGATAATTTTATAAAGGAAGGGGATTATTTTTAAAGTTTCTTTATTAATTGAATACTTTAAAGTATTACAATAACACAGTAACTCTGTAGTCTAGCAACTTACTTAATCAAAGATATAAAATCGAAGGACAATAAGAATCTCAAAGAGCCAATTCAGGAATTCCTGTATGGTTTTCTTCTATCAGAGATGAATGCGTCCTGAAACAGGTGCATCTAGAAACTAAACACACAAAGGATCTGCTCCTTTAGTTATCAAGCCACAGCAATGGTATCTATTAGCGTGTCATTTGTTATGGGCAGCAGCGAAGTCTCAAATGCAAAAATTAAAATAGTTACTCATTACCAAGCACTTACTATTTGCCAAGTGAAGTACTAAGAGCTTGATAGCATCTAACTAACTTAATCTTGACAACATCTCTAGAAGAAAGAAGGTACCATTACCTTCTTTTTCCATAGGAGGATACTGAGCCTCTGAAAATTTAAGTAAACCTAGTCAGGCACACAACTATAGATAGATAGATGATGGATGGATGGATGGATAGATAGATGATAGATAGATAGATATAAAATCATGCCTCCTCAATTCAGGAAAGTAAGTAAATGCTTGGGAGAAAGAGGGGAAGGGCAAGAAAATGACCACAATAAATAAACTCATCACCAACTAAAAGCTGCGTTTATACCTACAAACATTAAAACGTAAACTAAAGTGTGTGCATCCTAAAATGGAGAACTATGGCCATTCTTCCTCATCCATTAAAGACTCTGATACGTTGCTAAAGTATTTAACTCATGCCCGGCCATCGTTCTGAGTGATTTCATTGTCCATGTGCAAGGCCCCATGACATCATTGTTACTCAGCCTCTTGCTCTCCGGTGACCCACTCCATACTGTCTATTTTCTCCCATTAAAGAAAACTCACTTGGCCCATGATTCTTCCTCCCCAGCCCCAGCTTTTATCTTTGTATTCCTCTTCAAAGCCAAACTCTCAAAATAATTGTGAAGTATTCACAGTCTCTCTGTAGTCATCTCCCACTCACTGCTCCACCTACGCATTGAGCTTCTAGTCCCATTATACCACAGAAACAGCTCCACATATGACTTTTCACTTGGTCCTTTCATAAGACCACACAAAGTCCATATAAACGCATGTTCTTATGTCCCGGGCTTCCAAGCGTTATTGAACTTTCTCTTTATCGAAACACTTCTCCTTTGACTAATATGATGCAGTCTTTCATAGCTTTCCTCCTAATGCTCTGACCAGGCTTTTCCAACTTCTTTTTCGATGCACGCTCCTCTGCCTGACCAAAAACTGTATCAGAGTTCCGGAAGGATAGGCCCAGGCCCTCCCCTCTCACTCTACACTTTTTCTCTCTGGGTGATCTCATTTGTGTGCACGGCCTAAAGTACCACTGTATGCATGCAGATGAGTCACTATTTTATTCCTTTCCACCTCCAAAAGACTCTACTCTGAATCCCATTCTGTATGTCCGGTTGCCAACCAGACACCTACACTTGAGTGTCTCAAAAGCACCTCAGACTCAACTTTTTCAAAATGAAGGTCATGGTACATTCTCAATAATGTTTCTTGAATGAATGCTCAAAAATGGCAATACCTGCGCAAAATTCTATCCACGCATATGAGAACTGAGCCTGGAAGAGAAAGAGCAAGGGGCGCCTGGGTGGCCGGGTCGGTTAAGCAGCTGACTCTTGATTTCAACTCAGGTCATGATCTCAGGGTCATGAGATGGAGCTGGGCGTGGAGCCTACGATTCTCTCTCTCCCTCTTCCTCTGCCCCTCCCCACCATCCTCTCAGGCTCTCTCTCTCTCTCTTTTAAAAAAACAAAAAAATGATAAAAAATCAAAATAAAAAAAGAAGATAAAGAACAAGTTTCAAGAATCAACTGCTAAAGCAGTAGATCTCTGTGTACGGAGAGAGGTTGTAGACTAAATCGAGTGATGTATACACATCTCAATTTAATGAGAGCAATAAACTGATAATAAAAATGATGGAGGTGAGGTAAAGGGGAAATGAAGGACTGAAAAAGAGACTGGATCTAGAGAAAAGAACAGTGTCCAGCTAAAGATGGAAAAACTTATTGATATTTATCAGCTGATCGTCAAGAGTAAATTTCCAATTAATATTAATCGACTGATACTGGCATCCCATACAATAATTTAAAATTATTTTCATAGTGTTTCATCCTCAAAAAAAAATCAATACAGCTTCCTCCTTTCCTTTCTCTAATATTTTTGGAGGTGGCCAGCAGGGTTTGGGGCCGAGGGAAGAAGGCAGCCAGGGAAGGGGATATCTCTGCCAGGGTTGAGCGTTTGTGTCTATGCAGAGGAATGGACCCAAACAGTGACTATAAATATATATATATATATATTTATATATATATATATATATATATATATGTATACACACACACACATATATATATATACATTGAGAAAATTGGGAGCAAAGTATCTCCCTGTCGAAGAGGGGAGCTATAAATACAGAAAAGAATAGTCTAGAATATACCCTCTGTTGTTGGATTGGAATTAGAAGAATCAAAGCAAACTTGTAGTTTTATATAAATATATACATATGTAGATATATATATATATATATATATACAGAAAGATAAAAAATAATATCGATGCAAATATATACACACTATAGGGGTGCCTGGGTGGCTCAGCCATTAAGCGTCTGCCTTCGGCTCAGGTCATGATCCCGGTGTCCTGGGATTGAGCCCCACATCGGGCTCCCTGCTCAGCGGGAAGCCTGCTTCTCTCTCTGCCTCTCCCACACCCCTTCTTGTATTCTCTCTCTCGCTGTGTCTCTCTCTGTCAAAAAAATAAATAAAATCTTTAAAATATATATATATATATACATACTGTATATATATACATATTCTGATGCATGCCTAAATCAAAAACTACTGACCCCCTGATCTACACAACACACATACACACTGACATGTAATTTATCAGTGGATCTGTAGTTTTTAAACTGCAGGTACATCATCAAAATCACCTAGGAGGCTTGTTAAAACACAAATTTCTGGGCCCTGCCACCAGAGTTTTTGATTCAGTAGATCTGAGATGGAGCCTGATAATTTGCACTTCTAACAGGTTCCTTGGTGATGCTGCTGCTGGTGTAGGAACCACACTCTGAAAACCACCAAATAAATACACACCCACACACACACACGCATACACACACACAGGTATGTGTATGCATATCCATACATATATTTCCAAGCTTTGTCCACTAAGAGGGCAATGAAGAGTGACATGCCAGTAGCAGTAAGCAAGCCTTGCATGGTTTTAAAGACCATTCACCACCAAAATGAACCAGGTCTCCTTGAAGAAACAGCTGGTTCCAGCACTGAGCCAGGCGAAGGACAAGATGCTCCTGGAACATCTTTTTGCAGAAGAAAGTAAGGAAGTGCTCTAACAGCGTCAGGGACCTTTCAAAAGGACAGATATCCAGATGGAAGGAGCTACCACTAGCCAGATCTGGGATAATTTGAGCATCGAAATAAATAATGAGAGTGACTGATTATAATTCATTGATTAAAATAGGAATCCAGGGGGCGCCTGGGTGGCTCAGTTGGTTAAGCGACTGCCTTCGGCTCAGGTCATGATCCTGGAGTCCCTGGATCGAGTCCCGCATCGGGCTCCCTGCTCAGCAGGGAGTCTGCTTCTCCCTCTGACCCTCCCCCCATCTCATGTGCTTTCTCTCTCATTCTCTCTGTCTCTCAAATAAATAAATAAAAAAAATAAAATAAAAAAAAAAAAAAAAAAAAAAAAAAACTACTGACCCCCTGATCTACACAACACACATACACACTGACATGTAATTTATCAGTGGATCTGTAGTTTTTAAACTGCAGGTACATCATCAAAATCACCTAGGAGGCTTGTTAAAACACAAATTTCTGGGCCCTGCCACCAGAGTTTTTGATTCAGTAGATCTGAGATGGAGCCTGATAATTTGCACTTCTAACAGGTTCCTTGGTGATGCTGCTGCTGGTGTAGGAACCACACTCTGAAAACCACCAAATAAATACACACCCACACACACACACGCATACACACACACAGGTATGTGTATGCATATCCATACATATATTTCCAAGCTTTGTCCACTAAGAGGGCAATGAAGAGTGACATGCCAGTAGCAGTAAGCAAGCCTTGCATGGTTTTAAAGACCATTCACCACCAAAATGAACCAGGTCTCCTTGAAGAAACAGCTGGTTCCAGCACTGAGCCAGGCGAAGGACAAGATGCTCCTGGAACATCTTTTTGCAGAAGAAAGTAAGGAAGTGCTCTAACAGCGTCAGGGACCTTTCAAAAGGACAGATATCCAGATGGAAGGAGCTACCACTAGCCAGATCTGGGATAATTTGAGCATCGAAATAAATAATGAGAGTGACTGATTATAATTCATTGATTAAAATAGGAATCCAGGGGGCGCCTGGGTGGCTCAGTTGGTTAAGCGACTGCCTTCGGCTCAGGTCGTGATCCCGGAGTCCTGGGATCGAGTCCCACATCAGGCTCCCGGCTCAGCGGGGAGCCTGCTTCTCACTCTGACCCTTTCCCCTCTCATGCTGTTTCTCTCTCTCTCTCTCAAATAAATAAATAAAATCTTTAAAAAAAAAAAAAAAAGGAATCCTGGGTGACTAGGTGGCTCAGCCAGGTAAGCGTCTGCCTTTGGCTCAGGTCATGAGACCGGGGTCCTGGGATCGAGCCCCGCGTCGGGCTCCCTGCTCAGCGGGAAGCCTGCTTCTCCCTCTCCCACTCCCCCTGCTTGTGTTCCCTCTCTCGCTGTGTCTCTCTCTGTCACATAAATAAATAAAATCTTCAAAAAATTAGGAATCCATGAGCATATAGTGATATAGTTCTTCCTCATAGTAGAATCCAAACTAATAACACTTATTAATTAACAAGTACAACTTATGAATGAACTTTGCGATGGAGAAACCTGAAAGACACCATCTCCTGAAATGGCACAGAGTACAACATCCTATTTACACTGTTCCTGACAAAAATGCATAATCTCATTCATGAGGAAGTATCAGATAACTGCAAATGAGGAACATTCCATGATGTCATTGACCAATATTTTTCAAAAAAGTCAAAACCATAATAGATCAGAAAAGACTGAGGAGCTGCTCCAAACTGATGAGTAAAGAGGCTTTATAGCTACATGGAATGTGTAACCCTAGGTTGGATCCTGGACATCATTAAGACAAGTGGAAAAATTTGAAATAGATTTAGTGAATTAGATAATAGCAATGTATCAGTGTAACTTGTAATTTTGATGTCTGTGCTGCGGACAGTCTTTGTAGGAAATATACCCTAAAGTACTCCGAAGTGACAGACAGCATACTCTCACGTGGTTCAAAGAAAAGGATAGTAATGGTATGGTTACGTACTTACAGAGAGAGAGCAAGAATGATAAAGCCAAGTGGCAAAAATGGCAACAGTGGAGAATCTCAGTGAGAGTCATCCTTTCTGTAAGTCTGAACTATTTTTTAAAAGATTAAAACAGCCCATAAAATTGATATGATTCGAAATGTCAACCTCCAATTCACTCCAAGTTAGATGGTCCTATTCTTGACCAGACGGTGCTGAAAGCCACTTTAAATGACAGGAGAAAGTTGTGTGTGACCTTGACATTTCATAGGAAGTATGAATTTTAAGCAGGATCCTAAGGCAAACCTAATTTCTTTTTTGTGACTGTTGTTTTATGCATTTTTCTTTTAACTTTTTTCCTTTCTTTTTTTAAATTTTTTTATTTGAGTATAGTTGACACACCATGTTACATAAACCTGATTTCTTTTTAATCACGGGTGGATCTCTTCCTACCTAGATTTATTTTCAGGCAGAGTAGTAATGGTATTATTGTCATTAACATTTAAATGCTTATCCTTTCCAACTGTGAATCATAATTTGGAAAAAAATTTTCTTTCACACATTTTCCACTTATTAACAGTTTAATTCTGTAGCAGAATATGAAACATGCTACATAGGGATGGAAAAGTCATTTTCACTGTGGGCAGAGAAATCACCTAAACTTCTCTCATTTTAGGCAATGTTATCATTAAGATTTTTCTTCCCCTTTGAGGGGAAATAAATATGTTTCTGAAAAACAACTGAAAAATACACATGCTGCCAACCCCTGCATACCTTGATGATTTGCTAGAGTTTTCTCCTAATCATGTAGACAAATTCATTCACTCTGCTTGCCAAAATAAAGGTTTATTATGACTTGTAATGTAACTTTCCTCAAAAAAATTTTACAACCTTACCCAACTATACATCTTTATGCACCAAGCAAAACACAAATCACTATCTTGGGAGTCACTATGTAGAGATGTTAACACACTGGACCACAGATGCAATTGACTTAAGTATTTTTTTTCTCTGCCTTGTAGATCCTACCCTCTTATGCCCTTATATCTGTAGATCACATTTCTTTTTTTTAATTTTATTTATTTATTTGAGAGAGAGAGAATGAGAGATAGAGAGCACGAGAGGGAAGAGGGTCAGAGGGAGAAGCAGACTCCCTGCCGAGCAGGGAGCCCGATGCGGGACTCGATCCCGGGACTCCAGGATCATGACCTGAGCTGAAGGCAGTCGCTTAACCAACTGAGCCACCCAGGCTCCCTGTAGATCACATTTCTATGAATTTCAAATCCTAGAATATACTAAGGAATAAAATCTGCACATATGTAATTGTAATTCACTGGAATAGCATCTCAGCAGGGAGTATTTCTTTTTGTCATTGTTATTGTTTTTATTATTATTCTTAAGCTGGTAACAATTAATATACACTGAAGCTTGGAGCACCTGGGTGGCTCAGGGCGTCAAGTGTCTGCCTTTAGCTCAGGTCACGATCCCAGGGTCCTGGGATCGAGCCCCACATCTGGTTTCCTGCTCAGCAGGGAATCTGCTGATCTCTCTCCCTCTGTCCCTCCCCACCACTCATGTGCTCTCTCACTCTCTCAAGTAAATAAATAAAATCTTTTAAAAAAAAAACTATATACATATATACACTGAAGCTCTGTCCTTCAAACATTCTGATCCTCAGTCTCAGCAAAAATTTTTAACCAGTTGTCCATAAAGAAACTTGGAAGTCATATACATTTTCTTCCTTTTTGCCTATGGCCATGTCATGAAAGGCTAATTCCTATTATCTGTCTTCACAAGAGTTTCTCATCTAGACCCTCCTCCTTATTCCCCAGTGCCCTGATTTGGTCCAGACACTCATCATCTCAGCTCTGCAAGAGCCACATGTCTCATCTCCCTATCAGCTGTCTGCCCACCCTCCACATTGGTGTCAGCAAGAATGATAAAGCAAGGTAGCAAAAATGGCAACGGTGGAGAATCTTAGTGGGGGGCATCCTTTCAGTAAGTCTGACACCAGTGCCAGTTGGGAACATAGAGAGTGGCCATGTTGGAGGCACTAGAGATGTTCGATCAAGGTAAAAATAGGATTCAGATTTAGAACAACATCACAGGAATGAATCGAGTCAGGACACCCAGGGATAACAGCTGAGAAATTTCAACTGAGGAACAGAAACCCCGAAATCGTAGTCAAGGACTTTACCAGGCAGAAGACCAAACAAGAAAGCAGGTAGGATGCATGCACAGGACAGAAGCCAAGGGATTGCACCAACCTGGGAGGGTAGCCTAGACCAACACCAAGCATGGGACAAAGCTATGAACTGTTTAAAGCCAAGAACCAGGAAAATGATGGAAGGAGTGAGTTGTACAGAGACCGCTGAGGGGACAGAGAACCTAAGGACAAAGACTTCTTTTACTGTGGTGGCTCAGAGCAATCAATCCCACCCAACAGCTTGGCTCAAAAACCCTTCACCTCAGAGCAGGCGGGAGGCTAATTTACCTTCAATATGAGCATCTTCACCCTTGGAAACTCTTCATCTTCTGAAGTTTTATTTATTACTTTTTAGAACAACTTTAACCAGTACCAAGTCTGGTGAATGAGCTGGGTGACCAAGTTCACAGACACTCTTTTGGGTGAGAAATTAGGTGTGATTACAAAGTAATAAGATTGATTTTCCTCTGTGGCTTTGGCTCTAAAGGGAATACCGAAAGAAAAGTGTCCAAAAATCATTGCGGCATTTTAAGATTTAGAACAACATCGCAGGAATAAATGAACAGTCTCCTAAGGTGACTTCTTCCAAATGGGAAAAAATATACTTGGATTCACATTTCATTGTGTTTGCTTAAAAATCAGTCACATTACCATGCATAGGTACCTTTCTCCAGCACGTACACTGTAGAACATAATAAGGTCCACTGATGTTGGGCAAAATATTGCTGTGGCTTATTCATTTAGGAAATAATGAATTAAAGAAAGTCTTTTTCCTGGAGTTAATTTCCAGTTCTTTTATATGCACATTCATGCATACTTCCTATATGCTTAGCACAGTCTGTTGATGATCTGACCCTTCACAGAGCATCTCACAGGACTGGGGTTCCAGTCTTTGGTGAAGAGCTTCTATGGACGATGATCCCTTTCTAAGTTTTAGATAAATCTGTCTCCGTTACCTGTTGCCACAATAATGATGCTGCATGAACCACCCCGAAACACCGTGACTTAAAACAATCAGCATTGGTATAGCTGACAAGTGTGCTGGTCAGTGATGTCAACTGGTCCCAGCTGGACTAACTCCCATGTCTGACTGTCAGCTGCCATTGAGCCATTCCAGAATGGCTCCTCTGGGATGACTGGAGCCACCTGAACCCCCTTCATGTACTGTCCCCCAGCAATTCTCATGGACAGTGCAGGGCTGGGGGACAGAGAATGAAGAGAGACCACAAAAACACAGTATGTGCTTTCTCAAGCTTCCAGGAACATTCCATTTGCCAAAGCCAGTGAAACAACTGAGCTCAGATGGAAGGTGGGGAAATGGACTCCACCTCTGTGGTGAAGGGTCTGCAAAAGGCAAAGATACAAGGAGGGGAGGAACAGAGGCCAGAAGTGGGATCGATCCACCACAAAAGTCAATGATGACGATAATGGAATGTCTGAGCATTTGCAATGTGCAGGGCTCTATTCTAAGCATCTCACATATTCTCAATTGTCAAGGCCGTTCTATGAGTTAGAGCTTACTACCCCATTTGGTAGATGAGGAAATAGGCCTGGAGAGTTTAAGTTATGTAGCCAGGTTGATGTAGCAGTAAATGGCAGAGCCTAATTTAAACAATGACATTATCTGACGCCAATACTTTTGTTTTCTTTTCAATTTGGGTTTTAGTGAAAATTATTTAAAAGAAAAAGAAAAGGCTGCTTTAAAATTAAAAATAAGTTTGAAAGACCATGAAATTTTGTATAAATTCCAATCAGAAGCTCTACATTTCAAGATGTTTCACAGCTATTCTTATAATAACATTTGATCAACAGATCAAGCCATTGAACATTTCTTGGATTGTAAATACATCATCTTATTTGCAAAACTCTTAATAAGGATTCATGAAAATGACAGTAAACCTAACCAAAATACCAGCTCTCTCTTTTTTTTTTTTTTGGCCTGGAAGCTCAAGACTACTTCAAATCTTGTGTTCTTAGCAAAGGATTAAAAAGTGCTTGAGAAAATGTGCTATCTGGTATGGTTTTATGTGTACAAATTCAACGAGATACTACAATTTCTCTTTCCAAGCAAGAGTAAAGCTTCACAAGTGATTGGAGTAGCATCACATTGAATGGAGGAAATTGCAAGTGGGACAGTCACAAGCCATGCCATTTGCCAACACAGTTCATTACAGTTTGTTCATTACCAAGAGGAATAAACTACTGAGAAGAACGGGAAAATCTGGCCTCTGAGATAGATGCAGCGGCAAGATCCGGCACAAGCTTTGATCAAGACCATCTCCACAGCTAAGAAATTGTAACTCGCTTTGGCAACAGTACACTTTGATTTCCTGTCCATCATTTTGTTCCATAATTATAGGGTCCTAACTGCAATTGTCTCCCGTGCACTTGTGTTAGTCCTCCGCCTCCAGGCTGCCTCCCAACAGGGTGGGAGGTGGGAAGAGGAAAATCCAAGGAGTCATGCGTTCCTGGCCTCGTAAGGAGTGCTAGAGCAGGGAGGAGCAGGCAGGACTTTCCAGAAAGGGAGTCTGGCACTGGTTCCCAGCTTGGACATCTGCTCGGGCAACAGACTGGTTGATAAGCCCAGCATTTGAGATTGCAGAACAGGGAGTGCTCGCTTCGGCAGCACATATACTAAAATTGGAGATTGCAGAACAGGGACACGTTTGCTACAGAGCAACCAGCACTCCCAAGGTCTAGAATGACAAGGATGATGAGCGTCCTTGGGCACTGTGGGCAAAGAGGTGCCTCAGGGGCGTCAGCTTAAGCAACCTTGTCAGTACTCTACCCAAGAGGGCTGGGCATCAGGCAGAACTCCACAAAAACACCTATAGAGTAGATTACCAGCCTTGGGTGCTGGACAATCCACAGCGAGATTCACAAAATCTCAGTAAATCCTCCAAAGAACTCACAAATTTCTCCTGAGGAAGCCAGCATTTAGACATCAACCGCAGGGACCATACTGAGCCAACACCCAACACAAGACTGCACTCCCCTCCCCTAACTGGTTAAGTAAACAAAATAATTTGTTTCCTATTCCCTCCTACCATCTCTAACCCCGGAGGAGCTAGACCCACAGCAGAGGGAGCAGGGAGAAAATGTGCAACGGTTGACCATGCTCTCTCTCCCCTTCTCAAGTCCTCCAGAACCAAGCCTGGCCCATGCCAGGAGGGGACAAGACAAGCAGTTAAATTGTGTTAAGATCGGTTTAAATTGGCCCAGACTGGACTAAAGTTGCCAATAACTGGAAGTGGCTGGAAAGCTATAGGATAAGCCGGAAACATCATAGAGGGATGGAAAAAGGAGATTCCGCTGAGTAGGGCTAAAGGCAATGACTAGAGGAAAACTGAACAATGGCATCACCATCCACTTCCTAAATCACACTTTTCAATAAACTGGTTACTCTCCGGGTCTCAATTTTCTCCTCTGAGTATTGGAAACTTTCCAGTTCTAACATACCCTAAGAACCAGGCTCTCTACGCGAGCACGTTTTCATGTGAAATGGAAATTCTAATGCTCTAAGCCATGGGTAAAAGAGCCCGTTCCATCTTCCAGTTCAAGTTCTGCTAGAGTCCACAAAACCACCAGAATTCATGTTCAAAACCATCAGAAATGAGTAATGAAGAGTCAGCAACTTTGGTCCTGCCTTAGAAGTTCCTTAGTTTCTTTTTCTCTCAATTCAAGTCGATATATGTAGTCAGGCTTCTGACAGTCATTTAACAGGTCCACTGACATTTTACAGAGTCTGTTTAAGTAGCTAAAAATACTTCCCGTGTTGAGTTTTTCTTCTGGGGGTGTTTGCAGCTTTCCATGCGAGGCAACAGCAAGCCATTGGTCTCCCACTAAAAATTAACAAATCACTTGATAATGTCATTTGTGACATTTATGCCTTTACTAAACAGTGACAATAGAAGTTCTGTTCGGAGTTCTAATGGGATCCTTTTACTGGTGGGAGCGTATAGCTTTTTTTGTAAAAGTCTAGCTAACGTACCAATCAAGTATACACATTCGTGGTTGTGATTAAAAGGAATTCCGTATTAAATTATTTTATAAAGAAAACCATCCCTAGTTTATCTTCTTTTCTATAAATTCTACTTCCCACTCATTAGGATGACAAAAAAATTAAGCTCAGCTGTTTTCTTTTTTTAATGCTCTACTACTGATTGAGCTAAGAAGCACCAGCACCTTCACTGTGGAGGAAGTTGTTTTGAAAGCAGGGGTGCCCCCCACCCAGGCTCTGGGGTGCACGAAACAAAGCATACTGGAAGACCAAGCCTGAATTGTGTTTGCTCACCCAAACCTAAAGCCTAAGAGTTGAGGAGAAGTTCATGGTAGTTCAGAAGTTTTTTAGAAGGTCAGTCTTGGAGCAAAAATGAACTGAAAGCCACAGCCTTAATGAGATAGAGAAAGTGATTTAATAGATGAGCCTCATATCAGAGTAAGTGTCAGAGTGTGGAAGAACTCACAGAGCATGGAGATAAATAGGCCATCGTTTTCACTCAGATATAGGCACACTATATACTGTGTAGTGTAAAACACCCAATTTGTACAGTGATCTAAGTTTTTCTTCCTTAAAATTCTAACCTAAATTATACTTGTTATATAAGTGGAACTTGATTGACTTCCTCCCGTTTAAGCAAGTGATAATAGACTCTCAGTACATTTTTATGGATAGAACAGCTCACCCAGCCCTAGGACCCAGGCCTGGAAACTTTTTGCATTAGTAACTGGAAAAGAAAATATCTTTTTTTCACTTACTGGAGCTAGTGAGAGCTGGACTTATGTATGCTTAGCCCCAGCACTCCCAGGGAAGAATTCTCTTAACCCTCAAAGGTCAACTCAATCAAGAAATCCATATGGCTCAGTGACTTGCAAACGTTTTCCAAACATATAGCTATATGATAGATAAAAAAAAAATTTTAAATGACACATGCATGGTACTAAGCCCATGACTGAAGAAGAGTTCAGGTACAGTAGGGGATTAAGAAAATACTCTAACCTGGGGCACCTGGGTGGCTCAGATGGTTAAGCATCTGCCTTCGGCTCAGGTCGTGATCCCAGAGTCCTGGGATCGAGTCCCGCATCAGGCTCCCTGCTCGGAAGGGGGCCTGCTTCTTCCTCTCCCTCTGCTGCTCCCCCTGCTTGTGCTCTTTCGCTCTCTCTGTCAAATAAATAAATAAAATCTTAAAAAAAAAAAAAGAAAGAAAAGAAAATACTCTAATCTATAAGTGACTTACCCTTTACTGCTATAAGCTCAAAGAAAACATTTTCATCCAGGAATACCAGAGGGTGTCAGCTCAAGGTTGTTGTCTGAGTGTCTCTTTTGGAGTCTCCCTGGGTCACTCTGAATAGCTACTCAGAAAGTATTAGCACATCATTTAGACCATGATATCCAGGTGCTACTTTTCAATTATCATAGGTGAGGTTAAGCCAATTCAGGTGGATAGGAAAAGCAAGGAGGGGGGGAAAGGATACTGTGAACAGAGAGAGAACCAAGGAGACATCATCCCCTTAAAAGCAGAATTTTAAATGAGCAAGGCAACACCAGAGATCCTACAAATCAGCACAGCTACTGGATGTCCACTAAAGTACCAGACTACTTCCAGAACTGTGTTGCTAGACCAGAACTCACCACTTGGGGCCACCCTTTTGCTCCAAATCCTCAAGAACCCCATCAAGGGGCCCTCTCTACCTACACTTTTGGGGGATGTGGTTCTTACCAGTCTAGAGTGGTGATAACCAGGCCTGCCCCAAAGACAATCGACAAGTCGGTCTCATAGGCTTCTCACTCCCCGACTTAGAATGCTTCCACACCATAACCATCCATCTCTACCAAAACATGTGCTCACTAAGTGTGATTTAAAACCAGTCTTCCAGGGGCACCTGACTGGCTCAGTTGGTAGAACATGCAACTCTTGGGGCGCCTGGGTGGTTCAGTCATTAAGCGTCTGCCTTCAGCTCAGGTCATGACCACAGGGTCCTGGGATCGAGCCCCTCATTGGGCTCACTGCTCAGCGGGGAGCCTCCTTCTCTCTCTCCCACTCCCCCTGCTTGTGTTCCCTCTCTCGCTGTCTCTCTGTCAAATAAATAAATAAAAATCTTTAAAAAAAAAAAAAGAACATGCAACTCTTATCTCGGGTGGTGAGTTTGAGCCTCATGTTGGGTATAGAGTTTACTTTTTTAAAAAAATGTAAGGTAACTTAGGAGTGCCTGGGTGGCTCCATCTGTTGAATGTCCAGGTCTTGATCTCAAGGTTGTGAGTTCAAGCCCTGCTTTGGGTTCCATGCTGGACATGAAGCCTGCTTAAAAAAAAAAAAAAAAAAAAAAAATTAAGCTACCTTAAAAAAAATAATACTAAAACCAATTTTCCAAAGATTTTCATTGATTTTTCAAAGTGAAACAAAAAAATAAGCAATAAACCCATCATTCAACACTGGTGATGCATATCGAGAGTGTCACATCTAATTTGGGTGAAAACCACACATGGTATCTGGCTTGAGTGTCAACAAAAAGGAATCGAGTTTTAGATCTGGAGAGGACGTCCTCATTTTTATGGGTGAGAAGCCCATGTTCCACGGGGGTAAAGAGGAGCAGCCACGGGGTGTGCTGCTGAAGTAGAACTGGAAATCTGGTTTATGCACCCCTTGCCCGTAAACCCCTGCCACCATTACAGGCCGGTTCCACCTGTTCTCAGGTTAGATTAACCACTGGTTGGGTGAGATGTCAGTCTGTCTTTTAAGCAACTCCCCCCTGCCCTGCGGCATATCCTGAAAGTCGCATTATTGGGTCACCCCCTCCTTCCATGTCCCATAGTCATATTTCCTTAAGACTGTAGATCAGTGCCTATATGCTGAGAGATGGAGTATATTCAATTTCAGCCCTCATTCCTGACCTGGCCTCACCAGATTTTCACAACTTTATGATTTAGCAGTACCTTCCCAATTTTTTCTTTCATTATACTTCATCTTGACTCTTGGATTCAATGAATATGAATATTTTTCCTGATTAGGCTGGCATTCCGCGTGACAGTAGATCTCTCCAAGTCATCTCAAGTCAATACTTCTCCCAGACTGACCCTGTTCTGGGCTTATCGACTTGATTTTCCTGGTGTAGTTATTTTTTGTTGGCACCCCACCCAGATCATCTGGGTGTACCCACGATACCCAGGTATACCTGATATCTGATATACCTGTGCTGGGCTGATAGACCCATCCTTGCTGCTGACAATTTTAGAAACTAAAAGCTTCCTCTGGATAACTACCCAGGAATAAGAGCCCCATTCACCTAAGTGGTGAAAGGGAAAGGAGAGGGGGGCAGTCCAAAGCCAGTGACTACCGATTCAGGGAGTAAATAAGGCCAACTTATGGACCTCAAGAACAATTGTACAGTTGTGGTGTACAACTTGATTTATTTTCCTGGCCCTTTCCCCCGCCATGACCATGCCAAGACTAGACTCTGCCTTAGACCACATCTTCACTGGGGGCCCTTCGCCTTCCCATCCCGCTCTCCTCCCTTCCCCACGTGTTCTGTCCTGAAGGGTTCTCCCTCATTAAATCACTTGTATCCAAATCCCATCTTGGACCTTGCATTTATGGATCTCCACTGAAGATTCCTGGCCTTGCAAGTTAGCGGCCTGCTGGGCCCACACCTCATGGAATGAGCCTGGGAGGGATTTAGATTCAAATCCACTCTGGGATTTACTAGCTACCTAAAACTGGCCTAACTATTTAATCTTTGTAAGCTTCAAATTCATCTCTGGAAGGGTATACTAGTATAGAATTGTTGTGAGAATGAAAAGTTATAATGTTGCTAACGTCACCACTTTAAAAGTTCCTTGGCTAGTGTTGAACACATTTCCTCTAATATGTTACCATAACTAATAATAGGAGCTAATATTTATTGGACATTTACTATGTCCCAAGCTCCGTGTTTAGCATATTACATTCATTCTTTTATTTAATCCTCACATCCACCCTCTAATTCTGTTCTTACCCCCACTTTACAGATAAAGAAACTGAGACCATAAATTGACCCAAGTCTCCATTTTATAAGTGGCAGAACTTGGATTTGAACCCAAGTAGTCTGATTCCAAAAGGTGGGCTGCCCTATGTCATCAGTAGCTATACTTCCGGTAACCACATCCTCCCTCTTACTTCCATCCTAAGCCCCTCTACTCCTGCCTCCCTTATGACACCCCCACATCTGTACCACTGGCAGGTGTAAACATCCACGTGCTCTTGGTTTTCATCCTCCAACAAAGCTCAACACTCCTGCATTCTGTTCTGCATTAGCTGTCTCTGATGGTCCCAGGCTCACAGTTAGTATGACTGAAGACAATGGCTTTGTGTATATACTGAGTTCAGATAACCTTCGTGTTTAAGCCTGTCCTTCGATGACATTGCCGCAAGAAGTTCATAACGTCATAATGTCAGGCATCTTGATGGGTCAGTAGGAAAAAATATTTGTGGGCAGGAAGTGTATTCCTAATATCCCATAAAACCCTCCCACATTGGTGATGGTCACCTTCTCTCTATAAAATATTCAGAGCTGAACTTGTCTCAGAGGGATTCCACACCTAATCAATGGGGGATCCATTTGCTATGAGCCCTGCTGGACAGCTCACGAATTCGGTCATTTGTGCCATCACAAACATTATGCATTCTTTTTATTTAGGCAGAAAACAAGTTCTTATTTCTGAAAAGCACCAGGGTCAGCTGCAAAAGGGAAAAGGGAAAAGAGAGAGAGAGAGATGGAAAATAAAGATTAGATAATATCCCCTTCCCTAATATGTCTCATTTTATTATAGTCCACTGGCATGATTATCTGGATTATGCTTAAACAGCAAAGCTTCCTTCTTTTGCATTTTCCTTGCAGACTTTTGCATTACGTAGAGGAAAGAAGGGTTAAGAAAAAGTTCCTCTGGACAAATGAGCCTTTAGATGAAACTTTTCATTAGGCAACAGCTCATTGAATCTAATCAGAGAGATTCAAACGAGGGTCACACTTGACCTCAGCCCTCCTCCACTGGGGTGGAGGGTGGGGGCTCAGTTTGGCCTTCAATTTCTGAATGTCAATTAGAGCAGAAACATCCAGAAGACATGCTTACCTGGATTATGCATAATGAAATGAGGCCTTTAAATCTGTTTCTTTTTTCTTTTTTATCCCCACAGGGAACACAGCAAGTTTCCTTAATAATCAGAAAATATGCTGAGAATTCAAAAAAGTGCTATAGGATCACATTTCAGACATAATAGCTAAAAATCACAGTAAATAAGCCTGAAAACAAGCGATGCAAAGTGAAACAAAAGAAATCAGATAATGAAAGCTAATTGGATCATCACTTTAGCTCATTAGCTTTAAAAAAAGCCGGTACAAAACAGCATCTATATAGTATCATCTCATTTTGGTTAAAAACTGCATATATATATATATATATATATATACAGATGGATTTTTTTTAAAGATGCAGAAAATACAAAGTGTTATCCGTGGTCACGTCTGAGCAGTAGGAGTATAGTTGTTATAAGTTAAATCATAGTGTCCCCCAGAAAGATATGTTGAAGTCCTAACCCCCCTGGTACTTCAGAATGTGATCATATTTGGAAATAGGGTCATTGAGGATGTAATTAGTTAAGAAGTCATACTGGAGGGCGCCTGGGTGGCTCAGTTGGTTAAGCGACTGCCTTCGGCTCAGGGCATGATCCTGGAGTCCCGGGATCGAGTCCCACATCGGGCTCCCTGCTCGGCGGGGTGTCTGCTTCTCCCTCTGACCCTCTTCCCTCTCGTGCTTTCTATCTCTCATTCTCTCTCTCTCTGAAATAAATAAATAAAATCTTAAAAAAAAAAAAAAAAGAAGTCATACTGGAGCAGGTGGGTCCTTAATCCAGTATGCCGCTGTCTTTATAAGAAGAGAGGAGCACAGAGGAGAGATAGCCACGTGAAGACACAAACACCCGGGACAAGTGTCATACAAGGATGGCCTCAGAGATCAGAGGGGGTGGCTGCAGGCCACCGAACGCCACGGACCAGCAACCACCACCAGCAACTGGAAGAAGCAAAGAAAGATTCTCTCCTACTGTTTTCAGAGGAACATCCTGCCCCCATGTAGATTTTGGACCTGTAGCCTCCAGAACTGTGAGAAAATAAATGTCTAGTGTTTTAAGGCACCCGGTGTATGGTACTTTCTTAGAGCAGCCCTAGGAAACTAATACAATAACACTGGTCGAACTTTGGCTTAACCTGAAGTTTTTCTTTCCACAAATCATATAGAGAGTAATTTTGTAATTTGAAAAGGCCATTTTAATAAAAGAAAGAAGGAAGGAATGAAAAGGAAAGAAGGGAGGGAGGGAGGGAAAATACTGGACTGATTTTTTTAATTGTTAACCACCTCGGATGACGCCAGGGGGCATAATGGATAACCGAATAAGAAAAGTGGTGGCTGTCCACAGGAACACCGAGATGTCGGCAACACAGTCCCTCTCCTTATGCCCTCGGTCACTCCCTCCCCTGGTACATAACTGTGCCTTAGCCTCTATTAAATTCCTCCAACTGCTAGCAAAGTGCCCCCTGATTTGCTATTTCCATGCCCCGTTTCTCCATCAAGTAAGCCCCATCCATTCTCAGATCCCTTGCCCCAGGGCCCTTCTCTGTGTATGACATCCTTTTACTTATTCATCAGTCTGGGCCTGGCGATGGACAGGAGATGTAAAAATAAATAAGAACAGCCCTTGCCCACACAGTTCAGAGTCTAGAGCAGAAAGACGGGAAATGGAAAGTTCGCTGGAGGGGAGGTGGGGCCACAATACGGAGAGGCTTGCAGGGGTGAGGGGAGATGTGTGGTGTGAGAACACGGAGTGCAGCCCCGTCACCCAGACTCGGAAGGGGTTGGGGACTAGGGAGGAACCAGTCCAACAAAAAGAGGAGAGGGACTTGGCCGACGAAGGAAGGGGCAATGCTGTGCTGCTTCATGGGTGTGAGGGACCCACAGTCACCTTGGAGAAACCTCGGGTTCAACTGGGCATTGGTGAGCCACGCTGCAGGAGAGGGAGCCAGGGGCCCATGGCGCCCGGCAGGGCAAGATAAGAGCTCTGAATTCGACTCTGCGTGCTGGGAGGGGAGAGTCCAGAAGGTCAGCAGGGAAGGGTTATAGGATCAGAGTCGCAGTTTAGAAAGATTACCCTAGGAACGGTGTGGGAGGCTGCTTGCAAATAGTAAGGATGAAGACGGATGGAATCACTGGAAGGCCAGGCATGAGGGAGGAAGGCCTGTAGGAAAATACCAGGCCTGAGGGGGAGGGGGCGGGGGCTGTGCTGGAGAAGCTGCACCGACACAACATGGTGGTTGAGAAAAACGAGCGCTAGAGCACATCCCAGGAATAAATCTTTGTCCTGCCATTTCCTTGCAGTGCTCAATGGAGTAGTTATTCAACAGCTTTGTGCCTCCGTTTTTAAACCTATAAAAGAAGAACAATGTAAGGTTGACCTCCTTGGGTTGTGATGAATTCTAAATATGTCAAATACTAAGAAACGGGGGGGTGCCTGGGTGGCTCAGTCGGTTGAGCATCAGGCTGTTGATTTCTGGTCAGGTCATGATCCTGGGGCCGTGGGATCGAGCCCTGTGCCAGGCTCTGTGCCCAGCGGGGAATCTGCTTGTCCCTCTCCCTCTGCTCCTGCCCCTGCTCACTCTCTCAAATAAATAACCTGCCCTCAAAAAAAAGGCTAAGAAATTGTGTGTTACACATCTGTAAATGTTACTGTCCTTACTGATACACACACACACACACACACACACACACACACACACACACACACACACACACACACCCCATATGTATACGACCCAACAGGCTTTTGTGATATACATGGGAAACGAGGGCTAAAGCAATAACACTAACACAGTTCTAGGTTCCAACCTAGGCACTAGTGATTACCTGCCCTGCTTTGCTTTGAAGCTAACTTCATTCAGGTGTTTCCTCTTTAGCTGTGACTTCCTCTCAGAAGTCCTCCTGACTGCTCAGGTCTGGATTAATGAATCCGCCTCTGTATACTCCCATAGCACCATCCACTGCCCGTCACAGCACTGACCACGTCGTGTGACCAGGCTCTTTCCCTGTCTGAACGCTCCACTGGTTTATCAGCTCCATGAGGACAGGGACCAACTCCATGGTGTCTGTCATGGTATTCCCAGTGCTGGCATAATACCAGCGTTTAGTATAATCATGACCAGTGTCTGAGTGAGTCATTTAATTAATTAATTAATCCAGATGAAGGGGAGAAGATGGTGAAGTCACATCTGAACATGTCCAGACTAAGGTGCCTGCAGGATATCCAGTTGAAATTACCTCATTGGCAATTGGATGTGGGTTGTGGAGCTCAGTGTCATGTATCTAGACTGCAAATAGACAGTCTGCACCAGCAGCCTCTACAAGGGAACAGAATCATGAGGGGGCCTAGGAGGAAGTAGTAGACATATTAGAAGAGATTGAGTGAGTGGCAATGGGTTGGTCTGACATTATTGCCCTCTGACGTGTTGCCCTGACATTTCACAAAACCACAAACTCTTTTTTGCAGATGGAAATCTCTTAGAGCCCCTCAAAAAACACCGTGTAGATTGCCATATACCCCACTCATACATTAGCCTATCTCTGCTAGCTAACACGGACTGAGTGCTTACCATTCACCAGATATTATTACAAATGCTTTACTTGTATTATCTCATTTAATCCTCACAACAATACTATGAAGCAGGTCTAATCATCATCCCCATTTCACAGATGTAAAAACTAAGGCACTGAGAGCCAGTCTATTGTAGCTTCCTTTTAAACATTAGTGGTAGCTCTGTAGGTACATTAGGAAACCAAACTGTCTAGTTGCTAGAGCCAACTGACCAGAAGAAATTCTCCAAGTTGATAAGACCCATGTGGTTTACGTAAAAGGTCTGAAGATTTTTTTTTTTAAGATTTTATTTATTTATTTGACAGAGACAGAGAGAGCAGGAACACAAGCAGGGGGAGCAGGAGAGGGAGAAGCAGGCCTCCCGTGGAGCAGGGAGCCCGATGTGGGACTCGATCCCAGGACCCTGAGACCATGACCTGAGCCAAAGGCAGACGCTTAACAACTGAGCCACCCAGGCGCCCAGGTCTGAAGATTTTATCCACCAAGAGCAAGACCCCATCCCCCCCTAACAGAAATGCCTCCTCTTGACTTTGTTGGCTGGCAATGCCTTCCTGGAACTCATTTGTGGCAGCTGATTGAACACATTAAATCAGCCCACAGAAATAAGTCAAACTCTATTAGTCACTCTGTAAAAATGCTAAGTCTATTTATTTATTATGAGTTATTCATAAACATCAAGACTAGACTCTATAATTTAATACCACCTGCAATGATTCCTGAAAGTGGCAATATTTTAACACTACGATCTGATTAATTGACCTGTTCAAACAGAGCTCCAAATCAAGCATAACTTCCCTTTGAGAGAAGTGTATTCATCTTCATCTCAAAGCCAGCCTTCTCAACTCATCAGGGGAGAACAAAACAGCTCATCAAAGGGAATCAGTTAAAATCATCTGAAATAATATGTGCGTTCCGCTAAAGAAATATTTATAAGTTCCTAATACTTCCTTTTGAAAAAAAATACATACAAGGCGGGCACGTGGGTGGCTCAGTTGGTTAAGCGGCTCACTCTTGATCTCGGCTCAGGTCATGATCTCAGGGTCCTGGGATGGAGCCCTGCACCAGGCTCTACACTCAGGAGGGAGTCTGCTTGAGGATTCCCTCTCTCCCTTTCCCTCTGCCCCTCTTCCCCCAATCTCTGTCAAATAAATAAATCTTAAAAAATGCATACAAGGAAGTACATAGTTTATGGTTTCAATTATATAATGTTTGAAAAGACAAAAAGATAATATTTGGTGTCAAAAGACAGGACAATGGTTTTCTTTAGTGGCCAAGGTGGGGAGACCCAATACCTGGGACAGAGCATGAGAGGGACCTCTGAGGAACTTAGACATGTTCTAGGTGCTGCTTTCATGCCTGTGGTCAATTTGTGAAAATCCATCATATGAGTATTCTATTTCTACATGTTATACTTCTCTAAAATGTTTGCCAAAAACTAAGAAAAAAGAGTAGCTCATACTTGGGCAGCAACACCAGCCAAAGATTTGACTAAAACAGATGATATCCCAACTCTTCCACCTCCTAGATGCATTTGATGGGTAAGTCACATTAAATGAGCCTTGATTTGTTCACTACTAAAATAAGAATAATACCTATTTCAGAGATGGTTTAAATAATTACTACATATATAAAATATATGTGTATATATATTTACATACATAAATAATGTCCATATACCCAATCTGTCAGTTTGTAACTTACTATGCAAATTAAGCATTGTTACTATTATTATAATTATTACACAATCCTCACATCCAACAATGATGCACACCACTCCTCCTGACAAAGCCTAAGCAGAGAAGTCAACATGCTGATTTCATTTTTAATTCCTATTTGGATTTATTCCTGGGATGCAAGGGTGGTTCAACATTTGCAAATCAATCAACATGATAGATCATATTAATAAAAGAAAAGACAAGAACCATATGATACTCTCAATTGATGCAGAAAAAGCATTTGACAAAATACAGCATCCTTTCTTGGTTAAAACTCCTCAAAGTGTAGGGATAGAGGGAACATACCTCAATATCATAAAAGCCATCTACAAAAAGCCCACAGCAATTATCATTCTCAATGGGGAAAAACTGAGAGCTTTTCCCTTAAGGTCAAGAACATGACAAGGATGGCCACTCACACCATCATTGTTCAACATAGTACTAGAAGTCCTAGCCTCAGCAATCAGACAACAAAAAGAAATAAAAGGCATTCAAATTGGCAAAGAAGTCAAACTCTCACTGTTCACAGATGACATGATACTTTATGTGGAAAACCCCAAAGACTCCACCCCAAAATGGCTAGAATTCATACAGCAATTCAGCAATGTGGCAGGATACAAAAATCAATGCACAGAAATCAGTTGCATTTCTACACACTAGCAATGTGACTGAAGAAAGAGAAATTAAGGAATTGATCCCATTTACAATAGCACCAAAAGCCATAAGCTACCTAGGAATAAACCTAACCAAAGAGGTAAAGGATCTGTACTCTAGAGCAGAACACTTATGAAAGAAATTGAGGAAGACACAAAGAGATGGAAAAACATTCCATGCTCATGGATTGGAAGAATAAACACTGTTAAAATGACTATGCTGCCCAGAGCATGTATCTACACTTTCAATGCCATCCCTATCAAAATATCATTGGCATTTTTCACAGAGATGGAACAAACAATCCTAAAATTTGTATGGAACCAGAAAAGACTCTGAATAGCCAGGGGAATGTTGAAAAAGAAAACCAAAGCTGGGGGTATCATGATACCAGACTTCAAGCTCTATTACAAAGCTGTCATCATCAAGACAGTATGGTACTGGCACAAAAACAGACACATAGATCAATGGAACAGAATAGAGACCCCAGAAATGGACCCTCAACTCTATGGTCAACTAATCTTCGACAAAGCAGGAAAGAATGTCCAATGGAAAAAAGATACTCTCTTCAATAAATGGTGCTGGGAAAATTGGACACCCACACGCAGAAGAATGAAACTGGACCATTCTCTTCCACCATACACAAAGATCAACTCAAAATGTATGAAAGACCTCAATGTGAGACAGGAATCCATCAAAATCCTAGAGAAGAACATAGGCAGCAACCTCTTCGACCTCAGCCGCAACTTCTTGCAAGACACGTTTCTAAAGGCAAAGGAAACAAAAGCAAAAATGAACTGTTGGGACTTCATCAAGATAAAAATCCTCTGCATGGCAAAGGAAACAGTCAACAAAACTAAAAGGCAACCTACGAAATGGAAGAAGGTATTTGCAAATGACATAACAGATAAAGGTCTGGTATCCAAGATCTATAAAGAACTTATCAACTCAACGCCCAAGAGAAAACCAGTAAGCTCCCTACCCTCACTGGGCTTCCTATCTAGAGTAGACTGAAGGGTTTCATGGTCGGGTGAGAAGAGCTACCGTACGACCCAGCAATTGCACTACTGGGTATTTACCTCAAAGATACAAATGTACTGATAGAAGGGGTACATGCGCCCCAATGTTTATAGCAGCAGTGTCCACAATAGCCAAACAATGGAAAGAGCCAAGATGTCCATCAACAGATGAATGGATAAAGAAGATGTGGCATACACACACACACACACACACACACACACACACACACACACACACACACACACACACAGAGGAATATTATGCAGCCATCAAAAAACGAAATCTTGCCATTTACAATGACATGGATGAACTAGAGGGTATTATGCTAAGCAAAGTAAGTCAATCAGAGAAAGACATGTATCATATGATCTCACTGATATGAGGAATTCTTAATCTCAGGAAACAAACTGAGGGTTGCTGGAGTGGTGGGGGGGTGGGAGGGATGGGGTGGCTGGGTGATAGACATTGGGGAGGGTATGTGCTATGGTGAGCACTGTGAATTGTGTAAGACTGATGAATCACAGACCTGTACCTCTGAAACAAATAATACATTATATGTTAAAAAAAAAAAAAAGAGAGAGAGAAGATAGTAGGAAGGGAAAAATGAGGGGGGAAAATCGGAGGGGGAGACGAACCATGAGAGACGATGGACTCTGAGAAACAAACTGAGGGTTCTAGAGGGGAGGGGTTGGGGGGATGGGTTAGCCTGGTGATGGGTATTAAAGAGGGCACATTCTGGGTCGCCTGGGTGGCTCAGTTGGTTAAGCGACTGCCTTCGGCTCAGGTCATGATCCTGGAGTCCCGGGATCGAGTCCCACTTCGGGCTCCCTGCTCAGCGGGGAGTCTGCTTCTCCCTCTGACCCTCTTCCGTCTTGTGCTCTCTGTCTCTCATTCTCTCCCTCTCAAATAAATAATAATCTTTAAAAAAAAAAAAAAGAGGGCACATTCTGCGTGGAGCACTGGGTGTTATACACAAGCAATGAATCATGGAACACTACATCAAAAACTAATGGTGTAATGAATGGTGATTAACATAACATAATAAAAATCTTTTAAAAAATTAAATTTAATTTAAAAAAATAATGATAAACTGTATACTAAATCCCCTCATCAGAGTTTCACAATGTTCAACAGGAATAAATAAACCCATTCACTCTCTTTTAACATCATGTCTCAATCTCACTGGATACTTTTATCAATTCTTCTAGAACCCTGAGAAGCAGTGATAGAGGTTAAAATACGCCAAGAATTCAGGAAAATGAGAGAACAATAAAGACAGTAATAGTCAGAAAGGCTTAGAGGAAATGAGACTTGCCTGGAGAAATTGGTTCTTGTTTTCAGACAAGTTTGCCCTCAAGCATTAAAGATGAGTTTTAGGGTCACCTGAGGGGGCTCAGTCGGTTAAGAATTTGACTCTTGATCTCAGCTCAGGTCTTGATCTCATGGTCATGAGTTCAAGCTCCACATTGGGCTCCATGCTGGGCAGGGAGCCTACTTAAAAAAAAAAGAGGGGGTGCCTGGGTGGCTCAGTCTGTTAAGCATCTGCCTTTGGCTCAGCTCATGATCCCAGGATGCTGGGATCGAGACCTACATTGGGCTCCCTGCTCAGTGGGGAGCCTGCTTCTCCCTCTCCCTCTGCCTCTCCCCTTGCTCATAATATCTCTCTCTCTCTCTCTCTCTTTCTCTCAAATAAATAAATAAAATCTTTAAAAAAAAAAAGTGAGAGAGAGAGATGAGGTTTGGTCTCTTGTTTGCTAAATACTCCAATACCAACAAGCTTGGAACTTAGCTGGCTCAAGGATATGCTTGACTCAAGCTCACCTGCATTATAGAGTGACCATGTCCATCTCTTGGACCTATAGTGAAGCAGGAATCTGAAGGATGAGGATTGCCAAGGAGGAGAGGGGGTCTGCAAACAAATGTCACCTACTTTATGATGGTGGCCAAGGAGGCAGCCACTAATACACAGGATTCCAGAAGCTAACAAACCTCCCGCCACACCTAAGATGCAGAAAACAACCTTCTCATCTGGAAAAATCTAGTTGATTATTTCAAATATGCTGATGAGTCCCATAAAATGAAAGAGCTATTCATTCACTGGGAAGAGGTATTTTCTTAAGAGCAATTCCATAATCCCTCATTATTCTACTTAAGAGTCTTTCTACCTAACAAAGACCTTAAACACTATCTAGCCCAATGTTTATGGAACTTTGATTGCAACCATCTATGAGTGAAATCAATTCAGTAAGTTTGAACCAACATTTTCCTCGAAATGAAAGAGACTGGAATGGAATAGATTAGAAAATATCAGGGCATCAGATACAGAGCAAGAATAATTCTTTTACTAAATTTTTATGTTTATATATCTATTCATATATGTATATGGGTTAATAATGTCAAATGTAACTGGAAATATTTAAAAGCTAGTGATGCAGCCTAATGCCTCCGTTGTATGTATGAGTATATTGAAGCCCAGAGAAGTAAACCAATTGCCCAAAGACACACAGCTAGTGTGAATGCCAAAGCTATACTCAGACTCTAGCAACTCTGAATCCTTGGTCAGTGCCCTCAGCACTAAGCCAACTAATTTTGTTCACAAACAAAACTACATCTCATTTCCACCTTTTAAAGTGCACATTCCTTGGGCGCCTGGGTGGCTCAGTCGTTGGGTGTCTTCCTTCGGCTCAGGTCATGATCTCAGAGTCCTGGGATCGAGCCCCACATCGGGCTCCCTGCTCCGCAAAGCCTGCTTCTCCCTCTCCCACTCCCCCTGCTTGTGTTCCCTCTCTCACTGTGTCTCTCTCTGTCAAATAAATAAATAAAAGCTTTAAAAATAAATAGATAAATAAAAATAAATAAATAAATAAATAAAATGCACATTCCTGATGCTAAGACTTGTTCAAAGTTGTATTTTCAATAACTCTTTGTTCCTTGTCTTAAACAAAACTCTAAACAAAATAGTAATGTTGCCCTTTGCTGAGATCTATGCCAGACAGAAATGGAGCCCGAGGCAAAACCCGAAGGTGTTTAATTTTTTACCTTGTAAACTTCCTCACTAAATATGACAGAAGGGGGTATAGCCAGAAGCACTGTAAAATTCCTATTAAACAACATATCTCTTAAATAGGTACGGCTTACAAAATAAACCATACTGTCCCATTTTCTCCTTTATGATCTAATTTTCTTGTCAGCAGAGCTTAGGTATTTTTTTCCTGAAGAAGAAAAAGATTACTTCAGCTGCAGTAGTGACCTTACCCCCCAACCAATGAGAGCTTGTTATAAATAATAACAACATGAGCCCCAAGGTTTATAATAGCCTTTAAATTGCACAACATACTCTCAAAGGATTTGGGTCAGGAAAAAAAAAAAAACCTGAAAACATAGCATTTTCAATTAAGCCACATACTGGAAAAGTTGGTAAAGAGGAAGAAAATGGACATGAGTTGTCTTTGTTTTTGTATCTTCTTTCAATCTTTTACAAATAATTATGCAAGGAACTTCCAGCTACTTAAATTGACCTCTGAGCCTGCAAAAAAAAAAAAAATATTTATGCTCATGTTTCTGAAGAGAATTCTCTAAAACACTAACTGGCACATAGGAAAATACATGCTGACAGGTGTTTCAAAGACAACTTTTATTTTTGTTTTGTTTTTTCCCACAGGGCAGCTTTGTGAGCCATCATTTCTCCTGACAGGCTTCTCTCCCTGAGGTGTTCCACATATATACTATAATAATAAAATAAAACAGATGCAATTCAAAATGTATGTAAGAGGACATGTGGACAGAATAGATTTTATAGGATCCCGTGGCATTGGCTTGAGCGATGGCGAGACTTTCCATTGAAATGCCATAGTGCTCGGAGTTCATGTTACATCCAGGGGAAAAAGAACTGTCCACCTAAGTGTCTATCCTGTACCAGTCTGTGGGCAATTGGGTTACTTGATATGACAGAATGACTTTGTATAAATCATTCATTAGGCTCTGACACAACTCCATGAAAGGCAGGTCCTGACTTACCAACATTTGTCTTTCACATGTTTTCTTTTTAATTCAGTTACTTGCTACTAGGATCTCATTTTCTGATTTTTTTTTAAGATTTTATTTATTTATTTGAGAGAGAGAATGAGAGAGGGAGCACATGAGAGGGGGGAGTGTCAGAGGGAGAAGCAGACTCCCCGCCGAGCAGGGAGCCCGACGCGGGACTCGATCCCGGGACTCCAGGATCATGACCTGAGCTGAAGGCAGTCGCCCAACCAACTGAGCCACCCAGGTGCCCCTCATTTTCCGATTAAAAAAAAAAGTTCAGTGCTCATAATAATCATGGTAATTCTAATTAATATTTATTATTTTCTTTGTGTCATTGTAGACACAATAAAGTAGATAATAGAGTAGATGATAAAGTAGATGAATGTAAGTTCTAAGAAGGCAAAGATTTTTGTCTATTTGAGTTTCACTGCTTTATTTCCACCATTTTAAATAGTTTCTGGCATATAGTAGATGCTCAGTTATTGCAGTTGGAAACCCCCATTAAACAGTTGAGAAAAGTGAGACATAGAAATATTTCTTGTCCAAGGTCAAACAGGTAGGAAGTGGCAAAGCCTAGATGCTGTCAAATGAGTCTACAATACATATGTAATGGTTCATAGTGTTATTTAGTGGTGACTTGCTGCCAGTTATTTCTACATGCCGTGTTTTTCAGAACATCATTTTTAATAATATTTGGGTTTTTCTAATTTGAAAGTTCTCATAGAAAATCTTTTAAGTTCTAAAGATATAACAGAAAATAAAAAATTGCATCCCACTAATTGACAGATAATCACTGTTAACATTTTGGAGTGTTTTAAAATCTCTGATAAATTTCTATGAATGTAATTACTGGGTTAAAGGATATGATCTCAAAAATATGCAGTCTGAGCTTGGAATTGATATGACAGACCATTCTACCCACATAAAAAAGGCAGGAATAGCCCTGCCCAGTGATGATGGAGAAGATGTGTAGTTGCCAATAATTTGCTAAACGCACATTAGATACAATATTATAACAAGATATTATAATTCTATAACAACATAATGTTGTTACAATGTTGTAATGTGTTCTGTCTTATACAAATAAAGGTATCCTCCCCTGTAGTCAAAACTAACTCTCCCGGGTGCCTGGGTGGCTCAGTTGGTTAGGCGACTGCCTTCGGCTCGGGTCGTGATCCTGGAGTCCCGGGATCGAGTCCCACATCGGGCTTCCTGCTCAGCGGGGAGTCGGCCTCTCCCTCTGACCCTCTTCCCTCTCGTGCTTTCTATCTCTCATTCTCTCTCTCTCTCAAATAAATAAATACAATCTTTAAAAAAAAAAAAAACTAACTCTCCCAACAACCATCCATGTGTAGAAGCCATTTTTTAAGATTATTTATAATGGGAATACTTTATTAACAAATTTAAATAAAGGGAAAATGCTTTTCCAGTCTCTTGCCTAAAAGGACTGGGAAGATCAGAAATATTAGCTGACACCAGAAGACATCCTTCTGACTCCAGACCCAATATTCTTCCCACTATGTTGCTTTATTTTAGTATAGGATTCACTAGTAAACAGGTTAGGGCTCTTGAGAATGAGGCCCAGATACATTCTGATGGGTATTGAAGTCAAAAATAAGGTCTATTGCTTTGAGATTACAGAATGACCAAAAACACGACAAAGACCTGGGAAAGGCTAGAGTGATGAGGAGAGCAGGAAGGAATGGGAGAAGTATGTTGCTCTGTTTCTTTTTTTTTAATAATTTTTATTGTTATGTTAATCACCATACATTACATCATTAGTTTTTGATGTAGTGTTCCATGATTCATTGTGCATAACACCCAGTGCTCCACGCAGAATGTGCCCTCTTTAATACCCATCACCAGGCTAACCCATCCCCCCACCCCCCTCCCCTCTAGAACCCGCAGTTTTTTTCAGAGTCCATCGTCTCTCATGGTTCGTCTTCCCCTCCGACTTACTCCCCTTCATTCTTCCCCCCCTGCTATCTTCTTTTTTTTTTTTCTTAACATATATTGCATTATTTGTTTCAGAAGTACAGATCAGTGATTCATCAGTCTTGTACAATTCACAGTTGCTCTGTTTCTAAGTGCTGACTGCCCTAAGGAGAGTCCTGAGCATGCACAGCCAATGAGTAAGAAGCTAAGGGCAACTTTCAAAGGCAGAGATTAGCACCCACCCAAAATGTTCAACCTTCCATGACCTGCCTAACCAAGAGGAACTAAAATTGGATGGCCAAATAACTGGGCTCAAGTTACAGGGAAGTTAAATCTGTACAGAGATATGCACTGAAGTAAAGGAAATGCATAAGAATGCTCAACACCAGATGGCCTGAGACAGAATTTAGATCAGCGGCCTCTATTTTTCTTTATTTTTCACCATTACCAGGAAAGCAATTGTTTTTAAACATCAACTTCTAATAGAGGTACTTTTCTTATAGCATACACCCAGGTATCACTGTATTCATAGATCATAAACATTATAAACCATATGCCCCAAAAATAGACTTTTTAATGAAATAAAATTAATTTTAAAAATAAACGTTAATATTCCTGTTCCACCCACCAATGGATCATCTCACATCCTGGACTACATTCATGCTCCTGTTTGGTAAGCTGACTGAGGCAGCCTATGTTTCTAGTTAGTCTGTCTTCTTCTTCTTCTTTTTTAGATTGATTGATTGATTGATTGATTGATTTTAGAGAGAGAGCACACATGAGCAGGGGGAGGGGCAGAGGCAGAGGAAGAGAGACAATCCTCAAGCAGATACTCCGACGAGTGTGGAGCCTGACACAGGGCTCAATTCCAGAATAGTGAGATCATGACCTGAGCGAAATCAAGAGTCGGACACTTAACCGACTGTGCCACCCAGGCCTCTCAATGTGCCTTCCTCTGATTCAAGTCATCTTTGTCTTAAGGGAAACTTGCTCATGATAGTAAATGAAGTTTAACTTTTTTTTCCTGCTCACAATTTTGCCTGATCTAGATTTTTTTCACATGATAGTCAATAAAAGACAGATGATACCCTACATGCTATGCTGGGTCTCACATCACAATCTCATTTCATGCCATTCCCCAAAGCCAGAAGAGATGAAGAAACTTCTCCTTTCACAAATCAAATAAGTAATTAGCTGCAGATATTAATAGGCATTTCAAAAAAGAAATAGAAATAGTCCATGAAATCATGAAAAGAATAGCTAAAACAATCTTGAAAAAGAACAAAGTTGAAGGACTCGTATTTTCCAACTTCAAAACTGACTACAAAGCTACAATAATCAAAACACAGTAGGGGCGCCTGGCTGGCTCAGTTGGTAGAGCATGTGACTTTTTTTTTTTTTTTTTAAGATTTTATTTATTTATTTATTTGACAGAGACAGTGAGAGAGGGAACACCAGCAGGGGGAGTGGGAGAGGGAGAAGCAGGCTTCCCGCTGAGCGGGGAGCCCGACATGGGGCTTGATCTCAGGACCCTGGGATCATGACTCAAGCTGAAGGCAGATGCTTAACAACTGAGCCACCCAGGCGCACTGAGCATGTGACTCTTGATCTCGGGTCATGAGTTTAAGCCCCACATGGGGTGTAGAGATTACTTAAAAAAAAAAAAAAGACAGTGTGGTGCTGACATAAAACGGAACGGGATTGAGTGTCCTGAAATAAGCCCATACACTTAAAGTCAACTGACTTTCAACAAGTATGCTAAGAAAACTCACTGAAGAAAGAATAGTCCTCCCAACAAATGGCGCTGTGACAACTGGATATTCACACCCCAAGGAAAGAAGTCATAGCCCTCCTTCACACCCCATATGAAAATTAACTCAAATTAGATTGGTCTTAAATGTAAGAACTAGAACTATAGAACTCACAGAAATCATGGAAAGATATTTAAAATCACTAATAATCAAAAAAATAAAAATTAAAATAATTAGAAACTATTTTTCATCTCCCTAATTGGTGAAAGATATTCTGAAGATCAGTACAGGCTAGGTTTGGAGGAAAAGGTGCCCTGATGTATTCTGATGATTACATAAATTAGCAGTAATTCCACTCAAAGGAAATTATCCTGTTTTTTTAAAAAAAAGAGCTTATTTATTTATTTGACAGATACACAGCCAGAGAGGGAACACAAGCAGGGGGAGTGGGAGAGGGAGAAGCAGGCTCCCCGCCGAGCAGAGAGCCCAATGCGGGGCTCAGTCCCAGGACCCTGGGATCATGACCTGAGCCGAAGACATGCTTAACGACTGAGCCACCAAGATGCCCCAGAGATTATCCTTTTAAGAAATTTGATAAGGATACACAGTTGTATGTGTGAAAATGCTTAGAAAGCATTGCAAAGAAGATCAGATAATTGGAAGTATAAATAAATATGTAAATATATATAAATGTATAAATGTCCATCAGTTAGGGTTTGGTAAAAATATACACAATGAAATAATAAGCAGCCATTAAAATTGTTGATGGATACATATATTTTATTGACAAGGAAAGACAGGGATAATTTATTATTTTTTTAAAAGATTTTACTTATTTATTTGACAGAGAGAGAGAGCACAAGCAGGGGGGAGTGGCAGGCAGAGGCAGAGGGAGAAGCAGGCTCCCTGCAGAGCAGGGGGAGCCTGACGTGGGACTCGATCCTAGGACCCCGGGATGATGACCCGAGCTGAAGGCAGTTGCTTAACCAACTGAGCCACCCAGGTGCCCAGGGATAATTTATTAAGGCAAAAAAAAAAAAAAAAAAAGTAGGCATCCCCAGGCCAGATGGGGAATACAGGAAAGGGAAATTAACACTCAAAGGGAATACCCAAAGTGCTAAAGTTAAATGTTGTGTGCCTCTCTGATTTTTCATAGGTCAGACCTGGCTGTATACTTCTTTCCATATGCTAAAGTTTGATTTTTTTCTCTTATAAATATTTCCAAGAAGTACATCATGCACTCCAAACAGCTTCCTGGCCAGAAACAATAATTTGGATGTTGGAAATGACAATTACAGGCTAATGTAACAATTCTAAATGGGCTGACAGATGTTGAGAAGGCTGCAAGCATCATTAGGCAGCTTCTTCCAATTACTCTAGCCAATGGCAAGAGGTTCTGATCTTTGGATAAATGGGATTGATAACCCTGAGTTACTGTATAATCCCCAAAATTCTAAATCTTCTATGCAAAAGAAACAATAACAGCCAACATTCCTAACTAATTAGTGGTAATCCTTTGTAGTATAAAACATGAGTCTGAGGAATCCTTCCATATTCACTCTTAGTTAGAACACTCTGGAAAAAGGACCTGTCTGACCCACAGATGTATTTATTCCTCCCAACAAGTTCTCTGGGAACAAGCATCTGTCAACACAACTTAAATGTAACCCACCCAAAATGGAGCAAAAGTCAATAGCTTTGCTTCCCATCTTCTTCAAGAGAGTGCTTACAGCATTAAAACAGCCCATGAAAGATGAGAGATCAACTGTTTTATCACTTGTCAACTGCTTGAGCCACTTTTCATAACAATTGCGGTCACACCTCTGATTGTGCCAAAAAAATTTCCCTAGACACATTACATTATACATAAGTCCATGGGGTCAAACAGCTTATAAAGCCGCAGAGCGAGAAAATGCTGAGGACCCAGTCATGCCTCAAAAACTCCCCTTCCCGGGGGTGCCTGGGTGGCTTAGTCCTTAAGCGTCTGCCTTCGGCTCAGGTCCATGATCCCAGGGTCCTGGGATCGAGACCTGCATCGGGCTCCCAGCTCTGCTGGAAGCCTGCTTCTCCTTCTCCCACTCCCCTTGCTTGTGTTCCTACTCTTGCTGTGTCTCTCTCTGTCAAATAAATAAAATCTTTTATTTTATTTTAAATAAAAAATAAATAATAAACTCCCCTTCCCTCCCAGGTCTCAGGCTACAGCACACACTCTCATAAACTCTCCATGCATCACCCATGCCAACAGGAGATGGACATTCCAGGAAATCAATCAAGTGTATATTCAGTTTCACTTCTGAAATGCTCAGTTAAATGTGGCTGTAAGTCCTTAAAATTAAAAACAACAACAACAAAGTACGCCTGAGTAAAGTGAATGATTCCAGCAAGAATCACGTCTCCAAGTGTTAGTATTTCCCAAGGAGGAAGAAGAGGACTATTTGTCATGTAATTCCAAGAACCACTAATGAAGAAACCTTAACTTTCTAATCTGTCCCATTCATGAGAAATCTGGGGCTTCTAGGCTAATGCTAATGCCAGCTCAATCATCTTAAAGATTTATCCCCATTATATTTTATCTTCTTCTGTATTCTGTCCTTCCACATTCTTGCCGCCAACTCCATTTTTGAAAACCTATTATTATTAAGGCAAAAAAAAAAAAAAAGTAGGCATCCCCAGGCCAGATGGGGAATACAGGAAAGGGAAATTAACACTCAAAGGGAATACCCAAAGTATTGGGTATGGCATTTTTAAAGAGAATCACTACTTTGCTCTTGCAATTAGGAGAGGGACATATTTAATGTCACATGGGAAGCACCTGGCGCCTATGTTTCTGATCCATTGTCAGCTCTCATTCGGATCGGGGAGCTATTTTTCCTGTTAACAGTGGGAAATCATCTTCCTCCAAGCACTAAAGGGTAGATCATGGAAAACACAAGGGCAGATGGCCAAAGTCTTGAGAACAATTGGAGTGGAGGATGAGAAAGCTACAGGAATGAACAACTTTTATCCCAACCTTGGGATAATAATAATAATAATAATAATAATAATAATAATAATATGACAGTTTTGCTGGTGGTAATAGGCTTCCTGATGAATATAGTAGATAAATACTACAAGTAAAATAATTTTTTGCCTCTTCTTAAAAACAAAAACTGTATTTTCAGCCAACTGGGGCCATGATAGAAGCAAGTGAAATCTCGGAATACACCAATATGGAAAACTAGCACCATGAAAAATACCTCAGAGGATAACCACAATTTATGTAATGGAAGGAGAGCTGTCCAACTGGACAGGAACAGGGGCCCTTCTGTTTACATTCACTCATCATTTCCTTAAGAGGAAGAATTATACCAGAAACTGATTATGGCACTTTTAATTTGTTGTACATAATTATTTTTTTAAAGATTTTATTCATTTATTTGAGAGAGAGAGACAGCGAGAGAGGGAACACAAGCAGGGGGAGTGGGAGAGGGAGAAGCAGGTTTCCCGCAGAGCAGGGAGCCTGATGTGGGGCTCGATCCCAGGACCCTGGGATCATGACCTGACCCGAAGGCAGACGCTTAACCGACTGAGCCACCCCGGCGCCCCTGTACATAATTATTTTTAAGTGTACAGAAAATTTGTGTAACTTTCATCTCAAAGCATGGGTTCCATCATTATGGACTAATATATCTTCACAAATTTCTGAAGTGAAGACCACCTCCAGAGAACATGGGAAGGAGATCTCTGAATATGGTGAACCCAAGTGACCAGAGCAGGCAGGATTCAAGCACCTGACTGGAAAGGCACAGATTACATAAAGAATGGTACCCTGGAATGTCACCTACCTTCTAAAACGTTACTTTATCAGATTTCTAATGTATATGGGAGTACTCTCTACATTTACTTTGGTACTTAGATGATAAAGACGTAATTCTGATTCTTCTTTCTAAGCAAGAGAAAAGGAGTCCTATTTTTTAAAACTTTGTCTGCTTATATTAACAAGCAAGGTTTCCAGCAGAGTTGACTTCTTTGTACTGACCTAAGAAATGCCTCAGTTCACAAGCAGGATTAGCCTGAGGTGTAACAGGATAGGCAAAACTTTTCTTTTCTTTTCTTTTTTTTTAAGATTTTATTTATTTATTTGAGAGAGAGAGAATGAGAGATAGAGAGCACGAGAGGGAAGAGGGTCAGAGGGAGATGCGGGACTCGATCCCAGGACTCCAGGATCACGACCTGAGCCGAAGGCAGTCACCCAACCAACTGAGCCACCCAGGCGCCCCGCAAAACTTTTCAATGAAACAGGTATCATTTTCCCCCTCCCTCCCCTCTCTCCCTTTACTTCTCCTTCTCTTCCTTCTCCTGTGCTGCTTCTGCTTCTTGTTGTCTTTGAGTGTTCCCAGTGCTTCAGACTTATTATTATTCAAATATAGCCACAATTTCTAAGCCAAATACTAGTGTTTATTATCTACTATTTCAGATGAACCACGTTACTGCTGCCTTTCTGAAAAGAGGCAACTGATCAGTGTTTCTCCCACTTTTTGTAAATGCTTTGTTCAGATGTCAAATTCTTGCACTTGCTGAAGGTATCAGTAATTATGCAGTAAATGACTAAATCTTTCACCCAACACACTTTCGTGAAATACTATTATGTGCGGGGCACTGGATGCCTAAAGATGAGAAAAGCAAAGTTCCTGCCCCCAAAAAACTCCTAGAGGAAAAATCAAAAACACAGATTGCACTATAGAAATCTAAGTACCACTGTAGCAATATGAACAAAGTCCATGAGAACATGAAGGACTTGGTGATTTGGGTGGTCGTTCCAATGTGGTTTACCAGTTGTCGATAATACTTTGGGACCTAAAGAATGTTCCTATGCTGTTGTTCAGTGTTCTGCAGGAATGGATCTACTTTCCCTTGTCAGGGTTTTACTACCAGAGAGGATTTTACAGGCTCAGATCAAGCATAAGACCACTATTACTCTTCATCAGGCTAAAGAGTCATTTTTCTTGGATTCATCTCTAGGTGTCTTCTCTAATTCAAGCTCAGTGGAGTCTTTGGTTTCATAGGGATGTGAAGCAATTGAGTTATATATGAGTTGGTAGGTGAATGAAAAGAAGTAATTCCACGTTGTAGACTTAGAGAAATTAGAGTGAAATGGGGAAAAGAAATGAGGAGGGTGGTCAAGAGCTCTTTCAGAAATTTATTAATAATATGCCCAAAACTATCTGTGCAATCATGTCTCCATTTATGTATTATATGTCATCTCAAAAATGGGACTGTGAATCAACATTTGAGTCAAATTCTATTTCAAATGTATCCCGGGGCAATTTAAAGAAATAATTTAGTAAATTTCCTTGTAAAGCAGAGACCATTTTACAATGTGAATAATCACTCCCTTATTTTATGTCTTATAAGTTGGAGTTTTGTCAAAGTTTATTTAATGCAAGGCAAACTGCACGTTCTACTTGATGCTCAAAGAAAAAAAAGAAGTATAAAGGAAATGGCCATAAACTGGCAAACTATGTTCATATGCATTCTAGTCATTAGGTTCATGACATCCGGTGTTCTACTTTTGGATAACTTGCACTGACCAGTATCCCAGCCACTAGGCAGAGTAAGAAAGGGGAAACTCTACTCTAGAACACCCTGGTTTAGACAGAGAGAGAGAGAGAGAGATCTAAGTCAACACTTCTCAAAGTTTAATGCACATGTGAGTCACCCGGATTTTTTTTAAATGCAGATTCTGATTCAGGAGGTCTGGGGTGAGGCACAGAAGTTCTGTATTTCTAACAAGTTGCTGGGTGATACCAATGCTGCTGGTCCACGGACCATATTTCCGTGGCAAGAAGCTAAGCTAAGTTCCTGAAATAGATGCTCAGAAGCATATCTTGTACTATGCAGTTTGTCAGCAACTTGAATATCCAGGCACAACATCTTTGTGCGGTCTCCAAACCATATCAGTGAGGGGAAAAGACAGAGAAAAAGGAAACTCCTTGAGACAATATTTCCTGTTCCTCATGTTTTCTTCCATTGCAACACTCCCATCCACCCCCACTTTTGCAAGGGGGTGGGGGAGGGGGTGAGGGGGCTGTTTGGCACAGGGAGTCAGCTACCATAACATTTTCCACAGTCTTTGTTGCCTAACAGCAATGAAAAGGCAGGACATACTGGAGATGGTCAAAGGTTTTAGCTTTGCTCTCAGGCAATATCATTCCACTGAGCCACCCTATGTTCACTCTTTCAACAAAATTAATGCAATGCCTTTACTCTGGCTCTCTTCCTCTCTTGAGATGTCCCTGTAATAGTGCTGGATATGTAAAGTGTTTCCCTTGAACTAAGGCAAAGGGAGTACATAAGCCCCAGAACACCTTTGGGTTCCGAGCGCTGTATCAACTTTGAAACTGTGAGACAATAGTTTGATATTTTTAAGAAACATATATTTACTAAAAAAATTCTAGATATGCCATTGCACCAATTTTTTAAAAGCCATAGCCCAAATAAAGGTATATAAAGAACTTCTCTTTATCAGGGAGGGTCTCGGGATAATGTCTACATGTTGGTTTTCTCAACAAAGAGAACTCCATAATAGGATGTACCTCACATTGCCATTATAAGGCTCCATTTCTATGGGGTTTAGAGAACTCCCTAAAACCACAAGGCAGCCATAACATTCACCAGGACTTAACTTCCCGTTAACTTACCCTGGAGTAAATTAGCTAAAAGGATACTCAAAATCAAAACAGTGCCACGTAGAAATTGCAGACAGCTCTTCTCCAACTTCCCGTTGACTTACCCTGGAGTAAATTAGCTAAAAGGATACTCAAAATCAAAATAGTGCCACCTAGAAATTGCAGACAGCTCTTCTCCAAGCTGGAAAAAAAAAATCTTGACATAGAAATAAATCAGTATATCAGAACTGTTGTTTCAAAGATACATTAGACAAAAGCAGGATATGACAGCATTCTTGCCAAATGGCATGCCGTGCCAATTAATTCTACATTCACTTCTTCTTAAAATCTCCTTCTTGATGTATGTCTTCTGCTTCAAAGGAAATCTGGCATAACATGAAACAATTTCTATTGCTAACTACCCTTTCCATGTCCATGAAACCACTATCAGTGAAAGTGTAAGTTAAACCACTCTAATAATATACATACACACGTAAGATAGATATTAATATTCTATATGCTAATACACCCTGTAGATGCTTGTAAATATTAAAGATATACAGAGAAGGACACGGGAACATAATTTTTATGTCACCTTTTTTATTAACATGGTCTTTATTGTAAAACATAACCTGAGTGTTTCAAGACATAGGACATACCTGCCCTCTGGTGGAAAGATGGGACGAGCACTTCAGGCCTTACCGTTCTGCTTCCCACAACAGAAATTGGCCCACAACTAGAGCGTTATCTTTATCAAAGGGGCAGAAAAGTAGTAAGGAGGGCACGTACTGCATGGAGCCCTGGGTGTTATACGAGAACAGTGAATCATGGAACACTACATCAAAAACTAACAATGTATTGTATGGGGACTAACATAACATAATAAAATAAAATTAAATTAAAAAAAAAAGAAGAGTATGATTCCATCCTGACGATGTTAAAAAGACACATCCAGAGATGTCTTCAGAGCAGGTGAGTCACTTCCACAGAGACAGAGTTACAGGAGACGTGGAGAAGCCCTGCGTGAGAGGTCATCCTACAGGAAGTTGACAGGCCCCTACTCCTGGTCCCACGACAATGTCCTGGAATCCGAGGGGAGGAAGCATTTTCAGTACCGCAGAGATCCTTCCCTCAGACCAGCCTCTGGCCCAAGGAGCCCCGATCTCATGTTAGGGTTTTAGGAAGCCAAGGCCACTTATAAAAACGGAAACATCTATCTTCATTGTTATTTTAGAGGCAGAAGGTAGCAGTGCCTTGGAACCCAGAGGGTGTGACACAAAACTGGGGAAAAGATGTCGCCTCACTTTCCATGTCAGCACAGCATGGCGCCGTCACGGGAAGGGAGCCGGCCGGCTGTCTCAGTGCGCTAACACAAGGCTGCAGGGCCCTTGCAGGCGGGCAGAGCAGAGCTTCCCAGCGGCGGCAGATGTTGCTATAAAGAGCCACACTGGAACCCACAGCACCCCCGAGAGCCTTGAAAGAAAATGTCAGATGTTGTCAGAGGAAAGGGATAGAAGAACGCCTTCCTTGCAGGGACTGAGAGGGTTATTTTCATGAGCAACCCGAGATACTCTCTAGGAAAACCCAGAAATAACTGGCTGCTGGAGATCCTGAAATCGGAGGACAGGAAAGAGCCAGAAGAAGGAGGATTTGTTACTATAAGCGTCTTTTTCAGATCAAGCTGATGTGACCCGAGAAAGTTACATCAGTCTTGTGCACAGTTGGGAACCTTTAGACAATGTCATGGATAAGCCTTGTCACAACTCACCAATATGCCACGTAAATACTGTTGCTGCTAAAACAGCAACAGCTCTGATGAATGAAGATAGATCAAGAACTAAGGAAACAGAAGAAACTAGTTTGGTTAAGAATGGAACGACCCAAACTCCACAGAGATTAAACCCTAGAAGATCTTCAATGGTCTAAATTTCAAACACACAAGAAGCCTGTCGGCATCTCTTGTATTTTATTACTCCCACCACCAGAATTCATGTTTGGGGATTATATTTCAATAGGGCTTTTCTTTCAGGTGTCTGATCTCTCCCTTTTCCAAACTCTTCATCACCATTCATGTGACACTTGTTCGTAAGTTTTCACCTGCGAATCTTTCCATGTCACTTTTAAATGCCATTTCTGGGGTACCTGGGGGGCTCAGGTGGTTGAGCGTCAGACTCTTGGTGTCAGTTCAGGTCATGATCTCAGGGTTGTGAGATGGAGCCCCGCATCAGGGTCCACGCTCAGGGAGGAATCAGCTTGAGTTTCTCTCTCTCTCTCTCTCTCTCTCTCTCTCTCTCTCTCTCTCTCTCTCTCCCCTCCCTCTGCCAGCTCCCTCCCTTCATGCACAATCTCTCTCCGCCCCCCAAAAAATGCCATTTCCTCCACAGTGCCTGGCACTGAGTAAGGGACCAATAAGTCTTAAACAAACATATTTTTATGAGTGAAAACTTGTCTAAAACACAGAAGGCAAACCATTTGAAAAACTCACACAGAAACCAGACTCCACCTTCACTCCTCCTGCTGTTTCCATTTCTTCCTTCAGAATGAATATGACATTGGTAATATTCTAGGAATGGGATATCATTCCTAAATTCTCACGCATAATTCCCGCATTATCCCAGTTTTCTAAAATAAGCATGTGCCACTTCAAAATCAAAAGGCAAAAATATTTTAAATTTCCCCCACTTAATTATCTTTCCCCAAACCATTTCCATCTACTTTTTTAGGGCCACCACCCTCCCAGCCACACAGTGTCAAAGCCTCAAACTTTCCTGGATTCTCCTTAACCCCATTTCTTGCCTCTCAAATGCAAACCATCTCCAGATGTCATTTGGGTTTTGACCCATCACCAAACAAAGGGGTCTGCTCCCAGTCCTCTATACAAATTGTTGGATGTGCCACCATCATATTCGTGCTCGCTCCCTTTTCCCCACTGAACACTTTCTCCTACCTCCTCTCACCCCACCAATCCTCCTCCTTCTTTCACGCCTACATCAAGGTGCCCCTCGTCAGGGACGGACTCTCTCTCTCTCTCTGTGAACCCCCAACTTCATAGTGATGACTTTCTACCCTGAAACCAGGACACTTGTAGTGCACAGGACAGTCTCCATTAGGGTGACTCTCTGTCCGGGTTTTGGTGGGACTGTCCTGGTTTGCACCTATATTCTCGGTGAAATACTTAATAGCATCCCCTTTCCCACTCAAAAACACCCCAGTCTGGATGATAAAATGAGATCACTCTACTTATTAAACCCACCTTTGCAAAAATCTCACCTCCTTAGCTGACAGTAAATGACTCAGTGATGGCAACTTTATCACATTCCTCTGTACCCATCTGCACTTGCTGCGCATTTGCCCATAGTAGCAGCTCAAATAACATTTGAAAATCAATTGGTCTTGTTATCTTTGACAATGGGTAGGCACAGGATATGTTTATCTTGCTTATAAACAGTCTACCCAACAGATAATTCTATTGGGAATTACCTAAACTATTCCCCACCACCCTCCCCCGCCCCCCCCCCCCCCCCACAGAGTCTGGCCCGAGTACTCATCCACACTCTTCCACAAGCACCATCTTTATTGTGCTCCTCATTCCCAGTGGGTGGGGCCAGGAGCTGGGCTCTCTTGCGCCTTCTAGAGCCCAGAACCGCACTTCTAGATTTTAAATGCTCTTACTGGGGGCTGTTCTGCAGCAAAATTGTAACAGTTTGTCATCAATGATGCTCATTCCTTCTTTTAGCACATCCACTCCCTCCTTCATTCACAAAACAATTAATCAGCATTTGTTATGTCCTAGCTACCATGCAAGGTGCTGGAGACACAAAAAACAGGCAGAGAGTCCTTCCCTGTAAGAACTTAGAACTTGGTGGCAAAGAAAGGCACTCAATCAGGATACTGCATAACATATGCTATTAAGAAATGCATCATGTGCTAGGGGAGCACACAGCAGAGAGTATCTAATTCTAATTAGTCTACTTGCATGAGTTGGGGAAGGTTTCACAGAAATGACATTTGAGCTGAGTGACCAAATAAAGAATTAGGAAGAAAAGGTACACCTGGAAGACAAATTGCAAGAAACATGTCCTGGAAACAGGAACTAATTAAGTATGCAAAAAAAAAACATGCCTGGCAAGGGAGCTGGAATGTGGAAGGGGAAAGGACAGTAAATATGGCTGGAAACATAGACTGGAGCCAGACAGAGCATCAGAAAACATGCTTGGAGTTTGGGGCTTTATCTCATAGGCAAAGAGAAACTAGCAAAGGTTTGTTAGAAAATAGTGCAACTAGATTTATGCTTCAGAAAGCTTGCCCTTGCAGAGAACACCACAATTCACATGCAGAAGGTTACAGGCTGTTTTCCTGTAAGGAGAGGTTGGATGGGGAAGCTGTGTTTGCCGAGTAAATATGCCATTTACACTTAGTGTATGTTTACATGGGATGGCTGGATATGAGTGGTAGTTCAATGGAGATTATGAAGATGCTAAAGTTTTCTCCACCAAATATTCATTCCACTCATCTGGTGCTCCTCATGGCCACTCTCTGTTACTGGTTGAATTTTGAGGGGAAAGCAGTGGTGATACAGAGGTGGGGGTAGGAGAAGATTGCAAGAAAGGAAAAGCAGCTTCTTCTAGCTTGAGCAACTGGATGGGAGAGTGATGCCACTAACAAAGTTGGAGAATACAGGAGACCCAGATTTTGGGGAAGTATAATGATGAGCTTGGATTTAGACATGTGACATTAGAAGTGTTGGTAGGAGTTACAGATGGAGGAATCTAATAGGTTATAGAATTATCAGTGTTAGAGACCAGGGAAAGACTTGTTCTGGAGCTAGAGCCTGGGGTGTTTTCAGCATATAGTACTCATTGGAACTATGGGAAGAAGGATGGATATCAAAATGAAATTCTTTTCATTGTAGGAGAGATACAATTAAGGTAAGCTGGGCAGGGGGACATCCATCGTGTCAACTTTGATCTGTTGGCAGTGTCTCCTTGGAGCCACCAAGAAAGATTCTAGGGCCACATTCAGACTCACAAGGCTGTTAGTAGAGTGAGAGAAGGTCTAGACATAGTGGCACCAATATCCTAGATTTAGGAGGTTGTGAGACCCAGCAGTGCAAACAAACAGCAAAAAGCACATCAGCGAGAAATGTTCAACAGGGCCAAGTGCCTCAGGAGATGACCCAGAATCAAGGGCTGGAGAAGGTAGGTGGAAGCTGGACTGTCTCAGTGATGGAGAGAGTTGAGGAGTAAACGGGAGGAGCTGAAATTACCTCAACAAGAGGAAGCTGAGGAAACCGTACCCCAGGAAATCCCCAGTCTTTCTTCCCATTCCTGCAATGTCTGCCCAGGGATCGCAGTGCTCCATCCCCACCCACCATTTTAATGAGTGCCCCCTTTTCTCACTCTCTCCCCCACACACCCCCACACCATGCCCGAAAGCTTAACTATCCTTTGATAACATTATGAAATAAATTAGGACTTCTCGGGCGCCTGCGTGGCTCAGTTGGCTGAGCGACTGCCTTCGGCTCAGGTCCTGATCCTGAAGTGCCGGGATCGAGTCCCGCTGGGGCTCCCTGCTCGGCGGGGAGTCTGCTTCTCCCTCTGACCCTCCCCCCTCTCATGCTCTCTCTCTCATTCTCTCTCTCAAATAAATAAGTAAAATCTTTAAAAAAAGAAAGAAAGAAATTAGGACTTTTCAAATTTGAAAGACCAAGGCCGAAAGGACATCTGTATACAAAAGGATGCAGTCATGCGAGCATGCGCGCTCTTCCGCTAAGAAAATAAATAAATAAAAGGGAAGGAACCAAAGGTGAAAAGGCCCCAGGCCTCTGCCCACCCTGGGGCGGAGCTTCGAAAGGACGGTGGGAGGGGGGCAGCCTTCTGGGTTCCAGCAGACCAGGTGAAATGCAACAAATGTGAAGACAGCCCTAAATTTCAAATTAAAGCTGCCTTTGATTGCAAATGTTTAAACTCATATTAAAGGAAAATGGCCATCGAGGGGATTGCTTCTGGAGCCAGGCTCTGCCTGAAGGAATGGGACTGTTCCCTCATTAGAATGAAAAAGGGACAGAGCTGTGATTGAAACCTCAAGGATTCCGCTCCCCGGCGGAGCTTGGGCCATTTTTTTTACGCTGCACTGACCCCTAGAGGTTCTCCCTTTCATTCAGAATGTGCTAGGCATCTGGCCCAGGGGGAAATTAAATCAATCAATCAATAAATAAATAAATGGGAAATGCGGCTCTACTTTCTTAAAATCAAAAGGGGTGTGGGGAGCAGGGGAAAAGAGGAAAAGGGGATCTCACTGCTAAGTGCCATCAATTAAAAGCGCCTTAATAGAAGCAAACTTTGTCAGGGCATTTCTCATGCTCCAAGCGCCGGCAGTTAAGCTTGCTGCAATGTTACACAGATTGGAAACAAGGGCTTGCATTTTAAACGTGCCTCTCCGGTTTCCTGCCCCATGTGGCAGCTGAGACCCCAGGCCAGCCGCCAGCCAATCCGGCTCCCGGTACCCTCCCGATACAGGGAGGCGGCGGAAAGTTGTATTCCTGCTCCGAGGACCGAGCGGCCCGGATGTCTGTCTGCACCACCAGCCTTGCTTCTCCCTTTGCCTCCTTTCCCTCTGAAAGGAGGTAGAGTCGCCCTAAGTCATTACCCGCGCTGTCATGGGGACGCGCGCGGCAGCGAAAAACTGTGGCGTGCCACACTCTCCCAAGAATCTTAACGACATACTTCCGGCAGCTGAAATTTTGATTTTTACCACGCAGGCCACCGGGGGGATCTGTCCCCATACGGAGGAAGAAGACAGGAAATCAAGCACATGGCACAACGGGGGAGCTGAGATGCTACGTCTGCAAGTCTGACTTTGGGGGCCGGTGGATTCTGAGGGTGCACTCCCGGGTTGCAGTAAGGGGTCAACCCCACTCAGGGCGGACAGTCCAAGTCGATCCGTCCAAAAGCGGCTGGGATATGGGCTCTAAAATTCAAATGATCCACAGTTTTGGTCAGGAAATCTATTAAGTGTCACAAATAGGGACAAAGGAGAAACGTAAGGGTCTTTGGACACAACAGTTCTAAAACTATTAAAGGGATAAATCTCTTTATCCCTATGAACTCTGGAAGAAGGATTTTAAGCCTGTATATATATGGGTGAATTTTTTTTTTCTTTTTAAAAATAAATACCTACAGGGGTTAGGGAAAATGAGATGGGGGAGGCGTGATTTATAGCCTAAACACTTAAGATTTGATACCAAAAATAAAAACATGGAATGTCATTAAACAACCCATATCCTGTGGCTAAACCAGTTGCCAGTTTCATGAAAATTACAGTTGTGCCTTCGACACTGTCCCAGACATGATTCATTTGGCATTTCAGGCTGCCTTTACTACTGATAATTCAGTAATTGATTGGGCAGTGATCTGGTTTGACGGGTGACTTAGCTGAAATAATTGGATTGACAATTTCCACAGATGAGGAGGTTACACACCATCTTTCGCCCATTAGGATCTCATGCATTTCCTTCAATAGATTCAAGAGCATCATAATTACTCACAAAATTTTCCAGCTTCCCACTGTAGTTGTCCCTCAGAAAGTATGCCAAGAAGCTAAGCAAAAGAAATACATAAATACGCAACCATTAACTGCATGTACCCACCTGACTGTTGGCAACCATTAGTCTGAGGCTCCCATTTTCCTTCACAGGGAATCCTGACAGTCAGTCCTAATACACATAGTACTGCTTGTACCTTCAAATACCTCTCTTTTTCCCCCCACACACTTGAGTTTCAAAGGAGTACCAGAGCAAACACTCCTACCAAGTTATAAAGCTTCCCAGTGACATTTATAATCTCTGAAAAACTGGGAGAATACAAATCTTTACAAATGACAAAAAGATGCGATTTATACTTACTTTCCTTTACCGTTTTGTTCATTAAGCACCTTTCATCCAAGCAAAGGAGGCATTTCTTCTTGCCCCATGGGGTTGGAGGGTAGAAGACAGAAGTAAAGCAATCAAGGACGGGTGTGAAAGCAGGTGCTGCAGGATAACTCCTGTTCCCAACTCAGCCCAGAAAGCTGACTACTCCTTTCATTGGATCTTTTGGCCTGGGAATGATAGAATGTTGTTGGTTCTCAACTTCAGGAGTTTCCTGGGTGAAATTCGAAATCAGGCCCATATGCAGAGGGCAAGGGGAGACGACAGACATGTCACCGCAGATCGGGAGGCGGCAGTTCGACAAGCAAGGGAAGTTACTACAGGAGGCGCATCTTGAGCTCCCCAAAACCAGCAGATCTCTGCACCGCCTCTTAAAATCTTCAGAGTTGACACAGAGGCCTCACCAGGGTTCTGCCACCACGTAGAGCATTCAGATGGTCTCAGCAACCCCTTACTCTCTCAAGGCTGCATCCCAGAAATGACTGCTCTTAGAATGTACATCCCAAGGACAGGGGAGAGGGCGAGACACCTCCCATTGCTCCAGGTGCAGCTAGAGGGTCAACCGCGGGTTACGTCCTCTCAATGACCTTCTCCAACAGGTTCATTTAAAGAAGCTCAATGACAACAGTATTGTTCTTCCAGAGTCTACAGAAAACTAAAAACTCTATTGAGAATGTCTTCCTTTTCCCTCCAAATGTTGGGTCCTTATAGAATGATTACGATGTGGTAGAAAGCCTGGTAGAGTTTTAAAGATTATTGTTTGTATTATGCAAGTGTTGATTGTTACTTAATTTAGGAGCAATTACCACTGCCCATACATCTGAGTCAAACAATTTAACTTAAATGAGGGATAGTAGTTGCTTGAATGTGTGATTGTAGAAACACATAACTATTGGCTAAATGGAGGCTGAGGATGTTAAAACGGCAAGTTGCCAAAAGAGACACATATGCACTGCAAAGGCTGTTGATCACTTTGAAATCCTTCCAATATAGATTTGGGGTAAAAATGTAAGTTATGTCAAGGGTTGTGAAGATAATTGATTCTCTGGATGCAAATACCATGGCTTGGCATCACAAGATTTGGGAAAAGAGAGTTAGTGGAAAGTAGTAGTTAGCATTCTTAAACGAGGCTACTTGGATTTGAATCCTGGCTCTGCTGGTAGCTAACTTTATGATCTAAGTCACTTAACCTCTGTGTGCCTCCATTTCCTCATCTATAAATATTACTGGGGCGCCTGGGTGGCTCAGTTGTTAAGTGTCTGCCTTCGGCTCAGGTCATGGTCCTGGGGTCCTGAGATCAAGCCCCACATCGGGCTCCCTGCTCTGCGGGAACCTGCTTCTCCCTCTCCCACTCCCCCTGCTTGTGTTCCCTCTCTCGCTGTGTCTCTGTCAAATAAATAAAATCTTTAAATAAATAAATAAATAAATATTACCCTCCTCGTAGTGTCCCTGTGAAGATTAACTGAGTTCATATTTGTGGAGCACTTATGACAGTGTTTGGTACGTTGTAAGGGCTGTGCAATGCTCTGTGTATGGAATACAAACACAATGGTGAAAGGTGCTTGTTATTTATTGGAAAAATATTTTGAGATGAACAACAACGTCTTTTCCATCAGCTATTAGATGCTAACATTTTTTTGTGCACTGTGAACTTTTTAAGAGTCTGATAGGAGCATGCTCATAACGCATGACAGTAAGCTTTGGCATAAAATTTCAGCATGTTTCTGGATCCAAGGTAGTCTGTGGGCTCTAGATAAGGAGGCTTGCATTAAACTGAAATCAGGTTTATGGTGAAAATATGGTGGCACAATGAACATTAATATAAATTCCAACAAATGTCAACGTCTAAGATGTGGTATCAGGTATTTAGGGTGTAAAGAACCAAATTACATCCCCCGCAAAATTCCCATGTTGAGTTCTAAATCCCAGTACCTCAGAATGTGACCTATTTAAAGAGAGGATCTTTAAAGAGGTAATTGAGTTAAAATGAGGTCTTTGGGGTAGATCCTAGTCCAATCTGACTGGTGCCCTTGTAAGAAGAAGAAATTTGGACTCGGACATGTAGAGGGGAAGATGACCACGTACAGGTCAAGGAGAGAGGCCTCAGGAGAAATCAAACCTATCAGCCTCTTGATCTGGATCCCAGCCTCCAGAACTGTAGGAAAATAAACTGTTGCATAAGCCCCCAGGGTCTGCGGCACTTTCTTTCAGCAGCCCTGGCAAACCAACACACAGGGTCATAGAAGCAGTGAGAACAACGGCCCAGGCCACACCAAAGAGCTGAGAGGGCTGCAAAAAAGAGGAAGGACATTTATTTCTTGACACTTTGATGTGGGGATATTGGAAAGAAGTGAAGAAAAACAGTTGCTATTATGAATTCTACAGAGACCTTGTTTCAAAATACCACCTCTTTTGAAATTCTTCCACTGTCACAATGGTGAGACCTTAGAAGAGTGTCCAAACAAGCCGGCAATAAATACAAAGCTTTCAGATCCAGATGGATTTAATTATGTGGTGAGAGAGAAAGACTTGAGAGGCAAGTGCATACAAGCACGGATGATGTGGATGTCGGTGTTGGGGTGGGGCGGGGGTTGGCGGGGGGAGGGGATGGGGGGCACTGTGGCTCTCCGGTGTCAAACACACCAGTCAGCCTTGGCCAGAGAGCCGAGATTGCATCTCCCTGTACAATACTTCTGCTGTCGCCATTCATAATTGAGGGTAATGGCAAGGCTGAGTCTGCAGGCGGATAGGACATGAATGTTAACACCAAATGTTGGTTCTAGGAAAATAATAGCCCCATTCTGTGAGCCAGCCCTGCCTGTTTTTCCCTCTCTTAGAGCAGATCCTGAGGTGCAGCTCCGCATGCTGTGGTAATGACTGATGAGAAAGAAGAGGGACGCCTAAGGAAGAGCCGCCTCATCATGGAAACAGTTGCCTTTGATCTAGCCCCGGCTAGGGTTACATACTAGCTCTGGGAAAGAATCAGGACAAGGTTATGGGAGAGCGAAAGCGTGGTAAATAGAACTTCCGAAGGGTTATCTTAGAAACTCAGCACTGACTTTCAACACCTGCTTCGTGGAGCACGTTTCATTTTAAGTACTTCACGGACATTGAGGAATGAGCTGGCAATGCTCATCTTAAGTTTTCTTGAATAAAAACAATTCAGAAGCTAGCTTGCATACATTTTTTTTTTTTGCTATTTTTAGAAAGAATGTAGCATTCAGAAAATATATGAAATTGATGACTTTTTCCCAAGAGTACAGAAAGTTCCCCATTTACCCTGCCTGGGTCATTACCTCAGTGTGGCCCATCTGAACGTGAGCTATCTTGACAGCCAGTAAAAAATGAAGGTAATGAGGCTGCCTCTCCAACCAAAAGCTAGGGAAAATGAAGCATTAAAGAAATAAAGTATGCCATTTCAGCAAAGATGCGAAATGCTGAAGAAGCAATATTTTCTAAAATATCTAAATGTGGCTTCTTTCAACATGGGACTAGTGAGCCTATTTCACTTTGGACTTTGACATAAGCCCTTTCTTTACAGTTTTCTTTATCATTCCCTGTTTTAAAACATATATATTTCTATTACAAGACCTATTTTCTCACTTTCTCATTCTTCTCTCATTCCCAGATCCTCTGCTCCCCTCAGACTCCCCACTTTCCACTTATTAGAAGTCATGTTATTTCTCTCAGTTCTGGGATTTTCACAAGGAAAGGTTGTTCTCTCACTTTCACAAAACCATTCCTTTCTAGAATCGTGGTGGTCCTTCGTGCTGTTCTTTCTGTGAATGTTCTTTTTGTCCCCACAGCCAGAAGGGACAGGGGCAGATGCTGTCCTGCATGCACTCTGGCACCTGGGCTCTGCCCTAGATCTGGTGTCCACCAGCTGAGGGGTCTTGCTGAAGGTCCTCTAGGACTCCGTCTTCTCATCTGCAAAATGGGGATAGTAACCCTTCTCTTGCGGGGGTATGGTGAATCTGGAATGTGATGAGATGTATGTCTGGCATTGTGGTTTATTATATACGAGATATCCTCTGGAAGTTCTGCTATGAATATAGCAATAATAACTGCTATGCTTTTTCCATGGAAATAAAAATAGTCTGTCATAGGAAACAAAGGCTCTATCCTGGAAGTATTTGATCCATGTCACTTCTCTCTGCACTAGCACAAAGTTTAAGGCGGGGGAGTGTCTAGTCATTGCAGAGATCAAACCACTTTTCTCGTGTGGCACCTTAATTAATGTGACCCCAAGAGTGACCCTGGGTTTATGCCCCATGGATCCTTTCCCCTTGTCATTTGTATCTTTACACAGAGTTCTAAAAGTAGTTGGATTGTTTGGAAGCACACCACTGGGTCAAAGGGTTAGCTATTTACTAAGTTTGCTAATCCAGCTAGCCAATTTTCTATTCTTTAACATCACCATAGAAGACCAAGTCAGATGTTAGCATTTTTTCTTTAGGAATTAACCAAAATCTGTCACCAATGCCATCCAACAAAACAAAGAAATGAGTCAGCCACCAAGGAAGGAAAGAAACTGAAAACTGGAATTTACAATAAGGAAGATGCTACAGTAACGTAAGTTCCTCATTTGACCAACACTGACCAAGATCTACCCGGAAAGTCGGCCTCTTCGCAAAGCTTCAGGAGGCTCACATGCTGATAAATGAGAAAGGCAACGTGCCCTTTTCCAGACAGATCAGCTGGATCTATTCGGTGCGTCAGCCGTATGGTAGATGTTGCAGCCAGAAAGCCCTCCTATCCATATTTGTTTAATGCTAGGCTAGCCAAAGAAATTCTCATCACTAAGGGTGAAAGAGCTTAGTGTCTTTCTCAAAAGACAAGAAATTATTCAAAATACTTTTAAAAAAAGATGTTAAAATGAATATCAGGATTGAGTTATGAATCCATAAGAATATCATTAAGATTATAGGGGCGCCTGGGTGGCTCAGCCATTAAGCGTCTGCCTTCAGCTCAGGTCATGGTCCCAGGGTCCTGGGATCGAGCCCCGCATCGAGCTCCCTGCTCAGGGGAGAGCCTGCTTCTCCCTCTCCCACTCCACCTGCTTGTATTCCCTCTCTCGCTGTCTCTCTCTGTCAAATAAATAAATAAAATCTTTAAAAAAAAAGATTATATGATAGGGTTTTCCTCTTCCACAAAGATTGTGATTACCACGCAAACAGCATTTCCACATTACACTGGATTAGGCCAGAGGACAAAGATGATATCTAACTCATGTGTTGCATTTGGAGAGCAGTCTGTATTTTCATTATTGTATCCAGTACAATCCTGAGCATATACATTAAGGTGAATGGATGCAACTCTCTGAAGAAAAATACAGAATGATTAAAAACAGTGATTGATTCGCATGTGTATCTGACTTACATTGAATTTAGAACTTCCTTATGCACAGAATACGAGGCTACTCTTTTGTTTGAGCCTCTCAACAATAAACAAATCCTTTAAGATGTGTTAAGATGTATTAAGCTATGTTGGGGCGCCTGGGTGGTTCAGTTGGTTAAGCGTCTGCTTTCAGCTTGAGTCATGATCCTGGGGTCCTGGAATCCAGCCCTGCCCAGCAGAGAGTCTGCTTCTCTCTCTCCCTCTGCTGCTCCCCCAGCTTGTGCTCTCTCTCTCTCTGTGTCAAATAAATAAATAATTTAATTAAATTTTAAAAAGATATATTAAGATTATCAAGTTTCATTAATTGAAACAGTGGAGTAATGCCCTTCAACAGATGAATGGATAACAATAGATAAACATCCATAGCAATAAAAAAATGAACCATGACTTATTCTCAAATGCGTTATGCTAAGTGAAGGAAGCTAGTCCCATAAAGCTATATAACATATGATCCCATTCATATGACATTCTAGAAAAGACAAAGACTACGGGGAATAGAGAACAGATCAGTAGCTGACAAGGGTCTATGGTAGGGAAGGGATTGACAGCTAAGGGGTAGCACAAGGTAATCTGGGAGGATGGTGGTGATAGAACTTTCCCCTATTAATTATGGTGGCAACATATGATTATTCATCAATCAACACTCATAGGCCTATAGATCAAAAAAGCTGAATTTTAGTGCATATGATTTTAGAAATAAATATTTAAAAAAAAACAGAATGTATGTAATCATTCAGGCATGCAGGAGTACTTAAGAATTCTCTACCCACCCACTCCCATTCACTTCTGGTGAGTAACATTTACCTGAAAGGCAAAATAAAATGCTCAGATATCTGCATAAACCCTTTTTTTTTTTAAGTCTCTTTCTTCACACCAAGGTTTTGGCACCACGGACATTTGTGGGTGCTGTTCTGTGCCTTGTAGGATTTTCAGCCGCATCCCTGTCCTCTGCTCATTTGATGTCAGTAGCAACTGCACCCTCTCCCTTCTTTGTGAGAACCACAAATGTTTCAACATTGCCATATGTCCTGGTGGAGAGAGCGGGGGAGGCGGGCAAAATTACTCCAGATTGAGAATCACTGCTTTAGACTAATGTTTAGAATTACTTTATAGAGTTGTATATGTCAAACTATGTATGGTATACTATATAGGCGATTTAGAGTTTTTGAGGGTAATTTTGACTATATATATTTTCACTTTCTTTGATGACTTTGGAACCTCAGGACTCCCCAGATATGGTAACTCCATTCTGAGTTGGTTTACCACTTTTACTAGAATCCTAAGTTTAGAATCAAAAAAACTCTAATATGATAGAGATGGATTATTTAAAAGGATGGATTTTTTAAAAGGTTTAAAGAGTATTAAAATAAAAGTAGGAAAGACCTATGACTATGTAATCGCTGCAATAATTATTATTGCTAAAGTTTAATGGAGATTATTACTTTTTCTTTCCAGGAGGCAAAGTGTTTGCAAGATTACTCAGTCTGAGGCCTTGTTGTTTATTCTTACACCATTTATTTGCTCCAGATTAAGGAAAAAGAAAGCAATTATGTCTTAATTATCTTATATAATTTGTGAAGAAAGAGCAGCAGACAGAGTCGCTTGCTTATTTTATGTGATGAGTGCAAGGAAGTATTCCTGTGTAGTAATAAAAGTTGAAAAATAAGGCTTTAGTGGAATGGCACTAAATGCTAATTGCTCTTTAAGTATGATCATTCTAGAATACCTAAATATTAACTTGATTATCAACAGAACTTTGCTCAAGGTCCTGGTAATAACCAAGTTAGTATCTGCTACCAAAATACTTATCACAAAGCCTATGGTAAAGAATTTGACCTTGATCAAAAAGGACTACGGGCACCTGGGTGGCTCAGTCAGCTAAGTGTCCAACTCTTGGTTTTGGCTCAGCTCATGATCTCAGGGTCATGAGATCAAGCGCCCCACCCCCACCCCCTGTTGGGCTCTGTGCTCAGTGCAGAGTCTGCTTGGGATTCTCCCCCTCTCCTTTCCCCTCTGCCCCTCACCCAACTCTCTCTCTCTCTCTCTTTCTCTCTCAAATAAATACATAATATTATCTTTAAAAGAGTTCCTATTAAAAAAAAAAAAGGACTAACAACGGCCTTCAGCTTGTGGGAGGTAATGTACGCCATACTTGATAGGAGTGTCTCTATCTTTAACTAAGGGTTTTAGCTGGGAGTGTCCACAGGTAAGCTGTGTAGACCAAGGACAAGAGTGTCATCTGAGGAATTCAGACCTGGTCCAAAAGAATAGAAACCCACTATAAATGTGACTCAGAACATCAGATAATCTAAAGGCATTTGAGAAAGACCCGGCAGCAATATTTAAAATGGCATGGGGCTGGAAAAGTTAGAGGCAGGGAGAGCAAATAGAAGTCACTGTAGTAACCTGGACAGGGTTAACAAAAGCCTGACATGAGTAACCTAAGAAAAATGATAATGAGAAAGAAGACTTGACAGAACTCCCGGTGACTAATTGAATATTAGCACGCAAAGCAAAGTCAAAATTTGGGCATGTACCAGTTAGCAATAGCTTAAAGAGAGAGAGAAAGAGATTGATTCATTCATTGCATGTTGGTATTATTGATTTAACAAAAAGCCCAGAAGAGGTATTATCAGAGCTGGTCCAAGAATTTAACATTATCAGAGCTGGTCCAAGAATTTAACATTATCACTGAGAATCTGGGCTCTTGCTGGTTTTCCAGTCCACCTTCCTGGCAGAGTTGGTTTTTCATCTTCATATTTGTCTCCTCAAGGTCACATGATAGTTGCTGAAGATCTAAGCATCAGATCTTAATTAGGAGCATAAGGGCCGCACCAGTACATCTGTGAATGGCTAGCGGGTTAACCAACCTTCTGTGCCTGCCACAGATGGTTAAATAAGGAAATGGAAAAGATAAGAGGTTTCCTTTTCTATTTGAGGATATGATCTAAATTTAGGTGTGGACATCTGAATTAACAAGAGAGCGCACTAAGTGGACATGTTTGTGAGAGTATAGATTGCTTCCTTTCACATTTATCTCTTCCCCAGATTCCTCCGTATCAGGTAGGGATCTCCCATCTCCCATTTCCTCTTGCCTCTCTACTGGTCTTTAAGGATATGGTGGTGGAGCCTACTGGATTTTATGTAAAAAAAAATAGAAGAACAAAGATTGTGACTATCCCCTAAATGAATTGAAAGTTCCAGGAAAGCGGAATGGGTTTTGAGCACTGAGTCCCTGTGTGTCCCCCGAGCCGAGTGTTAGGTGACTAATCCATCCCTTCTCATACCAGCTTCAGGAAAACTCAAATCTGCTTTGCTCCAAGGCAGCACCACAGTTTATAAAAATAACTGTTACAGCTATACAGCTCTGGTTTTCTCACTTGTAACATTATACTGAGTGACTATGTTTTGGGGGAAGCAGGGGAGGGAAAGAAAGATTTTCAAAGAAGGCATTCATGCCAGCCATAAACAGCATTTTCTACCATGTTGCCATTTGTATCTTTCTCCTTAAGTTTCCAAATGTTTCTATTTTCACACAACTAGCTATTGTTGGGTCCCAGGGCTTTCAGTATAAATTATGCTGCGATTAACAAGGCACTGGGACAGCTCATCATCTATCTCCCCCCCACCCCCCATCGCCCAACACACAAAACTCCCCGCTTTGGTTCTCTCTTGGTCCAAGGAGTATTTGTCCAGTCATCAAAATTCACAGTAGCTCCTCAAAAAGCAGATTCTAGTCCCCCAAAAAGTCACTAGGCTTGTTTTGAGGGAAGGGGTTGCTACCACTTGTAAAATGCTTACCATATATCAGGCACTGTGATACATATTCTCTATGGAGAATTTTACAGGAGCTAGGGGCATGTTATCACAAACCTTTGCATCCAATGGCAGGAGGAGGTTCCTTGACTCCAGGGGTGCATGAAGCCCAGATGAAGAGTCCCACACTGAGGTAGTGGTCTCAAAACTCCTTTAATAATAAACCCTTTCTGGGGCAACTGGGTGGCCCAGTGGGTTAAGCGTCTGCCTTCGACTCAGGTCCTGATCTCAGGGTCCTGGGATCGAGCTCCTTGCTCAGCAGGGAATCTGCTTTTCCCTCTGCCTGCCGCACCCCCTGCTTGTGCTCTCTCTCTCTCTGACAAATAAATAAAATATTTTTTTAAAAAATTAAATAATAAACCCCTTTCTGGGGCGCCTGGGTGGCTCAGTCCATTAAGCATCTGACAGTTGGTTTCAGTTCAGGTCATAATCTCATGGGTCATGATCTCATGGGTTATGGGATCGAGGCCTGCATAGGGCCCCCCCACTCAGTGGGGAGTCTGCTTGAAATTCTCTCCCTCTGCCCCTCCCCACCTCGCACACTCTCTCTCTCCAAAATAAATAAGTCTTTAAAAAAATAATAATCCCTTTCAAAAACAAAAGCATATATCCCAATTATTTTCGGGTATTTACTTATAAATTACATACATGTACTACTCTACTAATACATTATGCATATAATAAAACACTCAAAAACTTAAATCTCAAAAGGATGAGATACAAACAAATAACAAAAGGTCAGATATTTTTCCCACCCCTGGTGAATGCTTTTATTCATGCCCAAGATGCATGTTGTAGACACCCCCCACTTCAAAGCCCCTTTCCCCAGGGCCTACGGTCCAGTTGCATCTTGCTGCTGGACTTCTCACAGCATCAAGCTTATGAAGCAAAAAGCTGAACGTACTAGAGCAGAAGGAAAATGCTAACCCCCCCGAGAAAAATAACTCCCAACATTCTGTGACTAAGTAAGAAACTGCACCTGTTCCCACCTCCTATAAAAGAGAATTAATCCTAGTAAAGATTGCTCAGCAGAAGAGATCAATGGAAAAGCTTTGACTGTTCCCACATAAAAGAAGCAGGTTTCCTATAAAAAAGCACTCTGCCCTATATAAGCTTTCAGGCCAGAGTCACACTGTACTTAATAAACCAAACTGTGTTGTTCTCTGTTACAGAAAGAAATGCAGCTTGAAACCCAAGTGAGGAAGAGCATTGGAAGGTTGCAGGGCATTCTAGAAACAGAAGACCTCTGCATACTAGTTCCCTTCTCTGCACCTTTCTGGCCTGAGTAAGTCATTTAACTTGTCTGCTTCTTAGACTCCTCAACTCTTAAATGGGGATAACATGTGCGTATAACATACCTTAAATGTAAGTTAAAATTCAAACATGACATTAATGGGGGTGAAAGTGTTCTATAAATTATGAGATGCTATAGAAAAGAAATAAAAACTTCTGTCTCGGGGTGCCTGGGTGGCTCAGTCGTTAAGCGTCTGCCTCTGGCTCAGGTCACGGGTCCTGGGATTGACCCCTGCGTTGGGCTCCCTGCTCAGTGGGAAGCCTCCTTCTTCCTCTTCCACTCCCCCTGCTTGTGTTCCCTCTCTCGCTGTCTCTCTCTGTCAAATAAATAAAATCTTTTTTTTTTAAAGATTTTATTTATTTATTTGACACAGACAGAGCTAGAGAGCAAGCACAAGCAGGGGGAAGTGGCAGGCAGGGCTGGGCAGGGAGCCTGTCGCGGGACTCGATCCCAGGACCACAGGATCATGACCTGAGCCGAAGGCAGACGCTTAACGACTAAGCCACCCAGGCGCCCCAAATAAACAAAATCTTGAAAACAAAACAAAACTTCTGTCTTTCTGCAATAAAAACAAAAGCTGAGTAACTGACAAAGTAACTTACATATGATAGGCCCTTCTAGAGAAATCAGTGTGTAACTTAAATTTTTGCGGCCCACGCCAGACCCTCTGAGACATACGGATGATAGCTCACTGTTCCAGTTCCCAATCCCACAGCCATTCCCAGCAAATCCTATTGGGACTACCTGATGGAACTGCCGTTGTGGACCTGCAACTTCAGTAGGGGCCCGTGGAGTGTATTTTGTACAGAGGTCACATCCGCATCCCCGAAGTGAAGGCAGGCGGGATGGGGAATCTGTGACAGCTCTGGCTGTCGAGGGGCGTTGAGGCTACGGCCTCACAAGGTCCAGTGTGGCCTCCCTCTGCTTCTGTGGAGAAGCTTCCAGTCCTTTCTGCCCAGCAGACATACCCGCCTGTGATGGAGCAACTGCCCCAGCAAATGAAAGTAAGGTCACTGAATAAGCTCCGAAAGCTCTGGAGACCTAAACCCCAGTCTAAATCCCCTTGTGTCCAGGAAGCATGGGCCAGAGAAGTCCTTCATGGATTAAGTCATTGAAGATGACTTACACAAACATTTTTAAAGCTTCAAAATTTATTGCTGTACATTTTCGCATAGCATTTACTATGGAAATACTAATAGTGCAAATATTTGTTTTGGACTTTGTAGCATTTGAGAGATCACAAAGCATTTTGATATCGTTTGCAATCATTTATGAAGATCTATATTATTCAACTTATCTTTAAAATTCAAACAAGTAATCTTATATTCAGAGAGATTACATAATGCTTTCTAGATCTCTTTTCTAGAACAAAGAAATACACTGGAAGCCACCAGGGGCATTCCTTTCCTTGATAATACATACGTCTCGCAACACCTGTCCAACTGCAAGACTCTTTGTTCATTGACAAATTCATTCAACAAATATTTATTGACAAAACTGTTATGTGCTGGGCACTGTGCTAGGCTCTGGGGACATTAAGATGAAAAGATGCAATCTCTGCTTTCACGGTGCTTACAGTCTAAAAGTAGAAACAGACATGCAAACAAATTTACAATACAATACAGTAAAGTGCTTCCATGGAGGTATTTACAAAGTGCAGTGGGAACTTGGAAGAGGGAAGAACATCTGCCTGGAGAAATCAGGGACAGCTTCACAGAGGAGGTAGCCACTGAGCTGAGACTTGACCAGTAACCAGGAATTTGCCATGTAGACAGGCAGGCAAAGGAAATGACAGGTGCTAAGACACAGAGGCCCAAGGAGCACTTCGAAGGACCAAGTAATGCGGTTTTTCTTGAGCTGAAGCTACAATGGGGAGAGTGGCAGGATGAGCCAGACAAATAGGCGGGTATCAGATCATGAAGAGCCTTTTGATCATTCATCCATTTATTCAACAAACATTTATTAAGTGCTTACTATGTGCCAGGCACTAGGCTAAGTGCTGGGGTTGTAACAGGGAACAAGACAGACACATCCTCGCTCTCGTGGAGCTTACATTCTAGTAGAGAGATAGACAAAAAGTTAACAAATAAATACAGATTTAGAAGATTTCTACAAAGGAAATAAACAGAGTGCTGAGGCAGGAAATGAGTATTATGGGGGGTGGAGAGTAGTTACAGTTATTAGAAAATGCCTCTCGGAAGTGACATAAAACAGACACCTGCAGGGGTTATAACAATAGCAAGCCCCAACGGGAGCACTCACTATGCACTAGGCACTGTGCTAAACACTTTATAAACAGTATCTCACTTAGTCCTCACGACGACTCTATGAGGTAGGTATTATTATTCCTATTTCACTGAGGAGGAACAGGCTCAAAGAGATTAAGTAACCTGACAAGTCACACAAATGGCAAAATCAGGGTTCAAACACAGGTTTTCTTCATTGGAAAGTGCTCACTCTTAAAATATTATTCTTAAAATAATTCTTAAAAATTACAGAGAGAAGTGAGAAATTTTGAGTATGGAAATGATATGGTCACATTTGCTTTGAGGACCATAAGGAAGGAAGGAAGGAAGGAAGGAAGGAAGGAAGGAAGGAAGGAAGGAAGGAAGGAAGGAAGGAAGGAAGTTAGCCACTGAAAGTCCAGAGGAGAGGAAAGGAGCTTGTAGGAAGGCAGTGGGTTGCAGGAATAGAGAAGAGGTATGGATGTGAGAAGTGCATTTAGTAGTTCTAACAGGACTGATGGAACAGTGGAGGCAAGGGAAAGAGTGGCATCTGGGATCACTCATGGGCATCTGCCTTGAGCAATTGGGTCAGATGACTTGCTTTTACCCTAGTTAGGGGATGCAAGATGATGATAGATTTGGGGGCTAAGATAATGAATTTAATTCTGGACATGTCGTCCTGTGGGTATCTTGGGAACACCTGGATTTATGGGATGGTCCCAGTTGGACACCATGTAATGGCTTTCATACCTTGTTCTCTACCTGAGCAAAGGATATAGGAACAAAAATCAAAGTTGTATATGTGTGTACATTGTGTTTTTGCTTTTACAAAAGCTGTTTATAAAAGCATGTCTATCTTGGATAGCTTTGTAAAAAGAACATATGATCACCAAGGTGAAGTTACCCCAAGCCTGATTACAAAAGAGAACTCATGGACTTGGGGGAGTCTAAGAAAAGCCTTTGGACATCCATTCTAAGTAGTCACACCAGTTTTTAAAAAGAAATCAATATTAACTTCCCACTGCCAGCCCCACTGGGGCAGTTTGATGGGCCCAGAGCAGGCCTCCTAGGCCAATCGTCTGCTCAGAGTCTGCAAGCACCCCACCTCATTTGCCAGCGAGACCACTCGGAGGATACTAGTGGCCTAAGGCCCAAAGACCCAGGTTGGACGTAAATCAGGAATTCCAAAAAGGTGTTATTTACGTAGTTTGGCATAAGATCCAGAGAGACAAGAGTGCCAACCTAGCCAGTTGTATTGCTTTGACTATTTTCTTTCCCTTCCTCAGGAATGGGAAGGGTGCTGGAGGTAGCCGTAATAAAATGTACAGGTGACATTTACATGGAATTGGTCACACTGGTGACCACATCATTTCTGGGTCTAATTTTAAAAGAACTCAGAGTGAAGAAGTACATAAACCCTTCCCATAGAAAGATACTATTTCTCAAAATGTGTTTAAATTTGCTTATGAACACTCCCCCTCCTTTCCTTGGCATCAGATTAACTTAAGTATGTTTTGATTTTAAAACTCATTTAATAATGTTGTGCCAGTTTTAGTCATTAGGTATCAAGGAATTTAAGTGGGAATGAAGTTACACTTAAGAGTTTCAACAACGACAACAAAACGTTAATACTGTGGAGGCTGGGTACTGATGAGTAGTATTACAATCTGGCTCATGAAGCAACTCTGTCTAGAAAGCTGCCTCTTTCTGTGGCAAGGGGTCTAAGCTGCACCTGTTAACTCAGTAGGGCCAGTGGACATTAGAAAATGCAAAGTGTCCTAGAAAAAAACGACAGACATGGACCTTCCAGTACCATCTGAAGGGTACTTATGTACCTCACTCATGCCCAAGGGAAGAAAACGCTTTATTTTTATAAAACTAACAAACGTACTAGTCACGGGCAAGGAAAAAAAACATCACACATGCTAGATGGCAACTTAGAATTCGCTTTCCGGAGGCGAACTGCAAATGGATGAGCTATTCTCCACCACCTCCATTTGAAACCTAAGGCCCAGGGATCACAGCTGACTGTAAATCAGGAATCCTGGGGGGAGGGTGGGGGAGGGGGGAATGGGGGGGTGGCTATTTATTATGTGTGCTCTTTAACAGAAAGAGTTCCAATCAGTCTGTGAATATAATCATTTATTTGTCTTTACAGTGATGATGGAAGAATGTACAGGTGTCCTCTTTCAATAAAGTATAAAAATCTGTTTATATACAGTGAAGTCACAATAATCTTTAATTGGGAGATTTATTTGGTACTCCTGATCGGTTCATATTAAAACGGGGGGGAAAACAAATATTTCACGTTAAGTGCTACATTTCCAGTAGATTGCACCTGGCATCAAAAGCTCAGCTTCATCTTAAGGGTCCTGCTTGATATTACAAAAGTCTAATTTTAAGTCCTAGGACTCAAAATAAACATCATTTTTTGAATAATAGATATATACATCAAAAATACATCTAAAAAGGCATTGGTTAGCGCTATTAAAAAGCTCTATGTGCTCGGGTACATTTTTTTCTTACAGGCAAAACCCAGTGGAAACGCTTTTTGTTCAATTCTAGAAATTTGCTCTTGGGGAAAGTTGGTCGAAAGTTACCTGTAAGGAAAAACAAACAAACTTAAGTAGTGTGATGATTTCTCAGGTGAGGTCAGCAGAACTTTAAAAAGTAGTTAGAAGCTTAATTTTACTTAGAACCACATTTTTAAAGCCTTAATATTTAGTTACGACACTTTGTACATAAAAAAAATGTTCAACATATCCCCTCATTATTTCAAGTGCTTTAATAATAAATTTATACTCATTTCATTTTCAGAGAAATCGTATGGACAGCTTTGTATGCTAACACAAATATCTTCTATCTATAATTAAACCTGCACAAAAAGAGAAATCATAGGGCATACAAATAAAAAAGAAAACCGTAATAGACACAGACAAACCCAAACATTTTTGAGAAAATTTAGGAAAACATCTACTAACCACGATTTATTTTACTTCGGAGCATTTATGAGTGACAGGCACTGAAGCTTTCTCATTATTTAACCTGGTTGAAGTGATACGGTGCAATTGCAGACAGAACTATTTATATCTCTGATCCTGTATCTCATTTGTAGCTAAATATTTTGACACCTTTGTTTTTACAGTTTTCTTCTTGCAAACACTCTTAAAATTTTGATAACCTGGGTACCCCTCTATGATTGTAAAATTTTAACTAACACAGTAAATCTCAACCTGTTATTGAGGACATACATAAAACAAATAAATTAAGGCCCACGTTGCTAATAAGGAACGTGAGAGAGAGCCATTGCATGACGAGGCTGACAGAACCAAACGGAACCACGTGGTATCAGTTCCATCTCTCACTAGCCATATGAAGTTGGCCATGGCCTACCCTTTGGTCAAGCCAAGTCCTGTCTATTCTACAGGTTATTATGAACACTTAATTAAGTCAAACGGCAGTGCTCTGGTTTAGACTTTAGGTGTAAAGTGAGTCAATTAGGCAAATTTAATTTTGATAACTGAGAAGTGCTTCTAATTCTTCCACAACCTTCAAGTCTACTAGCCTGGTCTAATAATACCATTCTCAAGTTTAGAATGTGATACACATACTATGAATCTCTCTCTACCCAACATGCCAAAATAATGGCCATTTTAAGTATATATTAAAACTCCAGGGCGCCTGGGTGGCTCAGTTGGTTGGGCGACTGCCTTCGGCTCAGGTCGTGATCCTGGAGTCCCGGGATCGAGTCCTGCATCGGGCTCCCTGCTCAGCAGGGAGTCTGCTTCTCCCTCTGACCCTCTTCCCTCTCGTGCTCTCTATCTCTCATTCTCTCTCTCTCAAATAAATAAATAAAATCTTTAAAAAAACAAAAACAAAACTCTAATCACTCCATGTTAGTGAGTTTGTTCCCACCTGTTACCACATTTGTGCCAGGCAGTGAGCAATGCCGGCTTTTAGATGAGCAAAGTGCCTAGTCCCTGAAACCCAGGCTTGCTCACATAAATTAGGGTGCTGCCTTGATATCCATCTGCAAAGCAATCTGTGAAGTAAGCAAGGGTCTAGTGAAACCTCAGTTAAATGATCCTTGATTATCTTAAACTGTTTTCAGGAGAAAAGTCTGAGAAACAACAAAAAGCTAAAAAGCTCTGAAAAGAGAAGGGTCTCCCTAGAGTCGCTTCCGCAGCAGCACAGACACAGCCCCCCCCCCACCCCGATGGCTAGCCCGCGCCCCAGGGACAGCGAGGCTGAAGCCCCCCGACTGAAGAAACACGCTTCAGGTTTCCCCCCGAAGGACCTGACACAGAGCAAGCACACTCGTCAGAGCCCATAAAACACACCCTTGCCAGAGTAGAAACCAAGATTCGAGATCAACATGGCGCCTTCCTGTGCTCAATAAGGGGGAAAAAAAAACTTAAAATAGCACTGAACTGGACTCCAACAGTTCTGTGTGTTCAGGAAATGGTCACCAAATGGTGATGCTGTCACTGAATATATAATGTGAGGCATTCAAATTATTACCTAGTTTCTTATCCCTGCAGCATGAGCCGCTCCCTGAACTCCCACAAAGGCACTGATGGGGAGGGACGGTTGTGTGAACCATGAACTCAGCCTCCCCGCACACAGTACCCTGTCTGTGCCTGTACCAAACAGGCCCCTGGCCGTCCCCTCCGTGGCTCCAGTGAAAAACTGGAGTCATCCCGGCCACTCTCTCCATCACTTCTAATCAGTCACCTGATCAACTCGATTCTATCTCCAAATACATCTCCAATGGACCTTTGCTTTACCTCTTTTTCTCTGCACTCACTGCCAACACCCCTGTGAAGCCACTGTCCCTCTCGCTGCCAAACTATAACGGCCTCCTCAGTGGTCACCCCGCTTCCAGGCTCTCCCTGCCCCCATCCTCTGTCTCAGGGGGCAGCTGCAAGGATCTTATAAATAAGCACATCTGATCACCTTCCTCAGCCTTCAGTGGATTCCCACTGGCTTTGATGTTAACCAGTAACCCACAAGGCTCAGCATGATTAGATTTACCTCTCCACACTTTCTCCCAACCCTCCCCAGATTACATTCCAACTGTGAAGATCTCTTCTTTGTTCCCTAAAGACAGCAACTTCTCCTTGCTGTTTCTTTTGATGGGAACACTTTTTACCCAAACTTTGGCCTACTGCTGCTTGCCCTCAAGGCTCCACCTAAATGTCACCTCCTCAGAGAGGCTGTGGACACCCTTCACATCATATCTGCTCCCCTCTCCGGGCACTTCTGCTTTTCCTTTGTAGCACTTATCACAGTTGGCAATTATGGAGTTAGTGAGCATCTGGCCAATAGAACTATACGGTAAGTTCTGTGAGCACAGGGCCTGTGTGACCGTGCCACCACTGTGTCCCCAGGACTAGCACTGAATGCAAGAATGACTAGTGGGATGAGGGGCAGGTCCCCAGACTGAAAGGGACAGGGAAGACAGGTTCCAAAACAACTAGGAGTTAGGACTCTAACTCACTCTGTTCGTTCTCTATTTCTCTTTCTCTCCCTGAGGCCCCTCAGTTTTGGCTTCAAAGGACACAAATAAATAATCGGCTTATGTGGGGCACAGAGTAAGACAAGACCTGCCAAAACAAAGCAGGATGGCAGTTGGAAAGCAAGGTGCTGCACGAGCCCTTGGGGACTTGACCACAACCACCTAAAGAGAAAATAGAGCCATCAGGACAGAGCCTATGACACTCATGTGAGTTCACAATAGGGTCCAAGTTTGTATGTGGTAAAGTATTTATTGTCTTATAAAATGCCCTTCCCATTCTTTCTGCATCAAGCCCGTGCTAGAGAGAACCTAGAAAAAGAAAGGGACTTTGCCTACTTTACAGCCGTAACTTTAAAGAGGGGACAACAGACGCCAGAAAGACAGCGTGGTGGGGATGACAGGCACCTTCATCTCCTGCAGCCACCTCCCCCTACCTGGCAGAGTCCTTTTTCTCTTCCCCTGATTGTTTCTAAGGACACCTTGCAGGTTTTCCACCTGGCACTAAAGAAGGAGGTTAGATCCCTTGCAAGTGGCTGCAGGGCTGCGAATGTCTTCACATCAACAGAACCAAAGGGCAGAATTCCCAAATAGAGAGGAAACCAAACAACAGTACCTGCCCAGCTCTTCAGTGGAGAAGCTATTTTATATTCTGCTGAGGCAGGCGACCGAGGGCAAAAGCAAGAAAACAAAACACCTTCAGCTGCAAGTCTCTCCCTCTCTGCTCTCAGTTTACCTGATCATATTCTTAGGCTTCATCTCCACTGTCCATTTCCAGATCCATCTCTTCTGTATCAGCAGCTCGTGACAAGATGTCTGCCATCAGTGCTTCTTCCAATTTTTTGCGTACTTGCTGTACTCGCTCCTCCTGTTTCCTTTTACAAAAGAGTAAACATACACTGATAATCTGGCAAGTAAGGGAAGCGTGCCGCTGGTACTACAGTCTATCTTCAGTTCAAAATCATGAAAATTCCTGAGAAGAATACATTTCCTTCTCCTGAGACTTTGCAAGACTTTCTCCTATGCCCAAAAAACCAAACTGCACAGGAGGTGAGCCTTGCCAAAAACAGGAATATTCAGACAGGCAGGTATCCCACACCTCTCAGAGAATTCTGGTAGGAGTAGATTTATCTCAGTGACTTTTTCTTCAACTTCAAAAATTTCAAGTACGTAAAGATTTGGGGTTTTTGCTCTAAAGGATATTAGAAATAACTTGAAAGCAGGGATAAAAGAAAGAAGTTATATGGAAAATAAAGAAGAGATTTTTTTCAACGAAGCAGAGAGATGGACGAAGTGGGGGCATGATTGAGTTTGGCATTCTATGGCTATGTTGGGGAAAGACAGACAGAGCTCTCTCCCAGGTTCCCAGTCGTGCTGGCAGCCAGCCATCCTGGAGAAGCCAAGACCACATGATCCTATGTCCCAAGGAGAGAAACTGAACAGCATCTCTTTGAGATGAGCGGAGTAGTTAAGAACATGCCACAAGTTTCTGTCTTGGGGACTGCAGTGGAACCTCAAAAGTGAAAGTTAATAATGCCAAGTCATTAAAAAAAAAAAAAAGGTTCTGAACCATTTGATGGGAAACAAAGCACAGGAAAAAAAGTCTACTGGTATGTACTTTAAGTTTAAAAATCAGAAAAAAATTCAGAGTCGCTCCCAGACAGTACAAGAGAGGGATTCCTAAAATAGTTCTAATGAGCCAAGATGGTAAATAGCAATTCATATCCAGAGCCAAGGGGGGAGGCCAAGAAGAAACACAAGAGAAGGGAGAACACGGGAACGTAAGAGTCTTAGATAAAAACAAGAAAGGGAAAGAAGCAGAGGTACAGGCGGAAGGGTTACCCCTGGCTAGAAAGCGGGACAAATCGCCTCTTGAGACCAGAGGAAAGGCGGACAGGATGGATGTAGAGTGGGAAACGGAACAGCCCAGTGACAAATAAGAGACACAACAGGGAATACTGAGGGCTCCAAAGTGGGGGAAAAAAGTCATTTTCTCTAGCAATATTGAGGAAAACAGAGCGCAGCACTGCCTCGAACCTGGGAACACGGAACAGTGGGAGGGCAACATTCTGGAAGTCGATGCTGAGATTCACTGAGTATGTACTTCTTGTGTCCTCAGCCACTTGTAAAGTTACATTTACTAGATTCCAGCCGATCTGTGTATCTCATGAGACCATATCCAAGATGAGAAGCTAACATAAGTTGTAGAGCCACAAAAACGTTTGATGTCTTTACCAAAGTCCAAAACAGCACAAGGAGTTAAAACGTATAGGCTTCCACTCTTCAACAAAGAGGGGGGCCGTCATGGAGTAGTCTAGCCTCTGTCATATTAAAAGAACCTGGAGATGAACAGATTTTCATGTCGCTGGACCAGGGTCAAGAACACATTGTTTATTTCTTACATAGTTAGTCTTGCCTCTGGCCTCATGACTCAAGGTCTATGACAAATGGCATATCAGTCTCATGAGCAATCTCACTCCTGATAAGAGAGTATGAGAATCTGCACAAGTGCCCTAGAGTAATCCCGTTAGGAAAAAAAGAGAGCAAATGGTGCTTTTGGCTAGAGAGGTATGTCCTAAAACTCTAAAGTTTGCCTTGATTCTCATTTGTACTTCCCATACTTATGGAACCTGAAATTAAAGCATTTGCCCATCGGGGCAGGCAGAATTCTAACCTTCCTGGCCCTGGATAGACTCCTTGTATAATTCCCTCCCCTCAAGAGCAGGCAGAACTGGTGAATGGACTGGGAGGTCCCTCCATGACAAGGTTACTGATCAATGGACCTTGAGTTAATCAAAAGAGGTTACCCCAGAGAGCCTGACCTAATAAGAAAAACTCTTAAAAGGGGCTATGTCCTTCCTGAAAGAAGTTGGAGAGGGAATGTGGAGGAGACCTCAGGGCAAAGAACTGCTATGCGCCTCTAAAGGCTGGGAACCGCCCTATCCCACATCCAGCAAGATACCCAGAGGCCCCCAGTCCTACAACTAAAAGGAAACGAATTCTGCAACAATCAAAAGAGCTTTAAAGAGTACCCTATGCTCCAGAAGGGAATGCAGTCCAACTGACACTTTGGTTTCAGCCTCGTAAGACCCTGGGAAAAGAATCCAGTGGTGTCTGGCCCCGGCTTCCCGCCTATGGAATTGTGAGTGGTTGGGTGTTGCTTTAGGCTGTTAAGTTTGTGAGAACTTGTTACTTGTATTAAAAAACGAATATAGGGGCACCTGGGTGGCTCAGACGGACTCTTAATTTCAGCTCAGATCTTAATCTTGGGTTGTGAGACCGAGCCCCACCTCTGGCTCCCAGCTTAGCAGGGAGTCTGCTCTGGATTCTCTCCCTCTCCCTCTACCCCTCCCGTTTGCTTGTGCATGCAAGAGTGTGTGCGCACACTTTATCTCTCTCTCTAAAATAAATAAATCTAAAAAACAAAAACAAATACAGGGGGTGCCTACGTGGCCCAGTCTGTTAAGAGGCTGACTCCATCTCAGCTTAGATCCTGATCTCAGGATCATGAGTCCAAGCCCCACCTTGGGCTCCATGCTGAGCATGGAGACTACTTTAAAAAACCCCAAATACATCTATGGATGAAAATATTATCAAATATGCTGAAAAATATATATACTTAATACTGAGATCTTTAGTTGAAGGTTTAATACAAACAGAATATTGGCTGCACAATTACAGAAAGGGTAACAATTCCATTTGCAGTAATTTTTATTTTGAACCTGCACTAATTCAACAAGAAATGTTTGCTTAATAATTTCTGTTATGACAATTAAATCAAATGGACAATTTGTTAAACAAGTTTACCCTAAAAGGAAATCATGCAGATCTGGCTTTGAGATATTTTCCTCTACTATCAAAAGATCTGCTGTTGAAGCCATCAGCATTCCCATGACATCACTCAGAAGCCCTCAGTCAACACCCATGATGACCTGGCAGACCCCCTGCTGATTAACTGGGTATTCATTCCAAGACAGGTAAGAACTTGTCTCCAGAGGACTTTCCTTCCTCGAGGTTAAGAATAAGCCAAAGAGCAAGCTGATTCCTCCCCTTGATTTTACATTTTTTCCTTAAAAATAAAACTGATCATAAATTCCATACAATCAATACACATGAATACAACTTTGAGCCATGTTACATCTTTGCGAAAGGAACTACTTTAAAACCCAGGAAGGGCTTTCCAATTACAAACCTAGCTAGACTCATTCATTTAAAAACATTTTCATGCCAACTTTTTATGGATTTAGAAAAAAATGCAAATATAAAACATATTTTAAAATTATGATTCAAAAGTGCCACCTGCTGGTTTTGTCTAGGAATAATACTCCAGTAAAACTTGATTTAACATTCAGAGGGTAGAAATAGTGAAGTATACACACTGTCCTATTTTTAAAGAAAATACAATACACTACAGTCTCATTATAAGGTAATGATACTCAAGTTCATTAATCCCATATAAGGATTTCTTTCTGGTCTTAATATCTGAAATAGTTTGCTTCTTTCGAGCAATGGTTTGCTTATATTTTTCTAGGCATTATCAGAGTTGTATGTTTTCTTTTCACTATTTGCTACTAAAAACCAAATCTGTGGCCCAGTCTTAGAAAGCAAAAGATGTTAAGAGATGTAGCTCGTGTCCTCTCCTTACTCCTGACTCTGCTTTATTGCTTTATGCTTTACCCTTTGCTATTTGCTTCTCATCTGGCTTTAATGTGTGTGTGCGCGCGCGTCTGTGCGCGCGCGCTCATGTGTGTGTCTTTGAAGCCACCTTAAATCTTTACTTAAAGCAAGATGAAGCAGAGATAAATAAATCTCTAAACTGAGCTTAAGAGAGTCAACATAATCGAGATAAGCAAACTGAACTCTAAAAACACAGCTCAGCTTAAAACAGCATGGTTGTGATCTGCTTTAAAGAGAGATTGGTTTGCAGACAAACCAATGCAGGAAGCAGTCACAAAAGGCATCACTGAATGAAAGGGATTCTTTAGAGCAGAAAGGCAGAGAACGCCAAAGCTTAAAGACACTCAGTAACAATGTGGACAGAGTACAACTGATGGGTCCTTCAGATACAACCATGATACCTCCTCCTTTTTCCAAGCATGTATCTGTTTTATTTTATCTTTTTTTAAAGATTTTATTTATGTATTTGACAAAGAGAGACACAGCGAGAGAGGGAACACAAGCAGGGGGAGTGGGAGAGGGAGAAGCAGACTTCCTGAGCAGCAGGGAGCCCGATGCGGGGCTCGATCCCAGGACCCTGGGATCATGACCTGAGCCGAAGGCAGACGCTCAACGACTGAGCCACCCAGGCGCCCTGCATGTATCTGTTTTAAACGTTCTATAACACCTTCTGTTAATTTCACAAAAGATCTGTTAAAAAAAAAAGTGTAACTTACTGACTGATGTATCACTTACTAGATGTGGCACAGAAAGGAAGAGGCAGTATACAACGTATCCAATGGAATGAACAGGTTTTTGAAGTTCCGTTAAACCGCCTTACCTAATGTCTTCGTCTGTGACAATGAAAGCCTTGCAGAGGGGTTGAGAGGTGTTCAGCCAAACAGCCGGGTTCTTTTCCACAGCGGCCGAGGAAACCTGCCCTGTGATTGGTGCAGAGCTCGTGTGCAGAGCGCTGGCAACAGCAGATAAGAGGGTCTCGTCATTACTACCTGGACCAACTCCTGCAAGTAGAAATACACACCAGCTAAATTTTAGGAAATTTCAGGATGGGCTAAGCAAATCTTACGTAACCTAAAACAACTGATATTTTTATGTTTGTTTGGGATCATATATTTAAAACTGATACAAGCCAAAGAAGTAAAGGATAATATCGGATCTACTTCATAGTTACTCTACACCAAAGAATTAACATTAAAAGAAATAGAACAAGGGGCGCCTCGCTGGCGCAGTTAAGCATCTGGCTTTTAGTTTCGGCTCAGGTGACGATCTCAGGGTCGTGGGATGGAGCCCCATGTGGGCTCCGAGAGCCTGGCGCAGAGACGCTTCACTCTCTCTCCCTCTGCCCCTCACTCGCCAAAGAAAAAAAATAGTAACAAAATGGCCGAGCATTTTAATAAAACTTTAACACAACTTCAAAATACATTTTCCAAGGTACGAAACTTTTTTAAAGTTGGCTAATTTCCTCAAGCAAGGTCAATTATTTTAATGATCTAAAGGCGTTCTAAAGTCACATTATACCCAAGTTTCCCTATTAATGGATCCCCAGAGTCCCAGAATAGTTTTTCTTGTAGGTTTTAACATTAATTTCTAGCAACATCTCAACACTTTTCTTTGTTTTGGGACTTCAAAGGAAAAGCCGATGCAAGCATGCTCTACCTGCAGCTTTCACATCATTTTTCAAATACCAAACAAAAATCCCAGTTAATAGAATTAATAATGGCTGACTACTTGTAGGAGACTGGCAACATGGCCACATTTAAATGCATTGCTTAAAGTCCTAAATTAACTAAACCAGTTAAAGCAATACTTTTCAAGAACACAGAGGGATGACACAATGTTCTAACCATGAAGGAGGAGAATTTTTGAGCAATCCACACTATCAACATTTAGAAGCCGAAGTTCTAATGCTTGAGAAATAACGCTGCTCTGGAATTGGAATTAACATGTGACACAACAGGCACCCTAGGTAACTGAGTTCTACACCCCAGACCCTACTTGCTACTGTTACTGGACCAAGGTGCACCTGTTCCCACAGCTACAGGCCACAGCAGTTTGTGCAGGGAGAGGCAAAAGAGTTGCTGGCTGTCCTTTCGCTAAGATGAAGAGTGAAAAAGCCAAGTGCTCCAGCCAGACACTGCTCTGAGCGGGGAGCTTAAGAAACTGCCACTCAGCTGCACCACTCAGCTGCATTTGGTTCTAAAAGCAGCACACGGGTTAATTTATATGATGAACCCAACCTAAAGCCAAAATTTTAAAACAGAAAAAAATCTGAAACATCCCTGAAACACACAAGCTTTTCAGATATGTTTTCCCTGGGTTTATTAAAACACAAAAGGGACATCATCCAGCAAGGCATACAATCCCCCAAAGTAAAGACCCTGTCTTCATCATTTCTGACTCCACAGCATCTAACACAGAGCCTGGCACACAGGGTACTGCTCAACTGGATTTGGATAATACCTTGAAGACCTTTAGGTAGTTCCATGGTTTTTATAATTTGTTCTGTTACATCTGATGCACTAAGTCCTTGTAGCCTCTTCTCCCAGAAAAGCTGTAAGGCAAAACATCACTGTTAATATACATACTTGGAACAAGAAAGTAGCGCATCGATGCTGCTGAATGATGAAATTGAAATCATTTCAATAGTTTCCTAATTTCTCCATTTTTTTTCCTTACAGATACTAAATGACACTCCAAATATGAATTATTTCAACACATCATAACTCTTTCAAATGAAATTAATCAAAAAACATTTTCTTATTTTATGCAATCTACCCAGCTGTTCCAGTACTACAGATTTTTATATGCCATATACTACTACAGAGAATACTTTATAAGGTATCTCCCAAAGAATATAACTTGAATTTTTAAAGATTCATTTGGTATGAAAATTTAATGTTAAAATTTATCAGGGAAAAGAAAACAAATTATATTATGTAATATCCCTTTATCCAGTATCATTAGGGAAAGAGCTCCTCCACCTGTGTGATTTTTCCACACTACTGAAGGTTAGCCTTTGGCATACTTTTAAGGGGTAAAGAGCCAGTTTTAATGGAAATGTTTCTAAAATGTTTTGCATACTTCCTTGTTCTTTAAAAAGGGTGTCCCGTTCATGGGCGACTTTCCCCCTATGAAGTAGAGCCCAGGTCACCTGAGTCACTCAGCGGCCCTACATCCTCATTCTGGGCATGAGCAGGCACACTGAAGGCTCCTCATGCTCCATGGGGCCACTGGAGGAATGCAATTGCTTAGTCAAACACTAAATGGTCCAAGACAGTTCTGTTTCCTTTTATATCTTTTCTGTACTTCATTTTCTCTCCTAGTTAAGCTACTGACGTCTCAGTAATGTCATTCATCTGTTCCACATGTATTTACTGAGCTCCAGCTAGCAGCTGCCCTGTGGACACAGCACTAGATGAGATATACTGTGTCTTTGTCATCAAGCCGTATCTCTTTTAGGCTCTTTCTTATATACTGCAGCCCAAAAAAACAGAGAGAGGAATTCCTTAGGACTCTGTATATCTGTCTTTAATCCTGGACACCTGGGGCCTGTCAGAAGTAGGTACTGAAAAAAATACTGAATGCCTGAATATAGGAGTAACAGGACTCAGAATGAGGATCTTGAGGGACACACAAACCCAAGCTGAAACCCCAGCTCTAGATGTCTAAACCTTCAATTGCCTCTTCTGTAAAATGTGACAGCAATGAGGACCACATAAGATTAATGTGGAGTCTAATAAAGCAATATATATAAAGCACCTGTCATGGAGTAGGCACAAGGTTCTTCATATTTACTTTAGCAAATTTTGACCACTCTGAGGGCTTATATTCTGACTTCTAGATATATGAAAAGTACCAGGTAATTGCCTTCCAGACAAATGCAAGATACAATAAAATCTCTTTATGGCAGAAGAGTAATATGTTGGCTCTCTAATAACTCCCATGCTAGTACCAACAGTAACCTGCAATAGAATGCTTCACTCTCTTTTGAAGACCTTTGGTATATGGTAACAACCCCTTACATCTCCCTATAAATTATGTCATCAGCAGACTATGTGGTCAACATATATGAGGACATGAACACATTAATCATCATGGGTGAAAAATAGTTAGGTGAAGGTAATAGTTGATAAATGTGATAAATGTCCCAAGAAACCCCACCTGCTATTTCCTTTTTGTGGGAAATGGTATCACCTATGCATTGATATCACACCAAGGAAAAAAACAAGGAAAACAAACGCCAGTTAATTCCTAATGAAAAAGGAAAAAGTATCCAGAAGAATCAGTGAGTATGAGATTAGTAAGTGCTTTTATAATAAAATTATAACTTAATTTGCAAAATAAATCAACACTACCAAAAGACAAAGTATAGAAGTTATGTACAAATATTACTAATTACTAATATTTTACATAAAATTCCAATTCTAGATATCAGAAGTTCAATTTTTTACATTCTATAATTTTTCACTCTCAATTTTTAAACTCCTATTAACTCAAAGGAAAATGATACAAAATTTAGAAAGGACAATTTTGCAAAATAAACCTTGGACTGAGAAACGAGTGTACGGCTCTAGATTACAAGTCCTGGTGTCATCACACGCCATCTGACAACCCTCAACGAAGTCTGAAGTTGAAACAGGTATGCGCCCGTGACTTCTCTATAAATGAAATGCTTCTGCCATGAAAATGGAGATACATGGATTTACGTGTGTGTATGTTGAATGTGTATTTCTACCCCCACTCACACGCCCCAGAGGAGGTGGGGGATGTGGGAAAGGCCAGAGAAGGAAGAAAAGGCTAGTCTGTTCAAAGATGATGCATGGTGGGTACAGGTCACCAGCGCTCTCCATCCTTCCCACCGCTCGCTCATTCAACACTGATCAGCTCACCCAATTTTCACAAGAACTGAAACAGTCTTCATGAGATAAATGTCTGTTTACAAATCCATATGTTCCTAACTCACCTTCCCTACATTCATCTTCTCAGGCCCCACCTGTTTTGTTTGTTTGTTTGGGGGCCAGGGGCTTCTTTGCATTTTAAAATATTTTTTAAATTGACATAGGCATTATGCCAAGTGAAAGAAGCTGGTCTTTTACATACTGTATGATTCCATTTATGCTAGTCTTTTACATACTATATGATTCCATTTATATGATATTCTGAGGAAGAAAAAAACTATAAGGATAGTTGCCAGGGATTAGGGGTGGAGGGAGAGTCTGACTACAAAGGGTCAGCACAAGGGAATTCTTTGGGGTACTACAATTGTTCTCTGTTTTTTAATAAATACGAACTTTATCCAGCTGCTGCAATTACCATTTTCTTTATTTTCCAAGCCAGTTCCTCAAGGAATGACCAATATGCACTGACTCCATCCCCCAGGCCCATATCAACTTGATTACCACATCCCTTTCCTCATAAATCTTCACCAAATTTACTCTAGGAGGCAGTCAGCTCCTCTCACCAAATTCAATGACCTTTTCTCTTTATCTCTGATCATTTTATAACCCTGCATGCTGTGGAGAGATACAGGGAGGGGAGAAGTCTTCCTCTGCCTAAATTTAAACTTTCCTGATCTGCTCATTTATGAATTCCATGTTTTTACTAGGTGACAAGTTGTGGCCATCTGGAGTTCTTTTTACATTACTTCTCCAGCCATTAAAAGCCGAAAGACAAGAAAGACAAGAAAGACAAGAAAGACAGACAGAAAGACAGACAGAAAGACAGACAGAAAGACAGACAGAAAGACAGACAGACAGACAGAAAGACAGACAGAAAGACAGAAAGAAAGACAGAAAGACAGAAAGAAAGAAAGAAAGACAGAAAGAAAGACAGAAAGAAAGAAAGAAAGAAAGAAAGAAAGAAAGAAAGAAAGAAAGAAAGAAAGAAAGAAAGAAAGAAAGAAAAAGAAAGAAAGGAAAGAAAAGAAAGAAAGAAAGAAAGAGAGAGAGGGAGGGAGGGAGGGAAGAAGGAAGAGAGAAAGAAAGAAAGAAAAGAAGAGTTTCCCCTAAATTTGTAAGGAGTCTCCCTCTACCATAGCTATCCAGTCTCTTCCATCACACCTTCAGAAGCACTATGGCTTTCACAAATCCTAACCTACCCACCGAAAAATCTGATTTCACCTGCCAAATCCAATGATATTATCAGTGTAACCCTGCTGCCCAGTGTGAGGCCAAATAACCAATGTAACACTTTTAAGGAGCAGCGATTTAATATTTGGAGAAAATCCCAAAATGTGCTATCACCCTCAGTTAATCTATCTCTTTCTAATCCCCCCTAATTAGACCCTCCAGGTGCCTCTAATACCTCGTTGGTTTCTTTTGTCACCCTCCAGCACACAAGAAAATTGGATAGCTCCAATTTTGGAGCATCACATTATATTGCCAAAAATCTGAGCAATGCCTTATCCAGTTGACTAGCTGATGGAGAAGCAGAAGCTGGGATTAAAGGTCATCCAAAACCACAACAGTGTCTGAAATATCAGTGACGGGGTGGCACGGCTTTGGAGGAACCACCTTACTGGACATTGGCGTTCATCTGCACACCTTTGCTCCTCACACGGAGGTAGGAAGTACCTGTATGCCATCAGTGGAAGTAGGGATGCGTGTACTTCATCTATCTCAGAGTCCCCAGGGACGGACAGGGTGGTGTGTTATGAAAGCTGCTTCTTTAGTGAGATGATCAATCTGTTTTCTGAAAATAAAACCAACCCAGATACAACTATAGTAGCATTTTCTTCTCTTAATTGCCATGGATTTAACTGGGACTTTGGGGGCTTGGTTCAACTTGTCTTCCAGAGGATGTCCAAAGAAGAGGATGAGGAGGAAACAGGGACTGCAAAGCAACTGCTCACAACCACACACCCCTGTTTCGATGCACTGGGGACTTGGGATAGTTATGGTGATGGCACGGTCCTCCAACACCCCAAGCTTGATCATATGTGCTGTGAAGGAATTTGTGCTCTTTTGTGGAAGTCAGAACAAGACGGTTTACTGGAAAAAAATAATTAGAGGATCGATCCAAATTCAATAAATATTCTTTTAGTCCCTATTATGTGTGAAGTATTTTGCTAGGCACTGGGGATAGTTACTAGGCTAATGCAATCGCTGCCCTCTTGGAGCTTACTGTTTGGTGGGAAACTAGGAAAATGCTACAAAGTAGACTATGACAACCACAACAGTGAAGATACAAAATTAACTTCAACTTGGGAGAATCTGGGAAGGCTTTCAGAAAGACGCAGTTCTTGAAAAAAATGTGTAAGAATTCTACAAAGCAGCAAAGACTACTGCAAGCCAACGAAATCACTTAAGCAGGCAAGGAGGGGAGAGAGAGAGTACTGGTCAGAATTTCTAAGTGTTCTCATGCAGAGGAATAACCACAGTGGCTTATTTTAAATGTATATCCCAAGGTCTCAGCCCTAGGGATTCTGTTCAGTAGGTCTGGGTTATGGGGCCAGAATTATTTATTTATTTTACATGTGTCTTAGGTGATTCTGATGCAGGCTCAGGGATCTCAGTTTGAGAAAGACTGGTTTGGTTTGTGTTGACAGAATGGTACTGCACGCATAGGGCTGGTGTATACTGATCACCAAGATCTCTGAGTTTTATTCCCGATTACACCAGAAGAGTAAAAAAATATATTATTCTATTCTGTCCTTGAAGAGGGCTGAAGGAAGATATTTGCCTTTCTCTTTTTCACTGCAGGAAGGCATGTGTCAAAGTCTATTTAAGAGCATACCAAATTGCTTAGGCATAAATAGAGAAAGGGCCGACCCAAAGTTCTGCTGATGCCCAGTCACGTTCTCTTGGTGGGAAAGAGGAGGAGGAAGAAGACAACCTACCACTTACCCACCAAGCCCTTTCCAGAGGCCTGGCACTGTGCTCAGTGCTTTATGTACAGAAATCCAGTTAATCTTTCCTACAGCATTTTGCAGAAGACATTATTAGTCCCACGTACAGTCACTTACCAAAGGTTGCATAACTAGTCAGTGGTGCAGCTAGAATTAAAACTCAGGTCAGTGTGATTAAATGGTCCTGATCTTAACAATAACAGCTCTGCAAGAGCATTTACATATTTGGCTCTATGTTAGATCACAAGGTAACAGGCCTCAGACTTTTCCATTCATGAAATCAAAGGCTGACGAAAGTTCAATAAATGCCAAGAAAATTGTCAAGTTACTCTGAACCCATTTGCCTACGAAGTAATACTGTGTAAGTCGTCAATTGTAGGCAATTTGTGCTGATGCCTTCCTCCTCCTTGGCCAGAAATAAGAGGCCCAGGCTTGTAATTTTTTTTTTTTTTTAAAGATTTTATTTATTTATTTGAGAGAGAGAGAGAATGAGATAGAGAGCACGAGAGGGAAGAGGGTCAGAGGGAGAAGCAGACTCCCCGCCGAGCAGGGAGCCCGATGCGGGACTCGATCCCGGGACTCCAGGATCATGACCTGAGCCGAAGGCAGTCGCTTAACCAACTGAGCCACCCAGGCACCCGAGGCCCAGGCTTGTAATGTTTAGACTAAAGCTAGCATGGAGTTTTAAGATAGCAAATCATAATTTGGGGTAGCTTACCTGATAAAAAACCAAAGAACTGACATAATATATATTCTCTGGAAATTAGCTTTCTTAGAATTAACTGCAAATATCGACCCCATTGAACATCAAATTTTTATTTGGTGGATGGAAATTGAAGTCTGAGACCCCCTAATCCAAGAAAATGCTTTCAGATGAGTCCCACTAACAGCAGACATTTCATGAAACAGGAGAAGGGGAGTGATTTACTGAGCATACAAAACTGAAGACTTTTGAATTTTTCTATAAAAATACTGTTTTAGGTTAATTATATTAGTATCTATTTCTCATGAAACATTAAAAAGCATGTACATCAAATATACCAGTATTATTTTCATCCACCCGTACATTTAATTTGAAAAGCACTGATGTGTCTGTGTAGTGTTCAAAAAAAATTCACTGATGAAGAGAAATTGACCTATTCATACTCATAACATCAACTTGACAGTCAATTGTCAAGGGTAGGAAGGTTTGACTTCTGAGTAGCAGAGTGACTGGAAGTGGGCCTGAGTTCAAATCCTTGCTTTGTCATTTAACAATTTTATAAGTTAAACAATTTAACCTGTCTCGATGTCAGTTTCCAACTCTATGGAAAGGGACAATAAAAGCAACCTCAAAGAGTTATAGAAACTAAATGAGGAGGTTTTTCAAACACTTGAACATGCCCAGTACAGAACAAGTATCATTTTACTACATTTCTCGGCACACTGATCATACAATAGCATTCAATAATTAATTGATCATCTTATTAAAATTAACAAATATAAACAAATCAACAAATAATCAACTCTGAAAGGTGAGTATTCATACATGAAGACTAAGCACATGCATTTGAATCTGCCCTTCCCTCCCAGATTTTCAGCTGGGGTTTTCTTTCTTTCTTTCTTTTTAAAGATTTTATTTATTTACTTGACAGAGACAGACACAGGGAGAGAGGGAAGGGGAGCGGGAGAGGGAGAAGCAGGCTTCCTGCTGAGTAGGGAGTCCGATGCGGGACTCGATCCCAGGACCCTGGGATCATGACCTGAGCCGAAGGCAGACGCTCAACGACTGAGCCACCCAGGCGCCCCTGGGGTTTTCTTTCTACAAATATCTTAAAACTCCTCCTTTTCCTCTTCTCATCCAAAGCCAGACTGCCTCTCACCTAGACCAAAGCTGGTTGGGAGAACTCTGGTGAGCAGGACCGGCCACATAATTTTCAAGACCCAGTGAAACGAAAATGAAAACGTGAGGCCCTTGTTCAAAAAGTATTAAGAATCTCATGATAGCAACAGTGAGCATTCAACCAGGCATGGGCCGTTCTAAGCATGGGGCCTGTGCACCTGCGCGCCCATGACAGCCACGAAGGTGGGAAACAGTGCAGGGGGAGAAGAGAAACTAGGAGGGAAAGGAGACCCCTGTGCCGTGCAGTAGGCCGTAGGGAAGTGCAGTGATATCATCTCATTCTGTGAATTTCATAAAAGAGGATGACAGAAAATAGTTCTGGCTGGACCTTCCCATAACTCCCTGTTAAAACAACGCAAGGATCTCTCGTCCCTCCTGCACACTGCTCATTTGGAGGACTGTGACGGGATCGCTGCCGAGGCTCTCCACGGTGAGGTAGTATGAGTGAGGAAGGAGGGAACCCAGGGAATGAGGAAACCACATGGGGGCTAACGGCGGGAGCCCAGAGAAGGATCAGAATTGTGTTCTATTTAAAGTCCAGTGGATAACATGGGTAGCTTTTAATTAAGACTTCCTGAAACTGTAATTTTCTTGTTATTTTTACTCCATCTATTTCCATGTTGTGATGATAGTTAAAGCCCTTAGAAAAACCTCAAAAGGGCTCTGAGCTTATTTCAAGAACAGAAGGTAGGAGAGAATCAGGGAACACAAACAAACTACATTTCTGTTCTGCAGTGAAGCAGGAAGAGAAAGAAAAAGAAAAACAAAACAAACAAAAAAACAAACTTGAACCAGGAACGATGGCTTAAAGAAGTTTGCCAATCTTGGCATCATTAACATTTTGGGTTGGATGATTCTTTGTTGTGGATATTTAACAGCATCCCTGGCCTATACCTACTATTTATTTACCATTAGCACTACTCTAGTTGTGACAACCAAAAATGGCTCTACACATTGCCAAATTTCCCTGGGTATATGGGGGAAGACAGTACAAAATCAGGTCTGGTTGAGAACCGCTTGTTCAGAGAAAGACAAAGAGAACAGGCAGGAGGTTTACAATGCTAGGGGCCCAAATCTCATCGCTGAAGCAGAAAGAAGAGCCAGCCACTGGTAGATGCCATGAGTGCAGCCAGGTCCTTTCTCAAGTTTCAAGAGTCTCTATCCCAGCTTCTCACTCCTGGGCCTTGTAAGAACAAGTAGCTTGGAGCTGGGTGCGTCTTCTGTCACTGCCAGACAAGGGTGTAAGACAAAGCAAAAGTGGGAGAACTATTTCTTACCTTAAGAGTTGAAATTTAAGGCACTTCCAGATAGAAACATGGTTATAAACAGTAATTATTTTTAAATAATTCAGACACGCCTAAGATTAAATGGTCTTTTATAGGCTGGTCTGGGATGCTAGAATCATTTATAATATCATTTCTACGGGAAGCCGTAGATTTCAAACAACTGAAACATGACCTTTTATATCCCACCCCATAAGTTAGAAAGAATTTGTATGTACAGATTTTAGGAGGAGCTCTCTGTTATTCCCAAAGGATCAGAGACCACATGCATGTGCAAATCTGTCACTGACTGCTGAGAAAGGCACATCTCTATGCAGAATGATTTTAGGTATTCAAGTATAGGTAGACCAACAAAATAGAACGAAAGGTTGATCTTGAACATGTTAATTTCCATAAGCTCTTAATGTGTAGCTACTAGGGCCTGAGCAATTCTAAACTAAAAGCCCAGAGAAAAAGCATCTCACCAAACTGAGCCACACAAAAACTTGAAACAGATTTTAGCCCTCATATATTATTTGAAAATACATCCTCCCTTACCTTTTGAAACTATAATCTCCACTAAAAAAAAATAAACTAATTATACAGAAACACACTGAAATTTCAATAATGAAACTAAGTTTATCTAAAACTCCTATATAGCTGAACTACTTCTCATTGTTTATTCTAAATACATACCACAAGCTGAACATTAGCTCCTATGCCAAGAAGCTGTTAACAGCAGACTCTGCGCTGACCAGAAAGCCAGGAACTCGAGCCTAAGGGCCCTGCACCGCTTCAAATATCCCTTCCACAACAGACCCACTCAGGGCCATGTACCCTTTCTTTACTTATCTCTGTCTCAGAGGAGTAAGTATCCTGCTGCTTTTCTAAGCTTATTTCTATGCTCGGCTCTTGGTCGTATCTTCTGCCTCCTCCTGCTCTTGCCCCAACAATTTGCCCAACTTCTCCTCCTACATTTTCCACCTTCCCTCTTCCTCTCCTTGGGTTTCTTTCCCTGAAGAGACTGATACACTCCAACACTGATCACCTAAAAAATGACCCTATGCACACTACTTCTCCCTCAAACAGTTCTATCTTCCTCTTTCTACTAAAAGAGAAGCTTCCCGGGGCGCCTGGGTGGCTCAGTCGTTAAGCGTCTGCCTTCGGCTCAGGTCATGATCCCAGGGTCCTGGGATCGAGCCCCGCATCGGGCTCCCCGCTTGGCGGGAAGCCTGCTTCTCCCTCTCCCACTCCCCCTGCTTGTGTTCCTGCTCTCACTCTCTCTCTCTCTCTCTGTCAAATAAATAAATAAATAATCTTTAAAAATTTAAAAAAAAAAAAAAAAAAAGAGAAGCTTCCCCTCTTATGGCCTCACTTTCCATTTATTCTCTTCCTTCTAAACTCTACTCCTATTATTAGGTTAACATTGACCTGCCCAAGGTCACAGTAACCTTGTAATTACCAAATCCAGTTCCTGATTCAAGCCCTACCTCACTGCTGGAATCGCATGCTGTCAGAAGACCTATGAAAGTCTGCCTTTTATGATGGTTCTCTGTATGCTTCTGTATTTTCTATTACTATTAAGCAACAAATTAAAACTAATGGTAAAAGTCAAAAAAATAAGACTATGAGCATTTTCTTCTAACAAAAACAAATATTTAAAATGCATAAATGTGATATACCTTTTATTTTTTATTTATTTTTTTTAAGATTTTATTTATTTATTTGACAGAGAGACACAGCGAGAGAGGGAACACAAGCAGGGGGAGTGGGAGAGGGAGAAGCAGGCTTCCCGCGGAGCAGGGAGCCCGATGTGGGGCTCGATCCCAGGACCCTGGGATCATGACCTGAGCCGAAGGCAGACTGAGCCACCCAGGTGCCCCGTGATATACCTTTTAAAGTGTCTGTTAATAATTTGTAAAATAGAAGAACCAAAAGTTACCTTTAGAATCTCACCATTTTAAGAGTTTTAATCTGCACAGTCTTCATCTCTGTCAAGAGCATGATGTTAGACACAGTGTTGGCACTCAAATGTTTTAGAGATGAATCTGTGGCTAAGTAGAAGGACTACAGGGTAACAGAAAGATGCTGGTTTGGGAGCTGAATGTTTTCATCCTGACTCAACTATTAAATAGACTTGCTGCCTGACTTACACAAGTCACTTAATCTCTTTGGATGTGTTTTCACCAGGAAAATAGAAATACTAATCACTGTCTTATCCATCTCAGAAGGTCATCAAAACACTGATTTAAAAAAATGAAATATAATTCTTTGAATTATATACACATTCTTTGAAAATATACAATTTTTATTGAATTTTTCATTTTCTAATGTTAGAATTTCATACATTCAATGAATATTTGATTCACTTTTCCAAGGCTTTTGCTAAATCTAATCAAAGAACAAAGGGCCTTGTCAGGTATTTGTAGACTAAAGCAAAACCGAGAAAATGTGCACTTTATATTCACTGACTCATGAAAAGCTAAATATGCAAGACACTGGGTTAGGGCTATACAGAGGAATGATGTTTCCTGCCCAGAAGGAATTCACTGTCCCGTTCATAAAGTGCTCTATTTCAAATCAACCCCACGTGACATCTGAGTTGTCTAGTTCTGGTCAGCAAAAACAACTTAACTTAAATACCATGGCCTGCAAACATCAGAGTTAAACCCTAGCTACCTCCTTATTTTGTGAGAGTGGCCCAGGAAGAAAGGGCAAGATCATGACAAGAAAATTACTATGTAAATCAAGGAAAAGCTTGACTCATGTGGCTGTGCAAACTACAGTGAGATCTCTCGTTAAGGCAAAAGATAACAATTTGGGCTAAAGAGGCTGGAAGAATGACGCAAACAGCAAAACTCAGAGTTGAGGGGGACGGAGGTACAGTACCATCTGCTAGAGCTGCTTGTCTAAAGTTTGTCATGAGCACTATCTAACCTACATAGAGTGGGCAGGCAATACTTGTCAAAATGTTAGGAACAATCTTAAACCACTAAATTTGAAAATTATGAAATCTACAAATTCCTAGAAAAACATATTCTCAAATTTGATATAAGAAGAAATAGAAAATATGAATATTCATCCACATACCTATCAAATAAATTGAACCTAATTTCAAGCTTTCCCATTTAAAGTGGGGGGAGGAGATGCCTCACAATTAACTCTTCCAAACACATAGAGAAAAGTACCAATTTTACACAAACCCTTCCAGGGAGCATAAAGGATCACCTCCCAGCTTATTGTACAAAGCCAGCAAAACCTCCATACTAAAGACTGAGAAGAAAATTACAAGGAAAGAAAAATGCAAGTCAATCTCTTAGTGAATATAAATGTAAAAAATCCTAAACCACATAACAGCAAATCTAAACAGCAATAACAATGATAATACATCATGACCACATTGGGCTTAATCCAAGAATTCAAGGCTTGAGTAACATTCAAAAAAATCAAGCAGTACAATCCACCACATAAGCTAATCACTGTAATTCACTATATTAACAGGATAAAGAATAAAAACCATTTCAGCACTTAACTAGGTAGGGAAAAAGAATTTGATAAAATTCAATACCCATTCATGAAAAATATTTTTAGTAAATGAGGAATAGAAGTGAATTTCATTATCTTAATCTAAAAAAGGTATTTACCCCCCCCAAAAAAACCTACAGCAAGTATCATATTTAATGGAGAAACATTAAAATTATTCCCCAGTAACACGAATGAGAGAGGGATACCTGTTATCACTCCTATTCAAGACTGTATTGGAAGTCCTAGTTAGCAAAACAAGACAAGAGAAGAAAAAGGTTGAAGGGTCAGCAGGGAAGAAATAAAACTCTCATCTGCAGGTGACAGGTTTGTTTGTTCATGTATAAAGTTGAAGAGGCTCACTGACTACTTTTAATAAGTGGATTTAGGAAGATAAATGAGTACAATCTACAAAATCAACTTATTTCTACATATTAGCAACAGACAACTAGAAAACAAAAAAAAATTAATGTAATCACTTAGAGTAGCATCAAAATATATCAAATATCTAGAAATCAATTTAAGATATATAAGATCATTAGGCTGAAAACTATAATTTTAATATAATTTTATGTTTTAATGGAGAGATATATAAGATTTGTGAATTGTAAGATTTAACATCGTAAAAATGGTAATTATTCCCCAAATTGTCCTATAGATTACAATCCTAGCAGGTTTTGGAGAAGAGTGGACAAGGTGAGTCCAAAATTTATGTGGAACTGCAAACAGCCAAAACTAACAAAGATAATCTTGAACCAAGAATAACAAACCTGGAAATGTATACTACCAGATATCAAGACTTTTTATAAAACTATAGTAATGAAGACAGTGAGGTATTAGGAAAGAAAAGACAAACAGACCAATGAAATAGATCTGAGTGTAGAAACTGATTCACATGTACAAATAGACAAAAAATAGAACTGGGAGCCCAAAAACTGACCTTCCTAAGACTTCCACCCTTTCATATTTCATTTATGACATACATGACAATGCAGAGCAATGAAAAAGAATGCTCTTTTCAGTGAATGATGCTGGGTCAAACCTGATTGTGTGCAGGAGGAATGAAGTTATTTCTAATGTGCAGGTTCTCAAAAACTGTACTTCCCACTATATTTTATGAGAAAGGTACTGGAGGATTAGCTACAATTCAGGGTGTATACTGAGCCAGAGGAAGACAGAAATCCAGGAAAGTCCAGTGCAGAAATACAGCACAGGAAATCCCTAGAGCCACAACTCTAGGGATTAAGACCTTTGTCTAGCAGGACTAGAGAACGAATCCAGACTAAGGGGAGTCGAGGTGACTCCAGGAAAAACACAAGATGGAATCCCATGGATTTCAGCATAGGAAAAATATTATTGATGGGCCTGAGGCAGAAATATTAAAGCATTACGAAAGATTAACTATAATTATAAAGAAACCTAGCATACAATTGTTAAGGTTAACAACAACAACAACAAATTATGAAAGCCATTTTGATGATGATGATCCCTACCCATGAATATTTTCAGTCAAAATAATGTGAACCCTCACTATTTAACCAAAAACATGACACAATTATGTTGGGAACATGAGAGCAGAGAGAGAGAACTATGTACTCATCTACCATTGTGAGAAGTCAAGAAATAATGTCAAAGTCAAAAACTAACAAAAAATAGCAGAATAAGTATATCATTCAGAAACAAAGAGGTCATTATAAAGGAAAACGGCCAGAATTAAGAATAAATCCTTCTGGAAATGAGACTAGAAGACATAAAAAGTAGGAAACTACTCTTTTGAAACAAAATTTTTAGTATTCTTTTCTCTATATTCCTGTTACCTAAATATTAAAATTTTGAAAAATGTCATGGATCTCCCCACATGATAGCTGAAATATTTTTAGATGGACTACAAAAATACATGATGATTAGAGGTTATTATGAATGAATAGCCCATGGATTCATTAATTAAAAAAAAAAATTTACCTCTAACCTCTCAGCTGTAACTCTTCCCTCCATAAAGACTGATAAATCTTCAAACCAGTTTTCTCGCCCAGGCTCTAACCCATCATCTTTTACAACCTGGAGATCCCATGATTGCTTTAAGGGTACAAATTTTCTAATACTCATATTCATATTTTATTATTAAAAAAAACCTGAGTTACCCCTCAATATTTCCATATTCCTGTCAATGGCATCATTCTCCCAGTTACCTAAATTCTGAGACTCCTTCTCACAGGCATGGCTGACAAGTCAACAAATTTTGTCAATTACTTTATGACTAGCATGAAACAGATCTTATCATTTATGCCCTAATTTCCTATAGTTTCTTCAGTGTTCTCCCAGCCTTAAGTCATTCCTCATCCTACATACAATAACCAGATTAAGACCTTTGTCTAGAATGTTCTCCCCATATTTCTCTGCTGTTGAAGACCATATATTCTCTCCTTTGCTTTTTTTTTATTGCCCTTATCATACCATGATAATTATGTATTTGTCTGTCTCTCTCCCTATTACAGCAGGAGATAAGATCCATGAGATCAGCAGCTGTTGTTTTGTTCACTGCAGTATCCCCACTACTTAGGTTAAGTGCACAGGTTGAAGGCTCAGTTAAAGATTTTTTAATTTAAAAAGTTCATTAATTCATAATTCAATGAACACATATAAGCACTGACATAATGGAGATACTGTGGATAAAGCAATGAATAACTAATACAGTTAGAGCAGAAAAGGAGAAAGGAGAGATGCTAAGGAGGATCTCTAAAACCAGACTTGATAAATCAGAGGTTTTCTGAACAGGTAAAGTGATATCTCAGTTCAGACTTGAGGGAGGAATAGAAAATAGGTAATTTAATATAGGAAAGAAAACAGCATGAAATATGACCAGGGAATGCAAGGGCGGAATGTGGGCAAGGAGTTTGGGGGGGATGAATAGCCATTCAAAACTCTGCAAAAAGTTTCATATGATTCAAGGGTAGAACAAGAAAAGAAAGTGAGGCCAAGGAGATAAGCAAAAGCCAAATTATAAAGTACTTTGTAAGTCATGTCAGGTGTTTTGACTTTGTACGTCATATTTAGCGGTTTTTTCCCCTAAAATTTAACAGGAATCATTGAAAGGTTTTCAGAAGAATGGCACTATCAGATCTTCATGTCAGATGGAGCTTCTGAATGCAATATGAAGAATGAATTGAAGAGAATAAGACAAGAAGCAGAGAGATGAGATGAAATGACATTTACCTGATTTAGAGATGGAGCAAGTGAGTATCTATGGAGACAAAGTCAATGGGATTTGCTGGCTAATTAGAAGTGTGAGGTAAACAATGGGAAGAGTCTAGGATGATGCTCAAAGTTCTGGCTTAGAAGCCAGGTAGACAGTGGTACTTTCACAGAGAAGAAAGGGCCAGTTTCATAGGATGATTGAGATTATAAGATGAGTTAGAAGTGCTGGTAAGACTTCCAAGCAAACAATGTTAGGAGGTGCATTGACACAAACAACTGAAGCCCAGGATAAAGACGTAAATTTGAAAGTCATTAACATACAGATGATAACTGAAGCCATGAGAATGAATGAAATCATCCGTGCAGGCTTTTCATAGAAGAGAATGCACAGTATTCCCTGGGAAACCCCATGATTTTAAGAGATGGATAGAGAAAAAGAAACCTAAGAAGGGGAATGAGAAAAAACAAGAAAGGAGGAAAACCAAGAGAACAGTGTCACAGATAAAAGAGTATTTCAGAAGCTAGGGGTAGTCACAGTGCCTAATGCTAAAGCAGGTCAAGTAGTACAATTTAAGGACTGAAATTTGTCCATCCAATTTAATAGGGATCACCAGCAATCTTGATGAGAGCCATTCAAATGGCTGAGCAGGAACAAAAGTGGTATTTCAGAGATATAAAAACTAAGAGATAAGGTAGATATACACAATACACACAATTCCAAGAAGTTTGACTGTAAAAGGAAAAGAAAGAAAACAAATCTTAAAAAGGACACAGAGTAAAATGAATACTTTTTTTAAGATAGGGAAGATTTGTGTATATTTAAAAGCTTTGGGGAAGAAGCCATTTAGAAGAAGTCGATGGTGAAAGTTAGTTGACATAATCCATTGACTGAGATCTCTGAGAAGGTAGGAGGGAATGCATTTGGGGAGCACAGATGTTGGAATTAGCTTTAGGCCACAAGAAGATATGTTTACATTCAGTTCAGAGGGGTTATAAAAAAAGCTACTCCCTTATTCAAAATCCTCTAAACATTTCTCATTTGCAAAGTTAAACACAAATGCTTTAGTTTGTTCAACTACATGAGTATTCAAATAAATGCAAATTTACAATGAAATACTATTTTTATATATTGAGTTACCAACAAGAAAAAGTACTGATAATACTCAATGGCAATGAAGGTAAGCTAAAACTGGAATGCACATAACTTATACACAGACTTTTAAATTGGCTCAACCCTTTGGCAATCAATTTGCCAGTATGTATCAGAAATCATATATACTCACACTAATTGTATTTCTGGGAATGTAGTCTGATGAAACAATGTAAAATATAGGAAAGAACTTATATATATAAAGATACTCACTGGAGTACTACCTATAATGGTGAAAAATTGGAAATAACACTATGGAAATGGTCAAGTAAATCATATGCTAGCATAATACACAGTTGCTGGGGCAATATAAATTAATTATAAAATCATAGCACATAAATTATATAAAACATGGATAACATGTATATAATATAATGGTATGTATACATATTAAAGTATGTATATATATGTATATATACTATGATCATCAAAAGATGATCAAAGATACTATCAAAAGATGCATTAAAACATTTAAAGAATAGGGGCGCCTGGGTGGCTCAGTCAGTTGGGCATCTGCCCTCAGCTCGGGTCATGATCCCAGGGTCCTGGGATGGAGCCCTGCATCAAGCTCCCTGCTCAGTGGGGCATCTGCTTCTCCCTCTCCCTCCCCCCACTCATGCTCTCTCTCTCTAATAAATAAAATATTTTTTAAAAATATTGAAAGAATATTTAAAAATGCTAAAATACTATTGTAATTGCATTATATAAAAGGAATGATGAGAAATTTTTTCTTTTGTCTATCCCAAATTTCTTTCTCTTATAAATATAGCAAATAATAACGTTTAAAATTGTAAAGATAGACATTTAAGGAAACCTGTTACAACATTCTCAACTCCCACTACTTCCCATGAAAACCCTGATATCCAAACAACTTATCTTCTCATTCCTTGCACATTCCCATTATAAGAGCTTTGCTAACACTATTCTCCCTAATTGGAATGTCCTCGCCCTCCCATCTGCTTTTCTAAATCCCACTCAATCTGCAAAGTCCAGCACATGTCCTGTATCTTTTCCAAAGATTTCTCCAACCCTCCTAGCCACAGTAAAATCACCCTTCTGAACACCTATAGCACGTGTCTGTACTATTTATTTGACCCTTTGTACATGGCATCTTTCCTACATCACCCAGAATAACACTTTTAAGTAGTACAGGACAACATGTCATCTATATCCTCTGCCCATGCAGCCAATTTTTCTATCGAGAGAAAAGGAATATAATATCTTCCATGGAACTCTGCTTTAGCTTGTCTATTTCTCAATCATAAAAACATTAATATAAGACTATTCTAGCAGTAACCTCCTGAGGTTCAGAAGAAGTAAATGTTATTAGAATGTCTAGAATGAAGAGTAATTTTATGGGTTATAATAAATACTGAAATATTTTACAAACTTTTTTTTTTTTTTTTTTTTTTTTTTAAATCTTTTTATTTTATTTTATTTATTTATTTGAGAGAGAGAGAGCATGAGAGGGGGGAGGGTCAGAGGGAGAAGCAGACTCCCTGCTGAGCAGGGAGCCCGATGTGGGCCTCGATCCTGGGACTCCGGGATCATGACCTGAGCTGAAGGCAGTCGCTTAACCAACTGAGCCACCCAGGCGCCCTATTTTACAAACTTTTAATATGCAATGTCTTTAGAATGTGCATATTTTTAAAATTTAACTTCATCTTAAAAGTTTCTTCTAACATATTTAAAAATATTCACTCTTGGTTACTATAAAAAAGACAAGGGATATTAAGTGCTAGCAAGGATGTGGAGAAAAGCGAACCCTCGAGCACTGTTGGTAGGAATGTAAATTGGTACAGCTGCTATGGAAAACAGTGTGGGGGTTTCTCAAGAAATTAAAAATAGAACTCTCATTTGATCCAGCAATCCCACTTCTGAGTACATATTCAAAGGAAATTAAATTACTGCCTTGAAGAGGTATCTACAACCCCATGTCACAGTAGTATTATTCACAATAGCCAAGACATGGAAACAACCTAAGTGTCCATCAACAGACGAATGGTTAAAGAAATATTATCAGCCATAAAAAGGAAGGAAATCCTGCCATTTATAACAACACGGATGAACCCTGAGGGCATTATGCTAAGTGAAATAAGTCAGAGAGAAAAAGTACAAATACTATATGATCTTACTTACATGTGGAGTCTAAAAAAGCTGAACTCATAGAAACAAAGAGAAGACTCATGGTGGCCAGGGGTGGGGGTGGATAGAGAGGTGAGGTCAAAGGATATAAACTTCCAGTCATAAGATGAATAAGTTCTGGGTACCTAATGTACAGCATAGTGAATGTCGATAACAATACTGTATTGTATACTTGAAAGTTGCCAAGAAAGATCTTAACTATTCTCACCACCACTACAAAAAAATGGCAATTGTGTGAAGTGATGGCCGTGTTACCTAACCTTATTGCAGTTATCATTTGCAATGTATATGTGTATCAAATCATCATCACATTGTAGACCTCCAATTTACATGTTATATGTCAATTATATCTCAATAAAACTGGGAAAAAAATCATCCTAAAAAAAAAGGCTGACTTTCTGAAGAGAGTAAAGTTTCTTATCTTTTGAGAGAAGAATTAGCAAATACAAGGAAAAAATCCAGGATCAAATAGAACATTTAAATCCATTTCGCTGATTTTTAAATATTTATTTTTTGGTTAAAAAAAGTGAATATTCTGTAAGATGTAATTAATATTCAAAGATTATCAAAAACACCCATAGCCTATGAGCATCCCATAATATAATAATTAAAACGAAGACGTAGTGGTTCAACGATGAAGTTTCTTTGAGTTGAGGATAAAAGAAAAAGCAAGAGACCAGAAAGTGTCAAAGATGACAGCATCAAAGAGATAAGAAACAGAAACGTGAGTTCTTCATATATTGAAGGAAGAAAGCTGGGAAAGACACCCTTAACAGCAAAATCATTATTCAATTAGGTTAAAAAGATGTCGGACACGTTTTACACATCTGACCAAAAAAGGACATTTCAATGATCTTACTGTTTGAAGATTTTTAAGATTTATTTATTTGACAGAGAGAGAGAGAAAGCGAGAGAGGGAACACAAGCAGGGGGAGTGGGAGAGGGAGAGGCAGGCTTCCCGCGGAGCAGGGAGCCCGATGCGGGGCTCGATTCCAGGACGCTGGGACCATGACCTGAGCCGAAGGCAGACACTTAACAACTGAGCCACCCAGGCGCCCCTGATCTTACTGTTTGGGATAATAGTCTTATAGCTGGTAGAGTACCCTTCACCCCACTCCAGATTTCTTTTTTAATCTAATGAAAAGACAAGCACTTATCAAATATGCTGATAGTATATATATAAATATCTAGCTATTCACCCTATCATAACCAGGTTTTACAAATTCCATCTCTACCATATAGTTTTAATCATAGGCAGAAATCACTGCTGAATTCTGTTTAATGCATTTTTGTTTACATGCCCTAATTTGCAATTTTAAAGCTAAGGCAGTTTCAAGGAATCAATACATTAGAAATTTATAATTCACATATTTTACAGAATTCAAATCAGACTGCCATATAATGACGCAGGCATAGGATGTTTGTTATATAAGACAGAATTATTAATTTCTATGATTGCTTCATATCTAAATTAATCGCTTCAGCCTATTCAAGGTGGAACCTAGTTAAGATCCAAAAATCTAATTCTAGTTCTAGGTCTCAAAATTCAACCCTCTAAAAAGAATTACAATACCAGGAGATTGAGTACCTTACTAAAAGACTGTGACGTGGTTAAGGAATAAAAACCTTCATATCCACAGGAACCTCAAAAATAGAAACCTCTTTGTCTATTTTTTTTACTGGATGATCAAAATAACTTCTCCAAATGGACTATCTGGCAATTTATACTGCCAATCTGGTTCAACGAGGCTGTGGAAAAGCACAGTTGGAAGAATTATTTTTGCCTATTTTTTTTTTTGGTCAACTATCTCCTCAACAAAAAGAGCTGATAAGCACATATATGACATATATATGTCAAAATATAATTTAAATCAACATCTTTCCTTTACTTAAAAACCTGAATTTATACTGCAATAGTCAGAATGACATTATGGTTTTCAAAACATTAATATAAAAGTTGTCTCTGCTATTTTCCTACAGTTGCCCAATGCCCTGTCCTTTATTCTGAAATCCTATTACTGAGACAGTAGTCATATATTACCCCAATTCTTATGTTGAAGATAAAGACAGGGGAAAGACAACTAATGTCTTGGTATAATCAAAAACAGCAAAAAATGTCAGGCGACATGAGGATAAAGGGAAAAATAGTTCAAACTTTTGGAGAAGTAACCTCCTAACTAATTTTAACACTTCCTGTCTGTGCAAGTTAAAAGGAAGATAAAACCCTCAAAAGATCTGGGTTAAAATGACGTAAGATTTGGTGGGGGTGGGCGGGGAGGGGTAGGGGGATTTAGCTTTTTTGACATATTTTTTTCATTTGAAAACAATGTCATAAACTTTAATAAAAGAAGGAAAATGTAAAACTACCCAATGTATGAGTGAATAAGGAGCAACTGATCTGACTACTTCAGCTTTAAAAATCTCCATTACCAGTGTCTCTACAGCCAGGTAAAGACCCAGTAAATACAATTACTACAGTTGTTCAAATCTGTAACTGAACTTAGGTACAGAAAACAAACTACTGTTTAAATCACCATAATTTGCTACTCAATTGATCTGTAAAATATTTGGGTTTATAGACTATATTGAGAATGATTTGACAAAGAAAAGATGAGGATAAAATCCACCTACTACCTATTCTCAGTAAGACAACTCAAATTTCCAATATGGAACTATTATTATTAGTTATTCCACTTTCTTTATCTTTTTGGGCTTTTTGAAGCAAACTGTCTTACCCAATTACACACTTTGAAAAATTTCAATTGATAAAAAAACTTTACAAGGAAACGATTTAAAAATCACCAAAAAGCAAAAGGACAAGATGTTCAAGACTTTAGACAGTATCTAAGAAAGAATACAATCAGGGAATGGCTTTATCAAGGTGGGCAAAGTTCAGAATGGCAGAATTCCTTCCCTGTTGTCATGAATATATTAAAACTACTGGCAGTTTGGTGACTATCACTGGGTGCAGTAGTAAAACAGAAGGGAAAAGCCTGGTACAGAATGCTGAATGGCCCAAAGAAAACCTAAGTGGTGACAAGAGCCTAAAGGCACATGCAGGTACGCATCTTTTATATTGGATGTGATACACTTACATGGCCCCTGTTGAATCTCTTGGGGACCAACAGTAAAGCAAGTTTAGAACTTCAAATCTTGAGACATCTATAGCAAGATGCTGATCCAATGTGGCTCCAAATATCTTCTGTTTTCCTGGCTCACCTGAAGAGGAAAAAACACTACAGAGGATGTGGGAACTGAATTTCTTTATGTAGTTTCTTCTAGAGCAACTGTCTGAAAGTTTTGGCCCAATCCTTTATGAAGTCTGGAGATGAGACACTTGAGGGACTAGTGAAAAACAAAATTCAAATGAAAAGGTGGAATGAGGCATCTAAACGGGGGAATATGAGAGCAAAAGATAATCGTCGTAGGTAAATCAGCATTTCTAATCTGTAAGTGGGAGGAGGCAGAGAAAGGAGAGAAAAAATATGCACAGATGTTTCTCCCTCCACTCCCTCACCCCAGTTGCTACTAAAAATTCCTGAAGTACCTAAACTTTTTGACCACAATTAGGGAGTGAATAAACAAGGTTATTTGGAAAGGTAAGCATTTTGTCAAGTCTCCCTCCCCGGGCTATGTGACATTATTAAGCAGCAGGGAGGCCTCTCAGATAATACTTTTTTCTAAGAACAGATTCTGGTGCAATACAGCTTGAAGCAATAAAGAAAGAGAAATATAAACTCAATTTCTGCAAAAATGGAAGTCACAGGACAATATACCATATTGACAAAGTTTATTTAATTCTGTTTTTCAAAAGGGGAGGGACAGCTTTCATATAATAAGAAATCAGAACAAAAAGTAGTTTCTATATAAAAGAAAATATTTTTAAACTAAGCAACACAAACTGCATGCTTCGTCCCCTTGGGAAATATTATCCCCTGGAAAGATAATCTTTAAAAAAAAACTAAGATTAGCAAAAGCAAATCTGATGTACATTACCACACAAAAACATAAAAAAGTAGTCCATATTAATTTAGATTCATTTTTAATTAACTTTTTTCCTAAAACATTTTACTAAATAGTATATTATTATTCTCCAGCATTTATGCAATAGCCTACAACATAAAACAGTTTTCTTTCCAAATATTTTCCATTTTAACCAGTTTACTTGAACTATGTCTGGTAAACATACCAGAATTTTCTGACAGGTAAGATTGGAGAACCAATTAGATCCTTACCTGACGTGGCTGCTCATTCATTCTTTGTGGGTCTGATTTCACTTTATTACTAGGATGATTTGTGACTTTGGTTACTGGTTGTTTGAAAATCGATGCAGTTTGTCTAATTGGCAATGTTGTATTCAAGTCTGGTTTACCCTGTGAATATAAGCATGTTTTCATTAGTAAATATTACATATAAATGTAATTTGATGAATTAATTCATTATCCATTAAAGTTTTTACTTAAATTCCAGTTAGTTAACATACGGTGTAATATTAGTTTCAGGTGTACAATATAGTGATTCAACACTTCCATACATCACCCAGTGCTCATCACAAGTGTCCTTCTTGATCCCCATAACCTATTTCCCCCATCTCCCCACCAATCTCCTCTCTGGTAACCATCAGTTCTCTTTAATTAAGAGTCTGTTTCTTGGTTTGTCTTTTTTTTTTCCCTTTGCTGGTTTGTTTTTTTTAAGTTTATTTACTTATTTAAGTAATCTCTACACCTAGTGTGGGGCTCAAACTCAGGACTGAGATCGAATCACATGCTCCTCTGACTGAGCCAGCCAGGCGCCCCTGCTCTGTTTCTTAAATTCCACATAGGAGTGAAATCGTATGGATGGAGCTAGAGATTATTATGCTAAGCAAAATAAATCAGCCAGAGAAAGACAAATACCATTATCCATTACTTTAAATCAGATTATTCCAAACTTCTCAATCTAAGCCTTATAAATACTCTACAGCACATCTTTAGCACATCATTATGCAAGACGTATGTGACATTTTCTCATTTAAAAGCTGTGTACTTTAAAATGTAAGAAAATTATATGAAATTCATAATTAATTTGATTAGCATGATACTCAGGACTGTTAAATGAACAAATGTATTTATGGGTAACACAAAAAGAGTTTTCAGAACAACAATCAGGATAGCAATCATCTCAACACTTGAGAATGGAGGAAAATAATGGCACACTTGGCCATTAAAATGTTAACTGGTCAGCTATTAGGAGGCCAGGCTTACTTACCACGTAAGTTAAATTTCACTCCCATATAAAAAGACAATTAGAAATGAAAGTTCTAATTCTAGCAAACAGAACTCAATTTAGCAATAAACTTATCTAATTTTAATCAACCCATAAATAAAATCTAAGATGTGTTCAAAATGTGGCAGAGTTGCTGTTAAGTTCATTTGCAATGAATGCTCTAATAGCCATGGGGGGTGGACAGGCAGAGGGGGCAAGGAAGGAGAAAAAAAAGAAAAAGAACAAAATGTGATTTAATCATTGTATATTCTAATTCTGGCAAAAAAATACATATATATAAAAGGTCATCTGTATCTGAAAACAATATACATCTGATATTTTTGATTACTTGATAAATCTACAGGATATTCAATGAACTTCTGTTAACTATCCTCAGATAAAAATTGTGCTATCAACTTACAGACTCCAAAACAATGGTTCTCAAACTTCAGCACACATCAAAACCACCCAGAGGGTTTATTAAAACACAGATTCCTGGGCCTCCCTCCTAGAGATTCTGATTCGGTAGAGATGAGGTGGGGCCTGGGAACTTCCATTTCTATTAAGGTCTCAGGTGATGCTGATGCTGCTGATCCAGGGACCACTTGGAGAACCACTACTCTAAAACAAAGATTGCAAATTGGTGGCAGGAGAACCAAGTTTAACCCATAGATGTATTTTGTCCAGTTTTTAGTGTCTAATAAAATGAACGAACATCCACAAACCTGGAGATTTCACATAAAATCCAGATTCTAGCTTCTCTTAAAAACTCAAAAGATCTAGGGCGCCTGGGTGGCTCAGTTGGTTAAGCGACTGCCTTCGGCTCAGGTCATGATTCTGGAGTCCCGGGATCGAGTCCCACATCGGGCTCCCTGCTGAGCAGGGAGTCTGCTTCTCCCTCTGACCCTCTTCCCTCTCGTGCTGTCTCTCATTCTCTCTCTCTCAAATAAATAAATAAAATCTTAAAAAAAAAAAACTCAAAAGATCTAGAAACTCTGGACTTGATTTGGCCACAACAGGCCATAATTAATTAGTAATGGCTGCTCACAAGAGGTGTCAAGGGTTCTCTTTTAGCAAAATTCCTCAACAACTCATGTTTGCATTACCTGAGCCCTAGGTGTTGAGTTTGTGACCTCTTCTTAAAGAATGTTACCAATGTCTAGAAAGGTAAGCATCAGAATAAATTAAACTGACAATTAGCACAATTATGGTATTTCTTGGACCCTCTACTAAATGTCTCCATCACCATCCTCTCCACACACCCCCTTCCCCCCATCCCTTCTTCTCTGTATGTACTGGGCATGCTTGTCATTCCTCTATCTCACTCAATTTCCTCCAATGTAAGTGCTTACCTTTAGGAGATAGTCATCTTTTTTAAGTTTATTATTTTTTTAGTTAATCTCTACACCCAACATGGGGCTCAAACTCACAACCCTGAGATGAATCGCCTGCTCTTCCAACTGAGTTGGCCAGGCGCCCCAAGATATATTCATCTTAATTAAGACTAATAATATCTCTTAAGTATTTAGCTTCCTTATTTTTATATTTTAAAAAGATTATTTAGAAGTGAGCAAATTTGACTGGCAGGCTGCAAAATAACCACTCAGAATGCCATCTTTAAAAGTGTGAAGCCTGGGAATGTGTATTTTTAAAAGTTCTCCTGGATGGAGCACCTAGCTTGCTCAGTCAGTTAAGCATCCAACTCTTCATTTCGGCTCAGGTCATCATCTCAGTGTCCTGGGATTGAGCCCCACATGGGGCTCTGCGCTCAGCAGTCTGCTTCTCTGCTTCTCTCCCTTTGCCCCTCTCCCCACTCATGTGCACACACACAGGTGCGTGTTCTCTCTCTCAAATGAATAAATGAATTAAAAAAAAAAAGCTCTCCGGGTAATTCTGTGATGCAAAGGTTTGGATACCTCTGATTTATGACATCTAGAGAATTCTGAGGCCCTAAGTGAAGCTACCCAAACTCTAAAATTGTGAATATTCAATCCTAAAGCTTACAGAGAACTTTTCCTGTCATTAGTTATAATTAGAATATATCACTAAATAATACCTCATTTGGTTTTTAATGTTTTCATTCCTTATTAAAGAACAATATACTCTGGGGCACCTGGGTGGCTCAGTCGTTAAGCGTCTGCCTTCGGCTCAGGTCATGATCCCGGGGTCCTGGGATCGAGCCCCACATTGGGCTCCCTGCTCAGCAGGGAGTCTGCTTCTCCCTCTTCCTCTGCTGCTCTCTCTGTCCAATAAATAAATAAAATCTTTAAAAAAAAAAACAATATACTCTGCTGGTATTAGAACAAGACGGCATCAGGGGACACAGTAATACTGCAACTATTGGTATGAGCAAACAGTGGAGACTCTTTTAAGATTCTCGTTGTTACAAAGGATGACTAGAGGGGCTATTCTAAATGAATCCTGAATCCAAAAAGACTGGAAGGAAGTTTCTATGTTTCATACATAGAAAATTATTGGAGCTACAATGGTAAGACTTTTTTTTTTTTCATTAACTTATGTTTTTGGTGCACTAAGTAAAAATTAGAAGAAAAAGCTGGCTTTTTCTTCCACTGTCTGATACACAATTCCACTGTCTGATAAAGAGTGCATTCCTCAGTGGAATGGAGTAAGAGATTACTCAAGAGGATGCTGTGTTACGTTTCTCTTGATCTTATTTTGATTTTTATTGTTTTCTCCCTTTAACTGGCTTGAAAGGTCTGAAGACAAATTTACTAATTAATTTTGTATTCCAAAAGTGTCATGTGATCTGAAAAACTGGACTAACTGGTTTTCTCAGAAACTGTTACAGAAACACTAAATTTTATTACCACTCTCACCTGAGGAGTGCCAAAGAGTCACTGTTCATGTCCAATTGTGTGTCGGGATCCTTCTAAATAACTACCAATCCACCATAAACTTAGGAATTATAAAGCAAACACTTTTTTAATGGGACAAAATTAAAGCTATTCTTATAGTTTTGTTTTGTTTTTAAGATTTTATTTATTTATTTGACAGAGACAGACACAGCACGAGAGGGAACACAAGCAGGGGGAGTAGGAGAGGGAGAAGCAGGCTTCCTGCTGAGCAGGGAGCCTAGAGATGATGATGAGATGATGATGATGATGATGATGATGATGATGATGATGATGATGATGATGGGCTCCATCCCAGGACCCTGGGATCATGACCTGAGCAGAAGGCAGACGCTTAATGACTGAGCCACCCAGGCGCCCAAAGCTATTCTTACAGTTCTAATCTTCCCTTTCAGTATAAGAAAAAGTAAAGCAGAAGTTTCTTATATCACAAAGTTAAAATAGCAAACACGCACATTTTAATATTAGAAAGAAAAGTTTCCAGCCTTGATAAATCTCGGTATATAGGGTAGCCCTCAAATCAAAATTTAATGTATTTTATATTAATGTGTATATTAGGCTGGAAGTACTCAAATAACTCAAATAATTTTGAGACAGACTCTATTCTATCCCCTTAGGTGCTGGGAGGAATACAAAAATAAATCTTTAAATTTTTTTTAAAAAGTTTACTTCACCTCTTTCCAATACATATCTGAGGTGGATCTTTGTACACTCAGAAAGAACAAATATGCAATAAAAATTAATTTTTAAAAACAGAGAATCAGTGACAGGGGAAAACAAATTTCCTTTTGAAAAGATTAATAGTCACCAATACTAGCACTGAGCATCAAAAGTGGGTCTGAAATTGTTAGGAGTCTGGGTGAAAAGAGAAACATTAAATCATATAGATACCAGGTCAGAAAGGAGGAAACATACCAATTAATAAGGAAAACAAAGCTGTCCTGGTATTAAATCTAGAAAAAAATTAAAGTCACTAACATCAAATATTAAGCAAATTTCAAATGTTTTTTTTTCAGTGACCTTCCTCAAAAGCCAAGAACGTAATATTTAAAGGAAACTTGGAGACGGTGATTCTTAAAGGAACTAAACACTCTAATTTTAATGTAGCCTTTCAGTTGACCTAACTTGACTAAGGCTAGAAAAAAGGATAATTAAAGCGGTGGATGAAGAGCATGTGTCATAAAGCAATGATTTTCAAACATTTCTACATTCCTACTGGCTAAAAAATATCTGAAAATACCTCATTTACATTTCAAAGCTAACATCAAGGGCGCCTGGGTGGCTCAGTTGGTTGGGCGACTGCCTTCGGCTCAGGTCGTGATCCTGAAGTTCCAGGATCAAGGCCCGCATCCGGCTCCCTGCTCAGCAGGGAGTCTGTTTCTCCCTCTGACCCTCCCCCCTCTCATGTGCTCTCTCTCTTTCTCTCTCAAATAAAATAAATAAAATCTTTAAAAAAAAAAAGAGTATTTCAAACTTTAACGTAAGTAATTGCAAAGAATGCACTTACTACAGTATTTTAAATATTGACACTTCGATAATAAACGTATCATTTTAAGATGTATCTAACACAATCTAAATATACCCACCAACCACTTACACATGAATAAACTCTTCAATAGTTATTTTACTTCACTCCTTTTTCTCTTTGAATAATTCCATTCCCAAAGTTATTTCCTATTTTAAACTTGAAAACTTTTCACTGATCATTTATGCATCGAGATTTTTTTAAACTTTTTCTTTCATAAAGTACTGATTTTTTTAAAAAACTAAATTTCTGGTTTACTACATCAGTAGTATATAACTGCCCCAAAACAGTAAATTACACATAAGTGAAATAAAAATTATATTAAAGAAGAGCTTTTTTTAAATTTAAAACTAACTTCATGGGCTTGAATATTACTAGCTGCTAGAATGTGCCAAGATTTAGTACCAATTCTGTTCCTATTCTTCATTTTTTAAAGATGTAACGCCAAGAAAGCTTGTTCACATAAATGAGTAAATAGAATGGGTTTATTGTCCATCTTTGAACTTCTTTTTTTTAAGATTTATTTATTTATTTGAGAGCGCGAGAATGAGAGAGAGAGAGAGTACATGAGAGGGGGGAGGGTTAGAGGGAGAAGCAGGGTCCCCGCCAAGCAGGGAGCCCGATGCGGGACTCGATCCCGGGACTCCAGGATCATGACCTGAGCCGAAGGCAGTCGCCCAACCAACTGAGCCAACCAGGCGCCCTTGAACTTCTTTTGAGTTATATGTCAAAATACTGCATAGTGAACAATCAAAAAATTTTAATAATAATAATTAAGTTCTCTATAAATTTCAGACAAAGAATTATACTGGCAGAAAGACTTGACTGTTACCAAGTAATTCATTTTCTTGGCATCCAACACCAGTATTTCAAATTATTCCTTTACTAGAGATCAAACATTTTGCACCATGGTAATATGGCAGACAAGTAAAAAGTGTGCTCTTCTATAAAATGAGAGAAGGTGGACTACGAAAGGGGAACGGGAAAAAAAGAGCCTGTACCTCCATCTCAGGTGCATGCTCAGATCAACTGCAGGAAAGAGTATACACAGAAGGATACAGGAGCACTCTTTCAAAATCATCCCTGTTGTGTATACCACGTAAGCCTTCACACAGCATAGTTTGAACAGCAGGAATTTAATTTTTTATTCTAATATCACTTTTCCCAGCCTGGCTTTGAATTAAAGCTGCATGACAGTTTGGAATTGTACATATTCTATGACAAGAGCCAAAAGGACTCATTTTTATCTTTAATCCTGCAAATTTTGTACTTTGTATTTTAAAAATTAGCCATGTTTAATTTTTTTTAAATATTTAAAAAGAGGGAGAGCGCACGTGAGCAGGGGGAGGGAGAGAGGGAAAAGCAGACTCCCCACTGATCAGGGAGCCAGACGCAGGGCTTGACCCCAGGACCCTAGGATCATGACCTGAGCTGAAGGCAGACACTTAACCAACTGAGCCACCAGGCGCCCCAAGCCATGTTTGTTTTAATGTGAAATGCTGCTCTGCTTATCAAAAATGCTCAAATAAAACTGACACTTCCAAGTATCATTCAAGTATCATTTTAATTCTATGGCTTTCCATATCACCCCCAAGAGATACTTTATTTTTCTAAGGTCATTTTTCTCATCTATAAATGAGAATAACAATAACCACTCATAAGATTCTTACGAAGATCAAACAAGATAATGCATGTATGATGCAGCTTTCATTCAGTCACTGAGCAAATCCTGAACAAATATGCCTACTATGTGCAGGCACATGCTGGGTATATGGTCATCATCAAAACAAAAAAGTCCCTGCCTCAAAGCTTACATTCTGGGGGATGGGGGGGGAAGACAACAATTAACAAAATAGGCTTGTATTTTATAGTCATGTTGGCATGTAAATTCTGAATAGATAGCTGCTATTTCTATTATCAGCATTAACATGTTTTTGACCATGCTACTGAAATTTAGGGACTTAAACCTATTAAGCTTTTCCAGGAGGAAAGCTAACCCCTGGTTCACAAAGAGGGGAGCCTGAGTGGTATCTTTAGACCAAACCAGTATTATCGTCAAAAAAATAATTTGATTTGTTCCAGAATATGTACAGTAGCCTACAGTTAATGCCTTTTCACAAAATCAAAAACCAACAATGCAAAGCACTTTAAATCTTTCAGATTTTTTTAAAATTGAGATATTATTCACATACCATAAAATTCACCATTTTTAAGCATACAATTCAGTGTTTTTTTAGTATATTCATAAAGTTGTGGAAATTCCGTAGCTTTTGCAAAAGGTAAAGAATATCTGGGATCTATGATTTTGTACTGAAAATCCACTTAGTGTAAAATCCCAAGTGAGGAACAAGATTTTTTTTTTAAGGAGATCAATGGGATATTTAAAAAAAATAGGTGGACAACACTGTGAGCTCATTAAAAAGCACTTGTAGTTAATTGAAAAGGTGGAAGATTGAAATTCAACACTAAAAGTTTTGAAGAGTTCTACTTGAAAAATAACTTCTTGCAGCTTTAGTGAATAGCAGGTCATTAAAGGACTTATGGCAAAAGATGGGAATGAGTTTCAACCCAATGCTTATGAGCAGCTCTACTCAAACTAAGGCAGCTATTGTGTGAAACTCATTGTCTCCTTTACATCTGGGCTGATACTAGCTGTGTGTACACAACCTTGGGAGAATTGTGGCAATAGTCACACAAATTATTTTCTGTAGGGCTTAATTCTCTTGCTGACCTACAGTCTACAATGACAGGGAACTTCCTTTGCTATATTCCCAGTCTGCAATAATGCCTAAGTATAGAATGTGCTAAAAAAAATCTCTGTGGGATAAATGGATGCATAAAATGTCTATTATATGTAAAATCTTCTGTTATGCAGACCTTACCCTTCAATATTCTCATTTTCTGCTTTAAACTTATAGATGCTAAATAGGTGGAAAATACAATTCAATGCAGTCTACAATATCCATCTCAATTTTATTATGTAAAGAATAGAGTCTCATCTGTATTACCTGCCTTGAGATTAGTGTAAGAGAAATAGTCCCAAGACTTACTCCATCTATTACTATTTAACACATACTTATAGGTATCTGGCCAGTGTCTTCCTCTGAGTCACACAGACAGCCCACAGTCAGGACCGTATTTCAATTGTGTCCTCTGCTCTAACATTTATCAAAATTAGTATCACTGCACATCACATTCCTATCTCAGTAGTAACCATAGACAAGTCCCTCTGATCATACATTATCACCCACCACTCATCGCCAGTCTGTACATCCACTCATCTACCCCACTGTTCAGTGGCTTTCAAACTTTTCTGACCCGTCCCTCCCCCAATCCTTATACTATACGCTCCTGAATGACCGACTAGGCTTTCCTACGTCCTCAGTATTTTCTCTAAACATTCCCTCCAGCTCCCGCACTTACTGACTTGGTCATCCCTTGAAGATACTATCTCCCCTCAGGTTCTCTCAAATGAAACTTTTCTCTTTCCCTCCCTCCCCCCACTCCTTCCTCCCTTCTTCCTTCTCACTCTCAACTGCATATCCAAGGGCCAAAAGGTGGTATAGGTTTTATTCTTTCTCCCATTTTTCTCAAATAATTTCTCCATTTTTGATCCTTTAAAAAAACACCAGTTCTTTGAAGCTCGTATCCGGCTATCCTGCCTCTTCCTCTCCTCCCTTTCTCCTTCCTTTGCGAGACTTTAGTTTCCATTTCAGTCTTTCTCTCCATCCCAACTCTTGTCCTCATTCTGGGAGACCTCAATATCCATGTGGATAACTCACCCAACATGCCGGGTCCTTTGATCTATTCCTCTGCCCACCCTCACTCACCTAACATTATAGCCACAGGCTTGTCAACACTAGTAACTACGCCATCTCCAGTACCTCAACCAAGCATCCAGTTCTCCCAATTCCTACTTCCTATCCTTGCAGCTCACTTTCTCAGAACCGCCCTCTGCATTTCTTTCACCCCAGCAGTATCTCCTATCCATTGACTGTCCTATTTTCTCACTCAGTCTTAACCACTTTCACATTCTACCCTACCCAGTACAGGTTCTATGGTCCATCATCATCATGCTGCAAATGTGCTTAACTTTCTTGACCTCTCTGGTTTCTCCACTTGTGCTACAGACCCCATTCTTCTTAAACTTCAGTCTTCTAAATTGGGAGAGTAACCAAATGAGCATCTCTTTCATCTACCATCTAGTGATTCTTTTCTCCATCCAAACAAAATTTAGTGAAAGATTTGTCCATGCTAATTCTCTCTCTCTCATTTTCAACCCCATCCAATCTGGCTTCTGTTGCCACTGAAAATCAAGGTTATTAATTAGCTTCATGTTGCCAAATTCAATGGAAGTTTCTCAGTCTTCCTCCACTCAACCCTTCAATGGCATCAATATAACTGACCACTCTTCTTTTTGAAGCATTCTCTCTCCCATGTCTCTCCTTCTTACTAGCCATTCTTTCTCAACCCACTTTGTGGATTCCTTCTACTCTAACCAAGTTCTAATTATTGGATTTTCTCAGATGCTGGTTCTGGATCCTTATGTCTGGGTAAGGTAATCTCCTTTAGTCCCATTACTTAGAATACTACCTATGTGCTTATGACTTTCCAGCTGAGACCTCTCAATTACCATATTAACTGCATACAGGACATTTCCATTTAGATGTTTAATAAGCAACACAAACTCTGCATGTTCAAAATTTATTTTATCCATCCACAGAAACTCTCCTAAGGTGACCTCAGTAAATGGTAACCCAATCCACCCACTCATCTAAAAACTAAGGTCTCACACTTGAGTCTTTTCTATCATCTTCCCCACCCAATCATTAGCAAATCCTATAAATTTTACATTCAAAACAGATCTAGAAACTGCCCACTTCTCTCCACCACCACGTATCCAGGCCATCATCATTTATCAGCAGACTACTATAATAGCTACTTGCTGTTCACTTCCACTTTTGTCTATTTCATTTCAAATTAACAGAAACTGAACAGTGGCCCACACTTAAGGGAGATGCAATAGCTTATTAAGACTTCAAGGCATACAAACGCTAACTTATCACCTGTGATCTGCTTACTCCCCCTCTCCACCCCCAACTATATTCACTAGAGAGATACCAGAAGACACTATTCAACAAATGCTTAATACACTGATGAAGAGGACACCAGCAACTTTGGAAAAGATTTTAGTTACTTTATACGTCAGGATTGTTGGTAGAAAGAATGAGGTCACTGTTTTCAGTGTGGATGGAAAGATTCTAGGAAGAATCCAAGGGGCAGTTCTTACCACACAGTGTGCTCTACCAGGAGCTGGTCATCAGAATTGATCCTACCACAGAGCTCGTTAGTACTGGTTAACTGACCATGTCCCAAGGACACAATTAAGTCAGCCCACTAAGGTACTACTTCAACAACTTAAGTCATCTGTTCAACAAAGGTCTAATTTGAGCTACAGCAAGTGAGTTGGTCCCTCAAATCTTTTGCCAAGGCCTTGCTTCCTTTCCTGCTTCTAAAACAGTCGTTATTAGCTTTCTTAGCTACATTTTCCTTTGAGAATTTGATAAAGATAACAGACTCTCTCCTCAGAGAAACGCGTAACAGAAAATACGGCACTCAGTTCAAAGATTCCTGGAGGGCCTCCTGAAGAATGTACTCTCAGGTTGGACACCTGCCTGAATTCTCTATTGACCTCTTTCATCCACTGAAGGAAAAAATAACAATAATGATAATGTTCCTTGGTCATGCATTCTCTTCTAAATATTGTCCTCTCTCCTCCACCTCTCATTCTAGCTCTGTAAGAGCAGTCTAACCATTTTTATGGGGAGAGGAGTAAAAATGCACATATATGTACGTTTGTAAATGAAGCTCTGGAAAGACATACAAAAAAACCAATTAATAACTTCTCAGGAAGAAGACAGCATACGAGAGGCTGGAGAGAGAGGGAGACTTTTTTATTGAGTATCCTTTCACCCTGTGTACAATTTACCTAATCAAATAATAACAAATCAAAATTTTAAAACTTTTAAATGAGCAGCTACATTTTGCTTCTAATTTCTCAAATCCCAGAAACTTTCTAGCATTTTAAGAAAGACTTCTGGTCCCTCAAAATTGGTTATAAAAGGTCATCAGATGCCTTCTAATTTGGAAATCCAATGGATACTACAAAGTCTTTATACTCCTTGATCTCGTCATGTCATTTAACAAAAATTTTCTTTCCTAGGCTTTTAGAACACCACATTTTCTTAATTCTCCTACTACCTTTCTGGAAGTTCGTTCGTACTCTCCACAAGACTAATTTATTCATTTATTCACTACCAATAGTGTGACAAGATACTTTTCTATTTGGCCTTCTGTTAGGCGATCCTAAAAGTTATGACAATCTACAATGACAGGAGTTCTCAAAGCATGACCTCAGAGTTCCTAGGCATGCACCAGATCCTTTCAGAATTCCAACAAACAGAACTTCTAACTTGATCTTCTTCACCCCCTCCCCAAACTTGTTCTTCCTCCCCTATTCTTTATCGACCTTCACCCCAAGTGACTCACGCCAAAACTGCAGCAGGCATGAACAGCTCTCTCTACAATCATCAGTACTTAGACTTACTGATTTCTCTTAATTGACTCTCACACCCTTCCACACCTCCTGCTATAGCGTTAGCAGCCATCATTCCTTTTCTAGCCAGCAGCCCAAGCACTTCCCTACTTCCAGTTTCACCTTTTCCCAAATCCATTCTCTACACTGCACCCACTCTATATCCAATACCCAATCTGATTCCTACTATCACCACCTGTTCACTTAAGTTTCTCAAACTGCAGATACTGCCCCCAAGATATATTAGCTCTCTACAAGAATTTTTATTATTTTGTTGAGGATAATTAAAACAAGGACATTCTACATCATTTGGTTATATACCTAGGACACAGCCATATAGAACCCAAGACTGTGTTTACAAAATCACAATAGCATACTACCATAAACCAAAGTAATTCATGAGAAATGAATAATGGCAGACTTATACAACTGATTCCATTCAAGACAACATGATGCTCTTTATTTCCAAATGTATCAAATCTGTGTGAATAGAGAAATGTGATGAAAGAACCGAGTCTTTCCAAGGTATTAGCAGCACTGACAAGCCACTCTAAAAAAGTAACTTGTTCCATAACAATTCATATTGTGAGCATTTTATAAAATACATATGTCACATTAATGTTGGAGAACTTGGATACTATTAGTTTTTAGCTTTAATTTATACACATTTCAGTGTTAAGAACTAGAAACATAAGAAATTCAGTTTAATGTTTACACATCTGAAACACTGAAACAAAAGGAACTGCTAACAAAACAAAACTACGGGAGTTCCCAAAACATATTTTGCACCCAGAATCACTGTACTCTTTTTTATCCCAGCCTAGTCTTTCTAATTACATTTTTAAAGAAACTTACCTTTTTAAGAAATATGCTTCCTTTTTAAAATGTTGAGGGTCATATCTCTGAAACCTTAAAACACCACCCCTCTTTAAAAGACCAAAGCCTGGATGAATGCCTAAATACTTAGCTTTCAAAGCAAAGGTTTTGTCGTCTTATTTGCATGTTGAGGCATAGCTCTCAATATCATCACATAAACTATTCTCCCTTTGAGTAAGCTTTGAGAAAGCTGCTCATCACTTCAAACTCTGTATTGATGACTTCCATATCTTTGTCTAGTCTTTTCCATCAACCTAATGGAATATCTTCAGCAACCTACTTGATGGATACACTTTATCAACTAGAAAGACGGAGGTAGCAACTAGAAATAATTATGGTAGTGGCAAATCAGTAAGGCACAATATGATGAAGAATGGAAGAGATTTTCAGAGTAAGGTTAAGCCTGAGACTGAGACAAGCAGGAATACGTACTGCAAAAACAGCAAATAGTAATCCAAAGACAATGCCCATTCCACTGTACCCTCTCATCCTAAAATAACTGCCACTTTGCAAAGATCTTCAAAAGATATTTTTTCAACGATACCTTAAGTATTATGCACCCAGGAAACTCACTTTTGATATGGAACATATATTAAGATCTCAGTTTATAATCAGTCATTATAAACTACAATTTAACCTGTATCAAAGTTTGTTAATTACATTTCAAATTCTTTCAAGGGTTTTTAAAAACCTCAAAAACAACACAATAATGCACTTCAGCCAGGTTTATAACTATATTAACAAAACTAGCTAACATTCCTATTTACCAATTTATATCTCCCAGTGTTCTCCATACTGTATTATTTTTTAAAAAGATATAATACAGAATTAGCCACGAATACATTTTCTGCTTTTATAGAGATATTCAATGTTGGCATTACTCCGAGAGCCTATTTTTTATTTTAAAAGATTTTATTTATTTGACAGAGAGAGAGAGAGAGACAGCGAGAGAGGGAACACAAGCAGGGGGAGTGGGAGAGGGAGAAGCAGGCTTCCCACTGAGCAGGGAGCCCGATGCGGGGCTTGATCCCAGGGCTCTGGGATCATGACCTGAGCGAAGGCAGACACTTAACAACTAAGCCACCCAGGCGCCCCAAGAGAGCTTATTTTTAAAACTGCAAAACTCCATTTTTGTGACTGCTTAATTAAAATAAAATCAGGTGCAAAAATAAGACTATGCCCCCCCAAATTCAGAGAGGAACTTCAGAAAACAATGACAATGAAAGGCACTTTCAAAATAATGTATGGTATATTAATTTATTCAATATTTATGACCACTATAAACTTCTGGAATGAGGTGGATATTAACTCAAACATGAAGTAAACATTTACTAAGTACCTACCGTGTGCTAGGCTTTGGACTACCTATACAAAAAAAAAAAAAAAAAGACATAGTCCTTGCCCTCATGGAGCTCACAGTCTAGTTGAAGCAGACAATCACAAATACAATGGCAAAGCACCAGGGAGGCATTATGGAAGAAGGGACTGGTTCTGCCTGGAGAATGCAGGGGCAGGCTTCACAGAGGTGGAGACAATGGAGCTGGGCCTTGGATGAGTAGGAGTTCACCAGATGGAGGGGAAGGGGGGAAGCGCATTCCAAGCAGAGGAAACAGCACATGAGCAAGCAGAATCTTGAAAGCACATGCCATGGTGCAGGATGATGAGCAGTCCAGCGCAGCTAGAGCATAAAGGTGCACACAAACTAAAGAGACGAATTAGTTTTTGGTTTTTAGTGAATCATAGCTATCAGGAACATATCTTCGTATTATATTTAGTGTAGTTCAACTGTGATTCTAAGAACAATAGCTTGAAAGCATTCCACTCATTTTATAAATACTCGACCCCTTTTGATAGGTACCCAGCACTGTGGTTAGTTTTTTTAAAAAGGCAGTTTAATAAAACTAAATCTTAATTTTGCTCTGTATATTTAAGAAGCAAAATCAACCTAAAATAAGGGTTTCCTTAAGCTGAATCACAGAGCTGTACACACTACAGGTCCTCACTTTCTTTTGAGTTCCTTCTACCACCACTGTCTTTTACCCTTAACACCTTCATAGCTATCAACCCACAGTAATCCCACTTTAAGCAATAGAGAAAGCAATTTCAGCCTTCTGTTCCCATTCCACCTCTAAACAAGGTACCTGACAATGTCCCTACGGTAAATGGATGCATGGGAACCAATGCAACAGATGAAGAAACAATGTACTCTGACCCGTATACCAATTTTTGGAAATTAAACTATTATTAACAAACTATTAGGCTGAATTCTGAATGAATAAAGAGAGATATGAAGCAGAGACCCATATCCTTCAGGAAAAGTAAAAAGATACAAAGGAAGAGATCTTGGGTCAAAAAATTTCCATGTACGCTGGCCACCAAGCAACACTGTGTTCACCAAGGAAGCTTGGTGCTTAAGAAGGTGCAGCGGGGAAAGGAAAGGAATTCACATGGGTCAAATACTTTATTAGATGTTTTCATATAAATTCCTATTTACTCCTTGCAATAATGTGCAGGGAAAGAATTCACTACCTTAGTTTTACAAATGAGAGATCTGAGACCATCAGAGGTTAAAAAGAGTTACCCATGACTGCCTGAGCTAGTAAGTGGCAGAGCCAATACATCAAACCAAGCCGGCCTGGTTCCAAAGCCCATCCCATCTACACACTGCCTCAGGGTTCCCAAAAGGAACACAGTACCCCCAAGCAGCATGCGAGGTTGTATCAAGGTCATATATACCCTGGAAAGAAAAGCCCTTACTTTTCCCTCCCCTATTTTCACACAGTCGGTGTGAAATGACAGTGGTGGCAATACACATAGATCTCTGAAATTTAGAGGAAGAAAAATTGAGACAAAATGGTTATGTAAGATTAGCTGCCCTTGCGGGGGGTGGGGGGGGGGCTTTCTTGGTAAAGATATTGGGTGCTCTGATACAATCAAATTACCGTAATAATTCAAATGCTACTTGTTTAAATTCCTGTACAATAAACCATCAACTAAGCAGCTCAATAAAAGTAAGAGCCAATGGAAAAATCTCCAATCACAGTATTAGGATGAGAATATTACTGCTAAAAGTCATTATCCTCAACATCTTCAAAAGTCAAAATAAAAACTGCCCTTTTGCAAATCCTAATTCTGAAAATTGATAGGTAAGTATAAACTATGTGGTAAGGATACTTGCCATATTAAAATTTTGCCTCTTTTTGGGCAATAGGAACTATTTTAAGAAAAAAAAATAGACAATTAACATCAACACAAATCTTTTGTAAACAGTCCCAGTGGGCCAAAAATGTGCTGGCCTAGACAGATACTGAAATACTGTTTTCAACTGTGCACAATTTACTTATGCAATGTACCGCCAACTTCCAGAAAATTAATCAGATTTGTAAGTCCAAATGCTTTGGGGGGAGGTGGAGTGGAGGGGGGGGAAGAGACTGGGATGTTCAGACAGTCAAAATTCTAGTGACATAATTACAATGTAAGATACTTTGTGGAGAGCTTCTGAAATAGCATCCATATGCTCTAAGTAAATTCACCAACCTTATTTTGATTGAGAGGATCATTCCGCAGTCTCTGTTTGTTCTTCTGTAATTTACTAGGCATCATCTTTCCAGTTCTGAAGTCAAAACTGCTGAGGTCAACAGTATTTCCCAGGTACCTTGCCAACTGAGGTTTGCTTCTGAACTTCTTACCACTTGGACTACAAGAAAGAGAACATTCATTGTACAAAAGATAACAATATTTCCCCTAGATCTCTACATAAACCTTTCTTCACATCTTTCTATCCAATTGTTACCACCCCATATCCAATTGTTACCACCCCGCAATTTTACATGTTTATTTTTTTTCCAAAGAAATGGCAAAGTTTTAAAGTAATTTCATAACTTCTCTGTAAGAAGAGATGATAAACCCCTGAATATTACACTCCACTAGCTACACCACTGGAGTACATAACAGATGTTACTGCAGATTATCCCACTGGTCAATCAGCAGCCACAGACAGAATCCCTGTACAAACTGCACGCACAGCACAATACGCACACTGCAAATGTCTTCAATATTACAAACTTATTTCCAAAGTGACTTTTGAAGTGTTTTTTTTGTAAGTATTACATATACACAATGTCAGCAGTGATCAGCACTTCAGAAAAAATTCTTCTGAAGTCAACAATTCTTATTAAAAACACACACACAAAAACACTTGGAATCCATGTATTCTTTGGGCTACCAATCTGAACTCACAACATTTACAACAGAAAAGAAAATATTGAATTCTGACAATATTTAAATGCTCCCTAATGTAACTACTCAAAGGAGGAAACTGAGGCAAACATTTGCAAATGTGTTTGTATATTGCTGACATGAGTTTTATTAGCCAAGCTCATCAAGAATAACTTACTTCTCATAAGAAATATTGTTGAAGGAAAATTATAAAAGTGCCAGAATTATACAGAAAGCTAAATTAGTCTTTCCTAAAACTTTTTTTGCTATACAGCATTAATCTATAAGAAAATTTTTATAGGAAGAATGCCCCCGTCTTATGTAACAAATTTTCTGAGCCAAATATACTAAAAATCAACTGTTAAAAGTCAGCATAGATATGTTACCAGAAGAAAACTGTAAGAATTCTAAAATATTTCTCCAAAAAGCGAACCTATCCTATTTAGAACCTAACCTTGTATGAACTGACCACAATAAAAGAAAAATAATTGAAGAGGAAGACAAAAGAGAATTCTGGCTGGGAAAACCAAGCAATAAAATACTGCCCTGGAAGAGCAAAACTTTTCTCTGGGTCAAATCCAAACCAACACATCGCACTTTGTCACAAATTCTATCGTATTCTGCCACCAAAAGATGATCATATCAGCATTTTTTCCCCACAATCACATAATATAAGTATTCCTGAAACACAATTCAAGTTCTAAAATTCAACCTACAGATGGAGGTAACAACCGACATTCTCAATGAGGTATCTCTCTAATGAGACATCTCATCAGTGCAATAAAAGCTGAACTTAAAAGTGGACTTAGTTTCGACAGACTAGTGTTCCAGAAGATGAAAATACTAAGGTAGCAACTTCTACCAAAAAGATAAGCACTATTATTTTTAAGGATATAGCTTAGAGACAACTAGAAAGTCATTTTTTAAGAAATCAATTGACTAATTTCTCAAATGAGCCCTGCAATGAGTCACTCGTTATGGAACAGTTGAAATGCCAGTTACCTACTGCAGCTGAAAGCATACTAGAGTCTCACTACAGCATTCCTCCTTAGAACAAAACTCCTTAGAGATCAGTTTGACACTCCTCCCCAAATTTAGGAAATCTAAATACTTAAGAACTCAGTTAAAAAGCCATAGTCATAAAATGTGACTGCCTAGTTCATGATCTAGATTAGCAATTTAATTGGCTTAAATTGTTCCTACGTTTATTGATTTTAAAAAACAAATGGAAACTAAAAGGCCTGAGACACTCCACTGATAAACTAAATCAGCGATGAAGTAAGAAAGCGAAAATCAGGTTTTAACTATTAACATATCCCAAAAAAGGAGTATCAACTGGTTACAGTTATTCATACCAAATTCACTGCCCTCTGTCGTAAGATGGAATTCTACGAAGCACTTATACTGGATAGCTACAAGTACCCGTCATACACACTGTGGCCTTCAGAACAGTGGTACAAGCCATTTTCTTCTCTGTAACTGCTACAGCTTGCGCTTGGTGCTTTAAGGAAAGTCAACCTGGCTGCCCCAGGAGATTTTAAACAAGGGACCTTCCTCCGCACAGGACGAAGGTAAGCATATAGAAAAGGCAAGGCCCAAGGGAATGGTTAAGTAAGAATTCTGTCCATCAGATATAAAATATTTGCACAGCACCAAAATGACCCTGGAAGTGGCAGGCGAAATAATGCTAGATGAACAAAAAGACTGCATGTCACTTAAGCTCCGGTCTTAACCCAGACTACAACCCAGACTACGTTATTAGTCTGCCCTCTAAGATGGCTGCGGTAGGTTGCAGTCTCACACACACCAGAACTTAATGTGACTAAGCTTTTATTCTAAAAGCACCAAACTGTAACTTAGGAAAATTACTTTTTCAAAAAAAATTCTAGTAGACTAGTGAAGGATATTAGTCATTTTCAGTTTCTAACCAAAGTGATTACTTCTAATCCCAGTAATGAAATACTAATATTTCACTTTCAACCACAAAAAAAATTCCCTACCAACTGCCCCTAGATATGCCAGCCCTGAACCAACTTGTGATTTCACCTTTAACTTTTCCTACCCTCCAAATACCCTAAAGTAATGATTAAACTAAAATCAAAGACATGATTTTTTTTTTTTTAAGAACACTTCATCATTTGAACTGTCTTTGCTTTCATTTTGATTAAACTGTTTAAAGCACTTCTTAAGCCTAACTCTGTCTTGGAGGTTTCTAACTACAGATTATCAAAAAGAAAGAAATTTTATTTGGCATCTGACTTTCAACTCTAAAAAAACTTCACTGAGACACCAGAAACTACTTAAATTGTGATCGTCTTAATTTAGTGGTATTCACATTTTATCACTCTATAAACTCACCTGTAATCATCATTCCCTGAGCTAGACAACTGTAACATGCCCTGCCAGTCTCCATACAAAAATTAATTCTTCTGAAAACCCGTTGCTTGCCTGTGCAATTGCACTCTGAAAACACTCCTCTAAAAGAGCAGAACCTCTTTTTCCATGTTACTTGGGTAACACGGATCATCATGACGTTTAGTCAAACATTATGAGACCAGAGTCTGAGCAAACACAAGTATATCTTCAAACCAGTTTCTAACAGGATGAACTGTGGGGGTGGCAATAATCAGAGTGCAATAAGGTGAAACTGGCCTATGAGTGACAAGGAGCACTGTGGACAGCAGATGGTAGCTATATGGCTGAAGATCATGTTCAGAAGTGCATCACTTGCCAATAGTACTTTGTGAGGAATAATAAAAACCTCCACACTAAAAATCCTCTAAACTACAGCACTGGAAAAGTTTTGAGAATAAAGAAACATCAACTTTCTATTGTTTTCTACTCCTTTAAATGTTAAAGCTTGGGCGCCTGGGTGGCTCAGTCGGTTAAGCGACTGCCTTCAGCTCAGGTCATGATCCTGGAGTCCCGGGATCGAGTCCCACATCGGGCTCCCTGCTCAGCGGGGAGTCTGCTTCTCCCTCTGACCCTCCCCCCTCTCATGTGCTCTCTAATAAATAAATAAAATCTTCAAAAAATAAATAAATGTTAAAGCTTACTTGTTAGTTACAGAGTACATATTGAAAAAAATTTCTCTAACTTTAATTGTCTCCACAAGTCAAGTTTTGGCTGAGACTAAGATCTGAAATTCAAATTAACTTTTTGTACTTCAGTACAAAAACATGTAATCAGAAAACTGCCAAATCAATTAATTCAAATAATATATGCCATTGCTTCAAAGCTGAACGCCACACACACAAAGAAATCTACCTACAAATCATCCCCCTTCTCTAATTCCTTTCCTCCCAATCCTTAACATGCATCCTCAGCCCTCCTCTGCAGATTTTATCTCCTCTTGTCTTACTTCTCTTCTCCCATCAGTTACTAAATCCAGTTCCTTCATACTCACCTTTGAATCCATCCTTCCTTTCCATTGTTGTTGCCTAAATCAAGTCTTTATCACCTTGGGTCTAAATTACCAGGAGAGGCTAAGTGACTATTTGCTTGTCTCTGCATTCTCACCTATTCAAATTACTCTTCCCAAAACACCACTCTGACCACAGTTCCAATTTAAAGGCCTTCAATGACTTTAGCCCATTAGCAAATGGGAGCCAAACATCTTAGCCCTGCGCGTAGGACCCGTTTTCATCTAGCCTCCTCCGCACCTTTACACCCTACTTTCCCCTCCTCTGACCAAATGACCTTTGCTCCAACTATATTGGTTTATTCACTCTATTCCGAAAGGCTGAATGGCTTCCCTCTTCGGCCCTTTGCAAACCACACCTTTTACCTGATCTATAATGCATGGCTCCAACCCTAATCCCAAGAGCCCAGAAATACCAATTCACATTATACTTCTTCCATAAAGCCTTCCCCGAATGAAGTAGTGGAATGTTTCCTTCCTCTGAACCATAGAGCAATTGCTGCCAGTATCAGGTAAATAACCCTCTTGTATTCTAATTTTGAAATACTGAATTCTGCATGGTTATAAAACTTCTACAAGTTTAAGTGTTACCTTCACAAACAGCATACTGACGCAGTTATTAATGAAATTATCTAATGTCAGATTTGCTTCAAAATAATGAAGGTTGAATCAGGGGTAGTGGATTGGGGTATGGAAGAAATAAGATTAACAATTGTTGAACTGGGTACTTGGTACTTTCTTATATGATTTTCTCTACTTTTGTATATCCGTTTGAAAATTTCTATACTGAAATGTTTAGAACATAAACATTAAAGTATACAAACTGAATATACCCCCTGAAAACTGAAAAGTAGTTTTTTTGTTTTCTTTAATTTTTATTGTTATGTTAATCACCATACATTACATCATTAGTTTTTGATGTAGTGTTCCATGATTCATTGTTTGTACATAACACCCAGTGCTCCATTCAGTATGTGCCCTCTTTAATACCCATCACCAGGTTAACCCACCCCCACCCCTTCCCCTCTAAAACCTTCAGCTTGTTTTTCAGATCCATCATCTCTCATGGTTCGTCTCCCCCTCCGATTTACCCCCTTCATTCTTCCCCTCCTGCTATCTTTTTTTTTTCTTAACATATATTGCATTATTTGTTTCAAAGGTACAGATCTGTGATTCAACAGTATTGCACAATTCACAGCACTCACCATAGCACATACCCTCCTCAATGTCTATCACCCAGGCACCCCATCCCTCCCAACCCCACCACTCCAGCAACCCTCAGTTTGTTTCCTGAGATTAAGAATTCCTCATATCAGTGAGGTCATATGATACATGTCTTTCACTGATTGACTTATTTCACTCAGCATAACACCCTCCAGTTCCATCCACGTCATTGCAAATGGCAAGATCTCATTCCTTTTGATGGCTGCATTAATGTTCCATCGTGTATATATACCACATCTTCCTTATCCATTCATCTGTCGATGGACATCTTGGCTCTTTCCACAGTTTGGCTATTGTGGACATTGCTGCTATAAACATTGGGGTGCACTACCCCTTCGGATCCCTACATTTGTATCTTTGTGGTAAATACCCAGTAGTGCAATTGCTGGATCGTATGGTAGCTCTATTTTCAACTTTTTGAGGAATATGGAGTTTGGGCAAATCTGAGCATTAAAGAATTTCCTTAGCAGTTGGGGGAGGAGTAGAGAATTATTTTTAAAGGATCATTAAGGAAAAAAATTATTTACAATTTGGCTGCTGGTAAAATGTGACAGCATTCCACCTTCCCTTGGCATATATGTTTAAGGAATCACCAACACAATTTTAAATGGTATAAAAGACCTTAAATATAATTCAAATTCTGTACCAATCATTCTCATTCCATAAACCAGCATTTATGTTAAAAAAAATTACATGCAAACAGTATATTACTGATAGCAAATTCTATTATCTCTATATCATATAAAAGCCAGGGTGATCCACTAAAAAATAAAAAATTAATGAATGTAGAATTATACCTACTCTCATCCCACTGCCTTAACGTACTCACTTTTTGAGAAAGGAAAAAGGAAAAACACTGGTTATTTTGGTTGAATTGGGGACTGGACACTTATGGAAATGTCAAGAATTAAATACATCTGGGAATTATTTCAAAACATAATGAGGAAAAGGGGGCTGAATATCGCTAAAACAAGCTTGGCCAGGAGTTGATAGTTGTTAAAACTGATTGATGAGCACATGGGAGATTCATTATACTTTTCTAACTACTTTTCCTCTTGCGTGTGTTTGAATTTTCCCATAATAAAAAACAGGCAGGAAAAAACAGACTATATTTTGAAAAAAGAGCTAGGGGCCTCTGGGAAAGACCTTTTTAAAGAGATGCATATATCACTGCATACATGTTAAAAAATAATTTTAAGGACATTCATCCTTGATCTCATCTATGGATTCTTTCAGTATAAAAAGAACAATAAAAGAACATAAACACGTATACATACAGACTGGAAGGCAATATGTCAAAATCTTAACACTGATTCTCGTTAGGACTATAATGCTGATTGTCACTGCTTCTCCACACTCTTCCGTATTTTCCCAATTTTCCATACTGAACATGGGTTACCGGGCGCCTGGGTGGCTCATTTGGTTAAGTATCTGCCCTTCAGCTCAGGTCATGATCGGATCGAGCCCCATGTCAGGCTCCCTGCTCAGCCGGGAGCCTGCTTCTCCCTCTCCCTCTGCTGCTCCCCCTGCTTGTGCTCTCTGTTAAATAAAGAAATAAAATCTTAAAAAAAAAAAACTGAGCATGGATTACTTTTATAATCAAGGGAAAAAATATTTCTAGAAACTCTGATGCACATAAGATCTGCCATCATCACATTTCAAAATAAAACAAAATATTTGTGAATCTCCACATAATTAACAAGCACATGTTTCTGTTTATGTTGGTTAATTAAGTGAAGGGAAAGAAACTACCATTGTATTGATCTATTGACCATCTACTACATGCCAAATGCCTTACATGTACTTTCATTTAATCTCAAAAAATTCCATGAGGTAGACTTCTTACCTTTGATTTACATATAAGAAATTGGGGGCTTATATTATGGAAACTTATAAATCTGTCCAAGTTAAAACAGTCAAGCAAGATTCAAGACTCAAGTTCCAATCTTCTGACTCAAAAGTCTCCATTCTTACTCTAAACCAGTGCAACACAAGTGTGGTCTACTGACAAGATTACTGGTCTTCAAATAAGAATGGAGAAAAAGCATTTAGAAACTGCTATGGTAAACTGACAGGTAAGTCTATGACTGTAGGATCTAACAGTAAAAAGTTGCAACATATATTCTGTATGTCCACTTTTACATTATTTTTATTTTTTATTATAAACTACTTCCTACCAGATACTAAAGCAACTTCACAGTTATAGCACAAAGAAATAAAAAATTAGTTAAAAGTAGGTAGAAATATATTATCCTCTCATGATACAAAAGCAATTTTTGATGGTAGATGTTTAAAGCAAAGGATAAAAGGATTTTTTTAATATGAAAAGGGAAATCAAAAGCCCTACTATAGGTCTACTGTAGCCCTCCATAGGTCTAAAAATCTATATATAATATATACACAAACACTAAACAAACATACAAGTCTAAAGAAAAATATGAACATTTACTTCAGCTATTCAAAATATGCATACCTAGTATAGTACAAGACAGGATGCTGGGTACAGCAGGAGACACAAGACCACCTCTATAGTGCAGGCCTATTTACAGCCAGCACTAACCAGAAATTTCTTGGATCATCCAATAGAAAAAATGTATTAACTACTTGCTTCATTCAGCAGGCAATTCTTAAGAGCTTTCCACATAGCAGGGACTGTGGTGGATACTAGAGATTTAAAAATGAATCAAACTCACCCACTGACCTTGAGGTTAAGAATCTGGTGGTCAACAAGACCGCCAACTATTACAGCAAATATGGTAAAGGTGAACAGACTTATGCTCAAAAGGCCATAGGACTTGCCCATTTCTGCTAGAGGCCTCCAGAAAAGTCCTTTTTAAAGAGATGCATACATCACTGTATACATGTGAAAAATAATTTGAAGACATTCATCCTTGCTTTAACCTATGGATTCTTCCAGTTGAACACCAAAATATATTTCAAAAATCTTTAATAAAAGAGGGTATGTTCCTCTTCCTCTCATTTGTAAATAACTCATAACTGTTCCTGACAAATGAGAAATGATCAATTTTAAAATCTAATTTTAAGGTATATTTACTATTATTTATATTCACATACAGCTTATGCAATCAAATTCCCAAACAAGTAAGTTTGAATTTGTATTATAAGATAAAGCAAAATCATAAGATCCACAGATATTACTCAAATTTCATTCTATTCCATACTTTTATTCTTCTTTGGGAAGTTTTAGTTTTTAGAAGTTCTGCTAAAGGGATGTCTGGGTGGCTCAGTCAGTTAAGCGGCTGCCTTCGGCTCAGGTCATAATCCCAGGGTCCTGAGAGCAAGTCTCAGACTGGGCTCCTTGATCAGCAGGGAGCCTGCTTCTCCCTCTGCCTATCGCTCCCCCTATTTGTGCGTTCACATGCTGTCTCTCTCTGACAAATAATAAATAAAATATTTTTTAAAATGTTCTGATAAAGTTAAACAAAACTTCACTTTACAATTTGCCTAGTCATTTCTTAGTGGAAATGGCAAACAGCATAAAAGACCAATAAAAAGGCTGCAAAGGGTATTAATAACTCAAGCCAAACAGTAACTCTATAAAATAAGAGTTGGTGATTTATTTCTAACTCATCATGCAGATCTAAAAAGATCTCAAACACAGGCTAAAAAGTTACGGATTTCTTTTTTTTTTTTTAGAGATTTTATTTATTTATTTGAGAGTGAGAATGAGAGAGCATGAGAAGGAGGGAGGGTCAGAGGGAGAAGCAGACTTCCCGATGAGCAGGAAGCTGGACATGGGACTAGATCCTGGGACTCCAGGATCATGACCTGAGCCAAAGGCCGTCGCTTAACCGAAGGCAGTCGCTTAACCAACTGAGCCACCCAGGCGCTCAAAAGTTATGGATTTCTATTAGTACCATTATGAAATCTAAGAAAAGAGAAAAAAAAAAAACCCACAAAGTATCACCTCCTACAAATCACCAGCTTCTGTTCCATTAATTAAAATTATGAAAAATTAAATCATGACTTTATATCTCACAAATGAAATTTTAAAAGCAATTTGAAAAAAATCATCAATTTCTGTTTGAGATTATTTTTAGAATATATGTGTATCGGTTCCTTTTGAGCTATGTATTTCCTCTATTATAGGTATTGTGGGGGTTCTGGCAGGTGAGACTTTGCATGTCAGATTTTAAAAATCAGATGTAGGACAGATGGCAATGCTGTACCCTAACAAAATTTCCTCTGGTACAACACAAAAAGCTGTGATGGTACAGCTGAGAAAGAATTACCAGAGCACAATTTCCACCATAGCTATGTATCTTTTATTTCCAGATCCAGGCTTCAATCAGGTAACATCAAGAAAAAAGACTAAAAGAGTCCCTTGAGTGGCTCAGTCAGTTAAGCGTCTGCCTTCGGCTCAGGTCGGGATCCCAGGGTCCTGGGATTGAGCCCCTCATCAGGCTCCCTGTCTGCTCCTCCCTCTGCCCCTCCCCGTTTGTGCACTCTAGCGCATGCTCTCTCTCACTCTCACACTCTCAAAGAAAATCTTAAAAAAAAAAAAAGAAAAAAGACTAAAGCAAGTCAAACTTGCAATTATGCAATAAGCACTTAGTAATAAACATCACATTTAGTTCCTCCCTCCAACTAAAGAGATTTTTTTTAATTGGTCTGTAGAGCACATTTCAATTGTACCTCAACTCTGAAAGAAGCACATGAGCTTTTTGCAGGAAACACATAAAACTATCTCAATAAGCTACATTTAACCCTCAAAAGTTACAATTTTATTTCTTCTAATTTAAGTGAAAGCTTTTAAAATGACAGTGACCAGGTGCCTGGGTGGCTCAGTTGGTTGGACAACTTCCTTCAGCTCAGGTCATGATCCCAGGGTCTGGGGATCAAGCCCCACATTGGCCTCCTGGCTCAGCGGGGAGCCTGCTTCTCCCTCTCCCTCTCCCCCTGCTCATGCTCTCTGTGCTCTCTCTGTATATCTGTGTCTCGAATAAAAATAAATAAATAAATCTAAAAAAAAATAAAAATAAAATGATGGTGATCTATAGCTTGCTCCTTAGGGAACATGTTGCCTATATGAATATCTGAGAAATAATAGGGTCAATCCTAAATTAAATATATATATGGAGAGAGTAAGAGAGAAGGTGGGAAACATTTCTGAACAAAATGATCATTTCTATTACCTAGAATAAAACTGCTTTAATTATGTTAATTTACCACAATTTTTCCTTTTTTTTTTTTTCCTCTCCAATATTACACAGAGCTGGAAGATCATCTTTTGGTACAACAGCTTCACTACCAAAGATGATTTAAAATTTACCCTTTGTCAACTTGAGGGTGTAAATATAGGAACTAATTACATGGTTTTAGTAGCCTGCCAAGCTCAATAAAGTAGATTAGGCATGAAATGTTGCAATATTTGAGAATTACAAGTAGGGATCTCTATGGGAGGTAGCAGGGTGGTTAAAAGTTCTGGGTTAGGGCACCTGGGTGGCTCAGTTGGTCAAGCGACTGCCTTCAGCTCAGGTCATGATCCTGGAGTCCCAGGATCGAGTCCCGCATCGGGCTCCCTGCTTGGCGGGGAGTCTGCTTCTCCCTCTGACCCTATCTCCTCTCATGTGCTCTCTCTCATTCTCGCTCTCAAATAAATAAATCAATCAATCTTAAAAAAAATAAAATAAAATAAAAGTTCTGGGTTAAATCCCCTGCATCAGGATTCTAACTCGGCCCTTACCAACACTACAACCTCAAGCATATTACTTAACTTCCCTGTCCCAAGTCCCCGTCTGTAAAATGGAGATAATTGTACCTATAGCTAACAGGGACCCAATAAGATAATACATGGAAAGCATTTAGCAAAATACTAATAGCTGCCAGAACTATGAGAGCTGTGACACAAAACACACACAGAATTAAGACACGTAAGACCTTATACTAAAAAAAAAAAACCTATAGTCTCAATGGAATTCAAATATTGATTTCTCACATATCTTTGCACTATAAGCATTTTACTTACCATTTTCACTGTATCTCTAAAATGCTTTCTGGCCTTCTATAATACCCTCAACATTAATGATGAAAATAAGGAACTGGAAAATGTTTGGACTTAATATCTCAACCAATTTCATCCCAGCACACCACTAGATGATATAAAGCAAAGGCTAACAGGTCATTTAAGACTTGTTTCACAAATTTTTTAAGAGTCACATCAACTGGTAAACACTTAGCATCTACGTGTTCAGCACTGTACCTAGGGGGAAAGACAGCTATGTGAGAGTGCCATAGGTTCTATGTAAATGAACTTGAGAGTAACACAGGGGACACCAGGCTGAACTACATAGGGATGGCCAGAAAGCCGTATTAGGGGAAAAGACAATTTACTGAAAGCCAAAGAGACTTTAATATTTAAGAACTGTGACAATGAATCTCTCCCCTGGTCCATTCTGTTAGTTTTTTCCAACAAAGACTACATGGCAGAATTTTTTTTTTTAAGACAAAAGAAAAAAAAAAAGAAGGAAGGGCCTGGTTCAACTCTGACATGCTCAATGATTCAGAATTCATGCCCTCGATGCAGCATACCAGCTTTTGGTAACAAGTCAGATATACCTACACATTTTTTTTAAACCTATTTATATGTTTAGCCCACACAACTTGAGTTGTTTTACTTAATTAGTCCTTAAACATATCTGAAGCTTCAAGAGATCTATGTATTTATTTTAGTGATCTGAAATTGGATCCTTGTGACACTATGAGGTACAGGTAAAGTCACATGCCCTTTACAAACCGACAAACCACAGGACCAGGAAGGGTAGTGACAAGCTCAAGGCTGCACCAAACGGTTAAGTGCAGAGTTAGAAGTCGGGCTCCTGACCTCTTCACCCCTGCGCGCTGCTGCCTTCCCCAGACACTTCTACCTTTATCACATCACTCATGACTTTACAGACCTCGGTTACACTGCCTCGGGGTCCTCTTCTTTCCAGATCAAGGTGAAATAACTTCAGTCCCTCTTCATGCACCTGCTCCCTACGATTATTCTAATTGTTCTCTGGTTCCCTATATCCTTTTTTCAGGGAAGTGATCAGGTACAAATGCATCATAATTTTGATACAAGAAACAAAAGTATTTACTATTATGTTTCCAAAATCCAACCACATATTTTATGGCAGCAGCTTAACAGTTTACCATGACTCCCAGATCTTTAACCCTAATTATAACTGAAAGTCTAGAAACCAACAAGTTTAGACTTGATAAAAAAAAAAAAGGACAAGTTGGCTCCTGTAGGGTCCTATGCAGAGGAAAATAATATTTCAAAAATATCAGTCAGCAACTGCAGGGAACCAAAAACTAGAAATGACAGGAGTCAAAGTAAACCAGTTAGAAAACTATTTTTCACATAACGGGTTCATATGATGGCAACAAACTTTTCAGAAACTATTACTAATGGATCCAGCACTTTATCTAACCATACTTTTTTTTAAAAACACACTTTGTATGATAATATATGAACTGCCACAACACTATCAGTAATCCTGACAGAAGGCGTAATTATATTGCTTAACTGGCAACTCGAGGCACGCCTTCCTATTAGAACTTGGCAGTCTCGGGAAACAGTCAAAACACCATTTTACCAAAATTTGAGGCTTTCCCGATGAGCTTAATTTCAGCCCAATTAATAAGGGTAAGCCACGCCCTACGTTAACAGGCACAGATTTGTTTAAATTAATCTCCCCAGGGGCAGGCTAATTCAGGAGTTAGCGTTATTAGAATCTGTGTGAACAAATGGGTGCAGGTGTTCATATTACCAATGGGAGAGTTAACTCTTAACCCGCCTATTAACAGAGATGGCTGGTATTTGTGAGCTACTGGTTTTTTAACGGGTGAGGCATATATGGGGATACTGACATGCAAAGCTGTGACAGTTTGGTTGAAAAAGAATGTGTTCACCTTCACTATGAGTAGGTGCCCTCTATCATTCATAACTGCAAACGGAAGTCAAAGTCAGAACAACTGCTGTATTACAAATACCACATCATGCTACCGTGTCCTACAACCTCTGAATGTAACCTCTCAGAAGGGAATCAAGAGTGAATGTTACAATCCCGCAAAGTAACTAACATTTTGTAGGTAGTCAATAAACAATTAGACAACATTCCTTCCAACCCTGAACTAAACACATGTGGCACAAATCTGTTCCAAGTGTCTTCATTTTGTATAAACAAGTAAAAAGCAAATCATGCTGCACTAATAAAAAGACTTTTTTTTTTAAGATTTTATTTATTTGACAGAGAGACACAGCGAGAGAGGAAACACAAGCAGGGGGAGTGGGAGAGGGAGAAGCGGACTCCCCGCTGAGAAGGGAGCCTGATGCCGGGCTCAATCCCAGGACCCTAGGATCATGACCTGAGCCACCCAGGTGCCCCTAATAAAAAGACTTAAATTCTGGAAAGTATCACTATACTGGTTTCTCATTTATTGTAAGATGAATTTGTTTGTAAAGTTCTTTTTAAATTGATTATATCAGCTTTTCTACCATAAAATATTTATTGAGTTTGTATTTAAAAAGTTAACATTGAGGGCGCCTGGGTGGCTCAGATGGTTAAGCGTCTGCCTTCGGCTCAGATCATGATCCCAGGGTCCTGGAATCAAGTCCCGCATCGGGCTCTCTGCTCCTTGGGAGCCTGCTTCTCTCTCTTTCTCTCTCTCTCTCTGTCTCTCATGAATAAATAAATAAAATCTTTAAAAAAAAAAACAGAACTTTCATTAAAATATTAAAAAAAGTTAACATTGAAAAATTTACAACACATTTAAAATTAATACTAAGTGACCACAAACCAAAATGAGCACTACAGCAAGATGCCTTTTTGAAATAACTTTTCCAGCTACTGCAAGGAAAACAAAAAACACTCCGCAATAACCCAGTTAGTCTGAACAAATACGTCATCCCAAATCCAAACAAATTATATCCCAGGAGAAATGCCATCGAGAGTGAAATTCAAAGTCTAAGATGCTCTACTGAGAATAGTCACCTATTCCTCAAGGAGTTCAATCCCAGACACAGAATATTCTTGTAAAATATAACTGGCTACAAGACATTAATACATAGTTCACAGAAAGAAGATAGCATACTACCTGCTTAGAAAGAAAACATAAGTTGTTAATGAAAGAATGTGCAAAAGTGAACAATTGTGAATAGCACTAAATGACAACAAGTGAACTTGAGAGGAGTAACAATTTGTTCCACAATAACCTTTTTGGTATTACTGAAGTAAATTTAGTATTTAATAATGGGGAAATATAAGATTATCACCTTTGTTTAAAATAAAATTGCCATTTTATCATTTAAGATTTCAAAGTAAGTGGTCTCAGATCAAGTGACAAAATAAGTTCTAATGCAACACCACTTTCATTTTTTTTCCTTTAAGAGGTGAAATAAATTTACAGAAACTATTTTTCCATATATTTGAGCAACCATCAAGAATATGTTCACATTTACGTATTTTCCAGGGGTGACCACATTCTTGTGTGTATAAACACATACACACAAATGTTTGTATTTTTTTTTTAACCTTTCAAGACTATTTAAAAGTACTCTCAATTCATAAACACTGTAGAGTGTATGTGTATGTATTCCCCTTCCCCCGCTCAGGGGCAATGTATTAACCTACTTGATGAAGAAAGTAAATCCTTCAGAACATTATTCCAATGGCTAAACGCCTGGCAATAACTGGCTCCAACACCAGAATGTATTCCCTGAAAAATGATTCAAACAGCCCACAAAAATGGCCCTCCACACCACTGAATATAACATATTTATATTCTCTTCTATAAATAGGATGGTTTATTTTTTTTAAAGATTTTATTTATTTATTTGAGAGAGAGAGAATGAGAGATAGAGAGCACGAGAGGGAAGAGGGTCAGAGGGAGAAGCGGACTCCCTGCCGAGCAGGGAGCCCGATGTGGGACTCGATCCCGGGACTCCAGGATCATGACCTGAGCCGAAGGCAGTCGCTTAATCGACTGAGCCACCCAGGCGCCGAGGATGGTTTATTTTTAAAAAATTTGTAAATTTGTTGATAAGAAAATTCCACTGATATCAATAGCCACAGGCACTTTCCTGAGCTTACTGGATCATCCAATGACATGGACAGCATGAGCACAGGATTGCAAGATCACATCAGGGTGAAAACCTGAATCATTTAGACCAAGATTTCTCAAACTGGTGACATCTGGGCCTGATAATTCTTTGTTGTGGGGACCATCCTGTGTATTATAGAATATGTAACAGCATCCCCGGCCTCTACCCACTAGATGCCAGGAGCACACCCTCCCAAGGTATGAGAACCAGAAATGTCCCCAGACATTGCCAAACATCCCCTGGGGGACAAATTTTGGTCTAGGAGTCTAACAACATATTACAGTGTTTCACTTTTCAGAAATATGTTCTGCAACACCAAGAGAGTTCCAAGAAACTTCAGGCATTCCAAGTGGCTACTTTATACCAAACTTTCCTGGATCTCACAAAGTAACCGAAGCCTTATTACTGCAGATAGTGAATTCTTCCACATGTGCATGATTAAACACTCTTATGATGATGAATCTGGGAAAGGCTGGGACAGGAGCCAACAGTGACTGGGTTTTACAGTTTCGATGAATTACACCTTCTTTTAACCCTTCTATGGACTAACCATCCTTGCCAGAGTACCCTTTTTTCCACAAACCACTTTCCCCAGCACCGTCAACAGTAAGACGCCCTCCTCCGGGTTCTCACCACTCAGACACTGTGCCTGTCCTGTCACTGTTCTGGGGTCAACTCTCACCCGAGGGCTCAGGGACCTTCCACTAAGAGGCCAGCCTGTCTTTGCCATTTCCCTCGGGTCCCGCTCTCATCATGACATCCCCTGCCCCGGTCAGCTGCTGACCCCTGACCCCGACCTGACCCCGCTGACCCCACCCCGCCCCCAGGGCGGTACCTGAAGTAGTAGACATCGCTCTTGCCGGCACTGAGCCCAGATTTTCGGATCACTTCCTCCTTCTTCCATCCGGGGGGGAGGGCCGGGCAGTCCATCCTCTTCCCGCTCTCCGTGGCCCGGGGTCCCCTGGGCCCCGGCCCCGCGCTCCCCGACGGGAAAGGGACCGGCTCCCGCCGGGGGGCGCCGCCGCCACCGCTGCTGCCGCCGCAGCCGCCGCCGTCGCCGCCAAGGCCGCCGCCGCCACTCGGGGGACGGCCGCGGCCCCGGCCCCGGCCCCGTCCCCGGCCACGGCCCCGGCCCCGGCCCCGGCCACGGCCACAGACGCCGCCGCCCCGGCCCGCCTGCTTCCACCGCCCCCGGCCACGGCCGCCGCCCCGAGCGCCTTCCCTGCGCACGCCGCTCACCGGGGACGGGGCGAGCGCGCTGCCCTGGCCCCCCTGCTCTATGGCGGAGTCGCCGCCAGCGCCGCTGCCGCCCGCCGCGCTCTCCCCCTCCTCCTGCTCCGGGCAGCAGCGGCCTCCCCCCGGGTGCGCGCGCATCCAGCCCCCTCCCCAGCCGGCGCTGCGCTTCTTCCGTAACCGAGCCCTTGGAATCCCGGAGACCCGCCCCGCCCGCAGCGCGGCGCGCGGGGGACGCGCGCAAGCATCATAGAGCGGACGCGCACAGAGCGGCCCTCCCGCTCGGGGCGTGGCCCCGGCCACCGCCTCTTAGGTCCTCCAAGAGTTCGGGGCGGCCATATTGTCTCCACCTCCTCGAGGACACGCCCCCGACCCCACCCTCTCTACCCCCGGCCGCGCCCTTCCGGCCCCCACCCCCACGGTTTGCGCAGAGCCCGGAAGGCGGGTCGGGCACGGAGTCGTTTGTAGAGGAATGTCAGAAGGACTGCGGTTAGTTTATTTCCTGTAGGGTTAACTTCCCTCTCTATATGATTTTATCCACGTTTGCTTCCCAGTTAATGAATAACAAAATATCTCATTTTATATTCACTAACTCGACAATTCATTTAAGGAGGTAATGGATACCCAATACCCCGTTTCCCGCCTCTCTCTACCAAAACTTGCCAGGGAGCTCAGATTGAAGAAGTGGGTCAAAGTGTCCCTTAATGAATAGAGTATCACTATGCTCGAAAGTCTGGCTTCTGGGTTTAGGTCCCTGGATTGATTATCCTCCAGAAACTTTGCAAAGCTGTAAGAAGAAAAATGGCAACCTGGAACATTCCCTTCACTTCTACGGGGTTTGCCCCTAAATTCCTAAAATGACCAGAACCCCTGAGTCCCCCTAGAATTTACCATATTTCTGAAGATTTTTTTCTTAATTTAGACTTCCTTGTGTAATGGTCTTTGACAATTATCAGTGGCCTTTGGCTTGGTAAATACTCCCTTGAAAGACTAACCTAACCCACTGTGACAACCTCCTGGAATCTGTGTGGAATTCATTCGGATCTGCCAACTCATTCAGGATTGAGTTTAAAGAATAGTGCCAAACTGATTAAGAAAACTGATTTAAATTCCGGAGAAGCACATTTTCTATGGGATGCTTAATACTTACAGAAATGTGCTATCCAAATTCAAGATGATAGGGGAAGAACTGTTTGGAAGACTGAAAAATGTAATGCACATTTTATCAGAATGATGATAAATTTCAGTCTTTGTACACATAGGACTTAAAAGTTGAGGGCCGAGTTCAATGTATAGAAAAAAATGACTAATAGAAAATCAAAATTTATTTGACTTGCCTTTGCAGTATATGCAAATACTAATTCATACACACAAATTTGACTCTGAGCTTAACCTTAGATCGCTTTTGATGTCTTTGATTTGAGATACATTAAGTTATAGGTTCCCTCCAAGAAAACAATGTAGGAATGTGTTCAGCAAAAGAGTTGGAAATTCAAGTCAAATTCCCAGGAGAGTGGTCAGTTCTGGAGTTGTGTTTTTAGAAGTCATGTTGTGAAAGTGATAACTGAAGGAAACTCTGCAAGCAAACAAGATCTCCAAGGAAAAACATATATGGCTAATAATAATAGTAATTTATTTATTTATTTATTTATTTATTTATTTATTTATTTATTTATTTTTAAAGATTTTATAGAGAGAGACACAGTGAGAGAGGGAACACAAGCAGGGGGAGTGGGAGAGGGAGAAGCAGGCTTCCCGCTGAGCAGGGAGCCCGATGCGGGGGTGGGGGGGGTGGGGGGGGGCTCGATCCCAGGACCCTGAGGGCATGACCTGAGCCGAAGGCAGACGCTTGACGACTGAGCCACCCAGGCGCCCCAATAATAATAGTAATTTAAAAATAATAGAAATAAAAACTGGACCAAGAATTAAATGTTAAGGAACACCTACAATTCGGCTCAGGTGAATGAGTTAAGGTCAGAGAAAAATGAGATCAAAGTTTGGATGACAAACACTCTGTAAGAGAAAGGGTTTTGATTTTCACACCTAACAAAACAAAAATCGCAGTAAAAATGATAGTTGAGAAAATACATGGGAAAGGATAATACTTTTGGAAGTTTTTATTTTTCCATGCTTTGTCATGGAAAGGCTATATAGATCAAGGGGTATAATGGATATAAAAGGCATGTTTAAAGGAATAAATTACTACGAATTCAAGGTAATTACTTTGACTTCTACTACCAGATTCCATTTACTAAATCATAGTTTAATGTTCCCTCCGTTAAGAAAAAAATCCCATTTAGGTATTTCAAAAGGCTTTCTGGGTCACAGTTGAATTTTTCTGCTGTGATACCATAAAGCAAAGTACAATTTTTATTTATTTATTTTTTTAATGATTTTATTTATTCATTTGAGACACGGAGATACAGAGAGAGAGAGAGAGAGCATGAGCAGGGAGAGAAGCAGAGGGAGAGGGAGAAGCAGGCTCTCCGCTGAGCCAGGAGCCGGATGTGAGGCTCAATCCCAGGACCCTGGGATCATGACCTGAGCCAAAGGCAGACACTTAACCATTTGAGCCACCCAGGCACCCGTATTTTTTTATTTTTTTATTCTCCCACTAAAGGAACAAAGAAATCTAATTAAACATTAAATTCTTACAGGGCCTGGATTGAGACCCTAAAGGTATTGAGAAAAGGTGCTAAATACTTAAAAGATAGATCACTTTGTTTCCCTTAAAATATTGGACAAATAATACACCACTTATGGAAAATGCATTTTATATCACTCCTTGATGAATGGCAATGTTTTTCTCAAGCAGTAGAGTTGTGACCAAATTTTTCAGTTTTATCTCTCTTACAGTGGAAAAGGTCTAGTAAGACCTTTTCAAAAGTGCAAAACAACGAGGGAGAATTAAGTATGAAATCTGGTCCATTAAACAAACAATAGAGATTTAACTACCTCTGATCTCTGCTTCCCAGGTGTAAAAGCAGGTGCTGAAACACCAACTGTCACCCCTGGAAAACTATCCATTCTTTAAAGTGTTTTCTCCTTTATTGTTTACCTGGTAAAACTGAGGTTAAGCCCTTAAAGAAAAAGCAGTTGCCAAGAAAAACACTGTACCTGTTAGTTTATGTTTTTATTAAGAAAAATAGAACAAATTCAGTGAATGAAACTAAAAAGACCTGTTGGGAGGTGATGCCTGTTTTGAGATCTATATATTTTATTGACAAATATACAACCTACATTTGAATTTATGAGTGTAATAAGATACTCAGTAAAAGACTGATTTAAACATTGGAAAATCCTTGCTTTTTCCCGTGAGCATATTTGGATCAAGTGACGACAGGGGCATCACTTTCCTCTTTTACAGAGTTCAAGAAGCATGGTCAGAATTTATCAAGATATTAAATACAAGCGAGAGCATAGCCAAAAAACATTTTCCAACTCCAATTAGCAGGTTTTATGATTCACTGACTTGGCCCAACTACTGTTCACCTAATTCCCAAGCAAAATGAAATGCTGCTGGCCTGGCCTGTCAGGAAGCCGATTGACACTTTCAAGTACATGCAGGATAAATAAAGATTTTTTTAATTGCTTTCCACTTGGAATGACTACAGAGGAATCTTACACTGCAGAGTTCAAACTGAAAAAGAGAAGAGTTAATTACTTGAAAGGCAAGAGAAAACAAGGAGAGGTAAATTATGAACCAAGGAAATTTATTTCAGAAGATGGTGTCCGGGACTTTAAAATTGTTCTGCTCCTTGTTACATTAGCTATAGGTAAGTGGCTGGTATTAAGTGTTCAGGATTAAGAGATGGAGAGATGCTTATTTGATTTAACTTCCTAAAAATAGAAAACACCGTGCTACCCGTAAAAAGAAAATACGCTTTAGGTTTCAGAGCCCCAGGGTCCCACTTAACACGCTAAACAGTGGTTCTTAACCTTAATTCTGGCTGCAAAACACCAGAATGCTGGGACACATGATCCATGAGAAATGAGGGCTGAATGTGGGTGGTGTTCACCAGAGGGGGAGGGACAGCAAACCAAGTAAATAGAGAAATGCTTCTTGCCAGCAGATTTCATGATGTAAGTGGCTTTCACCTATGTCTCTGGAAGTAGCAGAGCTAGAACTAAAGCCCAAGTCTCTTGACCCCAAGTTCAGAGTCTTGTGTGCTTAGCTGCTTTCAAACTGCCGTATTATCTCTGCCTTCTTCACCCTGGAATTTGCTCCTTTGTTTCCACCTCCACCCCCACCTCAGTGCCTTTCTTCTAGACATCACTTCATTCAAGGAGCCTTTCTTGACTCCCCAGTACCTCACTCCTGCACCCCCTGGGCTGTGTGCTACCACTAGGTATTTCCCCCTTCCATTTATTGTAATTAGTTGTTTCATTGTCTTTCCCTCTACCAACCTAGGAAGCCGTACTTCATCTTCACCATGGCATCCCCCTGCAGAGTAATAACAGCTGTTCTAGTCAGAAAATGTGATTAGGTTTCCATGTCCCAAGAGATATTTAACAATAAATTTGACTTAATTAAAGGTGGGCTTAAATTCACTTTACAAACATGCTTGATTGTAAGATAGTTATAACATTGTCTTTACAGTAGTCTCTTCTGCATGAATTGAAAGTAATTTTATTCGTCAGTTCCTCAAAAAGGTTGTGGAATATGTACCATAAAAGACTTAATCACAAAATGAGACTGTACTTCTAAACAACCATTTCTGAATTTGTGTATTTATCTACATTTATGTTTCTGCTCTTTGACTACAAATAAGTTGATTCCTAATATTCTCTAAAATAATGTACACACACATATATTTCACTGTCTTTTGTTTATTGTGGAATCCTTTACAAAGTTTTCCTCAGAGTATTTTCTTTTTGGTTTTGCTAATTTCTAATTTACCCCTAGTCTGTGGTTTTAGCGTGGCTTTGAAAAAAAAAAAAAAACCTAATAGGGGCGCCTGGGTGGCTCAGTCGGTTGAGCGTCTGACTCTGGGTTTCAGCTCAGGTCATGATCTCATGGTCGTGAGATCCAGCTCTGCATTAGGCTCTGCACTTGCAGGGAGTCTGCTTGAAGATTCTCTCCCTCTGCCCCTCCCCCAAGCCACTCACTCACTCTCTCTCAAATAAATAAATAAATCTTTAAAAAAAAAGGGGGGGGGCGCCTGGGTGGCTCAGTTGGTTAAGCGACTGCCTTCGGCTCAGGTCATGATCCTGGAGTCCCTGGATCGAGTCCCGCATCGGGCTCCCTGCTCAGCAGGGAGACTGCTTCTCCCTCTGACCCTCCCCTCTCTCATGTGCTCTCTCTCTCTCTCTCTCTCTCAAATAAATAAATAAAATCTAAAAAAAAATAAAAAATAAAAAAAAGCTAATAGCGAGCCCATAATTTGGCCTAATGATCCCATTCTGAATTACTTTCAGACTTTATATCCCAACTCTTTGTCTACCTCAAGACTTCCCAACAAGTTCATCACAGTTATACAGTTAATCTGGAGTCCTCACATTGCTTAATTCTAGGCATCTACTATTCATGTCACATATTCTTCTGCATAGCTTGGAAGTCTGTCTGCTGGGGTGGAAAATGGGAAGAGCAGTGATCAGGCCACATTCTCTGTCACAAACTGTGAGAGACACATTGCTTAGTCTAATCCAACACCCATTACCAACTTCACTATGTAGAGACTAGGAAATCTAAATACTCACCCTCCCAGGCTACTTTAGGTGAGAGCAGGGGAGAGCTGGGAGTGATTCTGAAAAAAGTTTTTACTTCTCTATTAAAACAAAACAAAACAAAACAAAATAGGGTTAGCTCTCTCCTCTCCCCTGTGTTCCTGCCTTGAATGTGGACTTGATTTCTTGAGCCGTGACAGCCATCCTACAACTATGAAGCAGGGAACACAAAGATAAAAGGCAAGCACCATTAAGAATAGGAGAGCCAGAGGATGGATAACTTGAATGAACTTCCTGAGCAGCTGAACCAAGTCTTGCAACTATTTATCTCCAGGCTGCTGTATTATATGACAAACTAGACCATTTTTGGATTAAGCCACTGTTGGGTTCTTAGACAACTGCAGCAGAAAGCATTCTTTACTGAGATACAATTCCTTCCCTCAATGTGTATATCTTACTGAAAACCAGGCAGCTCCCAAGCTTAAAACCCCTGGGCAAAAGATTACAAAGAGTGAAAGAGAGAGTCAGAAGGGGAATGAGCAAAAGAGCAAAGGCGCATAGTTGGTCAACCATGCCCCAGCAGTAGCAGATCACAAACAATCTCCCTTTCTTACTCTGTTGGAAGGAAAAGCATTCCAAGGGACCACCTCTACCTCAGCTTTAATTTTTCTTGTCTTCTCATTCGACATGCTCTCCCTTGGCAATGTCATCTACTCACCACAGGAATTGAACCCTACCCTGTGATGCTAGCACAATTGGCAAGATCATCCTACTATAGGGGGCGCCTGGGTGGCTCGGGTGTTGGGCGTCTGCCTTCGGCTCAGGTCATGATCCCAGGGTCCTGGGATTGAGCCCCGCATCGGGCTCCCTGCTCCGCGGGAAGCCTGCTTCTCCCTCTCCCACTCCCCCTGCTTGTGTTCACTCTCTTGCTCTCTGTCAAATAAATAAAATCTTAAAAAAAAAAAGATCATCCTACTATAAATACCTTATAGTAGTTCTTCAGATGAAAAAGAGAATCACACTTGTTGGCTACTTTTGAGGTCTTGAGGGATCCAAAGCTTAGCACCCCATCTATCATTCTTGAGTAGAAAAACTAATCAAGAAATAAGAAAAGGAATAAAAAAGGTGATGTCCAAAAACAAAACTCCTTTCTCCCTGAGAAAGTCTAGGTCAGAGGACACATCATACTGTGAGAGCTGAATGGGCTTGTTACTGAACCCAAAATTTAATAGACTAACCTGTGAGCTTAGGACCAGACTATATAGTCTCTCCCTCCACTCACCGGGGGTACTGTCTTTACTGTTCATCTTTATAACATGGCCAAGAATTATCAAGAACAAATGAGCTGGGCAGGCAGCAAAATGCCAAAGAGGAAGAGAGAGAGAACAAGGGGCTGAGGTGCAAAGATTCTATTCCTTCCCCCAAATTCCCCACTCATTCTATTTCTTCAGAGAATTGAAGCAAGAGACCAGAGTGTTTAGGAAAAACAAAACAAAACAAGAACATCTCTCTGTTTAAAAACTAAAGAGGCATTTCCTTCTAACATAGTATCATTTGTAAGTGCTGAAAATTGTCCCTTTCAATGCTAACGTTTCAAAATCATATGGTTTTTTTTTTCTGAGAAGTTTGGAAAATATTCAAATGAGTTAGCCCTAAATTTAGAAAAATGACTAGATTACAAAATCTGAATGGTCTAATAAGATAGAAGGATAAGATTGTCAAATAAATAAAATCTTTAGAAGGGGGGGGCGCCTGGGTGGCTCAGTCATTAAGTGTCTGCCTTCGGCTCAGGTTATGATCCCAGGGTCCTGGGATCGAGCCCTGCACTGGGCTCCCTGCTCAGTGGGAAGCCTGCTTCTCCCTCACCCACTCCCCCTGCTTGTGTTCCCTCTGTCGCTGTGTCTCTCTCTGTCAAATAAATAAATAAAATCTTTAAAAAGAAAAAAGATAGAAGGACAAGATACTGCCATAATATTTCTGTAAAGGGAAGCAAGTTCTTTATTTCCCGGGGATGTATATTGCAGGAGTAGGGGGAATGCAAGGAAAGAAATGTGATTTTATTCAGGTCTAGTTTTTGCCTAATCTTGCTTTATCATGAAACAGATAAGGGAATAATCTCTAACCATACTTTGAAATGTAAGCCTCTTGTGACCAGCATGAGAATGTGAATTTTCTTTGCCAGAGAAATATCATTTTAGAGTATATGCTATTTAATCATTCAAAGATACATATGAATGGGGGTGGGGAATAGAGGGTCTTGCAGGTAGAACTTTTTGCACGTCCTTTGCTGAGATAATTGGATTGTAGAATATAGAGAGATAATCAGAATACCAAATGTTAATATTCCTTTTACTCTATTTGTACTTTGGTGTTAGTTTTGTCTTCCCAACCAGAGGAAGACCATGCCATATGTCATTCCCACCCCCACAGAAGCAGTACAATGCCCAGACTACTGACTTTTCTTTCTTGCACTAAGGTTATAATACCATCACTGGATTCTTCAGCATAACAGCCTATCCTTAACTCACTTCCAAATGTTTTCTCTCACTATCATTTCGACCAGACCACCCCATTCTTAGGTTCTTATGGTTCTTTCTCGCTGCATCTTAATCAGGTAAGATCCTTCAACTGATTACATTTCAACTGTTTTACCAGGTTGGTCTAAGCCCAACCTGTTTTCTGTCTATCCTATTTCTTCTCAAAAGATATTATTTAACTCTTCAGCACTTATCCCCAAGTCTTCTTCCAAGTATGTAAATGCCCTGCTTTCTGTGTATTACACTATTTCTTTATTCTATCAGGACAGTCTTAAAATCTTTCCTGTCCGTGAACACAGAGCTTCCAAATAGCTTTCTCATGTTTTACTCTTTAATACGGGCAGCCTAGAATCTCTAGACACTTGAAGAAAGCCCTTAACATAGAAAAACAGAGAAAAAAAAGTAGAAAAAAGTAACTTTGAAAGAAACAGAGCAATGAAATGAATTGAATAAACTTTTTTAAAAATCGAATTAAGGGGCGCCTGGGTGGCTTAGTTGGTTAAGCGACTGCCTTCGGCTCAGGTCATGATCCTGGAGTCCCGGGATCGAGTCCCGGGATCGAGTCCCACATCAGGCTCCCTGCTCAGCAGGGAGTCTGCTTCTCCCTCTGACCCTCTTCCCTCTCGTGCTTTCTATCTCTCATTCTCTCTCTCTCTCAAGTAAATAAATAAAATCTTTAAAAATAAATAAATAAGAATCGAATTAATATACTTTAGAGATTAAGATACTCAGATGTTTCAGGGTAAACAAGATGATATTAGAAAAAATCAGAGAACAAGAATGAGCCCTTAGAAATGTGACTATGATTGCAGAATGTTTTAAAAACTCAATAGAAGTACTGAAAATTTAAGAAATTCTTCCAGAAAAATATTGAAAAAAATCAAACTAGGTCCAGGGGTGCCTGGTGGTTCAGTCGTTAAGCGTCTACCTTCAGCTTGGGTCATGATCCCAGGGTCCTGGGATCGAGCCCCGCCCCCCCCCCCCCCCCCCCCCCCCCCGTCGGGCTCCCTGCTCAGTGGGAAGCCTGCTTCTCCCTCTCCCGCTTCCCCTGCTTGTGTTCCCTCTCTTGCTGTGTCTCTCTCTGTCAAATAAATAAAAATCTTAAAAAAAAAAAACTAGGAGGTCCAACTTCTGACCAATAAGAATTTCAGAAATAAAGATAGAAAAACCAAAGAGGTATAAATAATCAAAATATATATATTTAAGAACTTTCCTAGGTCATGAGTCTCCAGGCTGACAGGCCCCAGCACAATAAAGAAAAACACAAACTCCCCTCTAGATAGAGCGTCATGAGATTTCAGAACACCATCAGTAATAGAGAGGTCTTAAAAATTCCCAGAGAGAAGAAAATCCCCATACAAAGCATTGACAATAAGAATACCACTGAACTTCTCAACAACACTGAAAGCTACAAGGAGAAAAAAATGCCTTTAATTTTTTTAAAATTATTTTCAAATTGCGGAAAGAGCTGAGATGTCCATCGATAGATGAATGGATAAAGATGTGGTATATATATATATATACAATGGAATATGACTCAGCCATCAGAAAGGATTGATACTTACCATTTACACTGATGTGGATAGAACTGGAGGGTATTTTGCCTAATGAAATAAGTCAATCAGAGAAAGACAATTATTCTATGGTTTCACTCATTTGTGGAATACAATAAAACAGCACAGAGGATCATAGGGGAAGGGAGGGAATGAATGGGAAGTCATCAGAGAGGGAGACAAACCAGGAGAGACTCAGCTGTAAGAAACAAACTGAGGGTTGCTGGAGGGGGGGGGTGGGGGGATGGGTAATTGGCTGATGGACATTAAGGAGGGCATGTGATGTAATGAGCACTGGGTGTTATATGCAACTGATGAATTACTGAACTCTACATCTGAAACTAATGGTGTACTATATGTTGGCTAATTGAATTTAAATTTAAAAAAGTATTTTCAAACTAGAATTCTATACCTAGTCAAAAACCATTTTTCAGAACTGCAAGATAGGTATCAAAACATGAATTTCTAAGGGGTCTTTCCCAGGAAACCAATGAAGGATGTGCTCTACCAGAACAAGGAAGGAAAACAAGACTGAGAAAAATGATCCAGGAAAGGATTTCAGTGATACAGGAGAAAGGGCAAAGAATGTCCAGGATGATGGGAAAGGAGCTCCTAAGAACTGTGCAAGTGCCCAGAGAGCAATATTCCAGGGAGAGGACAGAGGTTATAGGAGGCACACGTCGGGGGTGGGGTGCGGTGCAGAAAGAGGATTGGTTATCTATGCTGATGCCTATGTCGAAAATTATATTAAAAACCCCTTGGAAACTGGGGGGGGGGGGGGGGAATCAGTGAAAATTACACAGAACACAGAGAAGTTTTGAAAGAGATCATCATTAATTTCTGGGAAAAAAAGAAAAGAAATATAATCATGTTCATAATATTGTGATACTATGTAATATGTAGTAACTTTTTTGTTGATTTAACCACCAATTGGGGAGGTGAACCTATATTAGAGGAAGCAGCTAATTAAGCAGAAAATTGTTGCCTCCTGAGGAGTGGGACTGAGGAACAGAGAGAGAGGTGAGGGTAGTACTGCATATTTTCTTTTTATACTTCTCAGTATTTAATTTTTTTAATGATGTGCTTGTATGATTTTGGTAAGAATATAACCATTTTTTAAAATTATAATGTGGCTACTTTTTGGTACCTCACTCACAATCTCATTGATACTAAGGATAATTACCATTTTTTCCTGGATATTTTACCATTTTGCCCTCCAATTTATAGATGAAAAAACTAAGCCATTAAAAGGATAAATTATCCATTAGAGTTTACCTAACTGGTAAAAAATAAAGCAGTTTTAAAACCTGGGCTCTTTCAGTTACACATTGTGGTGAACTACAGCTTCACCTCTGTGAACATTTAATTTTAAGTTTTGCACATGTTGATTAATGATTCCTGGTGAGGGCTTTATGTATGTGTGGGTCAGTGTTGCTCATTATACTGTCACTCCTTAAGTTGACATGTTCAGCATGTAGCTTACTTACCTTCCTCAGTTTCCTAGTATATAATTTTGAATAACTCTTCATATTGTTTCTTTGTTAGCTGATCTGAGTTTCAGAGATTACTCTCAGCTCTAACTCTGAGCTTAAAGACATTTTTAGCACAGCATGATAGCCCTGAACTGTTCAGTGTTGGTTCGCCAGTATGACTGCTTGGTGTAGGGGGAAGAAAAGTGATAGTTGAAGGTGAGCTGTGCCTTGAAAATCAGAGTTTCTGTAGGCTCCCTCTCTAAAAGGATCAAATATTATAGTGGCAGCCTCAGGAGAAAGAGTAAAGCTTGCTCTCTTGATCTCATTTCTTTCCCTTACTCATCTCTATCTCTTAATCAGGGAATAATTATTCCAACGTAGGGGTATCATGACAGTAAAAATGTATGAAAGCATTAAAGAAATCTTAAAAAATTTATTGGGAAATATTTTCCTTTAAAAGATGTGTAAACACGAAAATGTTTATGAACTTTTCTACACATGTAACTTGTCTCTAATAATTATATACGAAGAAGGCATTTCTTGGAATCTAGTTAAGAATAAAAATAATTATATATTGATTTTTTTAGCATCTAAGCTTATGTCAGAAAGAAATGGTTTTCCAACTGTATATTTTTTGTGGTTTACACTAAAATAACATTTGAATATCTACGATAGATTTGCTATTAGCTGCCACAACTTGCAGAATCCTATAAATAACTGGTCCTGAATAATAAATAGCACTAGAGGATGAATAAGGAAAAAATCCCAAACTACATTACATTTTATAGAGAAGTGGAGAACTAATGCATGAAAATATGATACGAGAAATTTGTGGGGTCTTTTAAGATTGATTTATTTATTTTAGAGAGAGAGAGTGCAGGGGAGAGGGGCAAAGGGAAAGGGAAAGAGAGACTCTTAAGCAGACTCCATGCTGAGCATGGAGCTCCACGTGGGGCTCAATCTCACGACCCTGAGATCACGATCTGAGCCAAAGTCAAGAGTCGAGTGCTTAACCAACTGAGCCACCCAGGTCCCCCAAGAGAAATTTGTTTTTATTCTAGCAAAATCTCCTGCAAATTTTCAAAGCTTATGATTATGCAAATCATGATCTATTAAAAAGGAAACAAAATTAAGCAATTAGCAAAACCACAGAACAGAAAAATAATAAATTTTATACTTTTTAAAATAAACAGAAAAAAATTGTATGGTTGCCATATAGATTAGAGATAGTTTTATTTAATATTGCATCCATTTTGGAGAAAAAACAGATTTTTAAAACCAGAACTCCATGGAGAAGCACTTTAGGGATTCCCCAAATGCATACTTTCTTAAAAGTCCAAGTATATAGTTTTCTGTGTACCTTTTATTTTAAAACAATCTCAAACTTCCAGAAAAATTTTAAGAACATTTGTTTCCTCACTATTTGAAAGTAAACTGCTAACATAATGTTCTATAACCCCAAATACTTTAATGTGTAATTCTAACAAATAAGGACGTTCTCCTTTATAACAACCACAATGAAACCATCAAATCAAGAAATTAACATTGATAGACAACCATGATCCTCAGACGTCATTCAAGTTCTACCAGTTGTTCCAACAACGTCCTCCAGTCCAGAATCATACAGCACATTTGGTTTTCTTGTCTTTTTGGTTTCCTTCAACTGTGTAACAATTCTCCAGTCTTTTGTCGACTTTCATGATCTTGAAGCTTTTGAAGATTTCAGGCAGGTTATTTTGTAGAATGTCCTTCAGTTTGGGTTTGTCTGATGTTTCTTCATGATTAAATTTAAGTAATGTGCATCTTTGGTAGGAACATCACAGAAGTGACACTGTGTTCTTCTCATTACAGCCTATCAGGGGATACAGGACTTCTTTTTGTCCCATTACTGATGATGTTCACTTTGATCACTTGACTAAGGTGGCATCTGGAAAGCTCTTTCACTGTAAAGGTACATTTTTTTAACCTTTGTAATTTATATATATTTAAGTATGTAAACTAAAATTTTTAAATGATAATAAAACACACTTGAATATGTTATAAATCAACTTTGAATTTATTGGAGGCCATTTCAAGTTTGTGGCTTAACTCATTTTTACATAGAGCTTAGGGTGTTGCATACTATCTCCCTCAGGTTCCTACCATATAATTTTGATTGCCTCTTCATATTTTTTTTCTTTAGTTGATATGAGTTTTCTGAGCTGACGTGAGTTTACTCTCAACTATACCTCTGAGCTTAAAGAATTTTTAACACTGAGTGATAGCCCTGACATGTTCATAGTATTTAACTGCCTGGGAATAAAGCATCTGCATTTGTTTTCTATTGTGGGATAACAAATTAACACAAGTTTTGCATCTTAAAACAACACATGTATTATCCCACAGTTTCCATGGATCAGGAGTCTGGGCACAATTGAGCTGGGTCCTCTGCTCTAGGGAGCATTGAAGGCCTTGACTGGGGCCAAATTCTCAATTTGAGGCTTAGGTTCTTTTCCAAGCCCCACTTGGTTGGCAGCTGCATTCATTCCTTGTAGCTATAGAATTCAGAGTTGCCTGTTTCTTCAAGACCGACAGAAGAGTCTCTGACTTCTGCTTCTGATCTCTAGACACTCTTTTAAAGGGTTCAGTTGGTGGGGCGCCTGGGTGGCTCAGTCGTTGGGCGTCTGCCTTCAGGTCGGGTCATGATCCCGGGGTCCTGGTATCGGGCCCTGTATTGGGCTCCCTGCTCAGCGGGAAGCCTGCTTCTCCCTCTCCCACTCCCCCTGCTTGTGTTCCCTCTCTGACTGTGTCTCTCTGTCAAGTGAATAGATAAAATCTCGAAAAAATAAATAAATAAATAAATAAATAAATAAAGGGTTCAGTTGGTTAAGTCAGGCCTATCAATTATAATCTCCCTTTTGATTAACTCAGAATAAACTAATCAGGGACATTCATTACACCTGCAAAACCCCTTCATCCTTGCCATCTGAATTAGATACTTGAACTTCTTGTGTTACTTCACTGGCTATTGACTTTATCACTCAGTTCTGACTCAGCTTTTTCTCTTTTTCAGTTTTAATTTAGAGTTTCGCATGTCTGAACACATAAAAGTGTGCAAGTAAAAACACTGTTGTAACATGTGTCCGCCATTGTGAAATATCAGGCGAGACTTGAATGTGTCTGCTTTATATGTGCTCACCACAGAATAAAAGTTGTACAATAATAAGTAAATGCACAGTTCATTGAGTTGTGATACTTTCATAGTAAATAATTTTAACACTTATTGTAAATGTTTAGTGCTTCTTGCCTACTTTTTTTGGTAAGGAATGAAATTGGTTGTTAGATATTATTGGTGATGCCAATTAGAGGCAAACATTTATTAACATCCTCTCCAGTTTCTGGATCAGTTCAACTGAAGAGCATACTCAGTTTACAATGGGCACTGATAAAAAATATATATCCCATTTGAAATTGCTTATCTATATGATTCTGGAATTTCTGAAAACTCTGTAATCCAAACAGGATGAAGAAATAGATGTTGAGGTTGATATATGAACAACAACCACCCACAAACCTATATGGCAAATCTATGGTTACTATTCTCTAGTTACATTGCACTTATTGATAAGAATTAAAAAACATAACCTTATAAAATAAACAGAGCCATAAGTTTACTTTAATCTACAGCAGAGACAATGATTGAGGTGGGTGTTTTGGGTGAAATTTTACTTGATTAAAGAGTTTATTGCTTTAAAAAAGAGTTTGAAATTCACAAAGAAGTTTGAACAAAATAGCAATAAAAAAGCTGGATCTACAAGTAGTGAATGAATCCAGGAAATTCAGAGCTTTATCAAGTAATAATTTAATTCAATTATTTCTTTAATAGGACTTATGGAGCTGCTATATAATTTGACCATTTTTTTAAACAATGATTAACAGAGCAACTGATTTTTTTTTTTTAAAGATTTAGGATTCTTTTTTTTTTTTAAAGATTTATTTATTTATTTATTTATTTAATTGACAGAGAGAGGGAGAGACAGCGAGAGAGGGAACACAAGCAGGGGGAGTGGGAGAAGGAGAAGCAAGCTACCCACTGAGTTGGGCTCAATCCCAGGATTCCGGAATCATGACCCAAGCCCAAGGCAGACGCTTAACGACTGAGCCACCCAGGTGCCCCAATTTGACATTTTTTTAAAAGATTTTATTTATTTATTTGACAGAGAGAGACACAGTGAGAGAGGGAACATAAGCAGGGGGAGTGGAAGGAGAAACAGGCTTCCCGCTGAGCAGGGAGCCTGATGCGGGGCTCAATCCCAGGATCCTGGGATCATGACCTGAGCCGAAGGCAGATGCTTAATGACTGAGTCACCGAGGTGCCCCCAATTTGACATTTTTATATCCACCCAATGTAAGAGGACTACCGATGTCACCTGCTCCAGCAAAGGGCTTGTTGTATCCGGGAAGACCCTGTTCACGCTCTCCTATAGAGATTTACAATAGCCCGGCTTGTGTCCCTGGGTAAGCCTTATAAAGGAATAAATAAGTCTCCTACCACCAACATCTGACTATATGCATTTTATCAGACAAGGCCAGTTCTTTTAATGGTCACCTATAGTTTTACTTAACTGTAGGCTGCATAAAGTCTATGACACAATTTTTCAGACCCAGTAGAGTCCTTGGTATATGCCTCCTAAGTGACTAAGATTTCCTCTCCTGGAATGGGGCCAGGAAATGACCTAAATCTAAATGTCCTAAAGTGCTAGTTTTCTTTTCTTCCCCCTAATCTTATTGAAGTGTAATTGAAGTGTACCAAACTACGCATGTTTATAGAGAGTACAATTCGATCCATCGTAACATATGCACATACCACAACCGAGATAATGAACATTTCCATCAGCCTTAAAGGCTTCCTTTGCCCCTTGGTAATCCCTTTCTATCTTCACGCCCTTCCACAGAAAACCACTGATCTACTTTCTGTCAATATAGATTAATTAACATTTTCCAGAATTTTATATATACATTATCATCTAATTGCTCTTTTTTTGCCTGGCTTCTTTTACTCAGCTATTCATTTTTAAGATTCATCCATGTTGTGATGAACATAAGTTGTCCATTCCTTTTTACTGCTGAGTAGTGTTCCACTGTATGGATGTACTGGTTTTGTTTATCTATTCATTACAGATGGACATTTGGGTTGTTTCCAATTTCAACTATTTCAAACGAACCTGGTAAGAACTTCCACGTACAGGTCTTTGTGTGGGCATCCATTTTCACTTCTCTAAGGCAAATAGCTAGGAATTGAATGACATATGGCAATGCTATGTTTAACTTTTTAAGAAACTGCCACACTGCTTTCCAAAGTCATCATATCATTTTGCATTCCCATGAACAAAGTATGAGTGTTTCAGTTGCTCCACATCCTCATCTACACTTGGGATAGTTAGTTTTTAGAACTTGAGTTTTCTCAATTTATATCTTTCATACCCTGTGGCAGATATTATTTTTGGAGATATGAGCACTAGAATTGGTACAGAAGCTATTGAAAGCCTCCTTACAATCATTGTAAATTGGGAGAAGGGTTTTTGTGTCTTGATTTATGATTATCCTTCCAGGGAGAGCATGTCAACTTAAATGGAAAACTTTTCTCTAACTATCTCAGTAAATAAATGAGATATTGCAATTAGAAATCTAAGGGAAACCTTATATTTACCCTTAGACTTAGCATTACCTATTTAAAACAAGAGAGGTTGTTTGAAAAAATGGTTAAGCTCTCTTTGCTCACTACCATCCTCAGGGTAGATATTTTGGACTCTATAGACAGTGACTGATACCACACTCTAAAGAGCTTGAATAGCTGTCTCCAACCAAAGCTGTATGTATAACTGGACTTTGAAATCAATATTGCTGGATAAAATGCAGGTAAAAGAATGGAGTCACACCCAAAATAATCGTGGTTATCTATTTTTCCAACTATTGTAGATGGGGGGGGTGTTAAACATTTGCTCTTAATATTTTAGTAATGAAAAGGACCTCTGCTGTACTCCCCCAGAGGCAATGTATTTACTTTTTCTCTTTATCTCTTTTTCATTCTTTATCCTCTCTTTGCTCTTCCCCCAGGCCAGAACAGGTATTTGTTTAATTAGTGAGGAGGAGGGCCTGACAATCATAAGGCCAGGTGGGGTTAACATGCTGTGGCTCAGCCTTCAGAATCCCTCCCGGATCGCCTCCCTGGAGGCATTGCTGGCTTGCTTTGCCTCCAGGTTCTAATCAGTCAACTGGCAGGTGAGTTGGGCCTCCTGCATGCCTGGACAGGCCTCTGCTGCCTCAAAACTAGCTTCTTACCCTGTTACTGGGTGGGAAAGTCAGGTTGGCTGTTCACATGGGGCTATTTATCTTCAATTCATGGTGGGGAGGGTGAGGTGGGAGGTAGAGGGGAAAAAAACTTTTTCCTTCAAACCTAGTTTTGTGGGGCGCCTGGGTGGCTCAGTCAGCTAAGCGTCTGCCTTCGGCTCAGGTCATGATCCTGGGGTTCTGGGATGGAGCCCCGCATTGGGCTCCCTTCCCAGCAGGGGAGCCTGCTTCTCCCTCTCCTCCCAGCTGTGCTGTCTCTCAAATAAATAAATAAAATCTTTACAACAACAACAACAACAAAACAACCTAGTTTTGCCACTAATCAAGTTGAAAATGAAAACATCTTCTTTCTGCTTGGGTCTATCTCTGAGTTAGTAGACTTGGGGGATTTGAGCTATCGGCTGTGAGATTTAAAAAAAAAAAGCTTGAATTGACATATAAATGTGTGACTCAATTCTGTTCTCTTCATGGAACCATTGCGCAATTCAAAGAACACATACATGATGCAGTTCATGGTGAGCTCTGTTTTTTGCCCCACCCTCTCTGTATATACTCTTCTCCTGTCTAATACTAGAGTATTGAGATACTTTGTAAAAAGGCTGTGTGTTACGCAAGCATTTGCAGAGACTTACAAAAAACAAGGGAAAACATAAGTAAAAGGATTTTCAAGGTGGAAAGGGCTGATTCGAAAGCATTAAATAAAGTTACAGTCTGATAACATGATGTTAATGTGAGAATCTACCTTAGCGATTTTTCCTAAACAGTGGATAAAGGTGAGGCAGGGCAAAGGTGATCCTACTGGAGAAGGTATTTAATGCCAGCAAGTCTGGTTTGCTGCTAAAGCAGATGCATTCTACTTTATTTGAGTTAAACACATACGTAATATTTTTATGGCATGCATTTTCTCCTCATGCTGTGTGTTCTTTGTGATCAGGATTGTAGCAATACTTTATTAAATGGCCTGATCAAAAGTCATGGGCTTTCAAATTCTATTATGTCTTGAAATTTGCCTCAGATATAGAAAAACAGATCAATAGCAACCTAAAACTGACTTTATCCTTCTCATGTTTAAACTTCTGTGACTAGTGAGCCAGCTAGAGGCCCAGACTCCAATGAGGCCGTCTGAGAACTCAAAAATTTTCATTTTTATTATGAATTTATTTATAAAAATATGTATAAAATCCTGGATCTGGCCATTAAAACCAGTTAAGATAGTGGAATAACGCTGGTGCATATTACAGAAGCCCAACTCTGACAAAAATGTGGGAGGCCTTCTCAGTTCTAATATCCTAGGACAATTGTCCTGAACGTTGTCCACTGCAGGCTTTTCTCTAATTTGACACCTAGTAAGACTTCCTTATTCACTTGAATAAAAAGTTAGAATTAAATAGGGTATAGAGAGAAGACTTTTGCAATCAGAACAGTCCAAAGATCTGAGATATATGAACTTCAAGGCTTGCCAGCTATATCTTTCTCTTTTTTTTAAAACATTTTTATTTATTGAGAGAGAGAGAATGGTAGAGAGAGAGCATGAGAGGGAAGAAAGTCAGAGGGAGAAGCAGACTCCCTGCTGAGCAGGGAGCCTGATGCGGGATTCGATCCTGGGACTCCAGGATCATGACCTGAGCCAAAGGCAGTTGCTTAACCAACTGAGCCACCCAGGCACCCCCAGCTATATCTTTCTTAAATTCTATGAGTGAAATTCTGTTCGAATGGACAAAGAGTGAATTCAACCCAATGTCCAAGAGAGTATTCTTCCAAAAAATTTGTAAACAAATTAATCTGTTGTCTATTTCATCTAAAAATTATGTCAATATCCTCTTCAATAATTCCAAGTCTAAATTTTTACATCAATTTGAATTAAACTTTAGGCAGGACCGTTCTCCTATCAACCTGTTATTCCATGTTAGCATCTTTGTAATGAAATCATTTGAAAATGATGATTATTGACAGCTTATGTTATCCACTTATTGACCCTGAAGGAAGGGCTAATCTGTTTAAGCTTAATGTAAATCCTTATTTTTTTTTTAAAGATTTTATTTATTTATTTGACACACAGAGAGAGAGACAGCGAGAGAGGTAACACAAGCAGGGGGAGTGGGAGAGGGAGAAGCAGGCTTCCCGCTGAGCAGGGAGCCCGGTGCAGGGCTCGATCCCAAGACCCTGGGATCATGACCTGAGCAGAAGGCAGACGCTTAACGACTGAGCCACTCAGGCGCCCCCGTAAATCCTTATTATTAAAGTTTTTACAAAACCTACACCTCAGTGAGCAAGAATCATTTCCACACAGATATTTCAAATAATGTCAAATAAAATTCTAAGTCATCTATAATCCTTATGCATTTATCTTTAAGTTGTCTTGCTCTTTGGGCGCCTGAGTGGCTCAGATGGTTAAGCATCTACCTTCGGCTCAGGTCATGATCCCAGGGTCCTGGGATGAAGTCCCACACCGGGCTCCCTGCTCAGCAGGGAGCCTGCTTCTCCCTCTGCCTCTCTCTCTCTCTTTCTCTCTCTCTCTCTCTGTCTGTCTCTTATGAATAAATAAATACAATCTTTAAAAAAAATAAAAAAATAAATTGTCTTGCCCTTTGTAAACTTGTATATTTACTTATACTCTGCAGAATTGATGCTTTAAAAGTGTTTGGCTGGGGTGCCTTGGTGGCTCAGTTGGTTAAGCAACTGCCTTCAGCTCAGGTCATGATCCCAGAGTCCTGGGATGGAGCCCAAGCCCCGCATTGGGCTCCCTGCTTCTCCTCTTCTGCTCCCCCTGCTTCTGCTCTCTCTCTCTGTCAAATAAATAAAATATTTTATTTATTTGAGAGAGAGAATATGAGAGAGAGAGCACATGAGAGGGGGGAGGGTCAGAGGGAGAAGCTGACTCCCTGTCGAGCAGGGAGCCTGATGCGGGACTAGATCCAGGGACTCCAGGATCATGACCTGAGCCGAAGGCAGGTCGCTTAACCGACTGAGCCACCCAGGCGCCCCTAAATAAAATCTTTTAAAAAAATAAAAATAAAAGTACTTGGCTCTTGGGATTGTGCTTTTCACACCACCAAAACATAGAGCTGAGCAACCTGAGAGGTACACTCTGTCTAGGAAGAGTTTGCTGAGATTAAAAAAGCACTGGTTTAGGAACCAGGAAACCTGGCTCCGCTAAACAGCTCAATGACCACAAGCAAGTTATTTAATCTTTCTGGTTTTTACTTTCCTTCTCTGTAAAATGACCCAGTTGGACTGGATAATTTCTATGATCTCTCCCAACTCTGAATGTTTGAGCAAATACAGTTTTAAAACATTTTGGCATTCATTTGCAACAACACGGATGGAACTAAAGGGTATTATGCTAAACGAAATAAGTCCATTAGAGAAAAATGCAATTATCATATAATCTCACTCATATGTGGAATTTAAGAAACAAACAGAGGATCATAGGATAGGGGAAGGGAGGGAAAAATAAAACAAGATGAAATCAGAGAGGGAGACAAACCATAAGAGTCTCTTAATCATAAGAAACAAACTGAAGTTTGCTGGAGGGAAGGAGGATGGGGGATGGGGTAACTGGGTGATGGACATTAAGGAGGGCTCGTGATGTAATGAGCACTGGGTATTATATAAGACTGTTTGAATCACTGAACTCTACCTCTGAAAATAATAATACATTATATGTTAATTCATTCAAGTTTTAAAAATTTTTAAAAATAAGAGAAGCAAAGATGAAAGTAGGAAAAAAGTTAGAAATAAAACCAGTTAAGTGTTGCTCCTTATATCTAAAATAAAAAAGAATAAAAAAATAAAATATTCTGGCATTTCTTATAAAACGCTTTCACATATACTTTATCATTTGTCCTCAAAAGAATCCCTAAAGTAGACAAAGAAGGTCTTTAGAGGATAGATAGAAGAGTGGGTATCATTTTATTTTATTTTATTTTAAGTTTTATTTGTCAGAGAGAGAGAGAGAGCATAAATGGAGGAGGGGCAGAGGGAAAAGCAGGCTCCTCGCTAAGCAAGGAGCCCAATGCAGGGCTGGATCCCAGGACCCTGGGATCACAACCCAAGCTGAAGGCAGATGCTTAACCCACTGAGCCACCCAAGTGTCCCAGGAATGGGTATCATTTTAGATGAGGTAACTAAGGTTGTGGGATGTTTGGTGATCAGCAGAGATTACCTATGTGATAAATAGCAGGACTAGAACAGGAGCGCAGGTCTTCCAGTTCCCACAAATTTCTGTGTAGGCCACAAAAAAACATAAGAGAAAGCATAACTGTTTGGAATCCCTAATTATATGCATGAATTACTTCTACTGATACTGTCTTTAGTTACAAAGACCATGCTAAGCTAAAAGTAAATGTAAGTAACAGAAATAAAAGTAACAAAATCACCAGTGCTCTATTTGATATGAATATGGGGGTAATTACAAGAGATTGAGAGGTAACAGCTGTGCTCTGGGTGGGTAAGTTTGAGGCGGCAGTGTGAAGCAAAGTTATGATTCAGTTATGGCCAATCCTTACCAGAAACGTAAAGATAAGCCATAGGAGGCAGTAGGGAAACAAAGCCATGAGCAAAGACAAGGAATTGGGAAACCCTCAAGTCAGCTAGGTAAAATGGGAAAACTCATAGACTAAAAGTATTTGAACAGGGTGCCTGGGTGGCTCCGTTGGTTAAGCAACTGCCTTCAGCTCAGGTCATGATCCTGGAGTCCCAGGATCGAGTCCCGCATCCGGGCTCCCTGCTCAGCAGTGAGTCTGCTTCTCCCTCGGACCCTCCCCCCTCTCATGCTCTCTCTATCTCATTCTCTCTCTCAAATAAATAAATAAAATCTTTTAAAAAAAAAGTATTTGAACAGCAAAAGCATATGAAAAACATAAAATATGAACCATGTTAGAAAGAATTAAGATTAGGAAAGGATAAGGGGCGCCTGGGTGGTTCAGTTGGTTAAGCATCTGCCTTCGGCTCAGGTCATGATCTCAGGGTCCTGGGATCGAGCCCCGCTTCGGGCTCCCTGCTCAGTGGGAAGCCTGCTTCTCCCTCTCCCACTCCCCTGCTTGTGTTCCCTCTCTCGCTGTCTCTCTCTCTGTCAAATAAATGAATAAAACCTTTAAAAAAAAGGATTAGGAAAGGATATAAACTCAATGGTTAGACTGCAGTAAAAAAAGATTTGTGAATACAAAATTATATGCCAAAATGAGTTACAGGATTTAGGAAATAGACACTGGAATATTAAGGGGTAAAGGAGGTGATATATGGTTCCCCCCTTCTTCAATACAAAATTTTTCTCCCAAAACTACCAAACCAGCTGATCTTTAAAAATGATTTCAATTATGAATTAATGGACTTCAACTCTTTGGGGGAAGCTGTATTGTATCAAGAGGTTTACAAAGAGGACCTATGCGCCAAATCCAGCCTACAGATGGCTTTTGTAGGACCCAGAACTAAGAATGGTTTTTACATTTTAAAATGGCTTTTAAAAAAAGAATATTTTATGACTCATAAAAATTATGAAATTCTGGAGCACCTGGGTGGCTCAGTTGGTTAAGCATCTGCCTTCGGCTCAGGTCGTGATCCCCCGAGTTGAGCTCCCTACTCAGTGGGGAGTCCTCCCTCTCCTTCTCCCCCCTACTCGTGCTCTCTCTCGCTTGCTCACTCTGTGTTCTCTCTCTCTCAAATAAATAAATAAAATCTTTTTAAAAATTATGAAATTCAAATTTCAGAGTCCATAGATAAAGTTTGGAATATAGCTATGTCCATTTGTTTATATATTGTCTATGGCTGCTTTCACTTACAAAGGCAGAGCTGAATCGTTGTGATAGACACCAGAGACCTTATACCTAAAAAACTTAGATATTTACTAGCTGGCCCTTATAGGGAAAGTTTGCCAGCTCCTGTGTTGTATAAAAACCAGTATAGATTATAAATTTCAGGAAACTCAGTGACTTCTGTGTATTCAGTTCAAAAGGAAAGTGGCCTTTTAGGACAGCTAGATTAACTGGGGCAAACCCTTTAATTCAATCGGGAGGTGACAATAAGCTGCATTTACTCATCCCTGCATTATAGGTGTCATTTTTAGGTTGGTTGTAATTGGACAGTTAATCTTTGCCCCTTCCCACAAATCTTTGCCTTTTCCCATACAAGCACCCAAAGGAAATTCTACTGTCAACTCTATAACTCCCCCAAGGGATATTTGTACTGTACAAAGGGCTCTACCAGAACCCTTTTCCAGGGTGGGAATTTCAGGCACCGGTAGTACTGTGGAATTGTGAGAGGGTGTGATATCCTTAGGTAGTGCCCTTCAGATCTCACCATTTCCATAAAAAGATGGCCTTAAGTCCACCTCTCCCTTGATTTTCCAGACAACCAATTTCTGCACAAACCAGAGTAGATACGTTCTGCTTTCTGTTGCTATCTGACACAATTATTCCTGACTGGGGGGGGAAATCCTACCCAGTTCCACAAGGATATGGGAGGTCAACAGGGCTTATAGACAGAAAGTATTAGCAATATTGCTGGTACTTGGCCCCTTTCTGGAAGGTGATGTGCTAAGCTCCTGTGTGGCTCAAGGTTTCTGTGAACATCAAAGAATTAACAAATAAAGTATTTTGTAATGATAATGAAATAATACAAGTGAAAGCATTCCTGAACTGTGGCAGGCAATATGACTATAACAGATACTATAGTTATAATAGACATAGTTGTTACTCAGCTAAAAACAAGCCAAGGTTAAATTGAAAAAAAAATCATATCAGTAGTCTTGTTGTTTAACACTATAAGCACATTATAGACAGTTTAGCTGCCTTAATCCTGATAGATGCAACATCCCTTGCTGTTTGCTCTTCCCAGTGACACAGGTGTATTAATTTGCTAAGGCTGTCGCAACAAAGTATCACAAACTGGGTAGCTTAAACAAAAGAAATTTATTGTCTCACAGTTCTTGAGGCTAAAAGCCCCAAATCATAGTCTTAGCAGGGTTTGTTTGTTCTGAGGTAATAATGTGTTCCAGGCCTTTCTCCTTGGCTTGATGGATGGCAATCTCCTCCCCATGTCACTTCACAGTCTTCCCTCTGTGAGTGTCTGTGTCTAAATTCCCTCTTCTTTTAAGGACACTGGTCATATTGGATTAGGTTTCACCCTAGCGACGCCGTTTTAACATGATTACCTCTGTAAAAACCCCATCTCTAAGTAAAGTCACATTCTGAGGTACTGAGGGTTAGGACTTCAACAAAAGAATTTGGGGACAATATAATTCAACCTATACCATGAAGGATGGTTTATTTGGTGAATTTAGGTACAAAATCCTTTTTGTTGAAGACCTAATTCTTTGGTGACCCATTGATCTTAGTGAAAGATGTGCTCCCTCTCTTTCTCAACTTCGAGGCATGTCTCATTTTCACTGCTGAATCTATCCAACCAAAATGGAAAAGAGCCGATAAGCTTGCCCCCCACAACACTGCAAAGGATGGGTAGTGAGTTCAAAGACCTACATGTGGAATTCAGGCATACTCAACTTGGTGTTCAGCCTTTCAATATACAGATCTTTCCCCAAGAACTTAGGAACTAAAGGTAAGAATGAATCTACCACCCTCTGCAGAGCCTAGAAAATATGAGAGGTGTGGTTGTGGTTGAAGTCAGTCTGCTGGCTTAGCTACAGAGTATAGCATAAGCAGAAGCCTCCGAGGATGGCCATTCACCTGTGTCAAAGGGAAAATCAAAAAGACTATTTTTATAAGGAACATAGGAGTGATAGGACACTAACAAAGACCAGACTTCAATAAGTTCTGTTGGGAAGCAAACTCGTTAAGAAACACAAAGCATTGAAGAAGACTTTCTTTTTGTGGCTAGAATATCTATAAATCCAAAAATTAGCCTATTTATTTTTAAACACTAAACTAAGTTTATTTGCAGTTTTAATAGAAGCATTCCAGCTAAAATTGTTCATTGTCGCAGCCAACCTTCTCCATTGTTCGCTGAGAGCACCCCTGACGTTTAAAATATAGTCTTCATTTTCATTTGTCATGTACTAACATGTGTGGCTGCACATCTTAATGTAGGCAATTACTGAAAATGTCTTTGATGCAGTAAGACAGGTTCTACCTAATTCTCCTCTTCTGGCGCTGCAGGGTTCAATGACAAATCTGGAAGTAAAAAAAAAAAAGGAAGCCCCAAAACCCTTTTATGAAACCTTCCCCAAATTTGTATTCAAGCAAGGAGCAGTTTAATCATTAACTCTACACCTCCCCTGCTACCAACAGTTGCTAAATGGTAGCAAAAGCTGTGCAGGGAACTCTCAGTGAGGCACGTAGAGAGGCTCTGAAATAATCCTTCAAAGAGACTGTAAAATCAGTGTTGTCAGCTTCATGTCTGGGGCAGTGTGAAGGAGCAAAGGCAGAAATCCTCAGAGTTATGCCCACCCCATACATTTGTTTATTTATGGCCGCCTTCCCACTGTGCAAGAGAGGGGGCTGAAACCAGCAATAAGAAGTGGTGGTGACAGTCACTGAGCTCCAGCTGAACTGAATTACTGGTACAACGACTATAATGAGAAGGAAAGAATCTAGCATTTCCTGAACACTCACTCAGCGGCTAGGTCAGCGCTTCACCAACGTTAACGTGCATATGAATCATCCAAGACATCCTCTTAACAAGCATGTTCAGGTTCAGCAGGGCTGGGGCCGGGCCTGACATTCTGCATTTGTAACAAGTTCTCAGTGACTGCTAGCTGCTGATGCCCACACCAAAGAGTCTGGAGCCTGAGCAAGAGCCTGGATCCTTCATATTTAATACTTAGTATAAATTTAAGAGATAGATATTATTATTACCTTTTAAAATGGACATTGAAGGAGAGGTTGAAAAAATTAATAAATGAGGAAAATTGAAATTTGACAAATAGCAAAGCTCTTCTGTTTCCAGTATTCCGATAACACCCCCTAGGAGCACCAGATGCTTCATTTTATTTTTTAAAATTTGTGTCTTAAATATGCCTCGTCATCTGTGACATTTGTCTAAAATTCAGAACCTTGGGCTCCACTGCAATCTATTAAATTAGAATTTCTAGAAGACATGCCTAGGAAAAGGTATTTTAAGTTGCCATCTAGATTATTCTTGTGCGCAGGAAAGTTGAGGAAACAATGATCATGCAGGTCACACTGTATTCTGAAAACTCAGGTAAGAAGGGCTGGTGTTCCTTGTTTATTACATCTCTTGGAGAGAACGTTGTCTGATCAGGCAATGAGGATCTCAGAACCCCTTTACTGCATTTCTTCTTTTTTTTTTTTTTAGTTTTTTTTTTTTTTTTGAGAGAGAGAGAATGAGAGATAGAGAGCACGAGAGGGAAGAGGGTCAGAGGGAGAAGCAGACTCCCTGCTGAGCAGGGAGCCCAATGTGGGACTCGATCCCAGGACTCCAGGATCATGACCTGAGCCGCAGGCAGTCGCTTAACCAACTGAGCCACCCAGGCGCCCTCCTTTACTGCATTTCAACTTCACTGAGAAGGGCTGCTGATGCACAGGGAATGAAACTTGTTAGTTTTTGTGATGCAAGGGATAGGTTTAAACCTGTGTCTTAGAACAGGGTGCGAAAGTATAGTGTCTAATTATGTCGCTTTAATTGTAAGGTGAAAGCAGCAACAGGTACAATGTTTTCCTTCCCTCTTTATCAAGTAAATGATCTCTGTCTACCAATCCAATTATAGAGCATCTGTATTCTAGAATAAAAGCTCAACTGGATAATATTTCCCATGTCCAAAGTCCATAATTAAAATTTTTAGTTGGAACTCTCAGTGAGATCAGAGTAAGATTGGTTATTTATTTATCTTTGCTTCGAAATGGTAACTTTGTGCCAAGGAGATTACCCATAAATTTTTCACTATAGTTCTGAATGGTAAATAAAGGGCCAAAGAAGGGGACTTTTTTTTTTTTTAAGATTTTATTTATTTGACAGAGAGAGACACAGCGAAAGAAGGAACATAAGCAAGGGGGAGTGGGAGACGGAGAAGCAGGCATCTCGAGGAGCAGGGAGTCCGACGTGGGGCTCGATCCCAGGACTCTGGGATCATGACCTGAGTCGAAGGCAGACATGTAACTACTGAGCCACCCAGGTGCCCCAGCAGTGGACTTTCAAAGTAAACATTGAGTTAGTTCTTTTAGATCACTGAGCTCTTTTCTGGCTTTTAAAAAACACATTTATTATACTGCAATACTATACATTATTAAGAAGTACTCTAGGATCTTGATATAGTTAGGTTAATGTACTTATGAAATATGTACTTTATTAGCTTAATACATTCCATTACTAATAGAACCTAATAATAACTAGAAGATGTTGGATTTTCTCATATATTTCTAAATATTGAATAAAATGTAATTATTTAAGACCATTTTCTTTCTTTTTTTTTAAAAGATTTTATTTATTTATTTGAGAGGGAAAGAATGAGAGATAGAGAGCACGAGAGGGAAGAGGGTCAGAGGGAGAAGCAGACTCCCTGCTGAGCAGGGAGCCCGATGCGGGACTCGATCCCGGGACTCCAGGATCATGACCTGAGCCGAAGGCAGTCGCCCAACCAACCTAGCCACCCAGGCGCCCCTATATAAGACCATTTTCAAGTATCACATTTCCTCTTAAAATTAGCAGAATATTTCAAATATGTCAAAGGACTTGTATTACTGAAATCTCACAATGACACAACTTCACTAAGGGTAGAATTTGTTGCAGGTTAGGTCAACCCATACAAATAGTGAGACATTTAGAGATAGCCCAATCTGAGGTCAAAGCTAGAGCGGGCCAGTTACTTTTCTGACCCTCCATTCCCCCTCCTCTGGGAAATAAAGATGTTTCCTTCTTGAGTTATGTATTAGACTAGAGAGAGACAAATGGGCAAGCATGTGCAAGGTGATTACTGAATAGTAATTATAAAATGGTATTATTGTTGAACTGCTAAAGGACTTACTTTTAATGATTATCATTTACAAGATGATCTCAAAGAGTGAACTCCCCCAGACTCGATTAGCAAAATTTGTGGGTATTTACTTCTTTCACTGGACCACTATGAAGTCAAATGATATCTACATTTTACTTATTCAAAATCAACTACATGAGGGTGCCTGGGTGGCTCAGATGGTTAAGCATCTGCCTTCGGCTCAGGTCACGATCCCAGGGTCCTGGGATCGAGTCCCGCATCGGGCTCCCTGCTCGGTGGGAAGCCTGCTTCTTCTCCCTCTGCCTCTCTCTCTCTCTGTCTCTTATGAGTAAATAAATAAAATCTTAAAAAAAAAAACAAAAAAAAAGCAAAATCAACTACATGCACTTGACCAGAAAGAAAAAAAAATGGAAAGAGGAAAAAAGTTTCCCCAATTTTAAATTATCTAGGCAGTTTAGCCCAATAGCCCACTCAATGAGCCAATACTCTTGTATAAACACAAGATGAGAAATGTGGCTCTTTCTCTCAGTTGGTCTTGCCTCCAATGTGCCTCTCAAAGTACGGACATTTCGTGGTGCAGAGCATAATTCTGGCATCTTGAAATGTATATTTCTGTACAAAATATTCCTAAAGCACAGGTCAATAACTGTACTTTATCTGCTGCTCAGCTAAAGAAACAATGCTCTGTTTCAAACCTGGAGGGAAAACCAGCTCTATTGGAACTATTGAGCAATAGTATGTTTCCCTCTGAAGTAACAACTTCCTGAGGAATTTTCCAACGCCATTACAAAAAAAAAAAACAAACAAACCCTTTTTATTTTGAAATAATTTTAGACTTACAAAAGTTGGAAAAAAACTTGCAAAAATAATTCAGGAAGTTGTTGTCTCCTCTTTACTCAGTTTCTCTAATGTTAACAACGTACATAACCATAATCAAATTATCAAAAGCAGGAGACAAACATTGGTACAAAACTGACTGCATAACTGATTCAAATTTGCCTGTTTTTTCCCCCACGTCCTTTTTCTGTCCCAGGATCTGATCCAGGATCCTAGCTCTTTTATTTGTTACATTTTCTCAGTCTCCTCCAATCTGTGATCTTTCCTCATCTTTCTTAGTCTTTCTTGATTTTGATCTTTTGTTTCCGTGAAGGGAAAGAAAGGCAAAGTAAAGTCAACATTTTTATAAGTGTCTCAAGTAAGAATTGATTTCTTAGGTAATGCTATATAAATCCAAAACCAGGATATTTTCTATAGTGGATTATTTATTAATTTGTCATTATACAAGTGAATGTAGCAGATGCCTTTATCTGAATGAAAATAATTCCCCCAGTGACAACAAAAGTAACAAAGTGCTTTTGCTCCTGGATAGTTAACTACCTTGTATTAAGAACCATTTTAGATACTGGTAGAAGAATCTGTTGGTAGTACTCCAAGTCCATCACCTCAGATGGATTGCATATTCAGCAATTCTGACTTCAGGTTCTCATTACCACTGATTTCTTGATAATCTCTCTGGCTTTTATTCAAAAGAAATATAAGCTAAAACTTATAGACAAGTAAGAATCATCTCATGTGGAAACTCTTTTTATGGAGTGATGATTTTAACAGCAGTAATTATCTGTCGGGTGCCAGTATGTTCAAAAATATCCTCCAATTATAAAAATTAAATGGGCATTAACTGCATAGATAGCATCTTTTAAGGAATTTTACAGTATGGTAATAGAAATGGAAAACAATTGTTGAGACCTAGGAGGTTTAAAAATTTTGTAAACAGGGGCGCCTGGGTGGCTCAGTCAGTTAAGCGACTGCCTTCGGCCCAGGTCATGATCCTGGAGTCCTAGGATTGAGTCCCACATCAGGCTCCCTGCTCAGCAGGGAGTCTGCTTCTCCCTCTGACCCTTCCCCCTCTCATGTGTTCTCTCTCTCATTCTCACTTTCTCAAATAAATAAAATCTTCAAAAAAAATTTTTGTAAACATGATTCAGAAGACAGTAGTTATCAATTTATATACATGTTAACTAATAAAAAGGCAAAATGTTCACTGCACTTTTGAATATCAGCAGCAACTATATAAGTTGCTTTATTGAGGTATAATTACAAATAAAAATCATATATATTTAGGGTATGCAACATGATTTAATATACGTACATATTTTGAAACGATTACCACAATCAAGTTAATTAACACAACCATCACCTCACAGAGGCAGTTCCCTTTTTGTGTGGGTGTATGCTGAGCTAGAGGACTCTCTTTTTCATTCTTGTGTTCTTTTATTTGTAAAGATTTGAAAAAAAATATTAAGGTTTATTTACATTCTAGTTTGTGATTATCTATTTTTTAAAATAAGCTTTTTATTTTGGAATAAATTTACACTTACAGAAAAGTTGCAAAGATAATAAAGAGAGATCTCTCTCAGCCCTCACCAGTTTCGTCAGGTGTTCACATCTCACATGGTACTTTGGTCAAAACTAAGAAACCAGGGGTGCCAGGGTGGCTTAGTCGGTTGGGCATCTGCCTTTGGCTCAGGTCATGATCTCAGGGTCCTGGCATTGAGCCCCACGTTGGGCTCCTTGCTTGGCAGGGAGCCTGCTTCTCCCTCTCCCTCGCCCCCCCCCCCACTTGTGCACGCACTCTCTCGCTCTCAGATAAATAAATAAAATATTAAAAAAAAAACCCTGAGGGCGCCTGGGTGGCTCAGTTGGTTAAGCGACTGCCTTCGGCTCAGGTCATGATCCCAGAGTCCTGGGATCGAGTCCCACATCAGGCTCCCAGCTCAGCGGGGAGCCTGCTTCTCCCTCTGACCCTCTCCCCTCTTATGCTGTTTCTCTCTCTCTCATTCTCTCTCTCAAATAAATAAATAAAATCTTTTAAAAAAACAAAAATAAAAACAAAAAACCTAAGAAACAACATTGACGTATTTCCACAAACTTGAGATTTTATTTGGGTTTCACCAGTTTTCCCATAAATGTCCTCTTTTTGTTCTGGAATTCGATCCACATTGCATTTAGATGTCAGGTCTTAGTCTCTTTTAACTTCTACCAGTTTCTTTTACCTTGCTTTTCATGACCTTGCTGCTTTTGATGAATACTAATCAATTGTTTTGTAAAGTCCCTCAATTGTCTTGAGGTTTTCTTATGATTACATTGAGATTTTAGGCAAGAATTCCACAGATGTGATGTTGTGCCCTTCAGAATGCATCTTAGCAGTGGTGTATGATACCTATATGATCATCGGGTTGAGTCAGTGACTCCAGGCTTCTCCACTGTAAATTTACTATTCCTCCCTTTCCATCCTCTGTTCTTTGGAAGGAAGTCACCATCTAGTCCACTTGTAAGAGGAAGAGATTAAGCTTCACCTCCTGGAGGGGGCTTATCTACATATAGTATTTAGAATTCTTCTATAAGGAATATTTGTCTATACAGGACTTTTAAAAATCTACCATTATTAAAGTTAGCCAACTGATGTTGAAATAGTGCCATTCATTTATTGCACATATGTTTTTGGTAGATATCAGTAAAGTACAAGGCATACTAGGTCCCTGACCTAATACAACTGACATTCTAGTAGGAGGCAGAGATTAAAAACAAGTAAACAGCAAATAAACAGTTACATATTTGGGTGCTATAAACAATACTCAGTATGTTGTGAGAGAACGTGATTCTGGGGGAGGTCATCTGAGAGAGTGTGGTTTGGAAAAGTCAGTTGGAGGTGTTGACATTTGAACTGAGAACTGGAAAAAGAGAACAAGCCAGTTAATATGAAAAAACTTTCAAATGATAGAGTGGTCTGGAGGCTGGAAGTTGTCCTGTGGTTAATTTCATGCATCAATTTGGGCCACAGGGTACCCATATACAGGTTAAACACTATTCTAGGTATGTCTATGAGAATGTTTCTGGATGAGATTAACATTCACATTGGTAGAATGAGTGAAGTAGAGTGCTTTTCCCAATGTGGATAGCTTCATCCAGTCTGTTGAAGGCTTGAATAGTGGCAAAAACTAACTAAGGAAGAGTCTGCTTTCTCTACCTGTCATAGAGTTGAGACATTGGTCTTCTGCTTTCAGAGTTGGACTCAAACTAGAATTTACACCATTGGCTCTCCTGGTTGTCAGGCCTTTGGATTCAGACTAGAACTATCTCACTAGCTCTCCTAGCAAGATCTCCAGCTTGCTGACTGCAGACTACTATAAACCCCCAGAATAGAAAGGGGGCTGGTGTGGCCCAAGTGCAAGGAAAAAATGATAAACTGTTATGAGAAGTAAGGAAGAAAGCTCAAGCATGCCCCAGTGGTGCTGTGAAGACCATGGCAAGAAAGGAGTTTGACTTTTACTCTAAAGGTTGTGGGAAGCCTATGAAAGGTTCTTAGCAGGAAAATGAAATTATAGATCATTAAAAGATCACTCTTAGCACCCACAGATGGTAAAAGGCAGATGTTAGGAGGCCACTGCTGTAAACTAAGCCAGAGATGACTGTATGTGGCCTAGACATGGAGTGCATCGGTGCAAATTCAGAGGAGGGGAGAGATTTGAGAGTATGTCCGGAAGCAGAACTGACAGGCCTCATGTATCATGGTGTGCTTTCACATGGTGTATTCTTAATTTAAAAAGGTAAAGATAACCTTACTAGACTTTTAGGTTAGATTTGTCCTAGGGAAGGGTGGGTTCAAACTCCTGAAGAAGGGCAAAGATATATGTACGAGAATGTTTATGGCAGCAGAAAATCAGAGATAAGTGCCTATCAATATGGAATTGTAAAATCATGCAGCCACTAAAAAGAATGCAGTACATTCTTGTACATGGAAAATAAATGATGTTCAAGAGATACTAATTGAGAAAACATAGTGTAGAAAGTCTGTATGGTAGGAGCCCACTCATCTAAATAAGAAATGATTATCACTGTGTCTACCCTCTACTGAGCATTATAAGAAAAGGTCTGATGTAGTATATCTCTACATCATTAATAGTGGTTAACTCTGTTAACAGTGGTTATATCAAGGTGCAGTGGGGATTATGGAGGCTTTTCATGTTATACCCTATATTTTTTGTTTTACTAGAAAATCTTAAACAATTGATGAGAAGAAAAATAATTTAAAAAAAATCAGGGGCACAAGCAGTACTTTTAGGATTAATAGGTACTTTAATGAGGTCTTTGAATCAACTTTAAGAAATAACTCCTATGCATATAAATATAATTTTCCTTTGAGAGTTTATATTAAACTCAAATTCGGTACATGGAGATTACTGATTAAACTGAAATTATTATTATTATTTTTTAAAGATTTTACTTATTTGACAGAGAGAGACACAGCGAGAGAGGGAACACAAGCAGGGGGGGTGGGAGAGGAAGAAGCAGGCCTCCTGCAGAGCAGGGAGTCCGATGCGGGGCCTGATCCCAGGACCCTAGGATCACGACCTGAGCCGAAGGCAGACGCCTAACGACTGAGCCACCCAGGCGCCCCTAAACTGAAATTATTAACATCTCCAATCTTGGAGATGTTAATATAATAATAATTATTATATAATAATAAATATAATTTATTTATAACTTATATAAAAGCATATAATAAAATATGCTGAGACCATATTTATTCATTTCCTTCATATTAACATCAAAAGCAAGCAAATGTATAAAGATTTTTCTTTTTTTTTAAATTTTTTAAAATTTTATTATGTTAGTCACCATACATTACATCATTAGTTTTTTTTAATTTTTTAAATAATTTTTTATTGTTATGTTAATCACCATACATTACATCATTAGTTTTTGATGTAGTGTTCCATGATTCATTGTTTGTGCATAACACCCAGTGCTCCACGCAGAACGTGCCCTCTTTAATACCCATCACCAGGCTAACCCATCCCCTCACCCCCCTCCCCTCTAGAACCCTCAGTTTGTTTTTCAGAGTCCATCGTCTCCCCCTCCGACTTACTCCCCTTCATTCTTCCCCTCATGCTATCTTCTTTTTTTTTTTATTATAAAGGTTTTTCTGTGTCATTTGTTCTGACAATGCATCTCACAATGGTTTTTGTGGTTTGGTAAAGAAATAGATGCAGAAATATATTTGTGAAATAAAAAAATAGCCTAAGTTGTGCTTTATGAAAAGACTATTAAGGCATGGTTATCTCTGAGCACCCAAATTATGAATTATTATGGATTATTTCCATTTTCTTCTTACCTCCTTTCTATAGTTTATAATAATCCTGAATACCTTATAATAATCCTGAATTACCTTTGCAATCAGAAAAAGGGTTTCTTTTTTTAAAAAAATTGTTACATGAAAGTTATGTGTCTATAAATATAGCATAGTAAACCTGATCTATTTCAATCTGCTTGCACTTTCTATATGACATCCAGTAGTTCTCTTTCCCTCAGTGGCTGAAATTTGCAGACTTTATTTACAAGCTGGAACCCAATGACTTGTAGTGTGATCACATTGGTCCCCATCTGTCTCCAAAATGACAAAGCAAGGTCCATTGAGCACAACCTGACAAGCAATGTTTTAAATGTCATTACTAAAACAACTATGCAGGCTTTTCATCAGACTTCTACAGAACCACAAAGAAAGGTCAAAGCAAAGAGAAGCTGACTGTTAGAAAAACTCCAGCCTCTTACACCTCTCATAGCCACAGTCACATGGTATGAAGCAAATATTTTTAGGTTACACGGAGAAAATTTGAAACTGCAACTTTGGTGTGCAATGGGATATGCAAAGAGAGACAGAGAGAGAAGAGGGTTTCTTCATGATGAGTAAAGTTTTCGTGCAAAGGGTTTGAGATCCTTGGATGAAAGTTGTTAAGTAAATACTGCATGACATGCACATTGTACAACAGCGTGTCATAATTATAGTTTTCTTTCAACCATCTGAAGCCTTTCTGTGTTTTCTGGTTTTAGCTTCTAAGCCTTATGAATTATTTCTGACTCATCAGCCTTTCACCCTAGGGGCAACTACCAAGCTCCATAAAAATATGGATATTTTTCTTAAATCTCTTTTCTGGCAAATGCATTTGTTTTTAGCCTCAGAATGTAAATTCCCAAAATGAAAAGCGACTAAGTAATACTTCTCTCCCTCTCTTATATCTTCCTTTCTCTAAAAATGTCGATTTGTAATTAAAAGCACATATCTGAAGACCAGTTCTTCATTATAATTGGGGACCTGAAGCTGAAGAGACAGTTGGGAGCAGGATGGTATGAAAGCTACTACTAGGTCAGCGTGCCCACCTCTGGTCAGCCCAACTGACACTTTGGGCTGGATAATTCTTTATTGTGAAAGGCTGCCCTGTGCATTGTAGGATGTTCAACAATATCGCTGGCCTCTACACAACAGATGCCAGTAGAGCAGAGCTCCAACTCCCCAGACGTGGTCACCAAAAGTATGTCCAAGATATTACCAAATATCTCCTAGCAGACAAAATCAGTCCCAATTGAGAACCACTGCACTGGGCCAAAAACCCTACAAAACCAAACCCTTAGTGCTTTTTCCAATTCAAAGTGCTCCTTTGACCTCAGAGTCAACCTCTACCTACCTAGCTACCTACCAACATAAAATACAGACACTCAAACACCTTCACACTTTTCATGTCAAAGCCCTTGAACGTTGTCTAGAGTTTTTCCTCTGAGCCTTACGTGACTAATTTGGCTAGGAGAAGAGAAGCACTGGTAACTTTCCCACCCTTCACTGACATGGGTGTTCACGCTTTTAATGTTCATGGTGTTTTTAAGTGACATGGGTGTTCATGTCACTTTTAATGTTCATGGTGTCTTGACTACTGAAGCTGTAAATGTCCGCAGATTGTTTTTTTAATCTGCTAGTCACACTGCAACCCCATGCTCCCCCCATGAATATTGTTTCAACCATAATTTTATTTAATTGTTTATTTTGCCTTGTAATTCTCTCATTTCATCCTTAAATATGCAATTATGATCTAGGCTCAATATATTTATTTCCTGAAATTATCCTAGATTAGAATGGGTTAATTAAAACCAAAGAAGGGATTTATAGAATTAAAAAAAGGACTTCCTAATTCATTCCACAACAAAGCAACACATAGTACTCATATAAACTGTATTTTTACGCCTCTTAGTATATTCAAGGGATGTTTATTCTCCCTACTTCAAGTTATCTGATGCTTGAAGCACCAAGGAAAAGGGACAGAGGGAGTGATTTCCTCTATGGAAGAAACATTAATAAATTCTTCTCTATGGAAAACTCTTGATAAGTGGATTTACCATCACTGGATTCATAATCATGAGTAAGCACCTTAGTCTCTGCTGGCCTGTTTCATTTTTAGTAAAATGAGAATGATGATACCTACCCTCCAGGGCATGTTGAATGAGATCATCTATTTTAAGCTTTTAAAGACTTTTTATTTTTTTAAATTATTTATTTATTTATCTATCTATTTATTTATTTATTTATGCATTTATGCATTTATGCATTTATTTGACAGAGAGACACAGGGAGAGAAGCAACACAAGCAGGGGTACTGGGAGAGGGAGAAGCAGGCTTCCCACGGAGCAGGGAGCCCGATGCCGGGCTTGATCCCAGGACCCTGGGACCATGACCCAAGCCAAAGGCAGACTGAGTCACCCAGGCGCCCCTGTTTTAAGCTTTTAGCCCTGTGCCTGACATACAGGTGTTTTATTGTCATTTCTGTGCTACTTCCCTCCTTTGTTCCTAGCACCAGCTAAATAATTTATGAGATTCAGTGCAAAATAAAAAATGAGTGCTCCCTTGCTCAAAAATTAAGAATTTCAAGATGACCACAGCAAAACATTAAACCAAGTGAGGGGCCCTTCCAAGAGAGGGGCTTTCTTTGTTACTGCGTCAGCTGTACACTCATAGAGCCAGCCTTGCTTGCTCCCCTAGGGTTTTCAAGTTCCGTTTGTCTATTCTTTTAAATTAAAAGCCCCTCTTCAATTTGACAATTGACAGGGAAATAAATGTAACTAACCAAATAGGGCTTGACTGTGTGTGTTGTTTTTCAATGCTTGCTCACTTTTACTCAAGCTGTTGAATGTTAGTGGGCCTCGAGCTGTTACAAAGGAGCTATTAATCTGCCATGGCATTTCAGGCGTTTGTACCATTCTCAAAATGGAGGAATTAAAAAAAAATACCTTAGTTGTCTATAAGAAATTCGACCCTTGATGATAGCCCAAGAGGCACTTAGTGTCCAAAGAAGCCACTTAGTTGAAAAGCTCTTTATCCAGAGTTATCAAATAGCATTCACAAAGAAAGCAGCATAGCTCTAAATATTTTAGATCCTAGCCTGGAGACTTTTAGAGACCTGGTCCAGATGTCTAAGAGTAAAATACCCAAAGAGGAAGACTTGGTCTCCAAACTGTGCCCCAGTTCTGCAGGTTATTCCTTCTTTAAGGATGCAGCAGCATGTCCTATAAAGGGTTTGTCAAGGTTTTCACATCCTACTTGTAAGAACAGATTCCTGTATAAAGAAAAAATATGTGTGTGACTGTGTATAAATACATAGATACACCGAGAAATGTCCAAATTTCCTCTATTGGAACACACACACATACACACACACACACAGGCACACAAGCATCTTAACAGAAGGCAAAGAGAATTAACATTTACTGAGCACCTTCTATGTGCCAGGTGTTTTACGTAAATGAGAACACTAAAGTATATGTTAGTTCTCATTCTTTCATTCAATCTCAGGACACTGAAAACAACTCCCTCCCCGCCCCCCACCCCCCGTGTGGAAACTGAAGCTTAGAGCAGTTTTGCAACCTGCCCAAAGTCATACAGTTAGCAAGTTGGAGGGTCTGGACTGGAAATTTTATCTGATTCCAAAACGCATATATCACATCCCTCTTGACCTTAGATGATTAAGAATTCAGGGGTCTAATCTGTCACAGTGTCTTTTAATCAAACAACAAATGAAATGCAACATATTTTAACATACTTGCTAATCATATTAGTTTACATGGCCGCCTTGCTCTTACCATAATTCCCACTCTTTCTCCCACCCTCCATCACCATAAATCGTTCAGTGTCTAAGGGTTACCAATTTCGCTAACAGTTATCGGGAGAACAGGCTGGCCTCTTTGTAAAGATAAAAAGTTAAAATTTGTGGTCTGGGACTAACTCCAAAGATCTAAAAAAAAAAAGAAAAGAAGAAAAAGAAAGCTGTCTGGGACTCCAGTCCCTCACTTCCGGCCTTGACAGGGCGAGAATGAACCCCAGCACGTGAGACCAGAGGATTCCTAGCAGGCGCGACCCTCCGAGCAACTGCCTGGTCGGCCCGGACTGCGCAGGCGTGAAGGCCGAAGGGGCTGGGGGCGGTCGGCTCGCGGTTTCCCTGGAGACCGGGCGGAAGCGGCCGGAAGCTGCGCTGCGGTTGGCCACGGCGGAATGGAGCAGCTGGGGGTGGAGCCCGCGGAGGAAGCTGGCCGCGACGAGGAAGAGGACGCAGCTCAGGCCATGGAGCGGGTGGAGGCGGGGGAGGCAGGCTGCTCGCCTGATGCGCCCGGGCCTGAGGAGCCCGGCGGCCTCACTTGGTGTAAATGAGAAGGGCGGGGCGGACGGAGGCCAGGGGCGGACGGAGGCCAGGGGCGGCGGCGGCCTTCGGGGTGCGACTGTCCCCGCCTCGCTCTGTTCTTTCGTTTTTTCCGGCTTGGTAGAGAGAGCTGGCCTCCGCTACCGGGTGTTTTATTGCCAAGATCCCGAAAGGGTTGGCTTTGCTTAATAGGACTAGGGTGGGTGTGTCAGTTAATGATAGTCGAAGGTGCATTTGTGCGACCCCAAACCGTCCGGTGAAGGCGGAAGAGGCGCCCGGGCGGTGTAAGGTTGCAGAAGTAGAGAACCTTGTCGCCCACTTGGCAGAGGTTGGGACTCAGGCTGGGCTCGCAACCGGACGAGGCACATCTGTAGTGGCCGCCTCTCCGTGACCCTGTTTCAGCCTCTGGGCTCTACCTTGTACCGCCCAAACCCAGGGCCTGGGGCCAAGGCTCCAATTCCGGGCCTCCCCTTCCCCCTTTAACTTGTAAATTTTGGAATAATTTTAGACTTACAGAAGTTGCAGAAACGCCTTTCCCTAATATTAATGTCTTCTATGATTGTAGTACAGGTCGAAACTGAGAAGTGAACACTGGCATAATGCTATTTTTTTAAAGATTTTATTTATTTATTTGAGAGAGAGAGAATGAGAGATAGCACGAGAGGGAAGAGGGTCAGAGGGAGAAGCTGACTCCCTGCTGAGCCGGGAGCCCGATGCGGGACTCGATCCCGGGACTCCAGGATCATGACCCGAGCCGAAGGCAGTCGCCCAACCAACTGAGCCACCCAGGCGCCCTGGCATAATGCTATTAACTAAAGTAAAAACGTTACTCAGATTTTACCAGTATTTTCCATTAAAATTTTTGTTCCAGTATCCAGACCAGAATACCACATTGCATTTATCCTTCCTTGGTTTTGACTGGTTATGAGCTGGAATCTCCTCTTATCCCCCTTCCCTCCCCACCCCTGACGAGCTACTTTTTTAAAATTCAAGAAATATTTACTCGTTCTTCTAATTTAGTGAGTATTTATTGGTAGTCTGTGATATGCCAGGCACTCTTCTAGGTATTTGGGATTCAGTACAGAACTAGATAATCCTTTTCTCATATGGGCACTAAATACAGTCCACTGGGACCCACAGGTCTGGCTTCTGCCCTTTTGTGTTTACGATTATTATTATTTTTTAATTTAAGAACATGCCACTTAGAATAATTTTTAGTTGGTTGAAATCAGTGTTTAAACTTTCCTACCCCCCTTTCCTACCCCCTAGTGTTTAAACTTTCCTACCCCCTTAGATGTTCTAAGAACATCTAAATGTTCTTAGAAACTTCCAAGTGATAGGATTACCTTTTGCATCTTCCATTATTGATCAAGATTTTTTGCCTCAAAGTTATTACTAGCCTGAGAAAAATAGAGTGCACAAAGAAATACTAAGTAAACAGGACTGAGGACCCTACTGTAGATGGAGTTTCTCTCATGTCTATAACTTTTAGATGCCTTGACACATGAATCCAGGAAAAAAAAAATCTATTCTTCTTTCTCAGTTACCATATTTTAAGGAACTGCCAATTGCTCAGAGATGATAAGCAGTCTGAATGTATTTTTCTGTTTCTTTGCATATTTTGCATTGGTTCATGGTCAAGTGGTTCCAGAAGGAAGTTCTTCATCCAGAGTCATAGTACACGTGGATCTGGATTGCTTTTATGCACAGGTAGAAATGATTTCAAATCCGGAACTGAAGGGCAAACCTTTAGGTAATTTTGGACATTAATAATAAATTTTCATTTTGTATAAGAGTATTAGCTATTCCTTTATGTTGATTATATTCTGATTTATTAACCATATTTAAGATTTTGGAAGCAGTTCTCAAGGTACTTTATAGACAGTAAACTTTGCTTCACTACCAGGTGTAAAACTTATAAGCCTTATTTAATAAATGGTGAATTTTATACAACTAGTATAGCCAGCGAACACATGAACGGAAAGACCATAATAAACTTTTAATCTTGTTCTCAGTGGTTGAAATTTTATAATCCTCTTATCACAAAAAAAAGTCATTACATTCTAATGGAAGTTTTCATCTGTCCTCTCCACTTTTGAAATTAACTCTTGGATTGTGTAACATATGACAAAAAGGTTGGATTTTGAATAGACCCCTAAATACTTAAGGCATATTGAGTGTAAGTTTTCCATAAATAATAAGTATCTTTTTAAATAAAAGGCAAAGAGAAATTTTATGTTGAAGATTTACTTATTAATATGTTGGCTTATTTTAACATTTTTATTATATGTATATCTTAAATTGGAAAAGTCATTTAAATTTCCAAATTTTCTTTTATGCACGTAGTGAGAGTTTATCTTTTTTTTTTTTTAAAGATTTTATTTATTTATTTGAGAGAGAATGAGAGAGAGAGAGCATGAGAGGGGGGAGGGTCAAAGGGAGAAGCAGACTCTCTGTCGAGCAGGGAGCCCTATGCGGGACTCATCCCGGGGGATCATGACCTGAGCCGAAGGCAGTCGCTTAACCAACTGAGCCACCCAGGCACCCAAGAGTTTATCTTTTAGTATAAGCATAAAGAGCAACTCTGGTTCACCTGCTGCTAACCTCTTGTGCCTCATTTGGTTTTGATAAATCCCAGTTCAACCCAGCCTAGTTGATTTACTGAAGAAGAACAAAGGGATGACTAGTTTTTGGTATGCCAATATCAGTCTAGGATCTTTAGATTTCCCATGGGTGTCAAGGAGTTAGGATTAGAGGATATAAGTTTTCTCCTAAAGGCATTTGTAATTAGTAGCACTATAACACAAGATGCTATGTAGATAATGCTCAATAAAAAAGTATTGTATAATTAAGACACAGGAATGAATGATTATCTGGAAGGGAGAAATGTGATGTTGAAAGTTTCTGGGAGAAAGCAGAAGTAGTCTTTCAGTTATGCTTAACAAATGTGTGAGTGTTTAAGTTGGGCTGGTGACATATAATGGTGAGTCCATATAATTTAATTCTGTATTAAAAGACTGCTTTTTTAGTTGAGGAAGTTACCAATCCTATTTTCTATATAGTTCACTGATTAATCTTAAATTACGACTTTTGACCTAGAGATTCTATTTTGGGGCATAATCTGATATATCACAAATCTTTATGTGAAATAACATTACTTTGCCGTGTTTATAATATCAACATTTTAGAAACCTATGTCTTACATTGGTGGAATGGACATAATCCTTTTTTTTCTTCTATATGTTTGTATTTTACATTTAGATGACCATTACTTTTATAGTGATAAGTGGTCAACTTGTGTAAAGAGAAAATTAATTTCAGCAATCTTAAGCCACCACTAGTAAGCTAGAGTTTTCAGTCTGTAGATGATCATAATTTAATCATTTTTGATAAGGAGGAGGCTCACTAATGATGGCTGACTAATATTTTCTACAAATTACTGTGAAGAACAGTTCAATAATTACATTTATCGGGGGGAGATCTTTAATAATAACTATAGGTTAGCACTTGTAACAGAACATTGCTTTATATTCATTGGAAAGTTTTTCTAGCAGAAACCAGTAATTAATTGTACTCAGTTATTTTCATCTGCTTTATTTTTCTGGTGAAACATGGCCTAGACTTTATACAGAGAGAGTTAATTCAACATAAATTAATCTGGTTTGTATTGTCTGAAAAAAAAATCCTAGAAGTATCTTTTCACTGAAGACTCCAGAGAATATACTGATTTATAATAATTTTTGTTAAATTTCATAGAACCTTGATGAATGGAGGCTGTGCTTTTTTTTTTTTTTAAAGATTTTATTTATTTATTTGACAGAGACTCAGTAAGAGAGGGAACACAAGCAGGGGGAGTGGGAGAGGGAGAAGCAGGCTTCCCGCAGAGCAGGGAACCCGATGCAGGGCGGGGCTCGATCCCAGGACCCTGGGATCATGACCTGAGCCGAAGGCAGACGCTTAATGACGGAGCCACCCAGGCGCCCCTGGAGGCTATGCTTTTCAAATGAATAGAGCTTTTTATTCTTAATCAAAATAGATAGCATTACAATTTACAATTATAATATGGAATTAGTAAATTTTATTTTAAAATGTTTCTTTAATCTTGCTCACTTTTCTCATAAAATATTTGCTATTTTATAGGAGTTCAGCAGAAATATTTGGTGGTTACCTGTAACTATGAAGCTAGGAAACTTGGAGTTAAGAAACTTATGAATGTCAGAGATGCAAAAGAAAAATGTCCACAGCTGGTATTAGTTAATGGAGAAGATTTGACTCGTTACAGAGAGATGTCATATAAGGTTACAGGTACAGATCATGGACAATATACTTTCATCATTAATTTGTATATAGGATGCTCATTTACTACATGAAACTTTTAATTAGTAAAATGCCATAAATCACACCCTTTTTGCTAATAACTTTTATTTTGGATCTTGCCTGCTTTTAAAAACATCTTATATAAGAGGATGGCTTTATATGAGTAATGTTGACCAAAAAAACGTATAGTTGGAAGAAATTTGAAGTCTCTTGTGACTGGTGTTTATATGTGAGAAAAATGTGTTAAATGTGAGAAAAAATGTAAACAAGATTTGGAAGCAAAATGGAAAGATATACAAGAGATAAATGCAAGAAAGTAAACGATTTTTTTTATTTTATTTTAAATTTAAACAACAAGTTTAAATGAATTATGAGGAAATATCTGTACTCTGATGCACTAGTAGTTGGGAGAGGCTTCTGTAATGTTTGATTAACATAATTAAAAACTAGATTTGTTAAGAACTATTAGCAGAAATAATGGGTATATTAAATTTTTCTTGGATTGTGTATGTGTGTGTGTATATATGTATATGTATATATATATACATGTATGTATATATATACAATTAAAAACTAGATTTGTTAAGAACTATCAGCAGAAATAATGGGTATATTAAATTTTTCTTGGATTGTGTATGTGTATATATATATGTATATGTATATATATATGTGTGTGTATACATACATATACACACACACACAGACTAAATATTATAGTATAGATAAACTCTTCCCTATTAAGGTTTGGGTTTGAATCTTAGAGTTTTAGTAAATTACAGGAAAAATGAAAACACATTTATACTGGTATATTGCAAATATATATAATTAAAAAAGTATAAGAATCAAAGAATCAACTGTTTATCTTTTCTGCTTTGTTTTTGCTTCTTTTTTAATTGTAGCAGTTTTCAGATGAAAGTGTTAAATATAATACCCAAAGCCCTTACAAGTTTACAAGAAAAAGATACTTAAGAAAAATGGATGAAAGATATGAATAGGCAGTTGACAAAAAGAACAAACCCAGTGTCCACAATTATGTGGAAAAAGAATACTCAAATTAATCAATAGCTAAGGAAATTTGAAGTAGATATTATTTTATGTCCATCATACTTGCAAAAAATAATGTGAAAGTAGGAACAAAATATACATTTACAAAAGTGATATAGAAACATTTTTTGAAATTAGAGATAGTATATTTTTTAACCCTGTGATACTACTGCTGGGAATTTATTCAATAGGAATAAAATAATGAGAACATATGTACAAAAATATTTCTTGTGGCATGGTTCATAAATGATAAAAATATGAAATAAAAACAAGTGTTCATCAGGATGAGAATGGCTAAATAAGACTTCTCTGTGATGGAATATTATATAGCCATTAAAAAGAATGCATTGGTGCTATACTGTTTGACTCAGAGAGATATGCCTTGTTGAGTAAAAGGCAAGATGCAAAAACATGTCATATTGTTCCATATGTGTAAAACAATGGCCCAAACCCCTTCCTTTACACATATATATATGCCTGTATATAAATAGGAAGGGAAACATGAAAGTATGTATACTAGGTTTTTAACATTAATTAACTTCTGGAGAGAGCATGGTGAAATGGGAGAAGGGAGAAGAAGGGGTAGCCAAGCAAAGATAAGACTATACTCTGAAAATATCACTTGTGCATACATGCAAAATTGTATGTGTCTGAATATTAAGAAGTTAATCTTTACACAGAAGAGGTTATACATACAGTTGTTCCTCTTGGTGATCTCTCATATCCTTCATACCAGCTCTTCCTCATTCTTTTTAATGCCTGCATAGTACTACATTGTATTTTGTTCCATACTCATTTAACCAGTCCTTTAGTGATATGAAGACAGTGTGTCCCACTTTATTCCTGTTATCCCTACATAATTATTAAAGCACTTTTCATTCAAAAAATGTCTTATGTTGGATGATAAATTACATGGTTTCCTGATAGTGATGGATTAATTTGGCTATTACTTACTTTTTGCTCTTCCAAATATATGCTTCAGTAGACATTTTCATATAGAAATTTTGGCATACTTTTATGAAGATATCCATGACATAAGTTCTTAGAGCTTAATTTCTAGGTCAAAGTGACTTTTCTTTTTGATTTAGTAATAATTGGAAGTTTGTGGGGTTTTTGTTTTTTTTTTAAGATTTTATTTATTTATTTGACAGAGAGAGACACAGCGAGAGAGGAAACACAAGCAGGGGGAGTGAGAGAGGGAGAAGCAGGCTTCCTGCTGAGCAGGGAGCCCGATGCGCGGCTCGATCCAGGACCCTGGAATCATGACCTGCCGAAGGCAGACGCTTAATGACTGAGCCACCCAGGTGCCCCAATAATTGGAAGTTCTGTTTATATTTTTGAGAGAGAGAGAGCACATGCACGCAGTAGTGGGGGGAACGGCAGAGGGAGAGGCAGACTAGACTCCCTGTTGAATGTGGAGACTGACGCTGGATCCCAGGACCCTGAGATCATGACCCGAGCCAGAGTCAGATGCTTAATCCACTGAGCCACCCAGATGCCCCGGAAGTTTTACATTTTATTTGTTTTGTCTTTTTAAGACTTGTGGAAAATACAGGTAGAGTGTATTATTACTTGTCTCTGCTTTTCTAGGCTGATTGTAATTTACTCTTTGGAACCACTGTTTCAAAATCATAATGAACTATAAGCATTGATATATAATGTACTACAGGTATAGAAATTATAGGTATAGGAGATTGAGCTAAATATATTGCTATAAGCATCTGTCCAGGGAATGTCATTTTGGACTTATTTTGTTGGAAAATATTGCCTTTACTCAAAATGTGGTATAGGAAAAAAATCCGGTTAATGGGGGACTTTATTAAAGATATTGTGGAACTGAATATATGTAAAGCCTTTAACATATGTGACATATTTTTCAGCATAAAATAGTTAAATCCACTTCAGTTATGACTTTAGTTAACATCTGTGTGCCAATATTATTTCAATTTAGAGTTGCTGGAAGAATTTAGTCCAGTTGTTGAGAGACTTGGATTTGATGAAAATTTTGTGGATCTAACAGAAATGGTTGAGAAGAGACTACAGCAGCTTCAAAGTGATGAACTTTCAGCACTGACTGGGTCGGGTCATGTATATAATAATCAGTGTAAGTGTATTCTTACTTTATTTAGTAACTCAAAGTACCAACATTTTTTAATGTTCCCTGAATTCAATGAGTTCAACGAGTTGACTTTATCTTTCTGAAAATTTTATGGCTTTTGTTGGAGGTATAGCCATATTTCAGTGACCTGTCTCAAATGACTAAAATTAGGTATTGCTGTTCCATATTAAGTAGGGAGAAAGTGAGATTTTGATGACATGTGTATGTAGCTCAGTGGTCCATGCACTTTTCATTTCTCTGACACAGTTTGTGTGTTACCATTTTTGAGAGCCATACTTCCTTAGGTCATCCTTTAGTTATAAGAGTTGCCTTAATAATATACTTTTTAGAATAATTTTTGCTTCTTCCAAAGCTGTCTTTAAGCAAAATTTTGAGGTAAACTAAATTTGTCCTTTGTTGCATCTTTTGCTTGTTCCTTTCTATTCCCCCAGGCATCACTCATGTTGCTCTTTAAGTTCCTGAGTTACCTCTGTGGAAGCTTGTCCAGGCCTACCTGCCATCTTTTGCAAACTCATATTCAGTCAGTTTGATAATCTTTGCCAACTATTAGCAAGAAAACAGAATGGTCCATCTCCTTCACATATTAAAATATAAATGACTGATGGAATTTCCAGAGATATTTGCTTTTGAAAATAAGCTTCAATAAGCCCCAGTGAATATCTTTTAGACTTTAAAACCTCTTGTAACTCTGCTGGTGACTTTCATATCATACCACATGGAAGACATGCTAGTCTGCTTTAGTATAAGATCTGCCCTGACCTTATTGGCCTAGGTCTCAGCATATGTGTCCTCTTAGCCTCCTTTTTTGAGAGCTAGTGATCGATCTCCAGTCTAGTTCTCTGCCATCCTGATGCTGAAGAAGAAAAGGGGTAGAGCTACAGTTCTCTTCTAGAAGAGGACACGAAGCTTTTCATGTGTCCTTTGGATCTGCTCTTTTGTCACTTATAGGGACTGACTAGAAGAAGGTTCTGTTTCTTTATAATTTTTAAAGCAAATTCAGTATTTGTTAGAACATAATACAGAGATCTAGGTTTTATATTCTAAAAAGAAAATGTCTGATTCTTCATGAATCCTTCCTCACAAGATAATGTTAAACAATTTTTTCAAACCTACAAAAAAGTTGAGTAGTACAGTGAGAACACTTATTATGCCATTCCTTGTAGATACACCCATTGTTATTTTCCTACATTTACTTTATCTTGCTTCCTCTTGATTGATTGGTTGGTTGATGAGCCATTTAAAAGTAAATTGCAGACATCATGACACTTCATCTGTAAATACTCCTGAGGATAAGGACAGTCTTATATAATTCTTTTTTTTTAAAGATTTTTATTTATTTGTCAGAGAGAGAGAGCATAAGCAGGGGGAGCAGCAGAGGGAGAGGGAGAAGCAGGCTCCTCACTGAGCAAGGAGCCCAATGGGGGACTTGATCCCAGGACCCTGGGATCATGACCTGAGCCGAAGGCAGACGCTTAACTGACTGAGCCACCCAGGCGTCCCAAGTCTCATATAATTCTAATACCATTTTCACCCCTAAGAAAATTTGTTTCTGTATAATTTCCCTACACTTTTCATAGAAGATCTCTTAAACTATGTACAGACTCAGAATTATTTACAGTAGCACATATAGCTAGTGTGTGTAAAGTTTAGATTCAGATCTTTAAAGCTGTAATGTTAGCTCTGTTATTAGCATAATACTTCTACTTTTATGCTTGCTTACAGTTAAACACAAGTAAAAGTTTTACTAGTGTCAGTAGGAATTTTTTTTATGAGACATCAGTTTTCATAATCTGTTAATCATTAAGCACTCCCAGGATGCATTCACTATCACAGGCACTTGGAATTCACTTTTGGAAGTTATTTACTTTACAGGATTCCTATGAAAAATGAGAGAGATGAATTAAATGGGTGACAGTATGGTGGTGGTCGCGGGGGGGTTGGATATAGGTTAAGCCCTGTGCCCTTTTTATTTATTTATTTATTTATTTAAAGATTTTTATTTATTTGACAGAGAGCAAGAAAGGGAACACAAGCAGGGGGAGTGGGAGAGGGAGAAGCAGGCCTCCCGATGCAGGGCTCGATCCTAGGACCCTGGGATCATGACCCGAGCTGAAGGCAGACATGTAACTACTGAGCCACCCAGGCGCCCCAGCCCTGTGCCCTTTTTAAACTCATTTGTAAAAAAGAAAATTAAAATTTTTGTGGTGACTTAATGATATTGGCTGTTTTTATAGATATAAACCTGCATGACATCGTGCACATCAGACTACTTGTTGGATCTCAGATTGCAGCAGAGATGCGGGAAGCCATGTATAATCAACTGGGTCTCACTGGCTGTGCTGGAGTGGCTTCTAATAAATTACTGGCAAAATTAGTTTCTGGTATTTTTAAACCAAATCAGCAAACAGTGTTATTACCCGAAAGTTCTCAAGTTCTCATTCAGAGCTTGAGCCATGTAAAGGAAATGCCTGGTAAGACGTTTATAGTTGAAAAATATACATTAGTTTTATTGTATTTCTTTAATTTTAAAAATTATAGATACATGTTATTAATTCTTAGAGTCTGTATACTTGGCTCTTGGAGAAAACCCAAAACCCTGATGTTCTCTAGAGGGAATCTGGATTAGGAAATCTATGAAAGTACTTTTCTAGTTTCACCTACTTTTTGTATAGTTTGACTATGATCGTGAAAGTTATAACCTGGAATCACAGTCCTTTATTTCCAATCCCTGCCTCATATTCTTTTTTTTTTTTTAAGATTTTATTTATTTATTTGACAGAGAGAGTGAGACAGTGAGTACAAGCAGGGGGAATGGCAGGCAGGGGAGAAGCAGGCTTCTCGCTGAGCGAGGAGCCCGATGTAGGGCTCGATCCTAGGACCCCGGGATCATGACCTGAGCCGAAGGCAGACGCTTAACCAAATGAGCCACCCAGGTGCCCCAATAAATAAATCTTAAAAAAAAAACATTTCTCCTCCCCATCCATTGCCTTTGATTTACTTCTTTTACTATACAGGAAGATCAAAATACTGTAAAATTAAATTTTTTTTAAATGAGAGAAATAAAGGGGCACTAAATTACCTGATCATCTCAGGTAAGGTGATAAAGTATGACTGAGTTTTAGTGCAAGAACTTTTGATAGTTTTGTTAATGAGTAGGTTTTTTTGTTTGTTTGCTTTCTGGTTCTTATATTTGGGATAGTAAATATTGCCAAATATGACTTGTGGATAAATGTGTGATATTATAGGTAGGAGTCAGGTTAGCTGATTAGCACATGCTAATTAATTTTGTTGCTGTAGTGACAGTCTTTCTTTGCATGAATAGTAACCCTTATTCTTGAATACTTCCAGAGTATTATGTAACAGGTGGTAAACATTTCATTTTATCAAGACAGCATTTATTGGTTGTCTCCATATTCATTATGTTGTACTAGGGTTGTGAGGTTTCCAAAGTGGTTCATTTAAGAGGCCCTGAGCAGAAGAAGGACAGCCTAATTTTCAATAAAATTTAGTCCTAGCAAAATATTCATCATGGAATTTAAGGATGTTTTTGGTATATCTCTATAATATTTTAATTAGCTTTAAGGAGAAAAACTACTGTAACACTGTATTTCTTTTTGTCTAGGTATTGGCTATAAAACTGCCAAACGTCTTGAAGCGCTGGGTATCAGTAGTGTGCTTGATCTTCAAACCTTTTCACCCAAAATATTAGAAAAGGAGTTAGGAATTTCAGTTGCTCAGCGTATCCAGAAGCTCAGTTTTGGAGAAGATAACTCACCTGTGACGCCCTCAGGACCACCTCAGGTACATGATAATGATATTTATTTTAATTGAGTACTGTTTGTCACTATTTGAGATAAAAATTTCTGGTTTTAGTATTATGTTCTTTTCTGATTTGCTTACTAGGTTAGTATATGATCTCTTTCCTATGAGAAGGCTAATTTATTAAGTTAGTAAATTTTTTTTTTAAGATTTTATTTTATTTATTTGACAGAGGGATAGAGAGAGCACAAGTAGGCAGAGCAGCAGGCAGAGGGAGAGGGAGAAGCAGGCTCTCCACTGAGCAGGGAGCCTGACATGCGGCTCGATCCCAGGACTCTGGGATCATGACCTGAGCCGAAGGCAGCTGCTTAACCATCTGAGCCACCCAGGTGCCCCAGGTTAGTAAATTTTTTTTAAGTAGGCTCCATGCTGGAGCTTGAACTCATGATTCTGAGATCAAGACCTGAGCTGAAATCAAGAGTTGGATGCTGGGGTGCCTGGGTGGCTCAGTCGTTAAGCATCTGCCTTTAGCTCGGGTCATGATCTCAGGGTCCTGGGATCGAGCCCCGCATTGGGCTCCCTGCTCTGCTAGGAGCGTGCTTTTTCCCTCTCCCACTCTCCCTGCTGGTATTCCCTCTCTCGCTGTGTCTCTCTCTGTCAAATAAATAAATCTTTAAAAAAAAGAGAGTTGGATGCGTAACTGACTGAGCCACCCAGCCGTCCCTAGATTAGTAAATATTTTTAAATTGGATCTAAGAAATAGTATTTCTGTCTCAAGTTAGCTACCTTGATTAAATATCATTTAATTTTAACAGCCTATATTGCATACATTTGGCAAAATATTTTAATTTTTAAGAAATATTGTTTGCCAATTAGTCTGATGATTTAGGAAATGGGGACAGGTATAATCACCTAGTCAACACTGATTGATTTTTTTTTCCTATGTGACAGGCACTTTACTAAGTGCTTTATATACCTTAGTCCATTTATCTTCACAACAAAGCTTCAAGGTAGCTATTTTTTGTTCTATTATTTGTTCATACCTTTTTCCCTCTCTCCTGTTCTTTTCTTAAAGATAAGATACTGTACTTTAGAAAGGTTAAATAATGTGTCCAAGGTTAAACTCAATTTCAAGTGCTAGGAGATTAAGAACCTCACTGTAATCGTAGAATAAAGCTTGGAGTTGGTACTAGAACTTTATAGTTTTGACTTTCAAATCTTTTTTTTTTCTAAAGATTTTATGTATTTATTTGAGAGAGAGAGAATGAGAGATAGAGAGCACGAGAGGGAAGAGGGTCAGAGGGAGAAGCAGACTCCCTGCTGAGCAGGGAGCCCGACATGGGACTCGATCCCGGGACTCCAGGATCATGACCTGAGCCAAAGGCAGTCGCTTAACCAACTGAGCCACCCAGGCGCCCCTAGTTTTGACTTTCTAGTGGAGTACAATAACTTGCAGATAAAAAAGAGTTAATATAAAAGTGAACTAAACGGCTCAAATTAAGCACGAGAGGGAAGTTAGTAAAGAATGTTTGAATATTTGGCATGCACACTCATAACTGGATATGCTTGTTTGGGTTTACAATAATACCTATTTGTGCTTCTTTGGTAGTCCTTTAGTGAGGAAGATTCATTTAAGAAATGTTCATCAGAAGTTGAAGCTAAAAATAAGATTGAAGAACTACTTGCCAGTCTTTTGAACAGGTGATTTTCCATTTTGCCATATCATTCTATACTGTATGAAATATATGGAAAGTATAGTTGATGTTCTGTCTTGGAACTTACAGACTAACTGGAGACTGAACAGTGTAAAGAGAGATCATTTATCATTGAGTTTCTCTACATTATAAACTATTGCAAAGATAGTAACAGGTGCTCTTAACTAAATTTAATTCATTTGTTCCCATTAGTCTTAATTTTGGTAACATTGTGGTTATACTGTGGCTCTTAAGCTGCTCATAGTTACCTAAGAGGGTGTTAAGGATATCTAGAATCTCTACACCTATAGATTTGTGATGATTGAGGATAGGAAATTATGAAGACACCAGTGATGGAGAAAGTAGAAGAACCTCATTATCTCCTTTGCCTCAGACTATGTAAAAGAAAATGGACTCAGACAAAGGAATAGGTCAGTGGGGCTGTGTGTGAGCAGTCAGAGTGTGGTGTGTGCAGGGCACTGGTCTGTAAGTACATGAACACGTCAGCTGGGATTATGAGTGTATGAATAGCATAGCGTAAACTGAGCAAGATGTTTAGTTTTCTGATGCTCCTTTACTGTCCTATATCTATTTCTCAGTGTTCCATAGAAGAGTATTATCTCTTTTCCTCCCATTTCTTTGATTACTCAAAATAAGGTGTCAAGGGTCTAACAGTTTTGAGTAGCTGTACTTCTGTAAATGAGTGTAAGATGGCTATGACTAGAGAAAAAGATTTTTAGATGACTAAGTCTCAGTAAACCGATGAGGTAAAATTTCCTACAGCTTTGCTCTCACATGCTCTGTGGTTCTCATGTCTTGCGCAGAGCCGTGCAGCTCATCGTTTGCTGTGTGCAACGGGGGCTTGCTGAATGACCCAGCTCCAGTGATGTAACTCAGGCTGGGCCTGTGAGTGTGCTTCTGAAACTGGGTCATCTGCTCTGCTTCAGCTAAATGTGAGACTACTATGAAATGCCTGGCCATTGGAAAGAGTTCTGCATGCAGAGAAACCACAATTTCATAGACTCTTATATTTGAAGCATCAACCCAGAAATGAGGCTAGGTGCTCTAAACCTGTAAATGACCAACTATGAACCATTTATCCTCATCTCTGCTTTCCATTCCCTTTCTACACCATGGCCCCTTATTTCAGTGACTGAGGTATAATACCATCAAAGTGACTGGCAAAAAGAAGATTGTGTTTGTGTGAATGTGTTTTCCCTCTAGTTTAAGCTTGCTTAGAATATAACCTTTTCCTAATATCTCTTAATTAGTTATAGGAACCAAGTAATACTCTTTAAATTGTATAATGACTTAATAGAGAAAGGTTAACTGGAAGATATTTAAACTAATAACATGTTTACAGGAACCACGTAAGATATTATCTTAGGCAGCAATCAAGACGTTTTGTGATAAAGCAATAAAGAAAAAAATCATTTATAAAAACCCAAATTTTCCAGTTCAAAATCTTCAATATGTTTAACAATGTACAATATTTTTATTTTGTGTTTGTGATTTTTTAATGCATTGCCATACATATAAAAAATAAAATATTACTTTAATGACATTCTAGTAATTAGATTTTCTGCTTTTTAAGTGAATTTTCTATCTTGTTAAAACTTTTGTTTTCAACACTGAAACCAAGACCATTTGAATGGAACACTTTTTAAGATGCCTGTACATGTACTACTTAAATATAGTGTATAATTGATCGTTCAAGCTATTACTCTTATTTGCCATATAATGGTGATATTACTGTTCTTTAGGTCTATTCAGGGAGTGCTTGTGGACAAAAGTTACCTCATTTAAAATTTTTTTTTCTTTTTGTAATCTTATTTTTTTTCCTGTGTAAAAAGAATCTGTCATTTTTCATGTTTTTGCCTCTGCCGGTGAAGGAGTCCCTTAGTTTCTTTAATTTCCTGCCGATTTTATATGTTGCTTTTAGTTATGTTTGGACTTGGATTATAAAATGACTTGTTATAATTATATCTTATTTCTGTTCTTTTCCTGATTGCACTCAATTCTGAATTTTACCTGAGACCTTACATTTAAGATTTTAGCACTTTGGTGCATAGATGTGGTGAAATTTCTTTGGGCTATTCAGAGACTTTTATTGCTTACTGCCTAGTCATCAACCATATTTATAATTGTTATGGTTACTAAATCTGATACCTCTATAGATAAAAAAAAAATCTCTCCTTTCTCTTTCCTTTTAGAGTATGCCAAGATGGAAGGAAGCCACATACAATCAGATTAATAATCCGTCGGTATTCATCTGAGAATCACTGTAGCCGTGAGAGTCGTCAGTGCCCTATTCCATCTCATGTGATTCAGAAGTTAGGGACAGGTATGGGCTAATTTTCTAATAAATTGAACTCTTTGACCTCTTTTTTTTTTTTTAATTTTTAAGATTTTATTTATTTGGGAGAGAGAAAGAGTGAGAGAGAGCATGAGAGGGGAGAGGGTCAGAGGGAGAAGCAGACTCCCCGCTGAGCTGGGAGCCCGATGGGGGACTTGATCCTGGGACTCCCGGATCATGACCTGAGCCAGAGGCAGTGGCCTAACCAGCTGAGCCACCCAGGTGCCTGACAGGTTGAACTCTTAAAAAAACAAACTTTGAATTAGAAATATGATCCAAAGATGGAGGATCTTCACAGGGAGTTAGTGAGCTATTAAATACCTTCATTCTATCAGGAATTTTTACAGGAAAACTTTGTTGTTGTTTAATAGAGAATGTATTTTATGGCACAAGATAACTTCTCTATGGGCATTTAGATTGTTTCCATTTTTTGGCTATTATGAAAAATGGTGCTATGAATATTTGTATGCAAGTCATTGGGCAGATATATGTTTTTGTTTATCTTGGGTGGATTACAAAAAGTGGAATTGCTGGGTTATATGGTAAGTTGAACTTTAAGAAACTACCAAACTTTTTCCCAAAGTGAGTATAACCATTTACATTCTTACCAAGAATGTATGAGGGTTCCGGGCTTTCATATTCTCTTTCACACTTAATATTGTCAGTTTACTTTATTATCGTCATTCTTGTGGCCTTGCAGTGGTATTTCATTGTGTTTGTGTTTTTTTTTTCTCTTTTATGGATAATGCTTTTGGTGTCTTATTTAAAAATTCTTTGCCTAACTCAAAGGTCACAGATATTTCCTCCTGTGTTTTCTTTTAGAAATTTATAGTTTTAAGCTTTACACTTGATCTAATTTGAGTAAATTTTTGTGTATGGTGTAAGATAAGAGGCTTAGTTCATTCTTTTGTATGTGGATATCCAGTTGTTCCAACAGAATTTGTTAAACAGATTATTCTTTCTTGAATTGTCATGGCACCTTTGTCAAAAACTAATTGACTCTAAAGAAGTTTACTTCTTGATTTTCTTATTTCATTGATTTATGTGGTTATCCTTATATCAGTTCCACCCTATCTGATACTTTGTTATAAGTTTTGAAATTAAATAGTGTAAGTTCTCCAGCTTTGTTCTATTTTGAATTTGTTTGGCTATTCATGGTCCTGGGCTTTTGTTTATAGGAAGATTTTAAAATAGGAATTTGATTTTTTATTTATTGTAAGTTTATTCAAATTTTCTATTTATTTTGAATCAGTTTTGGTAACTTTTATCTTCTAGGAATGTATCCATTTCATTCAAGTTGTCTAGTTTGGTGGCATGAAGTTGTCAATATTGCCTTATTATCTTTCTAATTTTTGTAGGATCTATAGTGATGTCTCCTCTTTCATTCCTGATTTTGGTAATGCATGTATTCTCGTTTTTTCTTTATCATTCTAGCAAAGGTTTATCTGAGTGAGGCCTCACTCAAAGGTTTTATTGATCTTTTTCTAAGAGCCAACTTTTGGTGTCATTGATTTTTCTGTTGTTTTTCTACTTTCTATTTCATTTATTTCTGCTCTGTCTTTAATTTATTTCTGCTTGCTTTAGTTTAATTTGTCCTTTTCCCTCTGGTTTGTTAAGATGGAAGCTTATATTATTTGTTTTATACTTATTTTCTAATAATTCAAGTTTAAAGTGATACATTTCCTTTTATTGGTGCTTTAGCTGTATTCCATAGCATTTGTTGTTATTTCCTTTTCATTAAGGTCAAAATCGTTTCTAATATCCCTTGTGATTTCTTCTTTGACCCCTAAGCTCATTTAGAAATTTGTTGTTTAATTTCCAAATATTTGATGATTTCCCAAATTTCATTCTGTTGTTGATTTCTACTTTAATTTCATGTTGATCAGAGAACATATTTTGAGTAATTTCAGGCTGTCTAGATTTATTGAGTGTAATTTTATTGTCTAGCATATGGTCTATCCTGGAAAATGCACCAGTTATGTTTGAAAAGAAGAGTTGAGCATCACTATCACACCATTCTACCTAACTAAAATTTATGAAAGACTCCAATATAGCATTTTTGAATGGCACTTTGTCTGGATATAGAATTCTTGACTGTAGGGGCACCTGGCTGGCTCTGTCATTAAGCGTCTGCCTTCGGCTCAGGTCATGATCCCAGGGTCCTGGGATTGAGCCCCGCATTGGGCTCCCTGCTCCGCAGGAAGCCTACTTCTCCCTCTCCCACTCCCCCTGCTTGTGTTCCCTCTCTCGCTGTGTCTCTCTCTGTCAAGTAAATAAATAAAATCTTTAAAAAAAAAAAAAGAATTCTTGACTCTTTTTCTTTCCCTACTTTGAATATACCATTCTGTTGTCTTCTGGTTTCCATTATTTATGATGAGGAGTCAGCTCTTAATAGTTTTATCAGTCTCCTACCAATCAGGAGAGAATAACCACACAAAAATTTAAATAGAGAAAGTTCCACAGAATTATTAAACCATGTTAGAGGAGTGACTATAAAAGTATAAAGAGGACTCTTAAGGGGTACCCAACGGCTGAGGAAAAGCACCCAAGGAAGGACAAACTTAGAAAGGAGATTCCCTCTACCCCTTAAGGAGAAGGTGTGGTTGTAGAACAGTGGGTGGTGGAGAAATCTTTTGAATTACCTGGCCCAGAGCTGGTCCATAGTTATTGGACAAAGAGAAAAACCATCCTCTGATCTGTGGGTGAGCTGAGGCTGGTTGGTGGGCACACAGAAGGAGTTGGGATGTTGGGAACTTGCTCATTGTTGAGGCAGTGTATGGGTTGGAGCATGCAGTGTTCGTATTGGGAAGACTTCTGTTAACAACCCTTTAGGATGCAGGTAAGCTGAGGCTGGTGGGTGGTTGTGCTGAAGGTATCTGTATTCTGCTAGTGTAAAGGTGGAAAGTATGGTGCCTGCATAGGAAGACCTGGAGGAAACAACCTCGTGAGATAGAGGCAAGTCAAGGCTATTAGGTGGGTGTGCAGAATGAGTGGGGTCACTGTCCTGGTATGTATGGTGTTTAAGTTGGTAGTGCCATGGTACAGAGTCACTAAGCTCAAGCTGGGGCTCGAGGTTGCTGAGGGACTGAGTGTTCCACATGTATGTGGTATAGAAAGTACTCTTAGGTGTCCCCACACATGTACTACAAACAAACCATGTAATGGGAGAAAGCAAAATTAAATAACTGTACATTGGAAATTAATGGAACCAGGAACCAGGTTCCTGGACCAGGAAGAGAATCTTCCTGGTCTTCCAGTGTTCTTTAATGACAAGGTGTAACGTCATATTCAATGTGAAAAATTTTAGAGTGCAATGCATTATCACAGAGCAGGTACTGAAGGGTGAATTTGGAGCTGAGTTGTACTGCACTATAATGATAGTTGTATTGTTATTCTCTTTTATTGATGAGTCATTTGTCTCTGTCTTTGTCTTTCATCAGTTTGACCATGATGTGTCTAAGTGTGGAATCTTTGTGTTTATCTTTCTCTGGATTTATTGAAGTTCTTGATTCTGTAGATTAATTTTTTAATGAAATTTGGGGAGTTTTAGGCTCTTATTTCTTCAAATAGTCTTTCTTGCCCCTTTTTTCCCCTCATCTCCTCTGGGATCTCATTTCACATATGTTGGTATGCTTGATAATAACCTAAAGGTGTGTGCAATTCTGTTCATTTTTCTTCAGTCTTTTTTCTCTTCTTTTTAGATTGGATAATTTTTTTTAAAGGATTTTTTTTTTTTAAATAATCTTTACACCCAACATGGGGCTTGAACTTACAACCCTGAAATCAAGAGTCGCATGTTCTACCGACTGAGCCGGCTAGGCACCCAAAGATTGGATAATTTCTATTGAGCTGTCTTCAAGTTCTCTTGATTCAGCTGTCATCTCAAAGCTGGCATTGCCCATCTAGTGATTTTATTTGTTTATTTTGTTTACTGTACTTTTTAACTCTAGACTTTCCATTTGGTTTGTTTGTATGAGTCTGTTTCCTTACGAGATTCTTCTCTTTTGGTAGTTGTTACCATTTCAGTTATTTTTTATTTTTACTTTTTCTAAGATTTATTTATTTATTTATTTGAGGTATAAATAAATATAGAAACAGGAAGCCTGCTTCTCCCTGTGCTTGAGAGAGAGAGGGAGTGAGATGGGGAGAGGGGCAGAGGGAATCTTCAAGCAGACTCCCTGGTGAGTGTGGAGCCGAATGCAGGCTTGATCCCACCACCCATAAGATCATGACCTGAGCCAAAACCAAGTCAGATGCTTAACTGACTGAACCACTTACGCACCCCTCATATTTTACTTTAATTATTTAAAATGGTTTTCTTTAATTCTTTTTTTTTTTAAGATTTTGTTTTTTATTTGAGAGAGAGAGACAGAGCACACATGCATGAGTGGGGAAAGGGACAGAGGGAGAGAGAGAGAAGCAGACTCCCTGCTGAGTGTGGAGCCTGACTCAGGTCTCAATCTCAGGATCCTGAGATCACGACCTGTACTGAAATCAAGAGTTGGAGGCTTAACCCACTGAGCCACCAAGGTGTCCTGTTAATTTTTTGAACATATCTATAGTAGCAACTTTGAAGTCTGCTAAATCCAACTCAAAGTCAATTTCTATTGACTGCTGTTTCCTCCTCACTAGACTCACACTCCTGTTTCTTCATGTATTATAATATTTTATTGAAAAGTGGACATTTTAGATAATGTATTTTAGCAACTCTGGATTTGAATTTTCTTCTTGTGGGCTTTTTTTTTTCTTTCTTTTCCTTTTCTAACCTGCCTGAACTTAAGCTGCAGAATCTACGTCCCCTGTGATGTGTAGCCTCTGATTTCTCTGCTTAGCTTTCTTTTTTTTTTTAATTTTAATTTAAATTTTTTATTTTGGCTTCCTTACCCCTGTGTCTGCATAGTTTAGTGGTTAGCCGATGACTGGTCAAAGCTTTTGCTCAAATGCTAGAGCCTGAAAGGCTTGTGCCTTCTGTCAATAGATAAGTGCATGGGTTGGAGAGTGCTTTCAGAATTTAGGCCATTTTCAACTCTGCCTTGGCTTTTATTTTCTGTAGCCTTCTTGCATCGTCCATGTATGCTTGCTGCCATTCCCGTCCGCGATGTGTAGAGAGCTTGGGCCTTCTATCCCCTCCCCTCCATGTGTGTGCAGTCTCCCAGTCAGCTGGGGTTGTGAGGAGAGCTTATCCAGTCCCTCTATGGTTCTCTCATTTCCAGATCTCCTGCTTAAATTTATGGCTCATCCACTGATTTTTTACTCACTCCAGCCACAACTGCAACCTCAGACTAGAGAGCTGTGTGATTTCTCCAGTTGTTTCCTACCAAGTTTATTCACTTTACTGCAAACACTGCTGGGTATGGGCTTTTGCCCTCTGCCTCAAATCAAGTCTGTCCTTTCTGACAGCAAAGCTACTGGCTCTCACAGCCAGCCTCACCCTGGCAGGACTACTGCATAGAGCAAGATATGAACAACCCCAGCGAGTAAGGCTGCTGTCTCCTCTTTTCTCATCTAAGTTCTACTAGCTGTTACAAATCAATGCTTCTCAATTTATTTGCCTTTGGTCCATTTTCAGATCCTCAAAATGGTTGTTCTTGACAATGTTTTCCAGTTTTATTATAGTTTTATGGGGAGATTTTCTGACCTGATCACACTCCCATAACTGGAAGCCCCATATTTCAAATCATTTGAAAACTTTACCTTATTTGGCATTTAGTATTAGTGTTGAGATTGTCATAGTGTAGTATATACTGTCAGGATGTCCCAGTGATATCTGTTGAGGATTTTAACTTCTTAATCTAAGCAATATAAATTAGATTAAGCTTTTAATATTAATTATGACATAATGTGCTTAGATACAGTCTTCTCAAACATTTTGTTTAGGAAATTGCGATGTGATGACCCCAATGGTTGATATACTTATGAAACTTTTTCGAAATATGGTGAATGTGAAGATGCCGTTTCATCTTACCCTTTTAAGTGTGTGCCTCTGCAACCTTAAAGCATTAAATACTGCTAAGAAAGGAACTATTGATTATTATTTAACACCATCATTATCAACAACTTCACGGTCTGGCAAGCGCAGTTTTGTAAGTACACTCTTGTTGGATTTATGTGGTTAAATTACAAATCTAAGTTTGTGTTTCATTGATATAATTTAGAGAGTCTTTTGGATGATATTGTTTGAATGACTTACTTGTGTATATTACCTCTCATGTTATGGTTGCTAGCCACAAGTGTACTGTACTGTGATCTAAGAAGAAAACAAGCATCACTGGATAAAAGAGAAAACCATTATGGAGGTTCCTTGTTTTGGAAGTGTTAAAGCATTTTATAGCAACAGGAATATGATGATTACCTAATAAATATGAAAATATTTCTAGATACTGGAAATAAAATCTTTTTGTCTTTTAATTTATATATAAGCTACCAGCATCCCCCCAATGTTTTTGTTAAAGTATTTAAATTTTCAGGGCGCCTGGGTGGCTCAGTTGGTTAAGCGTCTGCCTTCGGCTCAGGTCATGGGCCCAGGGTCCTGGGATTGAGCCCCGCATCAGGCTTCTTGCTCAGCAGGAAGCCTGCTTCTCCCTCTGCCTGCTGCTCCCCCTGCTTGTGCACCCTCGCTCTGTCGAATAAATAAATAAAATCTAAAAAAACAAAAAAAGTAAATTTTCTTGGTTTTGAAATTACATTGAATTTTGATAACAAGATTGATATATGACTACTCATTCTACAATTGTAGAAATTAAGAGTGTGGCAGTAAAGAAGCAGAGGCCGGTCATATTTCCAAGTGACTAAAACAAAACCTTATATTTATGGCCATCTAGCAAAACTCTAGTTACTAAATATGGGATGCTTTAAAAAAATAATCATATTTTACTAAATTGTGCTTGCCTACAATTAACTCTTAATTCAAAATGTTTTTATTATTTTCTTTGTTTTAATGTTTAATCAGTATAATTTCAGTAATATTTTCATTTACATTTCAGTTTAAAATGAGAACAGGATCCTGTTACAGAAATAGTGAATCAGTGCCCTCTTCAAATTACTTTTTTTCCTGTGGCCCTTTTTATTCCCTTTATTAACTGAAATTTAAAAAGGAGTTTACTTTTTACCTCTTATTTGGTAGAATCAGAATTATAAGTCTTTATAGTGGTATTAGAGAGGTAAACATAAGCGAAAGTACCTTGTACATGTCTGGCATACAGTAAATATAGTGTCCCAGATCTCTTCTCCTTTTACTTTTTTTTGCAGTTACTGTTGTGTTGATGTTTCCTGAGTTATATTTGATTGTGTATACATTTTCATGGTGCTTAAAACTAGAGGGGAAATTTAAGTGAAAAATTTACATAGAGGGTGCCTGGGTGGCTCAGTTGGTTAAGCGACTGCCTTCGTCTCAGGTCATGATCCTGGAGTCCCAGGATCGAGTCCCACATCAGGCTCCCTGCTCAGCAGGGAGTCTGCCTCTCCCTCTGACCTTCTTCCCTCTCATGTTCTTTCTCTACCATTCTCTCTCCTCTCAATAAAAATAAATAAAAATCTTAAAAAAAATTACATAGAAAAATTATGCAAATTAGAACTGAAGGTGTTTTTAAATTTTTATTTTATGTAGATATAAACAATATTATATCTTCATTTTGATGTTGAGATTTTACCATAGAAATATATTTTTTTCTTTCTGTTAAATGTTACACTTCAGAATAGGGATTTTGAGAAAACCAGCCCTTGATGCTCTAACATACATATTTTTTAGATACCCGTAGGTGAATCATTTACTTTTCTAGGTTACCATTCCTTTATTCACAGAACTGTAAATTTGAAAACACAATTGCTAAGGTACTTTCTAAGTTTCCAAACACTTATCTATCTTCTGGCTCAGTGCTAAGATGGAAGGAAATTTCTCCCTAGAATTGTGAATAAAGATGCACACAATAGTGTGACTAATTGTGGTGGGTTTATCATCTCTAGTTGTTTGGAACTGACCAAAAGGAATGAAATTATTGAGTAGGTTAGAAACATGTTGGTCAGATAATGGCTATAATACTCTTCATCAGCATGAATATTTAAAAGTAGCAGATATCTTAAATTACTCTGTTATTCTTGTGTTCTAGAAAATGAAAGACAGTCATATGGAGGATTTTTCCAAAGACAAAGAAACAAATTGGGATTTTCTACCATCTGGAAGAATTGAAAGTACAAGAACTGGGGAGGCTCCACTAGATACTCATTTTTCTAAAGACAAAGACAGTGATGAATTCCCACTCTGCTCACTTCCTGAAGGTATTGACCAAGAAGTCTTTAAGCAGCTTCCAGTAGATATTCAAGAAGAAATCCTTTCTGGAAAATCTGGAGAAAAAGTTCAAGGCAAAGGAAGTTTGAGTTGTCCATTACATGCCTCTAGGGGAGTATTATCTTTCTTTACTACAAAACAAATGCAAGATAGTCCCTTAAATCCTACAGATCATTTATCCAATAGTAAACAGATATCATCTGTGTCTCCCTGTGAACCAGGAACATCAGGTTTAAATAGCAGTAGTTCCTCTTCTCCGTCTAGCCAAAAGGATTATTCACATTATGTAGACAGTAGATTAAAAGATGAACGAATGAATCAAGGACCTAAACAATCTCAAGGATTTCATTTTTCAAATACAAACCCTGCCGTATCTATTTTCCATTCATTTCCAAATTTGCAGAGTGAGCGACTGTTCTCCAAAAACCGCACTACAGATAGCCATAAGGAATCAACAGTGACAGTCTCTCATCATGAAAGACTTACAGAAAATAAAGAGCAAGATTCTAGTGATGAGAAAATTACTTTTCCTTCTGACATTGATCCTGAAGTTTTCTATGAACTACCAGAAGAGGTACAAAAAGAGCTGTTGGCCGACTGGAAGAGAGCAGGGTCAGATTTGCCCACTGTGCAGAAATAAGCATGGTCAGAAAAAAGGTCTAGAAAGCAAAGGAAAAGCCATTGTTCTCAGATTTAGCAGTTTATTAAGCTCCTCTAAATTAAACACTAATAGATATTCAATAATGTAGAAATCCAATATAAAATGTTCTCGATAAAAGCAAGTGTAGTTATGGGAAGTAAATTCTGGCACAAAGCATAAAAATATTCATAACAGAAGAAATAATGTAAAATTATCTTCTTATTTCTAAAGCTATTTTGTATTGCTTTTCAATAAAAAGAATATCATGGTTAGTATTAGTACATTTCCCATAAATTGGGGAGGGGGGAAGGGGGAGAGATATACACCTATGTGTAAAAAATAGACTAGCCAAATCATTGCTATGACATAGCAAAGAATTTTTTTTCTGTGAAATATGGAATGGCCCAAGAAATTCAGCCCATTAGGAAACTTCCAAAAAAGAAATTCTACTGCCAACTACAAAATATTCAGGTATCTTTGACTGATGTACTATGTACCATTTAATAAGATGATTTTTAAATACCGAAGCAATGTATATCCAGTTCATGCTTCTGAGTACACGAGAATCTACTACAGTGTCTACATAGAAGGCACTCAGTAAATATTGAATGAATGGTGTGGCAGGGGCCAGGTGGGAAGTTGAGCAGGGGAGTGTACATGTTGTAGAAAACTAGAAGGAGCTCTCCATCCAGGTAGATTAAGGGAAGGATGGACACCAGAAAGGCAATGTGATAGGTTTTTAAGAATGCTAGATAATGGAAGAAGTCCATTTCCTTCTGGCTCATCTGTGTAGGGTTTTAAACTAATGATTAGATGTTTTTGCATCTTCTTATTTTTGGAGATGAGATTAAGGATGTCATATCCACAACAAATATGCACAATTACTAAATCAATAGGTGTTCTCTTTTTCCCATTGTTAATTGCCTTCCCCTTTTGCCTGCAAGGTTAAAAATTGGGTATAAGATTGTGGACATCTTATAATTTGCAAGACATAAGTTTCTAGAACACATCAAAGTATACCTCAGCACTGATTCGGAAGAGTCCTGTTCTCGAGTTTATGACCTTTGCAGATATAATCTAAAGAAAAAATGATAAAAATAAAATATACAAATGTGAATAAAGAGTAACGGAAAGATGCTTTCTTTTAGGTAAGAAGTTTTAACTTAGTTTTAGATTTTTTGAAATTTGAAAATTTCCTAACCAAGGATTTTTAACAGGGAGTTTGGGGTTATCAAAAACAATAACTTAGAGCAAGAACCTCAAAAGTTATTCATATGCAAATATTTAGTATTCTGGATCAAGGACTATGGAATTTTCTACATGTAGTATACTGGTAAGATTGTTAACCTGATAAAAAGGATATATTACTTTTTTAGATAATACATTTAAAAAATTTTTCAAATAATCCTTGTATTATTTTAGCCAGAAATTATTAAGCAACTAGAAAGGTTTTAAAAAAAAAAGTTAAGAGTAAAACAGTTTTTGCCAGTTTAAAAAGAGAATAAAATAGTAGTTAAAGTACACTCTCTGAAGTGAGAATGCTGTGGGGATTATCGAAGCATTGTTACTCATTCTGTGGCTTTAAGTTAGCCTTTCAATATCTTAGTGCCTCTGCATTCTGACTTTCTAGTTTATCTTTTATTTCTGTCTCCTTTTAATCCTTGTTTTTGTTTTTCCTTTGGTGTTCTACAGATTTACTATGATGTTTGGAGATGTGAATTTCCTTTTTATCCTCAATATATGCTGGCTTCCCATTTCTTTCAATTTATGTTAGTTCTGTAAAACATTTGGCCACTAGTTCTTCAAATATTGCTTTTGTATTCTTTTAGGACTCTGCACAAATTATGGACTTTCCCTTAATCTCATGGTTTTTGTCATCTTGTTTATCTGCTGCATTTTGGTTATTTTCATCAGCTCTGTCTCTTGTTCATTAATTTGTTTTTCAGCATTGTCTGATCTACTGTTTAAAACACTAATGATGGTTTTAATTTTAATAATTATATTTTTCATTTGATTCTTTTTCTAATCTTCCCATTTATTCATTATAGCCTTTTATAAGTCCGTTTCTAATTTTTAAAAACTCATGTTATATTCTATTTTTGATCATTTCAATATTTTAATTCTTTATAAGTAAGTTTTTGGATATTGTCATGTACCTGTCGATTAGCCTGTTTCCTTGAGTGTGTAGCTGAGTTTAGTCTGTGGGAAGACAAAGCACCAAAATTGTGCATACTTCCCTTCAGATATGATTTGCATTTGCTTCCAGTGAGTCAGTATGAACCCATTTGGTATCACTGTAGCCCCCTGAAGGGTCCTTCATGAATGCAGTTGTCTTAGTTTGTCTTATTTTCAGCTCCCTGACCTTGCTACTGTCCCAAGGTTTTGTCTCCAAAAGTGATTTGCAGGCATTTGCTGTCAGGGTGAATCCCACCTTTCAAGAAAGTTTGCTTTTTGCCTGATGCTTCCTGATCCTTTCCTGCTTTTGTTTCAGCTCAGTTTTTTCCCCCTGTGATTGTAGGGGATTTGGGCCTGGAGATTTCCCTTATATAGTTCAACCGACAATGAATTAAAAAATCTGTTTTCTACGGAATCTAGTATTTTGTATTGAAGGAACTCTTAAGAGTATTTGTCCCTTCATAGTGCAGAAGTGCAAATCTATTTGGATTTATTTTTTCCATATTGTTTGTGCTTTCTGTTTTTCTCTTTTTCTATGCTATGCTTCTTTCCCATCTTTTTTCTCATCTTGTTTTTGTATTACTTGAATTTTTAAAATATATTTTCCTTTGATTTGAAATGTAAACATTCTAAGTATTCTTGATTACCCTTAGAAATTAAACATGCCTAACATCCAAAAATGGTAAATATATGTACCTTCTTCCAAACAACATAAAGATATTAAAATATGTTAAACTTTTTTAAAAGATTTTATTTATTTGAGAGAGAGAGAGAGAGCACATGAGAGGGGGGAGGGTCAGAGGGAGAAACAGACTCCCCGCGCAGCAGGGAGCCCGATGCGGGACTCGATCTTGGGACTCTAGGATCATGACCTGAGCCGAAGGCCGTCACTTAACCAACTGAGCCACCCAGGCGCCCTAAAATATGTTAATTTTAATTCCTCTAGTTCTTTATTAACCTCCAAATTGGATATTATTAGTATTTTATAGAGTTAATGTTTAGATTTATGAGCATGATTATCTTTTTTTCCCGCTCACCTTCTTTACTTGCATCTCATACATTCATTCCTTCAAAGTAGAATTCACTTTCTGAAATTATGTCTTTAAAACTGTGGATTTTGAGCTGACTTCTTTGGACTGTTTTAAGATATTCCCTTTTATCTTTGGAGATCTGCAATTTTTATTATATGTCTAGCTACAGACTTCTTTTTATCATGGTTGGGATTTAGGTGTTTTGTGAATCTGCAGGTATATGCCTTCATCAAATCTGGATTAATTTCAATATTTAAAAATATTTTTTTGTGAAATTTATATGCAGAAAAGTGCATAAGTAAGTTAATGGATGATTATAAGCAACAACTATGTAACTCGGTCAAGAAATAAAACATATCAAGTGATCGGGAAAGTCCAGAGGTTTTTTTGTTTGTTTGTTTTTGGTTATGTAACAACTCAAGGGGTTCACTGTTGGGGGTTGAACATCACATTGAACACAACCCAAGGAAATGTTGAAAGCAAAGAACTTTTTATTGCTTGTTACAAGTAAGAAGACAGGAAGGTAGCTCCCCAAGAACTGTCTCACCATGTGGTTGTGCGGGAAGCTCTTATTCAGTGTGAAGGTGGGAGCAGGGAGCTTGCACAGGCACTTTGGTTCAATTGCTCATGCCTAGCCTGTCGAGGGGCTAGTGCATACACGGTATGTTCAAAAAATGTCAGAAAACTCCACCCATAGAAGGAGATCTTGGTAGTATAATGAGCTAAATGTAACAACTCAGGGGGGCTTCTGCCCTGGTCCTCGGCTCTGGTCCAGCTCAATAGCTCAGATATGGGGCTCTCAGGTGAGACACACCTAGCAAGGGGCTATCAGGTGAAACAGTTGAGCTTCTACTTGGCTGGAACTGTTGGTTCTGCAAAATGAAATACATTCCTTCCCTGCTTTTGTCCCTTCCCCCACCTCCCTTCTGAGAGCTTTCAGCTCTCTTTGAGTAACTTTCTGTTGCATCCTAGGTAACAGTTGTTTTTAAATTTAGATATAATTGACATACTATCTCAGGGGTACAATATAATCATTCGATATTTGTATATATTGTAAAATGATCACCACAGTAAGTCTAGGATCTGTCACCATTCTTAGTTACAAAAATTTTTTTTCCTTGTGATGAGAACTTTTAAAGATCTAAGGAAGTCCAGAGTTTTTCTTAGGGTATCATCATGTTGGGAGGGTTTAGTAAATCATTGACCTTGTGGTTAAACTCAGTCTCCAATTCCCCAGGGCTCCTACCCTCCCAGGATGTCAGGATGGCTCAAAGTTTCAACATTCTAATCATGTGGTGGTCTTTTTGGTGTGGGCTCTTGCCATCCTAAGCCTTCCTGTTGGCATAAACTAGGCCCCCACACCCCCCCCCCCGCCCCATGAGTCACCTCATTAGCATATACCATGATGAATAAAAAACACACGTTGGGAAATTCTAAGGGTTTTAGGAGCTCCATGCCAGGACAAAGACCAGATAAATTCTGCAGAATATTTTGAAATAAGTCTTGAGATATTTTATGACCCCAAAAGTGCCCTATCTTAGTAAATGTAATGTGTGCACTTGAATGTGTGTTTTGCTGTTGGATAGGATATTGTATAAATGTCAATTAGCTTTATTTAGTTCGTGTTCAAGTCTTCTGTATCCTTACTGATATTTTTGTATATTAATTTTTGAGAGGAGAATATTCAAATCTCCAACTATGATTATAAAGGTATCTTTTTCTCCTTGCAGTTTTTTATCAAGTTTTGCTTCATGTTATTTGAAGACACATTCAGGGCTATTATGTTTTGTGGAATTGACCCCTTTTCATTCTGAAATGACCTGCTCTGAAAACCAGTTTCTTCATAAGACCCACTATAGCTTTTGTAAAAAGTAATGTTAGACTAGTATCTTCCCCCATCCTTTTAACCTATTTGTATGTTTATGTAAAAAATGATGTTTTGGGGGGGTTATACAACAAATAGTTGGGTCTTGCTTTTTCGCTCAGTCTGATATCTTTGCCTTTTAATTGAGGTTTTTGACCATTCATATTAACATGGTGACTGATACAGTTTATTTAAATCTACCAGTCTGCTATTTATTTTCTATTTTTCCCCGTGTGTTCTTTGTCCCCCCCCCTTTTTTTCCCCTCTTCAGACTTTTACTGGGATTGAGTTTTTTTTTTTTATCGTTCTTTCATCTCCTTTATTGGCTTGTTACCTATAAACTCTTTGCTTTGCTATCTTAATGGTTGCTTTAGGGTTGATATTATATATCTCTAACTACTACTTTATGTTTAGGGGCCTTAAACCCCTTATGTACTTACTTCCATTTCTCCCCAACTGGCCTTTGTGCTATCGTTGCTATACATTTTACTCCTCCATACATTGTAACCTCATATATATTTTTTATTATTTTTATTTTTGCTTTATATAATCAAATTTTAAAGATTTTTTTTCTTTGTCTTAGAGCATGCATGTGGGCGGAGAGAGGGAAGAGGGACAGAGGGGGGGAGGGAGAAGGAAAGGGAGAGAATCTCAAGCAGACTCCACACTGAGCATGGAGCCCAAAATGGGGCACAGTCTCATAACCCTAAGCTCATGACCTGAGCTGAAACCAAGAGTTGGACACTTAACTGACTGAGCCACCCAGGCACCCCTATACAATCAAATTTTAAAAAAAGATTTAAAAATAGGGGGAAAATGCTGTTAAATATACCCACATTTCTGGTGCTCCTCATTTCTTTGTAGATCCATATTTCCATCTTGTATCTTTTTTTTCCCTGCCTGTTAGACTTTCTTTAACATATTTTTGTAGTGCAAGTTTGCTGGACACGAATTCTTTCAGCATTCTTATAGCTTATGTCTTATGTTTTTATTTTACCTTTATTTTTTTGAAGATAGTTTTGCTGGGTATAGAATTCTAAGTTGTATGTGTTTTTTTGTTTTGTTTTTTTTTTTATGGGGGAAGGTGGGGTCTGGTTGCCTTTAAGGTTTTCTCTTTATTACTGGTTTTAAGAAATTTGATTACGATATTCTTTGGTATAGTTTTATTCATGTTTGTTGTGCTAAGTATTTGTCAAGTCTTTGGAATCTGTTCGTTTATAGTTTTTGCCAAATTTGGAAAAATTTCAACTATTGTTCATTCAGATATTTTTATGCCTCCCACTCTCTTCTTTGGGGACTTGAATGAGATATTTCCATTCAAGTTGTTCAATAGCCCACCGATACTCAGTTAATTATTTTTTTCAGTCTTTTTTCTCTCTCTCTTAACTTTTGATTAGTTTTCATTGCTCTGTCAAGTTCACTAATTATTTCTTACATAGTTTGTCAGCTGTTACTTCTATTCACTATGGTTTTCATGTCAGACATTTTATTTCTTTGGATATCTGATTTGGATTGTTTTTGTATCTTCCATGTCTGTACTTTTAATATCCTCAGTTTTTCCTCTACCCTCTTGAATATGTGGAATATTAATATTAACTTAATTGTTTTAAGGTCTTTTCCTACTAATTGATACCTGTGTCATATTTGCAACTATTTCTGTTCATTTGCTTTTCTCCTCATTATGGCTCATACTTTTCTGCTATATGTATGCTTGGTAATTTTTTTTAAATGAAGTATTTTTTTAAGATTTTTAAAATTTGAGAGAGAGCACAAGCTGGGGGGGAGGGGGAGAGGGAGAGGCAGACTCCCTGCTGAGCAGGGAGCCCCACGTGGGGCTTGATCCCAGGACCCTGAGATCATGACCTGAGCCACCCAGGCACCCCATAAATTGTTTTGCAGTAGTTGTGAATTTTGCCATGTTGAGTAATTGGTGTTTTTGCTTTTCTGTAAATATTCATGAGTTTGGTTCTTGGTTACTTTAATGGGCTATTTTATTAGGTGCAACCAGAGCAGCAATTAGTCTAGGGACAATGTAGGGATAAGATAGGGATATGTTTTTCAGTTAGTTTTTACCCACTTCTCTACCAAGTGATGTTAGCATCACATTGGTAATGTAGCACAAGTCCTTTGGGGGAAAATTAGATTTTATCAGTTAGATGTAGTCCCGTGATTTTTGAAAGGTGAAAAATGTAACAAAATTTACACAGTGAAGGTGAGATGGAGTCCTGCCTATTTTGACTATTGTCTGCTGACAAGTAAGGCTGTGCAAACATGAGTCATTTTTGTAATGATATCGCTCAGTTTGTTCTCCAGTTTTCTGGAGATAGAATTGTTATGGAGATGGTGACTGGACTCTTTGTTCCAATGCCCAGTCACCAATTCATAGATGTCAAGAAGTATTTGCGGAAGTAAAAGTAATGATTTCCTGATGTTTGAATTACAGCTGTAATATATGTTCTTACACATCATATTTCCAATGTAGACTTAGAGATAGTAGCTGTTCTGGTAGGATGCCTCCCTAGTATTCTGGGAGACATCCCTTGGCCGAGAACCTCCCCTTCCAACTTTTCCAACAATGATCTAGGTAGCAATTTAGCTGTATTAAATCCAACCCTTTCTACTTAAAATACCTAGATTGTTTCTTTATTGTTTCTAGAATGATAAAGTTCTATTTCATTTTTTAAAATTTATTTATTTTGATAGGGAGAGACACAGCGAGAGAGGGAACACAGGCAGGGGGAGTGGGAGAGGAAGAAGCAGGCTTCCCACGGAGCCGGAGGCCTGAGGCGGAGCTCAATCCCAGGACCCTGGGATCATGACATGAGCCGAAGGCAGACGCTTAACAACTGAGCCACCCAGGTGCCCCTCTATTTCGTTTTCTTAAAAACTACTTAAACCTTTTCTTATACTCTGTATTAAACCAGTTTATTAGTCCTGTCTTTATTTTACTTGTTTTAAACATAGTCATGTTAATTCTGTATTAGGTAAAACAAATGTTTGAATTCTTTGGTGGAGGACTCTTAATTCTTTGTCTTATTATTTCTTCTGACAATTTATTCATGCTGGTCTTTTTTCTCAGGTATTCTATGATTTTGGATTATGGGCTTATACTTGTTGGACTTTATTTGTGGGACTCCTATAAGGTCTGGATACCGATGTGCCCCTCCAAAAAATATATACACTTGTTTCTGCCAGCCCTTTGGGAAACCATAATTTTGGACCATTTTAATTTCTCATCTGTACAATTTAACCCTAGATCTGGACAGACTGTGGGCATGATTTTGCAGGCAGAGGATACTTCTACCTTTTCCCCTAAACCCATTCATTTGTCTTTTATTTTATGGTTGGATTATTTTTCCTAATTCACCATTTTACTGAGAGGGTAGTCCTGTGAGGTTCCTGGGCTATCTCATCCCAGTTACCTGCCTTGCATGGGTCCAAGTTTTTGTCCTTTGTCTATAAACTTAGATTTATTTTGTTTTCTTATTTGCCACATTTCTCTCTTTTGCATACTATTTCCACTTGTAAATAAATGATTGAGTTGTGTGGAATTCACTCTCATTTGTTATCTCACAGTGTTACCTGTACTGTCTTTTTTTTTTTTTTTTTGGAACAGATAGATATAATCTCCATACATAACCTTGTTCTATAAAGTTGATTGACATTAACAACAATGTCTTAAAAGAGTTCTGCTTTTGATATATAAAGGTGAAGCTCTCATAATTTGGTGATATTTGGGTATCCTTTCTTTCCTAAATTGTATTTATTATATATTAGGTATATTAAAAATTTAAGATATTGAAAAAATATTTTTAAAATATGCTACAATACTTTGGGATAACTGTAAACTTCTTTCAAATGTTTTGGTCAGGAAGATGGAACTTCTGTAGATATTTTAGGCAAGAAGATTTAATATAGTAAGACGCTTACAAAATCATTGCATTGCTAAAGGAGTGGGTTCTGGGCTTGGCCTCTAGAATCACATCTGAGAACTAGACAGAACCAGTCCACCAGGTAAGCTGTCTCGTTTGAAGCCATTGGCAAAACTATGAATTCAAGGAGCTGAAATAAATAGGCTGTCACCACTGCCACTGCTTGACATCTGGAAGGCTGGAGAATAGTTACCTACAATTGTGTCCCAGTGATCAGGAACAAGAAATCAAGAAGATGCTGCTGCCTCTGTCACTGACACACCCACCTTTTGGCACAGAAGAATCTGGCAGGTGGACACTGGAACACAGAAGAAAAGTCTCACTTGTCAGTTGTCCTTGCTGGCCAGCAGAAACAACAACAACAAAAAAAATAGGAAAAATGGCCTCTGCCTAACTCAACTCTCACAAGACTTCATCCAATGGGTGTAACCTAATTTGCAACCAAAGACTAGGTGCAGTCAACTCCTGGGATGCCTGGTTTTTTTTAGCTTTCCATCCTCTTTAATTAGAAGCAAGGTAGAATGAAGGTGAGCAAGCCAATATACAGAATCTGTCAGTTATGTGTGTGTGTCTGTGTGTTCATGTGCATATATATGTATATAATATATATGTACAGAATAGCAATTTATATATAAATTATATATATTATATAATTACTATTGAATATACAATTATAATATATAATTTATAGTATATACATATGTAATAAATTGTATAGTTATATAAATTATTTTATGTATAATTATATAAATTATATGTATAATTATATGCATATTTTATGTACATGTAATTATACATGCCAATGTATGTAAATATAATGCAATAATTATATATGTGTATATAATATATATTATAAAATATATAATATAAATTACTATTGAATTTTTAAAAAGTGGTTACTACAATATGTTTGTGTCATAGTGGTAATTTTTTTATATCATATTACAAACCTGAACTGTGATAAAATTCATCCTGCAGTTGATTTATCTGAACCAAACTTATGTGGATACAGATATATTGAAGTAGAAAAACCTGAGAAGTTGATAGAATATTTAGACTTAGCCAGATTATAGTATTCTAATTAAGTGTCATCAGCTTTTTTGATATAACACTCTAGCAGTAAAAAGAATGGGGAGCCATACACTTCCAGTTTCTGTATTATTTAACTAGGGATACCAAAGTTTAGCTTTAGTCTTGGTATTTGGCCAAATTCATTTATTTGGTTTTTGGGCAGTTGAATAATCAACTACTTTAGCATCATTTGTGGCTTTACTGAAATTGTGCATGAAATTACCGTATGATTATATAGGTTGCCATCATATCTAATCATAACATGTTAATGATTCTAGTCATAAAAATAAGTCATATTTAGATTTATTTTTAGCATCTGAGTATTGAATTTCAAATATAAAGTAAGCTTTCCAGATATAACCAAAAAAAATCTCGTGAGCTTCCTCTTGCAATTCCATCAGAGTATAAATTTGTAATTGTTATTGCAAAGTAAAATGTTGCAGTAAATGATGAGTATGAAAACTGCTAATTTTACATAGAAAACAATTTTCAAATTATTGAATAGGGAAAGAGATTGATAATTAGAAGATGGGGGGTGTGTATGTATACAGTATACACACTGGTTTATTACTTAGCCATAAAAAAAGCACTAAATCTTGCCATTTGTGAAAACATGGACAGACCTAGAGGGTATTATGCTAAGTGAAATGAGTCAGGCAGAGAAAGACTAGTACCATATGATTTCATTTATAGTGGAAACTGAAAAATAAAACGAAGAAAACAGACTCATAGATATAGAGAACAAACTGGTGGTTGCCAGAGGGGAGGGAGTTGGGGAATGAGTGAAATAGGTGAAGGGGCTTAAGAGGTACCAACTTCCAGTTAGAAAATAAGTCACAGAGAAGAAAAGTACAGCATAGGGAATATAGTCAATAATATTGTAATAATGTAAGGTGACAGATGGTGACTACACTTATGGTGGGCACTGAGTAATGTATAGAATTGTTGAATCACTATATTGCATTACCTGAAACTTATATAACCTCATATGTCAACTGTACTTCAATAATAAATATTTTAAAAGATTGAATTAATGTGGATATTGAGAGGTGCAATTATTCAATAACTTTATGATGAACATATATTCTTTTTTTTTTTTAAAGATTTTATTTATTTATTTGAGAGAGAGAATGAGAGATAGAAAGCACGAGAAGGAAGAGGGTCAGAGGGAGAAGCAGACTCCCTGCCGAGCAGGGAGCCCGATGCGGGACTCGATCCTGGGACTCCAGGATCATGACCTGAGCCGAAGGCAGTCGCTTAACCAACTGAGCCACCCAGGCGCCCAACATATATTCTTTTTTAAAAAAGATTTTATTTATTTGATAGAGACAGCGAGAGCAGCCATCTAGGTGCCCCTAACCACACATTTTTTTGTTGACTCAAAAAGAATGTATGTTCAGGCGCCTGGGTGGCTCAGTCGTTGAGCGTCTGCCTTCGGCTCTGGTCATGGTCCCAGGATCCTGGGATCGAGCCCTGCATCGGGCTCCCTGCTTGGTGGGAAGCCTGCTTCTCGCTCTCCCGTTCCCCCTGCTTGTGTTCCCTCTCTCGCTGTGTCTCTGTCAAATAAATAAATAAAATCTTTTAAAAAATGTGGTTATTTGTGTTGTGGCATTATTTGAGTAATAGATTACAGCTACCCAAGTTGGTACTGAAGGTCGGGAGCTGTACAACAAAAACCTGAAGTATATGCTGTTGGCTTTTGGACAGTAGCAAGGTGAGAAAACTGTTCACTGAGGCTGGAGTAATGGTGAGGAAACTGCTTTATTAAGAAGCTGTTATGATGCATTTGATAAAACAGCTCTTTTTGCTATCTTAGAAAACAGAAAATCTAATGAACTTTGGCTTTGGGCAAGGACGTCTCCAGGAAAAATGAAGAAAGTGCCACCTGGTGGTTTTCAGCTGCATAGGCTAAAGTACTCCTACAAGAAGAGCTGAGCGAAGGAGGAAGGAGAAAGGGAGGAAACTGTTGTCTTATTTCCAGCCAGCTCCGCTAGCTAAGTCTCAAAGTAAGACATGGGCACACATCAAACATCAAATCAAGATTGTGACCATCAGATATTTTGATAAGACCTCTGAGTTAAGGTGGTACTGAGTAGATCTTCTCAGGTGGACAAAAGCCAAGGGCGTGGTCCCACAGAAGCCAGATCCAAAAGTAGCAGTAAGAAAATCTAAAGAAGCATATATTGCTACCAATTATAGGTACGGCTTTTGGGTGTGTGATGGACCACAACCAGACAAGAAAGCTCAAAAATTTTAAAGAAAGTGGTACTAGCAAAAACAGCAACTGCTTGGGCTAAACTAAAAGGTGATCCCGCTATAAAGATGTCTCTTGGCCCTTGGCTGTCTTTGGCAGGAAGCAGCTTGAGAAAGTCACTCAGCTGCTACCAAGGCTGGGAAAGAGGGACATGACATCTCAGATAGTATAACCAAAAGCTGTGGAGAGCAGTGAGTCAGGGAGCAACTCCCAGGATGCAATTAGAGATTAGGCTCCAATCAGGAAACATTTCCCCGTTGCCAGAGAGGTGGGCCCGGGAGGTGATCAGAATTGTTAGGAACCAGCGACTATATGCTTCCATTTCTTCCCCCTGTCCAGCGAACTATTTATTGTGGTTATTCTATTCTCTTTTAATTATTATAGTGTGTGTGTGTGTGTGTGTGTGTGTGTGTGTGTGTGTGTAGGCAGATGGGCATTGTCATCTTGTCATTTTATTTCATAGATCTCTGGATCAAGAGGAGCTGCATCTGGACCTGACATATATCATGAAATCCTAGGCTTGAGGGCTGATGCTGTGATTGTATGAGAACTTCGGGGTTCCTGGGATGAGTGAATGTATTTTGCATGTGGAAGGGATGTGGTTATGGCCAGAGAGTGAGTGAACTGTCCTAGAACAGTTTCGTTAACGGTCTCACTTCTCCACCTCTCGTATTCATACTCTGTTACCATCTGCCTCTACAGTTTCACTAAAAGGTCAGATTTAATTTCTTTGCTTATTGATTACAAGTTTGGCCATGTGACTTGCTTTGCCAATGGGATGTTAGACTTGAAAAAACACAATGTTTCCACTTCCTCCCTTTGCCTTCATCATTAGAACATGCCTGGGCTAGGCTGCTGGAGGATGAGAGGAAGCACAGCCCAGCTTTCCAGTTGTCCATCCTTTTTCAGAAGACTTAAAATCAATTGCTGGGCCTGTGAGGCAGCCCAGCTGATACCAGCCTAAATTACCCACAGACTTAACAGATAAATAAAGGTAACAGTTATATGCCCCTGAGGTTTTGTGATTGTCTATTATACATTATTATTGTGGTAATTGGTAGTCATAATAATTTCTTATAATATACTTGATGAATCCTCTTCATCACAAAATATACAAAGAAAGTGTTAGGGAAAAAAGTGGTAGTGAAAACATACTTTCTTCTGACCCATTAAATCCCAAAACAACCTTTAAATGGAGGATAAAATTTAAAACAACTTATTAAAATGATTATTATAGACTGCCACTTGAACTTGTGTGTTTTATAGTATCAAATATGTATAGTGTCTGCAGGTTTAGTCTAGTAGCTGACAACACTGAGAAATTATTTTTCCCTGCACTCTATCAAACTTTAAAGTGTTGACTTCTAAATTCTTAAAACAAAATTGTAATATTTTTGGATAAACCTCAGATTTATCCTTATATCCCAGTTCATTTTATGATGGTGATAATAGAAACTGGTCAAAAAATTATTTTTTTATTGAAGAATAATTGACATATAATATTGTGTTAGTTTCAGATGTGTAACAGTGATTTGACATTTATATACATTATGAAATACCACAATAAGTCTAGTTACTACCTGTCACCATACAAAGTTGTTACAATATTATTGACTATATTCCCTATGCTGTACATTACATCTCCATGTCTTATTTTATAATTGGGAGATTATACATACTCTTAATTCCCTTAATGTATTTTGTCCATTCCTCCATGTCCTCTGCTCTGGCAAGCATCAATTTGTTCTCTGTATCTATGCATCCGTTTCTGTTTTGTTTGTTCATTTGTTTTTTTCCCCTTAGATTCCACATATAAGTGAAATCATATGGCATTTGTCTTTGTCTGACTTATTTCACTTAGCATATTACCCTCTAGGTCCATCCATGTTGTTACAAAAGTCAGGATTTCATGCCCCCCCTTTTTTTGGCTGAGTAATATTCCATTGTATATATACATACCACATCTTCTTTTTTTTAATATTTTATTTATTTATTTGAGAGAGAGAATGAGATAGAGCACGAGAGGGGGGAGGGTCAGAGGGAGAAGCAGACTCCCTGTGGGACTCGATCCCGGGACTCCAGGATCATGACCTGAGCCGAAGGCAGTCACTTAACCAACTGAGCCACCCAGGCGCCCAAATAAATAAATATCTTAAAAAAAAAAAGAACATTTGTTATTAACATCATCCTTATATGAGATTAAAAACTATATTTAATGCTGTTCTCTTGTACAACTATGAGTTCTTACTTCCACAGAATGCCTTCAGTAATTTGTACAAGGATACAGTCTAGAATAGTGTAACAGTATTTATGCATACTGACTTGGAAGTAAACTGCAGTAACTGCCACACATGCTCTTCTATGGCCTCACTCCTTTAGGAATGATGAGTGACCACTATGATGGTATCCACGTCCTACTGGAGCTGAGTGGCTGCATTCCATCCTTTGCATTGAGGACGAAGCTTACTAAGTTGGAAGGCATGGTTGCTTCAATTATTGATGGGGACAATTTTCCTCTCATTTCTGTCTGGATAAACATCACTAGTTTGGAATGTGCTGGGTTCCTGTAAACAAAGGAAGAGTTAAAAAATATAAAGATTTTTAGATTTATCTATTGAATTTATAACTTTATAGAAAGCAGGATTCTTGTCTCATTCACCATGGATTCCCTCCAAAGTGCTGATGATAGACAAACAGTTACTGAAGGAAGGGGGGAAGGAAGGGTACAAAAAAAGGGCAGAGTGATTTGCACTCATAAACATTTTACATAGAAATATTAAGTAGTCAGACTATACGTTACAGTCTTCAGTCAGCTTTTCCTTTTTGCCATTTTGTTAACTTTTTTAAATTACAAAAGTAATGTATGCTTATAAAAATTTAAACAATACAGAATTTTCATAATTATCCTGTTCCCCAGAGCTAATCACTATTTACACTTTCGTCTGTATCTTCTCAGACTATTGTCTATGTATATACAAAGATAGCATACATATATGTATACCTACCCCACACGTTTTTTAAAAAATAAGATAACCTTTTTCTGCAACTAGCTTTCTTTTCCCTCTTAGAAGAATATCATGCACTTCTTTCTGTTGATACATACATATCTGCTTGTTTTTCATGACTGTATTATAATTATAGTATTTCATTCTCTATGTAATCAATCCTTTATTGATTATCATTTGGGTTTTTTCCTCACTTTTTGCTACTATAAATAAAGCTGCAATAAAACATCTTTGTAATGTATCCATTTGCACTTCTACAAATACATGGAATTTCTAGGTCAAAGGTTTTGTGCATTTAATATTTTGAAATATTCTTTCCAAATGACATTAGGAGGACTGTAGCATTTTATATTCTAACCCAGTAATCTTCAAACTGGAGTATGTGAAGACTTTCCAAAGGGTATGAGAGAATGAATAACATTTAAAGGAATAAATTTACAAATCTCTAACTTCCATATGTACCTTTTCCCTAGACTGATCTGAGTCCATCTCTGATGGAAATGTAGGCTTCTCCTTTTCCACTAGCCTGTTCATATCATCCTTCTGTTGCTTTACAGAACAAAGGTACTGTCATCTTCCCTGAATACTATGGTACTTTAGCATACTGGCATATAAAAAAGTGGTACTCTGGCATATAAAAAAGTGAATGACAGAAAGTGAATGACTAGTGATTGGGTAATAAATCCTTACCAAGTCATGTCGTCAATTCTTTGCTTTCAATAGAATTTAAGGATCTAACTTAGTTGTCAGCTGATAGGTCATTAAAAATAGTTTTTGAGGGGCGCCTGGGTGGCTCAGTTGGTTAAGCGACTGCCTTCGGCTCAGGTCATGATCCTGGAGTCCCAGGATCGAGTCCCGCATCGGGCTCCCTGCTCGGCAGGGAGTCTGCTTCTCCCTCTGACCCTATCCCCTCTGATGTGCTCTCTCTCTCTCATTCTCTCTCTCTCTCAAATAAATAAATAAAATCTTAAAAAAAATAAATAAATAAAAATAGTTTTTGATTATAGGTCACTATGTAATTTATGGTACATAACACAAAAGAATTCAAGGCATTTAATGAAAGTCCTGGAATTACACTCTTTTCATTTTAACCCATTTATTTATGCAAACATTTTCTCAGTGCTTACATTCATAAAAATGCAAAGTAGAGTAGACAATAGTAAGTGCTATCTCATTTTATTAGTGTTATCAATACACAGTTAAATGAGTTGTAATTGTTAGAAGCATGGACTCTGGAACCAGTTTGCACTGGTTTGAAGCTGAGCTTTGCTATTACCTATGTTTAACCTCGAGAAAATTACTTAATCTCTCTGGACTTCCATTTTCTTTCTGCAAAATGGAGATAGTAGTACCTACTTCACGAGGTTATTGGGAGGACCAAATGAATCAATATATGTAAATTGTTTATAAAGTTCCTGGCACAAAGTAAGTGCTATTTAAGTTTTGCTAATAATAAAAGGTGTGTTTTCATTAAGTTTGCTTTTATATTTAGTAGTTATGTAACATTTGGTAATATATTTTTTATTTTGATCATGTAATAATAATTTAATCTAGTACACACATATATTTTGTAACATTTAGATACTTAAGGTCACAGGAAATAAAATGGATTTTTAAAATTAAACACTTAATTTTTCAAAGAAGAATGACAGGGTGATTAATAAAAGAATAAAAGAATTCAAACCATAAAATATATTCTATTAGGACTAAATTATATGGGGGAAAAAGTAAGAACGTGGGAGCAAGGAGAAAATCAATGACGTAAATTTCTGACTGTTAGAGGTTGTATGTATTTTGAAATTGATAGTTATGGTAGGTTTCCAGTTATTATGGTATTCAGAGTTTATTGGATATGTTTACAAGAATGATACAACACTTTTTTTAGAGTGTCAATATTTAGAGTGCTGAAAATTGCACCCTCTTAATCCTATGAAAAATTTTAATATTAATTTAAAAATGTGCAAGGCAAAGTACAGTTTTACAAAATTCTTTTGGGGGGTATGAAGACCACTCTTCCAACAAACCCTGTGTCCATTTTCTTATACTCTTGTCTATGGAGTTTAGACTATTTTCACAGTGCCTCAGGCAGCTAGATTGAGAATATTCACTAGCTTTTGAAAAGGTCTTAAAGTTTGCTAGGGCTTTAAATGCTTCAGAAGACCTTTCCAGTATTTACTAAACAGTACCTTTACTACTGATAATAAATTTTATAAGTTTACTATATGACTTGTTTACAAATGTTGGCTGCCCAAAAATGTTGTGCTGCATGGAAAGAGAAGATACAAAAGAGTCACTTTTTTGTCAGTACCTTTCTCTGAGACTATGGATGAGACTGTATCTTTTCCTCTAACAGGATGCTAAGCAGAGTTCCCACCCTAGATGGGATGTCTAGATCAGAGCTTTTGTCCCATGTTTTTTGCAGTGGAAAGGGAAAGTTGACAAGATGCAGGAAGGAGACTTAGCCTGTGAAACACACATCAGAATGTGTGGCTTCCCAACTACGTCCCTGCCAACCATTGATTTATCCAACTGATCTGAAGCAGTAATCCTTCCCTTGTTTTGATTTCTCCTGCTGTGGAGAATAAAGTCTTGACCATAGATTCAAAATTGACAGGTGGGTGGAAAGACCACCATTGTTACCATCTGCACCAATGATCCTGTCCATTAATGTACATAATTGTGAATTTCAGTTCTCTAATTCAGTAGAGAAAACATTAAGGAATACAGTCTAAAATGTAATTTTATTTTGACTTTCTTCACGTTTTTTTTTTTCCTCCTCTGATTGAGAGGTTTTTATCTGGCCAATATAAAATTTTACATGTTTTTATGTGCCAATATCTTTTACTTGTATAATATCATTTAGCAAAAACTAAAACTTAAAGAATTTGTGAAATGATATACATTGAATTAATGTACATACACTTACAAAATATGTGTATTTTATGTTACCATTTATCCCTAGGCTGGTTACTTATAGGCAGTGACTACTCTGATTTCTCTAGCTCTTTCCAAATGTACCTATTGTAGGTCTCATTCTGCAGGTATTTGTAGGTAGTCCGCTGGAAAGAATTCATTTAGGGTAAAGCATTCATTGCTGATAAATGTGAGCGTATTATAATTCTAGGGAAATGTATTTTTAATTTACAAAAAGTCCTTAATAATTCACAGAAGTAACTCAAATGGAGAAATAGAAATCATCAGGTTCAGACCCACTGGGGATGAGGGGATGGAGGGAATGTGTATGTGTGACTAGCCCCAGAGACCTCAAAGCATACTTTTTAGGGGATTGTCCATTCTGATGATGAAAATACTTATAAAATTTTTTTTAAAGGTTTCTTTTTTCTTTTCTTTTTTTTTAAAGATTTTATTTATTTTATTTGAGAGAGAGAGAGAGCACATGGGGGAGGAGGGTCAGAGGGAGAAGCAGACTCCCTGCTGAGCAGGGAGCCCGATGCGGGACTCGATCCCGGGACTCCAGGATCATGACCTGAGCTGAAGGCAGTCGCTTAACCAACTGAGCCACCCAGGCACCCAATACTTATAAAATTTTTTAAATTGCATTTAGGTTAGGGGCAATTTTTTTCCCCTAACAGTACGCTAGCACACACTCCTACCAGTGAGTTAGGAACCCTTTAGTAGAAATGACAAATTGAACTAAAAAACTTGTTAAAATAAAATAAACAAAAGCAAGTAACACTTACTCTTGCAGAGGAGAACATATATAGCCACAAATTTTGAAAATTTGAAAATTTGAAAATTCCTCTCAAATTTTCTCATGCTATTATCTCTAAAGATGCTGTTACCCTTTACATACAAGAAAAAGTATTAAAAGTATCATTTAATTACTTTCTGAGATTTCGAGCAAAAGAAGAAATCACAAAGGAAAAGACTATTTCATTAGGATAGTGGGTTTATAAGATTTTTTTTGGTTAATCATTTATTATTTCTTAGAGATTAGATCCTTTTTAATCTACTTATTTTTTAAGTTTTTATTTGAATTCCAGTTAGTTAACATACAGTGGATTATTAGTTTCAGGTGTACAATATATGTGATTCAACATTTACGTACAACATGTTCATCATTTTTTTTAAAGGTTTCTTTTTTTTAAGATTTTATTTATTTGAGAGAGAGAATGAGATAGAGAGCATGAGAGGGGAGAGGGTCAGAGGGAGAAGCAGACTCCCTGCTGAGCAGGGAGCCCAATGCGGGACTCGATCCCTGGACTCCAGGATCATGACCTGAGCCGAAGGCAGCCGCTCAACCAACTGAGCCACCCAGGCACCCAACATGTTCATCATTTTCTAAATAAAATATTTGACATGGTTATTTTGTCTATCAATAAAGATAGTTTTTTTTTTAAAAGATTTTATTTATTTGACACAGAGAGACATAGCACGAGAGAAAACACAAGCAGGGAGAGCGGGAGACGGAGAAGCAGGCTTCCCGAGGAGCAGGGAGCCCGACGTGGGGCTCGATCCCAGGATCCTGGGATCCTGACCTGAGCTGAAGGCAGACGCTTAACGACTGAGCCACCCAGGCACCCCAATAAAGATAGTTTAAATGCTCTTTTCTGCCAGAGCACCTGGTGGCCTAGCTGGTTAAGCATCCAGCTCAGGTCGTGATCTCAGGTCCTGGGATCGAGCCCTGGGTCGGGCTCCATGTCCAGCGTGGAGGCAGCTTGGGATTTTCTCTCCCCTCCCCCTGCCCTCTCTCTGTAACATAAATAAATAAATCTTAAAAAAAAAAAGCTCTCTTCTGCCAATTCACTGTACCTAATTCAAAGTATAATTACAAATCAGTAGAGTTTGTTTTAGGAATTATGCAGCATAACTATATTGTATGTGAATGTAAAAGGGAAGTGATTTGATTATGATTGTTTATGATAATTATATAGACTCTAAAAATATTTTTTTAAATATATTTGTTTTTTCTGTGCAACAGAGCCTAATGTGTTGGCATAGAGGTACTGCCAGAGGTGATTTTAAGACATTTTTTCTCTGTTTAAAATATGGAGATTATCCTTGTCTTTCTTTAAAATCTTTTGTTGTTGTTATATTCCACAAACAGGTTTGGGTCTTTTGTGAGGCATATGGTATGATAGCACAGATTTTGGAAACTCAGAAGACTTGAGTTTTAATTCTGGTTCAGGTGCATATTAGCTATGTAACTTAATTTCTGTGAACTTTAGTTTCCTCATTGGTGAAATAATGCACACAAAATACTTAGCTCAAAGCAAGCTGCGTAGTAAGTTAAACAACAAAGGGAACATTAAGAAGAAAACTCAGTATTCATCAAAAATTCATTTAAAGAAAACTGCTTAAAGCAGATTTAGTATTGATCACTGGGTGATTGAGTACTACTACTATTTGTTGATTTTAACTTCGATAATTCTTTTTTACTTTCCCTCTGACCACTAAAAATGAGGTTGAAGTGGTCTGCTTCAAAATACAGAAAATAACAGACCTATAATCCAGACATGCAGTATTTTGTGCTGTAGATGGTGAATAAAATTTTATGTACTCTCATTTAAGAAGGAGACAACTGTATGAAACTGTAAGAGACGCCTACAGAGAAGCACTGAATCTCAGGCCTTGGTGGCATGCTGCAACAGAACTGTGTTTAAGTGAGTGCTGTTAGCAGAACGATGACGCAGTCTGGACTCTGAAACTTGAGTCCTACAGGCAAAGCAGAGCAAATGAAACCTTGCTGGAAAATAATAATTAGCAGCACTTAACTGTCCTATCCCCAAGAAGTTTACGATAGAGAAGGCTATTCAGATAGGAATGGTGAGATTAAATTGAAATCTGGAGAAAAACAGGGCTCTAGGCCACTGTCCTACCAAAGTCCCTTCACTAGGAGTTACTACATTTATCTGAGTCCAAAGATCTTTGTGGTATGAACTGGTATGTTTTAAGTGAATAAAGCAAGTTAGGAAATAATTATACATTTGCATTTTACATAGTGATACATTTTTGGGGGGGCTAAGGATATATCAAAACCTTCAATTTCTAAAAGAAATATAAGCACATTTATATAAAGACTAATCCAATGGAAATTTCTTACAGAATTTTATCAGTTCCAGAATATGCCCATTCTACACGATTCAAATATAACATTATATATCCAAAGATTAACTTTGTGTCTTAGTAGTTTTAAAATATATGCTGTGAGGTTTTTGCAAGTATCTGTCTCTACCCAGGGCTACTTGGTATAAGCTGCAAAAAGGCCAAGCAAGAGATGCCATAATTATTGACTGATGTAAATGGCACCTCCAGTGTTGGGTAAAATGTCAGGATTCTTTGTCTATATTATACATATGTTTATCAGTCTCACTAAATAAATAAAAAAATAAAAATTAATTGAAAACACAGTAACTTCCAAACTGTGGGTTAAAGGAAAACACATTTATTAATGTCTTATGCTAATTCCAAAATGTGGGCAAAATGTTTCAACTTACAACTGATAATATCCATATTCCCTTCGTAGTGCTCGAGGTACACTAAGTCGATAAAGTCTCGGGGGGAAATTGAGCCCATGGCGAAACTTGGTGTAATGGTATGACATATCAATGTGTCCTGGAACAAATCAAACCATAAAGATTGCAACAGTTATTTGATATTTATTCTTTGTATCACTTCCCAAAGAATTTCACTGCATAAGTTTAGCTACTATTTGGAAAAAGCAGGGCTTTGAAGTTATAAGAAGTTATCATCTTGCATTTTCAGTGTTAAAGAATCATTAGATATATAAGTGCAAGGTAACAAAAGCAAAATTAAGCCAATGGGACTACATCAAACTAAAAAGCTCTGCACAGCAAAGGAAACCATAAATAAAATGAAAAGGCAATGTACAGAATGGGAGAAAGTAATTTGTAAATCATACATCTGGTAAGGAATTATTGTAAGTGTAGAAAATTCAGAATGGAATCTTGTTGTCATCTATTCTTTGAATTTTTATTTTTTTATTATTTTTTAAAGATTTATTCATTTGACAGAGAGAGACACAGGGAGAGAGGGAACACAAGCAGGGGGAGTGGGAGAGGGAGAAGCAGGCTTCCCACTGAGCAGGGAGCCCGATGCAGGGCTCGATCCCAGGACCCTGGGATCATGACCTGAGCCGAAGGCAGAAGCTTAATGACTGAGCCACCCAGGTGCCCCTACTCTGAATTTTTAGTTGAAGACATTGAAGCCTAAGAGATTAAATCACATGCAAACTAGAGATAAGTACAGAACTAGAACCCATGTTCCTGATTCCCAGGACAGTACTATTTCTACCGGTTCACACTGGCTAGGTAATATATTCTGAAAAATACATTGGTTTAGCACCCTGGTGCCTCAGGTCCTGCCTCTGCCTGCACCCTGTCTTGACCTCCCCATGTGGCTCCTGGAGGTGTGCCGTGTACTTTTTCCAGGACTTGTGAGTAATAAACTTCTCTATTTCAATTTCTCTTGTGGTCTTTTGTTGAAATGTGGCTCGCCATCTGGCACCCTGTGCTCCATTTAACAAATGCCAATTTAACAAAGTTGGAATAGTCCTCCTCTCCCAGGCTGTGACTAAGGATTAATGAACTGCTGTTGATCTCATTTGTCTAGTGTGGGATGTCATGTGTTTGATCACCCCCTATAACCCTAGAGCAGAAATCCCTCCCTCATTAATGGGCGTGAATGAATCAGTTAAAACACATCCCTGGAGATGCATACTATGAACATTCATAGGTAGGTAAAATATTCTTACAGTGTAATGCTACTCAGAGATATGTAGTATATTGGAAAGGGCACAGAATTTGGAATTAGGAGATCAAGTGTTAAGTCATGGTTCTACCACATACTGGCTGTGGTGTCCCTGGGCAAATCACATAATTGCTCTGAATCTGTTGCTAGGTTTTTTTGATGCCAAATATAGTATTCTTTCCATTATTACAGTTGACTTGCATAATAGCAGAAATATATGATGTATGAATGGAACTGTATAATCAGTCATGAAAGAAACAGTCCAATGTTTGAATTTTCATTTCTGATGGACTATGTTTCTCAAACTGAATGTTTAAATCCCAAGAGGGTAATGGAAAGGTGTTTTTTGTGGATAGGAACTTCAGAACCTTTCTACAAAATGAAACATTTACTTTCCTGGGCTTTTTTCTACAACCTCTCCCCACTCCCAAGCTTTAAATTCAATTTAATAAAAGGAGGCAAAGGTAACCTACAGAATTCTAAGTAAATGATAAGGTGATGGCAGATATGTGGGACATTTGTTTTGATGTGTGGAATGTGGCTTGGAGACACAAAGGACCAAAGACCTGGAATTTTGCAAAAGCAATTGTTTGTGAAAATCATAAAAATTTGCTTTATGACTCAATTTTTCAAAACAGCTTATTTTTTTTAAAGATTTTTTATTTATTTATTGAGAGAGAGAGAGAATGTTAGAGAGAGAGCATGAGAGGGAAGGAGGTCAGAGGGAGAGGCAGACTCCCCGCCGAGCAGGGAGCCCGATGTGGGACTCGATCCCGGGACTCCAGGATCATGGACCTGAGCTGAAGGCAGTCGCTTAACCAACTGAGTCACCCAGGCGCCCCAAAGTATAGCATTCTTAATAAATAAGAGGTCTATAGTGTGCTGCCCTGATTCTCTCTTAAATTCGGTCTTTTCTCTCACCTCTATGACTTCTTAAACTTTCTACTCTAATTACTTGTATTTTCCTTTTCTCTGTTTTTATACTCCCTCTTCATCTATTTATTTGAGATAATATATTTGAAAGCAAGTCTAAAACTACAACCATCTATATAATGTGATTCCATACTGTATCCTTTCTCTTAAAAAAAGTTACATGCTGTTTGCTCTTAAGTCCCTACAGTATGTGTCTGCATTATTCCTGTTATCTAATGTATTATAACTAAGATAAATCTACTGACTTCCTAGCAACAAGGGATGCTTAATCTTTTTTTCCACCTAATGGAGGAGGTGAATAAAGTTCAAACCCCTCAAGACCAAAGACACACATCTGCAAGAGTTAGCTAGATTCAGAATGTGCTAAGTCTTTACAAGAGAATCAAGCTAATCGGAATTAAACTTTTCACTAATAATGAGGGAAGTTTTAAGACTTTTATGAAGATTTCAATTCTAGCCTATAAAATATGAAGTATCTATATCATATTGTCTACATCACACAGGTTTAATATACTTAAATCACTAATAAAACTAAAAATATATTGATACAGTAAAAGTCCACTATCATACAGCAAATTACTGAATCAATCTTGTGTACCATATTATACACTTTCTTTTTTTTTTTAAGATTTTATTTATTTATTTGAAAGAGAGAGAATGAGAGGTAGAGAGCACGAGAGGGAAGAGCGTCAGAGGGAGAAGCAGACTCCCTGCTGAGCAGGGAGCCCAATGTGGGACTCGATCCCAGGACTCCAGGATCATGACCTGAGCCGCAGGCAGTCGCTTAACCAACTGAGCCACCCAGGTGCCCCATATTATACACTTTCAATGATTTATCCCATGCAACTGTTTTCAGGTTTGTAGAGGAAATCAGTTTAGTTGTTGATTCTGGAATTATTCCTTCAACACGATATCTGCAGTTAACAAAACAGAGAAAATCAAAATTTAACAAGTTTCATCTAAGCTCAAAATATAATGCTATCATAGCATAAAGTAGGTTAATTTAGCAAATAACAGGAAAGAACACTTGAAAGTAATATCAGCAATTCAAAACACTAATATTCAATTGGAAGTAGCCAGGTTTATTTAAATAAGCACTGGCATAACTAACATAAGTTATTTCAAAATGTATTTTTCTACAAATCTTGTTTATACTGTTCTATAGTTGTCTTTTTAGAGGGGGCTACTTTCTTTTAGGATTTTTCTAAAATCTTTTTCATAAATATTTACCTGCCATATTTATCATAAGCCAAATGTAATTGATGAGAAGTTTGTGTGGTTACACATTCAGTATCTTTTTTTTTTTTTTAAGATTTTATTTATTTATTTGACAGAGAGAGAGAGACACAGTGAGAGGGAACACAAGCAGGGAGAGTGAGAGAGGGAGAAGCAGGCTTCCCGCTGAGCAGGGAGCCTGATGTGGGGCTCGATCCCAGGACCCTGGGATCATGACTTGAGCCAAAGATAGACGCTTAACCAACTGAGCCACCCAGGCGCCCCACACATTCAGTATCTTCTAGACCCAATTCTTAATTTAAGGATGTAATGTGTCTAAAGCAGTGGTCAGCAAATTTTTCAGGCCAGATGGTAAATAATTCAGGCTTTGCAGGCCACATGATCTATGTTGCAACTCTTCAACTTTGCTAGGGTAGCAGTAAAGTAGCCATAGACAATATATAATGAATGAGCATGTCTGTGTTATAATTGAACCTTATTCACAGACAGTGACTTTTGAATTTCATTTATTTTTTATTTTATTTATTTATTTTTAATTTTTTTTAAAGATTTTATTTATTTATTTAATTGACAGAGAGAGAGAGAGAGAGATACAGCGAGAGAGGGAACACAAGCAGGGGGAGTGGGAGAGGGAGAAGCAGGCTTCCCGCCGAGCAGGGAGCCCGACGTGGGGCTCGATCCCAGGACCCTGGGATCATGACCTGAGCCGAAGGCAGATGCTTAACCAACTGAGCCACCCAGGCGCCCCTCTTTTTTATTTTTTTAAAGATTTTATTTATTTATTTGACAGAGAGATAGACAGAAGAGCACAAGCAGAGGGAATGGCAGAGGGAGAGGGAGAAGCAGGCTCCGCACTGAGCAGGAAGCCTGATGCAGGACTTGACCCCAGGACCCTGGGATCATGACCTGAGTCGAAGACAGATGCTCAACCATCTGAGCCACCCAGGCGCTCTGAATTTCATTTATTTTTAACATGTCAGGATTTGGCCAAGTAACTAACCTTTGTGTTTGTCCATCACTTAAATTAGATGTGGTTATCCATCAATGGAATTAAGACAAGATGAGTAAACTGGATTAAAACTCACTATTTAGCAGAAGGTTGGTCAATAAAAATGAAGTCTGAATAGTATTGGCTGTACTCTTCTCCCTGTTAATGATTCTTTCCAAACCGAGGGGATAGGTTTAAGTAAAATCAAAATTAAAAAAAAAAAACTCTAAAAAGTTAAAAGTCCTAGGGGAAGTGAGATAAAAACCAAATACTATTATTAGTCTAAATAATTGTCATATTTATGAATGGTTCTTCCTCTAAAACTTTGTTTTTATGATTTGGCAAATAAATAAGGAATTCATTAGACTATTTCTTTGTATGTTAATTTCTCTTTAAAAGCTCAGTTAGTCCTTAATTTTCTTTATGAGATATCTTCAAATTTCCTTACTATGTAATGTTTCCTTCCTTCAGATCTACAAAGTTTTTAAGAGTTTATTATTAAGCTCTGAATAAGATAGTGAGAAAACAACCTGAATAATTATCAGGTCCTATGAAAAAGAAGTCAGATATAACACAGTTAAAATTTAAGTACAAAACTGTGAAGAGATTTGTATCTACTACCATGGATTTTTTTTTTATTAATCTGTTCTCTCTCTTTAATTATACTATAAACTTTGAGGATAAAACTTTTTTTTTTAAAGATTTTATTTATTTTGACAGAGAGAAAGAGAGAGTACAATCAGGGGGAGTGGCAGGCAGAGGGAGAGGGAGAAGCAGGCTCCCTCAGCAGGAAGCCCTATGTGGGGCTCGATCCCAGAACTCTGGGATCATGACCTGAGCTGAAGGCAGACGCTTAACTGTCTGAGCCACCCAGGAGTCCCATGGATAAAACCTTTTTGTATTTCTAACTAATATATACAGATCTTCCTTGATTTACGATGAGGTTACACTGAGATAAACCATCATAAGTTGAGAGTATCTTAAATTGAAAATGCATTTAATACACCTAACATCATAGCTTAGCCTCGCCTGCGGTAATCTGACACAAAGCCTATTTTATAAGAAAATGTTGACTATCTCATGTGATTTAGGGAAAGGTCCCTAATATACATATAAGTTTATCAACATTTGAGGATTTGTGATTTTTCCCTATCTACTATTTAGGACAGGGTTTGGCAACCTATGGTCTATAGGTCAAGTCTAGCCTACTTCCTGTTTTTGTCATTAGTTTTACTGAAACACAGCCATACTTATTCATTAATGTATTGTCTGTCTACTAATGTTAGTGCCCTTGTGCTATAATGGCACAAAAATTTGTCTATTTATGTATTGTGTTTCTATGCTATAATGGCTGAGCTAAGTAGTTGTAACAGAGACCGTAGGAGCTGCAAAGCCTAAAATATTTACTTACTCTCTACCCCTGGTTTAGGCTGTCTACTCAGTGGCTGATTTGTTTATTTTCCAATCATTTGTAAAGGTGAGAAAAGTATAAGTTACAGGTATTATATGGCTACAAGGCAGAAATTACTTATTTTGCTTTTTGGAAGATTATAAAACATAGATAAAGTGGTGTCTTGGGCAGAGGGTAGGCTACTAGTCAAAAATTACCTTATCTTAATTCACTAATTGGAGGTATATTAGTGGCTTTTAAAAATATGTAAATATTAAGCCTCTCTGAAAACACAAAACATTTGTGTGTCTTGAGTACTTGAGCCTATCACTCAATAAGCAATTTAGTATCTACTGTGTTCAAGGCTCTCCAGAGATACCAATTTTGTCACACTTGAATCTAAGAACTATATTCTTATATCTACTGATCGTTAAGATGAACAGTTCATTAGATATTTTACTATGATCTATAATGAAGCTTTTTTCTCATTATACATGAAATGATCTCAGGTCAAATTCAAAATATTTTAACTATTTTCTCTTGTCTTTTACAGTTTCTGACAAACTGTGGCTGGTATATGGAATAACTGATAGATCGGAATACATTGTTACACTTTTTACAGACCATACATTTCATGAAGCTATGAGGCAGCAATGGAAACCTTTTAGTATGTGTGGATTTGTATCAACATACTAATTTTAATGTCTCCAAATCACTTTATAGCCTTTTATGATTTTTGTGAATGAATGCCAAAAGAGTAACCAGAAGGATGGGGGGGGGAGAAAAATAATGTAAAGTGCCTATTTTGGCACACTAGAATTGCAAATTTGGGGAAGCATCTGTAAGATGATGAAATAGTCACAGGCTTTTAGTGATCATATTTTTGTCATATCCTATGTGATATTAGAATTGGGGGTGGGACTTCCAGAGTAGCTGTGTGAGGATTTTAGTAAACCCTCCTCCATAGTGAAATAACTGATGAAATGACTTTAAGAAACAACAATTTAAATTCTCTAGAAAATGACCTAAGGACATTCAGGAAATGGAGAAACATTCATTCAAGAAAGCCTACTAAATCTAGGTAAGAAAAGTAAGAGTCTGTACCAAATGAGCCACAATCAACTTCTAGGCAACACCTCCTCACCCCTGAAAGCCAAGAGGACCTCCCTCTCCCCACTAACTCCCAGTCTGGGCTACGGTTTCATCCTAGGAGGGGCGGGACACTGACATCTCTCATTCTTGCACCCCCCAGCTCATGCTACATACTCTATGCCCAGCAGGCACTGCTGAGAAGACTGGGGCTTCATTATCCCCACCCAGAGTTTACTGATAGGGTGAGAACTCTGTCCAATGCAGTGTATACTGGGGCTTATTTCCCCTCCCCCCTACAAGAGGGGCAAGCTGAAGTCACGGTACCATTTCTCCCCAATGCCACCCTCACATCCCCTTCCTCCTCATGGATGGAGGTGTCACTCAGCTCCAGTAATAGTGCATAGGTTCTGCTCAGGGGCAAAGGCAAGACAAAATGAGCTGGCAGCATCTCGGCTGTGGCTGAGAAAATAGATTTCATTTGGAACAAAATGTGGAGAAATTTTTGAAAAAAAAATACTTTGTTAGTGAACAATTAGAAGAATTACATGGAACTAATGCAAAAGCACAAGAAGACCAGCCAGAAGTAGGGAGAGATACAGTTAGATGAACAACATAAGATCACACTCATCTCTGGCAGGGGGGTTCAGGTGTGGAAGGCTGTGTATATGCAGTAGACTGCCCTGGCTCAGAGCAAATAGAGTGGATATCTTATGTTGTATCTATTCAAGATATTAGAATGGAGGTATGAGGATGCTTTTACTCAGAGCCATCAGAGCAGATGCACTAGGCCGCCCCTATTAGAGTAATTAGAATGGATGTACTAGGATACCCCTACTCAGAGCAATCAGAGTGGATGTATAGGCTGCCCCTATTCAGAGCAATCAGAGTGCATGTACTAGACTGCTCCTACCTACAGAAGAGGGGATGTACTTGGCTGCCCCTACTCAGAGCAAACAAAAGAGGTATACTAGGCTGCTCCTACCCAGAGAAATCAGAGTGCATGTACTAGGCTGCTCCCATCAGAAGTAATTAGATTGTATGTTCTAGGCTGCCCAGCCTCAGAGCAATAAGAGTTTATGTACAAGGCTTCCCTTTCTCAGGAGCAGTAAGAAGGGATGGACGAATTGCACCTACTCAGAGCAATCAGAATGGATGTACTAAGATGCCCCTATTAGAAGTTACCAGATTGTATGTCCTAGGTTGCCCCATACAGAGCAATCAGGAGGATGTACTGGGCTGCCTCTAATTAAATCAATCACAAGGGTGTTATACTAGGTTGCCCCTACTCTGAGCAATCAGATTAGATGTACTAGGCTCTATGCAGAACAATCAGAGTGTATACACTAGGATGTCCCTACTCAGAGCATTCTGATTGCATGTATCAGGCTGCCACTACTATGGAACAATCAGAGTTAATGTGAAAGACTGCCCACTCATAATAATTATACTGGATGTGCCAGACTGCTCTTATTCAGGAATAATCATACTAGATGTACTAGGTTGCCCCTACTCAGAACAATCATATTGGATGTACTAGGCTGCCCCTCACAGAAGCATTCAATGCAAGATATGGGTTGGTGACTTACAAGCATTTTCCAAACTGAAAACGTCAACAGAGAGCTGAAGTCTTACTGGCTTAAGAGACTGAAATATAACCTCTGACACATAATATATTCTGACCACCTTAAAATAAAATCATACTCTCTGCTGCTGTTCTGGAAGAATGTCTGTATGCCCACGACTGTTCCCTCTGAGGAGTGATTGGTTACAGAACTTCCAAGCTAGCTGTCCCTGGCTAAGTGCAGGACAAAATCATAAAACTGCTGAATTGTGAAAACAGTCTGTAAGCCATGCACAGATCTAACTGTAACGGGTAAAAATTTTACTAGTTTGGGGGTCTTAAGCACAACTTGTGATCAATAAACAGCTTATGTTAACCCCTCCTATAGGCTAAAAGATAAAAACAAGGAAAAAAGTGATTTTGATAACATACAATGATCTATTTGCATTAATGTGATATCATGAGCAATGAATGAACTCTTAAGATTAAAAATGTCAGCACAATTTCTCTCAGTGTAGTTATATTTGAAATAACGGGATCCTCAAAAGTATCCTCAAAAGCAGCTTTCAGAAAACATTACATATATCAGCAAGAGAAGTAAATTGGGGAAATAAATTTTATTTTTTAGTGGTTCATTTAATGGAAAGGTGAAATGTTTGAAAGGCCACAAAACACTACTGTGATCAAGAAAATACCAATCTGCTTTTATAGTAATTATTTCTTGAGGTAGAAATTTCCTATCTTAATGAATTATTCACTTGACTTTTTTTCCTGATTGTCGTCAAGTTTGAAAATGATTAGGTGGTACATAACTGCTCTAATTTATTAATATCACATTTCAACCCAGTGACTTTATAATTAATTTCTATTTCCTGATCACTAACAAGCAATGTTATAGCTAATGAACCAGCACTGAATTCTAGATACATCAATGCCACTGAATTCAAAACAACTATCAAAAGGAAATTGTACTCACAGATTTCCATGGAATTTTTTAGAAGCCTTGCTGGAAACAGTTATCTTTTTCTCAAAGGGGAATAAAAATCCAGAAATAAATTAGCTGTCAAATACAGAAAAAAAAATACAAACAAGAAGTAAAAATATATTTTTTGGTCATAAAAAATATTTTTGGAAGTCTTTTTGAATCACTTCTCATTAAAAAAAACTCTTGAAACATATTTAACTTATTTTCTTACTGAAGTCTAAACCACTTTCCAGCCTGATGTGTCTTGACTGTATTCTAAAACTTCTTGAGCAGTTTCTTGGGCAAGTGCCTTATAGTCCCTCTACCTGCAAAGTTGTAAAAACAGACAACTGGTAAAAATATAACTATACAAAACAATTTTTAAATGCTCTATTACATTTTAATACTATTTCTACAGTATCTGTTACATAATAATGAACAATAGCTACTTATTTTTTGTTAAGTTTTTACTTAATAATTGCTAAGTGTATGAATGCATGAATTCCTTCTTCCTTCTTCATAATCATTCAAATGAGAAAATGTGGTATAGTACAAAGAGTAGGCTTTGGACTCAAAGAGACCTGGGTCAAATCCTGTCTCTGCCACTAGTTGTGAACCACATTATTCAATATTTCCATTTTTCCATTTTCTGGGATAATAACTAACTCTGTAGAATTAATGTGAGCATGAAATGAGATAATGCATTTAAATGTCCTCGCCCATTGCCTGGCACGTAATAGTTATTCAATAAATCATTAATATTTCCAACAGCTTAATCATGCTTCCTTTCTCTTGTAAAGCATCATAATCTGTTAATCATGTGTTTTTGGGAATTAGTCTTTTTAAAGTGAGGGCAATGGGACTAAATGATCTGACATTTGGCTTCCTCTCCAAAGGCAACTCCTACCTGTCTTCTCTTCCACCTCAGCTCCAATCATATTGACTTGGCTGTTCCTCAAATACAACCAAGCATCTTCCTACCTCAGGATCTTTGTACTTGCTTTTCCCTCTGCTTGTAACATTCTTCCCAAATATGAATGACAGATTCCTCTTCATTGGTGTCTTTGTTTAAATGTTTCCTCTTGAGACAGGATCAAGTTCAAATCAATTCAATATGAACATATTTATGGAACCCTTTACTAGTGATTAGGTACTGTAGTAGGTGTGGCAAAAACAGTTGAGTAAGATACTATTTCTGTTCTGAATGGGTTCAAGAAACTGGAGTCTCGTTGGTCCTTTGGTTCATTATCTAGTTTTCATTTAGGGTGGTTTTATGGTGGAAGGAATATGACAACACACAGCTGGATTCAAATCTTAACTTTGCCACTCACCACACACTATATTATTTTGAATAAATTGCTCAACCTTTGAACTTCAGTTTTTACATGTATAGATTGGGGATGGTAATACCTATCTCATGGGGTCATTATAAGGATTAAGTGAGTTAATAAATGCAAAAGTGATTGAAACAGTGTGGGACCCCTTCTCGATGATCAGAAACATTAGTTTCTTTTCTTGAAATGACATTTAAATCTACCTTTTAAAAAACTCTCCAAAGAGCTGCCTCAATAAAACTTCTTAAAGTTTAATTATCAGAACCATGTCTTAATTAGCTCTCGCTTAAAGCTCTAAGTTGGATCATAAATCCACTTTCCCTTGTTTAGTTCTCCAGCAAGGCATAACACCTAGTTGACATCTATATTTGAAAAGCTTTAGAAAAACCATTACAACTCCTTTTTCCTAGTAGACGTTTGGTTTCCTTACCTTTCCTAATAGATCTAGTCCAGAATTTTAATAATTATTGGGACTCTTCTCCAAATCCTTGTGGAGATCTCCATATCCCTTAACCTGTGAAGGAACAAAGGAAAATTATTTTAATCCATGAATTAAGTCAATATATTTGATCACTTCCTTTACATTTTCTCCATGTCTTTTGTTTTTACTTTATGTCCTCATTAGGAAACATTTGCTATATATGCGAAAGCAAAAGGCAGTAAGAGAAATGTTAATAATCGTGTTTATGAAAAGAACCTTTAAGAAATTATCTTAGAGAAGGACAGGTTAAAAAAACATTCAGGTGGAATGTAAATAAAGATGTCTAACATTTTTAGCTCATGCCATTAACAATCCTTGGCTAGTCCCTGACCTGTGCTTGTCCCAGCACATATAACTCAGTTCTTTATTTCCAATCAGCAACATGCTTGATATTGAGTGATCTAGAAAAGGCACCAATTACTGGAACATAGCACTAGAGTATAAATTCCTGCAGGGACTTCCACTCATTTTCAAATCCCTAGCACTTACTGCCACAATAAATATGTTTAATTGAGCCACTTAACTGAATTTTATGGCTTGTGGACTTTTTCATTTGCTAAGAAAAAAGGAAAGGCTAAGTTTAGTGCGCCAGAGAGGGTGAAAAGAGAACAAAGAGCAAGACTACAGTTGCATTACCTGGTGATGTAACATCGGATGAACTGGAAACATATTCAGGTGGAGTAATGGTCAGGGATATCTTCACCCAGAGTCAGTGGAAAATAAACATAAACCAATATTGAGATGGCATCTTTTTTTGATACACCACTTGGTTGAAACTGGATTCTTCGCACCTCATAGCCTGTCCCAGCCTCGTAGACAGAGTCACACATGTTGTTAGTGGGTCTTTACATCTGTTTGTATAATCTCCCTTTCTCTGGGCTGCCTGACTGGGTCCCCAAATCCGTGCTGGGTCACTGCCATTCTTCCCTGGGAATCAAGGTCCCCAAGGAATTTGTTAAATCCCATTCCTGGCCAAACTCCCTCCTCCAATCCCGCATCTGCTCTGAGAGTGAGGGGCTGGCAGCCAGACCAGAAGGCCCGGGCGCAGGGATGCGATGTGGAAGGCACTGAGGAGAGAGGGAAGGATGTTGTCTGGGGAGCTGCCCCTCCAACCCCGGCTGGAGGTGGTGTCTTTTATAACGGGAGGGGGTGCTCCGAAAGCGGAGAGGCCGAAGTCAACATGGCAGCCGCCAGCGCCCCCGAGTCTCCTTCCCCACCTCATCCCCTCACACACGCCCGGGGAGCCCGCAGTGGGAAGCTCAGCCTGTCGTCAGCGCCGAGTGGCCCCAAAGAGCGTTGACGGAGGTGGGGAGGGCATGCGGGGCAGCGACGCAGACGCAATCCGGAGACCCCCCCTCTCCACCTCCACCCCAGAAAGATGTGGAGGGAGAAACTACATTTCCCAGCATGGAGTGCTACCAAACGCCCCGCGGCACCCTCTTTCCCCCGCGGCCCCCGCCCCTCGCCCCGCTGCCCCCGCCCCTCGCCCCGCTGCCCCAGGCGCAGAGCGCCACGCATGCGCACCGCAAGCCAGCGCCATGTTGGATCAGTTTGAAAGCGAGCGCGGGCGTCGCGCACCGCAGTGACGGCGGAGCAGGCTTCGAGCAAGCGGAGCCTGAGGCGGGGCCGTGTCCGGGTCGGGGATCCTTTGTCGCGTCTTCCGTCCGGTAACAGGCGCGGGCTTTTGGTGGAGAGTTGTGGACGTGTGCGTTTTTATCTCTTTTGGAGCCTTGGTCGGTGAGTTCGGCCGGAAAACGTGGTGTATTTTCAAGAGGCGCCCCATCCTTTGACAGCCCGAGGGAGAGGCTAGAAAAAGAGTGGCGTGGAGGGAAGAGGAAGGTGTCTCCTGAGGGAAGGCGCGAGCGGACCTTCCCCGTAGGAAGAGAACATCTTCATCGGGAGGCTCCCGAGCGGGGGAGGGTCCCGGACGAGACGGAGGGGCATTTGGAGACTGGAGGCGTCAATTGAAGAGGGCGGGGTGGGAGGGGGCTTGGGCTTTAGGGACTGTCACCTCGGAAAAACTCCGTCAGCCCACGGGGGAGCTCACGCGTGCTGCTTAATAAATGGTTTCTGGGTGGAAGTACCTAACTGACGCCTGTGTCTGTTACTGCCGGGGGTGCTGCAATCCCGAAGGGTGGGTGTTTCCTAGGTAAGGGCGGAAGGGTTGAACCCCAACGCGCGAGGTGGGGAAAAGATGCTCTCGTGCAGGGGCGCCAGCGATCTTCGCTTTCCGGCTTCATTAATTCTTCTCTTTCTGTCGTAGAATAAACAAATAAATGTTCGGTTTCAAAACATAAATCACAGAGCTGTTGTTTCTAGGAAGTTGTTGCTTTCCTGTGAGCTGTACCCATTGTTTATTTAACACTGAACATTGTGTTTTTGAATCAAAGGTAGTTGAAATTTTTTGCCGTTCGTTTTAACATTTTATTCTTCGGAATGATGGATTTCCTTTTGGCGATAGGAACGGAAGTGTTTACGGAAGAAATGGTAAGATACATTGGATTTGTTTCCAAATAATCCTATGGAGGAAGTGGAGAGAAGTGGGTGGATAAAAGTTGGGGTATGTTGGTAATTGTTTGAAGAAGGATGATGGGTGCGTAGGGTTTTATTAAACCATTCGTTCTACTTTTGTATACTTTTGGAAGCTTTCCACAATAAAAATTCATTGTGGATTTTCTTTCTGCCTCCTGTGAATTAAAATAAATGTTATTACCCACTTATTGAGAACTGTAATCCAACAGCTTTATCTTTTAGAGGTTTGTTTTTGTTTTTAAAATAAGATTGGTGACCTGTACTGTGTTGGAACAAGGGAGAAAATGTTTGGTCAAGCAGTTATTCACTTGAGAAAATTTAGACATCGTTAGTGAAAGGGGTAAAGAGCAAAGCTGACTTAGTCTAGCCATTCTCTAGAGATTTACCAACATCACAGCATTCAGGGAAATCAAAGAGGCTCAATAACCGTTATCCTGTGTTCTGCTGCTTCCGCTGACTGCTGTCAGCTCTCTTGCCAAGGCAGTGCATGCTCAAAAGCTGAGGCAGGAAGATGTTTTACTCTGTCTTGAAATGGAAAACTTTCAGTATTTTAAAGTCAAATTTGATAGTTATTAAGATTACATTAAAAGTTACATTAAAAGTTGTTATAACTTAAACATTCCCAAAATTATAGCCCAAAGTTAAACGTATTGACTTTATAACATTATAGGGTGTATTAAGTCCTAGACATTAATTTTTCATTTTTAATACAGAAGATCCATTTCCACTGATTTAATTTTTTTAAAAGAATGTCACATCATGTACTGAAGTCTTGTTATTTTTTAGTTTTTCAAATGTAGATCCTATTACTATCTTAAGGTAGACAGGAATTCTCTCAATTTTAGTAATGGAAAAACATTAAGATGAATATGTTGTCAATTTCCAAATTATCTAAGTCTCTTTTAAAAGAGAGGGTGAATCTGTTTAACATAAGTGGAAATGGTAAGGTACTGCCATAAATGGTGAGAAAATGATTAGCAATGTTGTTTTAGGAAAAAGCATTTTGCTAGCTCAGTAAACTTGGTACTTTATTTCTTTATACTAAATATTGTAAATTATTTTGTTCTTGAGTTTTCCTGGCGGGAAGGGTTGGCTAAAGTTACATATTGGCATTTACAACATTGAAAGTGGATATTCTTTTCTATTGTTTCTTCTTGTTTCTAATACCTCATTTGATGCCTTTAAAAACTTATTGAGTACCTACTATCTGTAATGCATGATAGTAGGCTTATGAAATGAAAAATATTCTGTATAGGAGAATGTTAGGTATTGTGATATCATAGACTCTATCCCCATAAGAAAGACCATACCTCAGGGGTGCCTGGGTGGCTCAGTCGTTAAGTGTCTGCCTTCGGCTCAGGTCATGGTCCCAGGGTCCTGGGATCGAGCCCATGTCGGGCTCCCTGCTCTGCGGGAAGCCCGCTTCTCCCTCTCCCACTCCCCCTGCTTGTGTTCCCTCTCTCGCTGTGTCTCTCTCTCTGTCAAATAAATAAATAAAATCTTTAAAAAAAGAAAGACTGTACCTCAGAAGTTTTTAGGGCTTAAAAGTAGTGAGGACTCTTCCCCAAGTACTATTCTCAGATAATTATGTATACAAAATTTCAGGAACATAGTAGGTACTCAATAAATGTCTCTAAGTCAATAATGAAGGAATTTACGGTAATTACAATAATAGAAAATCTACAATGTGCATTGCCTTAAAAGGATGATAGAAATGGATTTTATTTAAAGAAGATTATAAAAAGTTTACATGTTTAGTACTTTCTCTCTGTATGACTGTTATTCCTTTTAATGGAACCATAACCTATTGTTTTTGTATTACAGTTTTTAAGAGAAGTGAATAGAAATAAGCCATTTTGAGGAAGCCATGGCAAAATCAATTACAAAACACAGAGTTTGTTCTCGGCAATCTTCGGTATCTTCTCTGTTAGCAAGCTACAGCCTGAGTGGTAGTAATTCCTCTAATTCTGATGGCTCGTTTCAGTATAAGGATAAACTGTATAGTTCTGCATCTCAGGCTCTACAGGCCTATATTGATGATTTTGATTTAAACCAAATGTATCCTGGTGCAAGCACTGGAAAGATTAACATTGAAAGATGTTCCGCTAATATGCCAGAATTCTCCAACTATATTTATAAACCAAAGAATGGTATGCTTTTATTTTTTATTTATATTTTTATTTATTTATTTATTTAGTCTACTGATTTAAAGCATTTGAGAGATGTAGCCTTGAAAAACTAGAGACTTTTTTTTGTTGTTCCTTTGGGGTAAAAATGACCTTATAATATTGAGGTCTTGATATTTTTCTTAAATGATTCTGTAATTCTCTGGTTCTCAGGAATTTTCAGCTAAAGGCTTCTTGTGACCTTGGAGGGAAGGTGATGAATGTAACTAATAACAGCAGGTGGTTGATCCTAAACCCTTAAGTCATTTTATTATAGCATAATGGAAACAGCATTGACGTGGTGGTTCTAGGTTTCATTAACTAGCTTAATGACTTTAAACAAACTTGTCTTTCTGAGTTTATACTTGATTAATCCCAGCTGACAGAATAAGACTCTTATTAGTCTTCCTGATCTGTATTCTTTGGGACAATAATATGTTAAGAGTTTTTCCTTGATAAGGCTTCCACAAAGACAAGTTTGGAAAATGCAACTGTTGATAACCCAGGTAACACTTTACTAAGTACTTATGGAATGGCCCTAGTATGGAAAAAATTTGCATTCAACTCTTAGAAGTATGTGGGCACTGTATTCTGGAAGAGTATTAGAACGGATGTTCTCTGTGTTAATGCTGTTGCAGGTTTAGTAGGCAGAAAGCAAAGTATTTTTCCACCTAGTTTAATAGCATATTTTTCTCCTAAGTTGCAGCCAGTGTTGAGTGACCAATATTAATGTGAGTGTATTAGTGCATCAGGTATGTCTAGATGAAAAAAGTTGAAGAAACAGTAAATTAAAAGGGAAAATTTAGGAGTTTGAGAGAAAAGTGTAGAACTTAGTTAAAGTAAATTGGAGAGATGGGAGGAAAAAGCACATTGTATTTCATCAACCTATACCTTTTATACTTCCAGTCAAAGTTTTAGTGAAGATAAAGGGAAGCAGCAAAAATGATTCTTAAATTCTTAATTCTATTTACTGTTGAATATTGTGAAGTATTGTTATATGTAATATAGGAAAATAAACAGAACTATGCTTTGTTTTTCAGCTTTTGAAAATCTTGATCCCAAAAAATGCTCCTCTTCATCCTGTAGAAGAAAGACTGTTAATGACATAGACTCCATTAGCCTAACAACTGATGATCTATTAAAACTTCCAGCAGATGGATCATTTTCTTTAACTTGCATTGGATCATGTCACCGAATTAGCAAGAAAAACAAGAAATGCATTCGAAGACTGAGTTCATCGGATACTGAAAAGAATCAAAATTTTCAAGAACCTTCTACTCCCATGTGCAAAGATAACTTAGTTACTCCTGTTGTATACACAAATATAAATGGAAAGCAACGTGGTAGGCTAAAAAACCCAAAACTTGTGAATAAGACTAATAAGTGGGTTTCTGAACCATCTTTATCATTTTTCAAGAAGTTGTCTTTCAAAGACAGTTCAGAACACAAACTTGAAAAGAATTACCCAAGATGGCTCACTAGCCAGAAATCTGACCTTAATGTTTCAGGAATAACTAGTCTACCTGATTTCACATACCCAGTCTGGCTCCACCATCAAGACTTGCTACCTGATACAAATAGTCAAAGGATTTCTAAAATATTTAAAGAAGATCAGTGTTCCCCTACACATAGTTACCAGGCACAAAGAACTTCTCGACTTATGAATAAATTAGATAGTTTTGAATATTCTTTTGAACCCTCAAACATTTCAGACTCCTTGAGTGATGATAAAGGATTAATTAATGAATATAAATGTGATTCTGAACATAGCCAGTGTCAGTGTGAGAATCCAGTTCTCCCAGGACAAACCAAAAAGCCATTCAGTGGTAATTGTTTTGTTTTGTTTTTAAGAACCAAAGGAAGTGCTATAAATTTGACCTAATGTCTAGGAGCTTTTATGCTATATTCTTGATGTAATGATCAGATGATAAATCTTTTGAACACTTATGGTCTTCATTTACATAGCATTTTGTGCCTAGGAAATGTCTTTTCTCTCCTTTTCTTCTTTGAAATGTCATATTAAAAAAGTTTATTGTTACAGTTATGTGTATATTCCAAATTATCTAAATTCTTATTTGTTGCCTTTGAAATTTTGCTGTGTTTTGTATTTATTTTTTCTCTTGAATTAATTTGATCTTTTAAATTAGGTGACAAAATTGAATTGCTTATCCTGAAGGCCAAGAGAAATCTAGAGCATTGTACTAAAGAGTTACCGAAGTCTACAAAGAAGGATGATAGTCCTTGTTCATTAGATAAACTTGAAGCAGAAAGATCATGGGAAAATATTCCTGTTACTTTGTACGTAAGTTACGATGGAAAAACTTCTTAGTTTTCCAAATGAAAAATGTTATGTGAACAGCTGATTTATTTTTTAAGTAATTCAATGATAATTAATAATGACTTGTATAGAACATTGCTTTGTGTTGTTTCTTTAAATTGCATTTTTCAGTTGTTACCACAAGATGGTGTAATGTTTCATAACCTTAGGCACATTCTATAACTTTTGCCTTTGTTACATGTTTCTTGTGTTGCACTATGAAATACTGATTGATGTTTAATATGAAGAACCATAGCCCGAAGCAACTATTTTGCAGTTTGAGGATATGAAATTCTTGTTATTTTCTTTTTACTTTAAGTTTTTTCTCCTTCTATATTCTTTCCATAAATGGAGCTATGCAGTTATCCATTTCTTTTCATTTACATTTTACTTTCTCTTAGTTATTTTCCTTAAACAGTGGTGCAATTTTTGGTATGGTCTGTGGTATAAATTTTTGTAGTTTCTAAGATTATTTTCATCTGTGTGCTTAACCTTCCTATGACATAGCTTCTCAGAATAATTTAAATAGTGTTTACGTAGAAACCTATGAATGTGAGTGTGGAGTAAGAATTAAGCTTAGGTAGGAAAACTTTTTTCCTTAGGGATATTATTACATCTGAACTCTTCAGAAATGCATTCTTGGTAACCCGATATCCTGCCTTAGGCTCTGATAATTTATCATCTTCTGTTGTCTAAACTTTCATTCTGTTGTAGTCTGTTACAGACAGAGTCTGTTAATTCCTGTATCCATTTTTTTTTTTATCACTTCTCAGTTGAACATCTTATTTTTTTGAATGTGGGCACTGAATATAATTCTGGTTAGGAATCCCAGCTCTGTGACTTCTTTGCTGACACCTTGTACAAGTTATACTTCCGCTTTTTACAAATTACTACAGCTTTGTACAAATTCTATGTACAAGTTACTTCTACCTTGTATAAGACCTTATATAAGTTCTTCTTCTACGTGGGGTTGCTGTGAGAATTCGTTTGATTAGAAAATATATACAAGGTACTTAGAACAATTTCTGACTTATGATGAACTCTCTTGTAATTGTTAATAGTGGTGATGATTATCCAGAATATTTTTTTTCCATATTTAGCTTCATTTCTCAATTGTTGGTTCAATAGTATCTTTATTTTTTAAAACTTGGGTTAATAACTAGCTCACTTAATTCTTAAACTTATTTTCTAATTTCTTATTTAGTTGGTCTTTGTGAAGTACCATAACTATAATACTTTGCTTTCACTTGCAACCAAAATGGGTGAGCAGATAGTATAAGAGGTATTTAAGAGTAAAATTTTTGAATGCATGTAGTGTATTATGTAATTAGATAATATAATTTACGCTTGTATGATTATTACAATCATTGGTTTGGCCCAGTATCTTGTGTATAGAAGTTGGCTTCTGGAAGATTGAATTCATATTATGATGGGTATGTTTGTACATAAAATGAATGATGGACTGTGAGGAGAAGGAATTAGACCTGACCTCAGTGTGATGTTGACAACTTATTGTCAATCTATCATCAAAACAAAAATTGACTAGGAAGTACTCAAGGTAGTGTACTAGAAGGTAGAACACAACCACAATCAGATAATTACTTTTTTTGTTTGTTTATTTAACATTTTTATAATGGGAAATTTCAAAGAAATACAAAAGTAGAAAAATAGTATAATGAATCCCTATGTACCCCACACTCATCTTCAGTAATCTGGTAAACGCTTTTTGATGGTAGTGGATGGATGTGCAAACTCCTTTGGTAAAGAATGGGCAAAAAGACTACTTGGGAACAAGAAAAGCTCATAGTAAGTTACATATCGAATGAGTCAATAATGAGGTACTGTTAATTACTAAGAAAAATTAGAATTGTGACATTTAAATGTTAGAGAAAGATTCTTAGGTATCTGAGCACTTGAGTTAGAAACATATTTTATTTTTTTTATTTTTTAAAAGATTATTTATTTATTTGTCAGATTGAGAGAGAAAGAGAGAGAGCGAGCACACACAAGCAGGGGGAGCGGCAAGCAGGGAGAGAGCAGGCTCCCTGCTGAGCAAGGAGCCCTATGTGAGACTCCATCCCAGGACCCTGGGATCATGACCTGAGCCAAAGGCAGACGTTTAACTAACTGAGCCACCCAGGCGTCCCTAGAAACATATTTTATATTGACATATAAATAAGAGAGAGAATGATTTTATTTATTCTCTGTGACTAATAGAATTTGTTTTGGGAAAATTCTGACTTGCTTGGGTTGCCCTTTGCTCTACTATCCCTTGAAACATCAAGAAATAGGGGCACCTGGGTGACTCAGTCCTTAAGCATCTGCCTTCAGCTCAGGTCCTGATCCCAGGGTCCTGGGATCGAGCCCTGCTTCGGGCTCCCTGCTCCGCGGGAAGCCTGCTTCTCCCTCTTCCACTCCCCCTGCTTGTGTTCCCTTCTCTCGCTGTGTCTCTCTCTGTCAAATAAATAAATAAAATCTTAAAAAAAAAAAAAAAGAAACATCAAGAAATATACTAATATTTATTGAGCATCTATTACATGTTCCAGGTACGTAGAGTTAATTTATGCAGTACTTCTGTAAGATAAGTGAGACTACAAATGTAAAACTGAAATTTAGATAAATAAATTACATATAATCACATAGTGAGTGGGATTGGGATTGGAACTCCGGAATTTTAATTTCAAAATTGATCTTTTTCCCACTGTAATCTGTCCTCTTTGTTAATGCCAGTTCTGGAGGGCAAGTCCTATTGCTTTGACATGGAAGAGCATGTAACTGCCATTCCAGTAGAAACTCATGTATTTGTGGGGGTTTTTAACTATCATTGGGTGACAAACCATGTCTATTTGGAAAAATGTACTGCTTATTTCAAACAAACAAGATTTTGGAATATAGCCTGTAGTTGAAGGCTTATTTATTTAGTTAAAGACTAATGTTTTTACTTTCTTCATAGTTTTTCCTTAAAGCTTTAAAAGGAGAAACAAGGAGATAGGGAAAGTTAGATTCTGGTATCAGTTTAGAGAGCAGATGAGGGAATTACAAAGCAAAATCAATATGAATCATATCTATAATGGTTGTTTCTTGGTGACTATTTTTGTTTAAATGATAACCATTCAGTTATACACTAAGTTTTATGAATTGGGAACTTAATTACTTTCTTGTATCCTTAAATCCTATTTAGCAAATCTCCTGTTCCTGTTAATTCTGATGATAGTCCTCAACAAACTTCAAGGGCAAAGTGTGCTAAAGGGTTCCTTGAAGATTTTTTAAATAATGATAATCAGGTGGGTGAGGTTAAATCTTTTTAACTTACTAAAAGAGGATTTTTTAACTTATTAAAAGAGGATTTATGACTAATACACAGATTTTAATTTGAGATGTTAAAAAACAAAACCTCATTCGAATTCCCTCTTTTTTTTTTTTTTTTAAAGATTTATTTATTTATTTGAGGAAGAGAGAGAGACAGAGAATACAAGCAGGGGGAAAGGCAGAGGCAGAGGGAGAGGGAGAAGCAGACTCTCCGCTGAGCTGGGAGCCTGATATGGGGCTTGATCCCAGGATCTGAAGATCATGACCTGAGCCGAAGGCAGATGCTTAACCAATCTGAGCCACCCAGGCGCCCAAATTCCTGCTTTTTCAACACAAGTGCATTAAACCATCACTCCTAGAATTATTGATAATTTTGTTTAAGTATTCTAAAGTAGAGGGACCTGGGATTGAACTCTACAGAGAGCTTAAATTATCATGGTTTTTTTGTTTTGTTTTTTGGGGCAATATATAAAGCTTATCATTCTAAGAGTAAGTTATATTTTCCCATACAGTGGTTGATTATTGAGAGTTGTGTTGCTGAGAGAAAATTATAAATCTCTATAATTTAAGATAGGAAAATTATCCAATTTTACAAAATCAGCATATGTGCATCTTGCAAGTAACCCTAAAATAAAGTATAAATATGTATATGTGCACATAAGAAATTATATATCATTTGACATAGAAACATAGCCATGGCTGTTAAATATTGAAATCATACTTTTGGGGTCTTAAAATATGGAAGATTTGAGAGGTTAAACACTCAAAGATTAGCTGAAAATTTAATAAAATGAATTCCTTCTGTGAAATTTACTAGAGAAAGTAGAGGCTGTCAGAATATGTTTGACCTTAGAACTTTGTGTAAGATACTATAGCAGATATTGGGTAAGTGAAGCTTAATTATAAAAAAACAATTTTTTTTTTAAAGATTTGACAGAGACAGTGAGAGAGGGAATACAAACAGGGGGAGTGGGAGAGGAAGAAACAGGCTTCCCGCAGAGCAGGGAGCCAGATGTGGGGCTCCATCCCAGGACCCTGGGATCATGACCTGAGCCGAAGGCAGATGCTTAACAACTGAGCCACCCAGGCACCCCTATCAAATATTTCTTTGGCAAATATTTGAATAGTAAGCACTTTTTTAGGAACTGTATCCCCAGTAGTGAATAAGAGGAAATCCTTGTGTCTTGTATTTTTTATTCCAATTAGAAAACTAAACAAAAATATTGTATGTGATATATAAGGGAATACTGTAAATATTGTGAAGAAAAACTAGTTGGGATAGAAAAATAAGGGTATAATTTTAGCTAGGGTAGTTAAGAATGACCTCTAATGAGGGGCGCCTGGGTGACTCGGTTGGGCGACTGCCTTCGGCTCAGGTCATGATCCTGGAGTCTCTGGATCGAGTCCCGCGTCGGGCTCCCTGCTCGGCGGGGAGTCTGCTTCTCCCTCTGACCCTCCCCCGCCTCGTGTGCTCTCTCTCTCTCTCATTCTCTCTGTCTCAAATAAATGAATAAAATCTTAAAAAAAAAAAAAAATGACCTCTAATGAGCTGATATTTGAGCAAAAATCTAAAATGAGTGAATAAGCCAAATATACATGGGGAAATAACTTTACATGTAGAGGTAATAGTAAGTGCAGAAACTGCAAGGCAGAATTGTATTTGGCATGTTCAAGGAATATTAGAGTCCATTAGTGTAGCTCAATCAGAATGAACAAGGGAAAGGATGGAAAGAGGTAAGATGGAGAGGTAACCAGGAACCAGATCATGTAGGGTCTTATAAGTGATGGAATGAAGATTTTATGTTTTATTTAGGTGAGATGAGAAGTCACTGGAGGGTTTTGAGTGTAGGAATGAAGTGATCAGATCTACATTTTAAAATATAAAATGGCAGCTGTGTGGAGCACAGACTTAGAAGGAGCTGGTGAAGGAGCAGGGAACCCAGTTAGGAAACTTTTGTAGTCTTTCTGGATAGGATTGGCATAGGGTGGGTACATTGGAGGTAGTCAGAAATGGGTAGACTTTGGCATGTATTTTGAAGGTAGACCTAGTAGGATGGAGATACAATTCAAAGAATGAATCCAAGATGTTTGAGTCAAGCAGCTAAAAGATTGGGTGGTCGCATTTACTTAGGTAAAGAGCACTGGTAGAGGAACAGATTTGCAGAGGTTCTTTTAAGTTTGAGATGCATGAGTGTTAAATACTAACCAGCTGGTTCCTTTTCCCCTGCCAGTACACACACAATCTCACTACACTACCAGGTTGTTTTGTTTTTGTTTTTGTTTTTTAAAGATTTTTATTTATTTATTTGACAGAGAGAGTCAGTGAGAGCAGGAACACAAGCAGAGGGAGTGGGAGAGGGAGAAGCACACTCCCCGCCAAGCAGGGAGCCCGATGTTAGGCTTGATCCCAGGACCCTGGGATCATGACCTGAGCCGAAGGCAGATGCTTAACAACTGAGCCACCCAGGCTCCCCTGTTTTATTTTATTTATTTTTAAAAATTTTTTATTGTTATGTTCATCACCATACATTGCATCATTAGTTTTTGATGTCCCCTGTTTTATTTTTAATAATTTTAGATGTGAAGGAAGTTCTCATCACCTTTCTTTCAGCTTCCCTAATGTTATCATCTCACATACCATACTATAATGATCACAAACAAGGAATTAAGATAGGTACAATTCTGTTACCTAAACTACAGACCTTATTCTGATTTCACTAGTTTTTCTACCAATGTCCTGTTCCAGGGTCCAGCATTGTGTTTGGTTGTCATGTCTCTTTAATCTCGCTCAGTCTGTGACAATTCCTCAGTCTATCCTTGTCTGTCATGACCTTGACACTTTTTAAAGAGTACTTGTTCGTTGGTTATTTTGTAGATAGTTCCTCAGTTTGGGTTTGTCTGAAGTTTTCTCATGATTAGAATGAGGTTATGCTTTTGGAAGAATGTGACAGAAATCGTGCTATGCCCTTCTCAGTGCATGATACCAGAGGGTTCACGATATACTGATATTGATTTACTGACATGTGTCTTAGTTGGGGTACTGTAATAAATATGCCATAGACCTGGTGGCTTAAACAACAAACATTTATTTCTCACAGTTACGGAGGGTGAGAAGTCCAAGATCAAGGTATATCTAGTGAGGTCCTGCTTCCTAGTTTGCAGATGGCCATCTTCTCCATAAGATCTCCCATGCCAGAGAACAGGGAAGAAGCCAGCTCTCTTGTGTCTCTTCTTAGGAGGGCACTAATCCCATTCATGAGGGCTCCACCCTTGTGACCTAATTACCTCACAAAAGTCCTTTCTCCAGATACCATCACATTGGGATTAGGCTTCAACATAAGAATTTTAGGGGGACACAAACATTCAGTCCATAACAATGTGTTAATATAATAATATATGAAATTATAATATATTAATACTTGTGATGTTAACCTTGAACACTACAGTGTCTACTGTCTCTCCCTTTAGTAAAATTACAGTTTCCCCTTGTAATTAATAAATATGGGGACATACTTGGACACTGTGCAAATAGTCTCAAAATTTCACTAATTTTAGCATCCATTGGTGGATCTTCTTTTAATTGAAATCTTGTAGAATGAAGAACTGTTCCTTCTCCTCCCCATATATTAGTTAAACTATTTATATTAATAGGGACTCATAAATAGATATTCTAAGTTTTTAATAAAATGTTGTTACTTTGTTGCTCAAATTGTTCCAGTTTTGGCCATAAGGAGTTTCTTCAGGTTGGCCCTGTGTCCTTTTGACATGTCCTCATCCTTTTTTGGAGCACTTGTCTGTGGGGCCATGTTTTTTTAATTGGAAAATGGCATTTAGAAACAAAGATCTGGGCACTAGTTATGCTTATTGCTACTGGGAGATTATTCCTTCTAGACTTTCTCAGCAGGCAGGTCTATGAAACATGTATGATTACTAATCCACACATGCACATCTATATTTCTATATCTGTATATTTTATATGTATGTATAAAATCATGAGTTCATACTGATACCTCTGACTCCAGTCCACTCCTTCAGGGTTTGTTTTAGCCTTTCCTGTTCCTTATTTGTAACTTCTTTCCACTGGTGAGAATCCCGTCTATTATCCATAATCCCTTAACTGTTTGTATATTCTTAGCATAAACATACTTTGGCAATTGTTAATCCATATGCCTGTAAGAAACAAATTTACTAACTAGATCACATTATTTATGTATAGTTCTTTTTATCTTAGCCTTACGATATCCAGTCAAAGTACTGCTTTCCAAAGTTACCTTGGTTAATTATTTCTTCCCAACACCTTTCATTGTGGTCATATTGTTTAGTTGTAATTCTCTTAGGTGGTTCACTTTTATTGTATGTATTGAGTTTAAACCACATCCTATTTCGTTTAAATTATTTGTTTTTTTAATATGTGAAACATTACTATAGTTCTGAGAGAGCTATATAAAAAGATATACTCCAAGACATTCACTACCAGGTTTTATTTTTTTATTTTTTATTTTTTTAAAATTTTATTTATTTGAGAGACAGAGTGTGAGAGAGAGAGAGAGAGCACAAGAGGGGGTAGGGTCAGAGGGAGAAGCAGACTCCCTGATGAGCAGGGAGCCTGATGCAGGATTCGATCCCTGGACTCCAGGATCATGACCTGAGCCAAAGGCAGTCGCTTAACCAACTGAGCCACCCAGGCGCCCTCACTACCAGGTTTTAATGATGAGTCTCAGGACAAATTCTATCAGACATACCAACATTTATTAAATATTCATTAGTGAATGGCACAAACAGTTCATATAATCTGTTTCTCGTAGTTTTCTTTTTGGAACTCTGATCACTAGTTTGCATGAAAAATTCACTCCAGAGGCAGTCTTTTGTAACCCTTATGGTTGGCATCAGGCAGCCAGAAATTCTTCTAAGTCAGTGGCTGGATGGAGGTAATTTAGAGATAATGCTTCAGGTGCTGTCTACAAGAGTCAGGAGTATAAGGCTAATTGGACCTTTTTTTTTTTAAGATTTATTTATTTTTATTTGAGAGAGAGAGGGGAGGGGCAGAGGGAGAGGGAAGGAAGAGAATCCCAAGCTGACTCCCTGACGCAGGGCTCCATCCCATGACCCAGAGATCATGACCTGAGCCAAAAACAAGAGTTGGACGCTCAACCAACTGAGCCACCCAAGTGCCCCAAGGCTAATTGGATCCTTAAGCCCTGTTTATTTTTCTTTATGTTTAAAAATCTGGTGAAATATATATAACATAATATTGAAGATGTATGTAATATGGAAGATGTAAAAATAAGAGTTTGGTAAGAAGACTTTAAAAAAGAAGTTTAAAAATATCCCTCACAGATTCTCTTAAAAGAATCCTGACCGCCTTACGTAGTGCTGTTGCCCTTGAACGCAAGTAAGATCAGTGATAATTGAGGTATGCGTGTTTTTTAGGTAGCAAGGAATGTGTGGCCAATGAATAAGTGAAAAACTAGCATTCTCTGTGTGAAAACATACTTAAAAGTGTTTAGAGAATGCCGTATTTCAAATTCTAGTCCCTGTTCCGCTGATAAACAGCTTCATTTACATATCCAAAAAGAGCATGTTGGCCTACCTGAGCTCTGAAGATCTTTCAGTTCTAAAAAAATCTATGATTTTAAAATGTATAAATGAATGTATTGCGAATGTGAAGGTGTACTGTTCATTTGAAAAGAGCAGAGACTAGAAAGAATATTGCCTAACTTTAATAATGGTTGTCTGTAAGTAACTTCATCTGGGGACTGGATAAGGGGAGGTGTTGAGTTACAATTTTGATTTTTCAAAACACATTGTACGGTTTGAATTTTTGCACTAATTTTATATTGGGGGAAAATAATAAAAAATATAACTTTTTCCTCCCTGAATTGCTTGGTTTCATCTGTTTTAACCTCAGAGCTGTACCCTTTCTGGAGGGAAACATCATGGTCCTGTTGAAGCACTGAAACAAATGTTATTTAATCTTCAAGCAGTACAAGAAAGTTTTAATCAGAATAAAACAGCAGAACTGAAAGAAGAGATTAAGCAAGTAAGCACAGACTTGATTTATGAATTGAGATCTGCGAATGTGAATTGAGATCTATGAAGATATGATTTCTTCCTAGATCTTTTTCAGCTTGACCACTATAGTTATATGTTAATAAGCATGCCACATAACACATGTTGTAGAGTTGTGCTAATTGTTATTTTTTCAGAAATTAACTTAATTATAATACTATTAGATTTCTGTAGTTGTGTGTACCCCTGAATGGGTTGTTCTATTTAGTTTATGGTTGTAAATACAACATCTTATTTAGATCTTACAACATTACAACTATAATATGGAAGGATTGTAGGAGTTTGTTTTTTTTTTTAAAAGATTTTATTTATTTATTTGACAGAGAGAGACACAGCAAGAGAGGGAACACAAGCAGGGAGAGTGGGAGAGGGAGAAGCAGGCTTCCCGCGGAGCAGGGAGCCCAATGCGGGGCTTGATCCCAGGACCCTGGGATCATGACCTGAGCCGAAGGCAGACGCTTAACAACTGAGCCACCCAGGCACCCTGTAGGATATAAATATTTATATTTATGTACCTATAAAATTATTGGTATAATCCAACTTTTTGTATTTATATTTGGGGAGGCCTGTGAAACCTTTTCAACCTTAGACTTCTCCACATAACCTTTGTCTTCTGAAATTTTGTTTGGTTACCATGAGTTTGGCTCTTCTTAAAGCTGATGTAAAATTTTATTTTAAAACCATTATGTTTTTGTGTACTTCCTAGGAACTTGGAAATCTCTTAGTGCTTTGGGCTACTGTTCTGTAGGGATTGAATTTTCTTCACAGTAGTATAGTGTTTACAGAGAGTTTATATTCTCCTAAATCCAATTTTGCATTCTAATTCTGCCACTTAACTAGCAAGTGCAATATTTGTACAAATCACTTAATCTCTTTAGTTTCAGCTTCCTCTTCTGTAAAATGAGGTTGAGAAGATAAATTGAGATAAACTATGTGAAGTACTTATTATATAGTACTTGACACCTGATAAAAAATAGCTGGTAAATACTTAATAAATATTTTTATTGTCATTGTTTTATTTTATTCTTATTCAGTAGAGCTTTATGAAATTCAGTTTTAATTACATATGAATGGATCAGCTCTTAGGAACTATATTACTTAAGTCTTGTCTATACATTTTAATGATTATTACATTAACATATAGAGTGTATTCCATCCTTTTTTAGACATCATTGAGACATAACCTTGTTCTTACAGTTATAATTTCAAGTCAAAGTTTTATTTTTATTGGACATACATTTAGAAGTGTACATGAAAGGGGCGCCTGGGTGGCTCAGATGGTTGGGCGTCTGCCTTCAGCTCAGGTCATGATCCTAGGGGCCTGGGATTGAGCCCCGCATTGGGCTCCCTGCTCCGCAGGGAGTCTGCTTCTCCTCCTCCCTCTGCTTCTCCCGCTGCTCATGCTCTCTTTCTCTGTACAAATGAATAAATAAAAAAATCTTTAAAAAAAAAGTGTACATGAAAGATGAATCTAAGTTATATTTTTAGAATAAAGAGAAAATACTTATTTTTAAAAAGATTTTATTTATTTGACAGAGAGAGCGAGTGAGAGCACAACAGGGAGGGGAGCAGTGGGAGAGGGAGAAGCAGGTCTCCCCTGTGCAGGGAGCCCAACGCAGGGTTTGATCCCAGGACCTGGGATCATGACCTGAGCTGAAGGTGGATGCTTAACTGACTGAGCCACCCAGGCACCCCTAGAATAAAGAGAAAATATGTAATGCTTCACTGAAAATTATTTGCTAGAATTATTTCCTTGGAAATGCAGACAATATTTTTTATTCTTATTCACATATTAAATAGTATTTTAGTTATTAGTTACATAATATTTTCAATATCTTTTTATATTTGGTGTTTTTAATAGGTTTCAGAAGATAATTTCTCTAAATTACAGTTGAAGGAAAGTATGGTTCCTATTACTAGGTCACTTCAAAAGTAAGTATTCCCTACTAATTTCTGAATATATTATGGATACAAATCCATTTAGCCATTCCTTTGAAATCAGAAGATTATAGGAGGAATTAAGTAGTTCTAAGAATAGATATACTTGGTATATTTAAGCTTCATGGAACAATGTTTAATCCTGAAGTTTTCTCTTAAACTTGCGTTATTTTCTATTAAAATGTTCTTAGGATCTAATGAGATAACCTTAGACACCTAAGTATAATGGATGTGAGTGGCTTAAAGAGATTCTCTTTTCATTTCTGACTAATAGCAACAATTTGAGATAGTATTGGTATGGATATCATGGAAGAACAACTTGTTCATGAAATGTGTTTTTATGTATTCCCTCTAGAATAAATATAATCATAAATGTGTCATTATTTGACATAATCTCCACAGAAACCTAAAGTGGACATAATGTCCTGGATATAAAAATAGGTCTAAATGCCATAAAGGTGTTAATCTACTATTTCCTTAGTTACATTATCTTAAGTAAAAATGTGGAGAGAATACAAATGTTTCCTATGGTCATGGTATTGGCAGAGGGAATGGTCTTTATTTATGGGTTTGGTTGTGTGAATATGAAGTACCCTCAGAAGATGGAATACTGAACTTTAGGACATGCTAAGATTGAAATTTTTTACTTTAGTGACATCATTTCACTTGGCTATCAGTGGGGCTAAACAAATATTGTCTAGCTTTTGTCCTTTCAGAATTTGCTGAGGATTTGGTTTTCTAAGGAAGTGGCGGAAAAGTGAAACACTAGACATGTAAAATTAGGACTCTAATTGCCATGATATGTATGTGTATGTGTGTGTATACACACACACATATTTTTTTGTTTCCATGGTTTAAAAATATATGTATGTATGATTTTTCCCCCTCTACTTAGAATCTCCTGGGTGGAAATAATGCCTCTTTCTTTATAGCTTGCCACAGTACTTGGGTATAGTGTTCCTATCCAATAGGAGTCAGTGAATAATGATAATAACTAACATTTATTGAACACTTACCAAGTGTCAGTGTTCTTAGTGCTTTTGAATGTAATTCATGTGATCTTTACAACCCTATGAGGTTAAGTACTATCATTATTTTCATAATTCAGATCAGGTAATAAAGATCAAGTAATAAAGTAACTTGTCCAAAGTGACATAGCTAATGAGAGGTAGCAGTGGGATTCAAACCAAATAGTCTGATTCTATAGCCTGTGTTCCTAACACTCCTCTTATTAATGATAGTGGTACATTATCCATTTAGACTAGTGCAGGGCCTCAGTTGGTTGTCTAGGAATAAAGACCTCATTCTGCTTCAAAATTTAAAGTAGATGACCTCAAGCTTTTTGTGTTTCTTAAAAGCATTTATTCATTTATTTAAACAAATTTTTTAAAAAGATTTTATTTATTTGAGAGAGAGAGAGAGCAGGAGAAAACATGAGAAAGCACAAGCAGGGGGGAGGGTCAGAGGGACAGGGAGAAGCAGACTTCCTGCTGAACAGGGAGCCCAACTTGGGCCTTGATCCCAGGACCCTGGGATCATGATCTGAGCCAAAGGCAGATGCTTAACTGACTGAGCCACCCCGGCGCCCTTCTTAAAAGCATATTTATTGAACTTGTGTCACAGACTTAAATGTGTTTTCTGAGTTAAAGTACATAGCCTGGAAGATGTTTTTCTTGGTGAAGATGAACACTGGGCCATAAGTAATTAAATGGCCACAAAAATTGATATTATAGGTGCTTTTACTATTAGCTAAAAGAATTTTTTTTTCATAGTAGTAACTTTTTTCTAGCTTCGACAACCAATAATCTTGCCTACATATAGAATGCCATTTTCAGAGAGTAAGATTCATGTTTTGTTAGATGGCTTTTAGCTGTTGGTTCTGATGGATTATCTGGGGCAATCTTAATTTGGCTTTTACTTACATTTCAAAGGTATTAGTGAGGCATTTGTACTGTTATGAAGTAAGTTCAAACCTTTAAAAGTATGTAAGTACATGTTTTCATTATTTTTAATTTGTAGATTATTTTAAGGACAATTTGAAATTCAAATTGTTCTGGTTAGGTTTATAGTCATCTTTCCATAATTCAAAATAAACAGACTCAGCTTCTTCAAAAGTTGCAGATTGTACCTTGGGTGCTTTAATGACCTTTCCTGGGATGAAAAGTCCGATTATGTCTCTCCCCACCCCTCAGATAATAGTTTTTGTTTTTAACAGTTTGATTGCTAACCAGTTTTAAAATGTCTTTCATTAGCCTTAGGAAATGCCAAGCTCTTAGTATGGTTCTGTTTACTTTGTTGGACACTCAATTTTCTTATATTCTTCCATTAGAAATAACTGCTCTCTGGGAAGACTCATTAGACCTGAAGTATAAATGGTTGAGTAGCTTAAAATGTTATTTTTTTCAGAGGGATTTTGCTTTTAGTAGGAATCTAAATTGTAATTGTTTTGTATCCCTATAATGCTTATCTTTGTCTTATGTATTTACATAATAGGAACTCAATAAAAACTTATTAACTAAAACGTCCATAAGAGAAATTTGTCATCTTAGCAAATGAAAAAATTGTAGTTTTTGAGCAGGGGCCTTTTCTAGAATCTTGTATTTCATGTAAGCCACCAGCTACTCTGCCCAGGCTGGCTGTGAAGAATGAGCAATAGTATGTTGCTCATATGCTATAAAGGTGAGCAGTAGGAGATGATTGCAAAATCATCAGTCATCCAAAAATAATTTGTGTTGGCTTTGGATTTGTTGTTTTATATATAATTTGGAAATGGATGTGTAAGATTTTATAGTTCTCAGTACTAAAGGCCATGCTGTGAAGACTTAATGATAGCTAGAAAAGTTGTCCTGTTTCTCAGTTCTCTTTTCTTGCTCAATTTTCTGGTCCTCATTCTATACTAGAAATAGAATTACCTCTCAGATTTGCAAAACATGATCCTAGAGCAAAGATTTTTCTTTTATTCTAATGTACTTTACTAAAACCTAGGGAGTGGTCGGTAGTTTGTTCAGTTGGTGCTGGATACTAGGCTGAATATAGGCCGGTAAACAGTATTTAAGAACAGCCAGTATAGCAGTACTAATAGGAAACCAGATGCAAGATATCAGTAAGTTAAAATATAGTTAAATTGCCTTCATATAATTAGCCTGTTACTGAGTTTCTGTGGGTTGATTTCTATTTATTTATGCTCATTGATAGATACTTTTTCATAATAAGACATGAGTTTTTTTATTTCAGTTTTTAAGGTGAATGACTATTCAGTGTTTTATGTAACATAACTCTTAAATTGATATTTTCCTCATTAGCTTGCTTTTTCACCTTTTTGGAGAAGAAACTCAGGAATAATTTCCTCCTATAATTTTATTCTGCGCTTGTCCCTACACATAATAGCAAATCACTTTTGATAGCCTCTTCTCTAAGTAGATTGATTGTCTTATTCTTAGCTGGGCAGATAAAAGTTAAATGAAAGGAACTGCTAGCTGATTGTATAGGGGGACTGAAGATTTCGCATTTCTGCTTAGCTTTTTTTTTCATTCCCATCATACTACACCCCTCCCTTTCCTTCCCATCATTCTCCTTTCTCCCTAACATTGTTTTTTTAAAGACATGAAATAGGACTAGAAAGGAAGCCAGATATATTGAGTTATAGTTATGAAAATGTTAGAATAAATTTCTAATTAGTAATACGTGCTTCTTTGTTAATGCATTTAAATAAGACATTTAAAATACAGGTAAGTTAAAATTCATTTTATAAAAACATATTATATGAAGGCCTTTTACATAACTTGAATAAAAGCATTAAACCGTGCTGTGGTCTTTTATTTACCTTTCACAATGTTGATCAGCAAACAGAGAAAGGGAATATTGGAAAGCATCAATGTCTGGATCACCAGTGATGTCATATGAACTGGGTCACCAGTTATATATATGAACTTTTGGACTGTAGGCAGAAAGACTTAGAATACATATATTTTAGCAATGGGGTTAATAATTAATGTAATTTTGTAACTATTATATACAACTGTTGTAATTTTTAAGTAGTGGTGAATATCAAAACTGTTTTGAGATACCTGCAATGACTACAGTGTGATAGAAAAATATCTCTAATTTCTGTGGCATATGAGGTCACCGATTTTGGTCTGTTGCTTACACTCATAATGGAAGGAAGTGCTAATTTACAGGTAGCATTTAGTGAAAATAAAGATGAGGATTTTTTCCCGCATCCAATTTTGTCAACCGTCTAAATCCAAGGGATCTGTGGCCCTCAGAGTTGTAAACAGTGAGATAAGACGCTAGCTGCTTACCCCTCCCTCCCTTTCTTCTCTCCTTCCCTCCTTCCCTGCTTCCTTCCTTCCTTCCTTTTTATAAGATTTTATTTTTAAGCACTCTCTATACCCAGTGTGGGACTTGAACTCACAACCCCAAGATCAAGAGTCTCACGCTCCACTGACTGAACCAGCCAGGTGCCCCTCTTTTGAATCATAGGTTGCTAAATAATAAGCCTGAAAAGAAAAAGATAGATGTAAGTCCAAAGTATATTCATAGACTATCTTCTTTCTCATAAATGTGTGTCTCTAGAAAGAAAGTGATTTTTTAGGTAAAGAGTTATTACTATAGGATGTAGAAATGATAGAGTCTAATTAATTTTACCTCTGATTGCATAGTAACTTTGGGTGATTTATTGTCATTTAGTTAATGAAGATGAGAATCTCAAAAATTAATTGAAATTGCCAAAAGGGTGGCAAAATCCAGATTCTTACTACATTTGAGTAAGTGTCCAAGAAGTAGAGTACAGGGAAATAGATATAATGCAGTAATTAACAGTACTAGTTTCTTCCATCTTCATATCCTGGGTCAAGTGGAAGATGTATTTTATTTAATATAAGTTTATCAAACCTGTGTTAGAGACCGTAAAAATAGGGTACTGTAGTCACCACCTTTCAACTCAATTTAGAAATTACTAACAGATTATTGTACATCATAATTGTTACATTATTTGTTTTTGTTGGTCTCTTATTTATCAGAGATCTGAAAAATGGTTGATTGACATTTTCTGGGTGGTCTTTAAGGATCTGAATGAGTAATAGGGGAGAGGAAAAAGGAAGAGTATTTTTTAGAGGAAGATAAAAGAGGTATTTTTTATAAAAAAGATAGAGGAAGATCTAAAAAAGATATTTTTAGAGGAAGACTGGAAAGTTAAGGGCCTCTTTTTTCTTGGTTTGTTTGAGGGATGATTAAATTTTCTCCACTGAGACCTGACCTATAATCTTAGCTTTATTTTAGAGAAAAAATCTGGTTGTTTGTTTAATACCACATAATTGTCATTTGTTTCCCCTTATCCTCAATAAAAATGAGTTTTCCTCAACTGTAACTGATCCTTCAGTGCTATTTTTTAAATTTTAGCTATTCTCAATGTACATCTTAATGAATGTACTTTTTTCTTAAATGATATAAACAGTATTCCAAAAGAAAAGGTATAATTTCACAGAGCTATTGTGAAAATGATTTTGTTAAGTGTGACACAAATAAAACCTATTATTATTAAACTTTGTGGCAAACTTTCAAAAAAAAATCCTGTGAATGTCAAAAATATATTTTTTAAAGTAAATGTTTATAAAATTTAAATGAATTATTTTAGCCCTCAGTTATTCAGATCTCAAGGTTTTATAAAGAAAAATTCTAAATATTTGACACTGACTCTATAATTCATTTCTCATATACTAATTTTGAAGTTAATAAACAGTGTAATCACCATTTGTTGCTGTCTGCATTGTCTGTTCAGTCCTTAATATTGGTTTATAATATGTTTTATACTTTTTAATGAAGGGCTTTGCACCATTTATCTCGCCTGAGAGACCTGGTTGATGATACCAGTGGGAAACAGTCGCCGAAAATGTGAAGAGGAAAATAAAACGGTCCAACCAATAAATAGTCATCACAGAACAAAGATGTATTTTTTTTCCTGTTCCTTAAACTGACAAAGAAATTATAAGCCATACATTATTCTGTGATTGGTTCAAGTATTATATATTTTTTAAAAAACAAACTTGAAAATGTGCATAGGTTTTATGACCTATCCTCATTTAATGCCAAAATACCAGAATGTGAACTGGAAGGACCCATACTGTGTCCTACAGTCTGACTTTGGTCTTCAGGCCAGCAAATGTCCAATATTCAAAGGTGGATGATGTCTGTTATTGAAGCTTATATGCACTTAATCTTCTTGAGCATCCTCATCATTTTATCATCTAGTTCTAGATTATTAAGAAACTCTTCCTTCTTTCTATCCAAAATCTCTTAAGTAGACATTTTGATACAATTAGCATCTACATTTAAGTAGGCTAGAGGAATATCAAAATTGTTCTCATGTATCTTATCCATATAGAAGTATGTTGCTTTTAATTTTTATAAATATTTAAGATACGTTGTATTTGCAGATAACATTACTTTAATAATGGGATGATACAGTGCTAAAAGGAATGTTTTATGTTGTGAAATCCAAAAGAAAAACTCATTTAATTAATGCTTTGATTTTGATTCTGTGTTAAGATAATTTTGATATCACTTGATGGTTTACAAAACATTTTTTGGGAGTATATTTGATAATTTAATATTTTGATATTATTTCCCAAATTTTAGTTTTGAGGTTAGCTCAAACTAGTAAAAATTATGAGATCAGTGACCAATTGCTGTATGCAATTTGTTAAGTAAACTTAAAATGAATGTGGAAAATCCAAAAGCAACTCTGTATTATAAAGCTGTTTTGTAAGAGCTGAACTTTCTTTAAAACAATCTGTAAAGTTTGTCTCTAGCTGGAACTCAACAGAGCTGTATAATTTTGCATTTTCTACCAAGTAAACTTCTAATAAACAAGAAAGCATCTTTACCAACAAAACTAGGAATTAAATCATAAAGCATATTTTAAAAGCCTGTTGAAATGAAAGAACATGAGTGTTTGTATACAAATAGTACAAATTAGCATTGCCCAAATCGCAGCCCCTTTGCTAGGTAGCTTTACTGTCAAATAGGAGTTTCTAAGTACATTGTGTTGAAGATTTTTGTTTTTCCCCTCAAGTTTAAAGCACTATGTAAGAGCTTTGCTATAGAACTTACATGTCAAAAACTATAGAGTGATCCCTGTCATTTTTTTTCTTGGCCAGTGAGTCAGAGTTACCACCGTACAATTGTTTTTGCCCAGTTTGAGAGTCACTTGCCATTAAGTTTGTTTTGTTTACTCCTTTATTTCTGCTACCAACATTCTATTTTCTGATTATTGTTTTCTGCTTCAAAACATAGTTTGCATATAATCAAAGTATTACTTTGATGATGAAAGTATGGATGGCTGTCAAAAATGCAGATTTTAAGTAGGTGAACATGAGGTGGATCTGGGTTGATCATGTTCCAGGCTTAGCCAAATCCACTGATTCTATAGAAGGCAGAGAAAATAAATACATCAGATAATAAACTTCTAGTTGCGTATATGTTGATCAGACTTAGTATTTAGTATGCCTAAAAAGTATTTCCAAAGGTATTATGCTGTAATGACTGAACAGCACTGATTTGGTTAGTGCTGTCATTTGCAAGAAAATATCTCCAATGCTAAATAAGATAAGCCTTCTAAATTTTTATTATAGCTAGTATTTTAAGAAACTTGATTATACTTATTAAAGGAGTATTTTCCTTTTGTGTTAAATATGGAAGCTTAGTCATTTACCTAAAAAGGGAATTAATTTTATTGAAACAATTCCAACTTTTTAATAAAAGAAATGTATGAGAGTCAACTAAGAAAAAAATTTTTTTTAAGATTTTATTTATTTGACAGTGAGAGAGGGAACACAAACGGGGGAGTGGGAGAGGGAGAAGCAGGTTTCCCACTGAGCAGAGCCCAGTGCGGCTTGATCCCAGGACGCTGGGACCATGACCTGAGCCGAAGGCAGACACTTAACGACTGAGCCACCCAGACGCCCCTCAACTAAGAAAAAGCTAAATGATAAATGTTCATGAAATTGTCTAAAGAATTGATTTAATTACATGTTAAATATTTCAGTATTTTTTATTTTGAGTTTTCCAGGGGTAAAAGGGTGACAACAGTATTGAGACTGCTGAGTTGGAAATTAAAAGCAGACAATGGTAACAAAAGTTTTAAAAATTGCAGTGAGAATATAAATTTTTATCAACCCCTTTCTTTTAGGTATATTTAAAAATATTAGGTAGAAAAGGAATTTTAAAAAGACATTTCAAATTTTTAGTTAAATATGAAAAAAATTTAACAAACCTAGTTCCAAAATTTTTTGAGATCAAAGGATAAAGGTGTGAGGAGTATATGAAGACTCAAAACTCAACTGTATGTTCTTTATTATCAGTAGGAACTTTACATTCAGTATTTCTGTGTTAGCATATATCAACTTCATAGAGATTTCTGACCAAGTCAAGGAACACTGTCTTGGGTTTGTTTGGGTTATATGTCTCTCTAGTTTTGTTATTTCTTGTTGAAATTTATAAATGTGGATTTTTTTTTGGTGTTATATTTAATGTTTAGGATAACATCTTATTAAATTACATACAGTTCTGCCAAATTTTTTTTTAAAGATAAGTCATGACAATATTTTCCCCCTTATGTTTTGAATACATGAAATCACTTATGGATTTGAATTTTTGTTTCATCTTTCCTGTTCCAGTGTTAACTGTGTCTTAAAACCTATTTGGTGGCTATGAAGAAGTGAACTTGCCAAAAGGCAAGTATCATGAAAAGAGACAAAAGAAGCAAAAGGCAAATAAAATTGATAATTTCTGAGCAACTGAAGTGTCTTCAAATGTGAAAGATTGTATCATTCTATTCCATGTATCAACTGGATGTTTTATACATGGTTATGTGTCCTGTTGGGTTGTAGTGCCTATCATATAATGATTGGTGCAAAACTAGGCCTAAACCTGAACATATATTCAGGTTGTATTGTTACATTTTTTTCCCCATGACATTTGAAATTATTCCTTTCCTATTTCTCTGTTTTATTTCTTCATTTTCACCTGTGACTAAGATCATTTTCCTTTTTTGAGCAAAGGTATCTTTGCGTTTTACCCTCCCAGTTTGTTCTGCATTGTCCTTAACTCTAGACCAAACTTGTATTAACAGCTTTTCTCACAATGTAGCAACTTTTCTAACAATGTAACAAATACAACAGCTTCTATCCATCCTTCATTACCTTAACTAAGAGGAGCCTGTTTGCCTCCTAACAACCTATTTCAACCTTAAACATTCCTTCCCCTCACCTTCAGCCCTTGCATTGAAGACAGGCTGACTGGTCTTTGCAAGACACTGTTGTAATACCACCACTGTAACATTACTAATTTATTTCAGAAATTCACTGCAGTTAGGGCGCCTGGGTGGCTCAGTCGTTAAGCGTCTGCCTTCGGCTCAGGTCATGGTCTCAGGGTCCTGGGATCGAGTCCCACATTGGGCTCCCTGCTCCATGGGAGGCCTGCTTCTCCCTCTCCCACTCCCCCTGCTTGTGTTCTTGCTCTCGCTGTCTCTGTCAAATAAATAAATAAAATCTTAAAAAAAAAATTTGCTGCAGTTAAATTGCTTTACTCATATTCTCCCAGACTTTCTACATATATTCTCACCTTTGTGCATATTATTTCCTAGACTTGAAACAGTTTTCTTTCATTCTGGTTATGTAAAGCTTACTCTATCATTTAAAGTTCTGACTGAATGTTGTACTTTCTTTTCCACATATTCTAACATTTTTTCCAGACTTGATAGGTTGGCTTTCCTTTTTCCTTACCCATCACTCATTTAGCTATTATATTTCTTGTTCTTGTATTGAACAGTGTTTCTTTACCACATTGTATCTCCAGAGGAGAAAATGTCTCAAAAGTTGGAGGATTGATTTTTATCTACTTTATGATATCACCTCTTGCATTACATTGTATAACTAGGAACATGTAAACTTAAAATGAATGATGATTTTAAGCCTAGTTCTCTCTATTAGATTGTAGGCTTAAGAAAGGAGAAACCGTATTTTTTATGTGATGTTCTGCAAATCCTTAAAATGAGGTAAATTAAACCTATTTGTTTTTTGATGTTGCTGCCACTGTTTATCAAATAGGATCAACATGTTTAAGTATTTTGGATGACATATCTATAAGCCTAACCTTTTGAACCCTCAAAGCTAAGATTTTTTAGTTTTTATATATTTTGCATTTCATCAGATATACAAGTTATTTTACAGATTTAGGACCTCATCTGGGAAAAACTTTCAGTGGCTGATTTTCATTGTATTGCTTCTTTGAGCCTGCTTGGTGGGAAAGTATCAGTCTGGGTCCAATCTAGAAAGAGAAGCCACCTAGTGATTATAACAGGGAAGTTTAATATAAAAAAAGTTTTTAAAAAAATGTTATTTGACAGAGAGAGTGAGAGCACAAATGGGGAACAGCAGAGGGAGAGGTAAATACAGGCTCCCTGGCTGATCAGGGAGCCCAATGGGGGGCTCGATCCCAGGGTCCTGGGATCATGACCTGAGCTGAAGATAGACAATCTGAGCCACCCAGGCGCCCCTTTAAAAAAGTTTTAAACTGTGGCAAAAGAAAAAAGACATATGAGAATTCTATATGGTAACCCAGAGCTGAGGGAGGGTACTGAAGGAAGAGGTACCTGGATACCTCTTGGAAGTAAGGGGCCTAAGATTTGGGTTCAGGCCTGCCTTAAGAAGGGGTAGCTGCAGCCCACTGGATGGCAGAGTTTACTGGTTTACCTAGACCAGAGTTGGTCTTTAGTCACTAGGCTACTAGGAAAACACCCTCCAAGATTCAGGGAAGCTGTAGCTAGTTACTGAGTGTGTGAGCACACAGAGACAGGGAGACATCTCAAGTGTTGGCGGGACATCTGGAACATGAGGTGTTTGTGTTGGAAGGGTTGAAGGAAGGTGATCATCAGCCTGGCCCAGGTCTGTGAGTGCCAAGGAGAACCATATATTCTGAGATTGTGACTAGGGAAGAGCATCACCAGATGTCTTCATACCTACCTTGTTTACTGATGGAGCAGCTGCCAGAAAGCAGTGGGAGAGGCACTTCAGGGTGAATATGGAGCTGAGAGATTGTAAATTGATAGATTCTGTAAAGGTTTTGGTGGGAGAGAACATACAGAAAATATAAAATGCCTCACCTGTTCACCTCTGCTTTCCCTGTTTTGCAATGTCTTACATAGCCTATTCAAACCAAGAACTGGGCATAAAAGTAAGGTAGCAAAAATGTCAGGTTGTTTAGAAAAAAACAGGCAAAATGAGAAAACTTGGGCCAAGGTTTTAAACATCTATCTTTTTTAATTTTTTATTTTATTTTATTTTTTTAAAATGTTTTATTTATTTATTCATGAGAGGCAGAGAGAGAGAGAGGCAGAGGGAGAAGCAGGCTCACACAGAGCAGGGAGCCTGATGCGGGACTCGATCCCAGGACCCTGGGATCATGACCTGAGCCAAAGGCAGACACTTAACCGACTGAACCACCCAGTCATCCCAATAAATCTTTAAAAAAAGATAGATGTTGGGCGCCTGGGTGGCTCAGATGGTTAAGCGTCTGCCTTTGGCTCAGGTCATGATCTCAGTTTCCTGGGATTGAGTCCTGCATCAGGCTCCTTGCTCAGCGGGGAGCCTGCTTTTCCTTCTGCCTGTTGCTCCCCCTGCTTGTGCTCTCTCTCTCTCTGACAAAATCTTTAAAAAGTATATTTATTTTAGAGATAGTGTAGGGCGGAGGGGCAGAGGGAGAGGGAGAGAATCTTAAGCAGAATCCATGCTGAGTGTTGAGCCTGACGTGGGACTTGATCTCACAAACCTGAGATCACGACCCGAACCTAAACTAAGTTGGACGTTTAACTGACTGCACCACCCAGGCACCCCTAAACATCTAATGAATTTAATAACTATAAAATAGTTCTGAACTGGAGGTCTGGGACTATTCTAAGTATTCTGGAATTACATGAATTATACTCTTAAATCAGAATGTCAGAGACAGGAATTAGAGTACATTCCTTCTATTAGTTTTCATCAAGGTAGCCACATAGCTTTTATATGAACTTTTCTGGAAATGGGGAGTTTCCTGCAATTGGAATGCTTTATTTTATAGTATATTCTTGCTTCAGTTAAATCACTTTTTGCTTTTCTGTGTCTTCTACATATTGCTTTTAATTTTGCCACTCAAGACAGTCTCACATGCACATTTCAGTCTTCCAGGTACTGAAATCAACAAGAGTAATGCTCTTTCCATCTTTCAGACTAAGTGTTTCTAATTTCTAAAGTATTTCTTTGGACAAAGTTTTGTTTATTCATGGTTTCAGTTTTTGGATGTTCTCTAGCTTTTAATATTTTGTTGTTTAAAAGCCTGTATTTTGGGGCACCTAGGTGGCTTAGTTGTTAAGCGTCTGCCTTTGGCTCAGGTCATGATCCCAGGGTCCTGGGATCGAGCCCTGCATTGGGTTCCCTGCTCAGCGGGCAGCCTGCTTCTCCCTCTCCCACTCCCCCTGCTTGTGTTCCCTCTCTCGCTGTGTCTCTCTCTGTCAAATAAATAAAATCTTAAAAAAAATAAAAAATAAAAGCCTATATTTTACAAATCATACAGAGCCCTACTTAATATAAACTAGAGTATAGGGCACCTCTCGTGCTCTCTCTCTTTATCTCTCTCAAATAAATAAAATCTTTAAAAAAAACAAAAAATCGAGTATATGCTCTATTTATTTTTAAAAAATTGAGTTACAACATTTTCATGTGTGCAACATAATGATTTGATATTTGTGTATGTTGTGAAATGTTCGCAATAAGTCTAGTTAACATCCATCCACTTTTTTTCTTTATTTTTTTAGAATTTTAAGTCCAGTAGAGTTAACATACAGTGTTATCTTAGTTTCTGGGGTATGATACAGTGATTCAACAATTCCGTCAGTTGGTGCTCATCCAGACAAGTGCACCCCTTAATCCCCATCACCTACTTCACCCATCCTGCCACCCACCTCCCCTCTGGTGATATCAGTTTGTTCTCTACAGTTAAAAGTCTCTTTCTTGGTTTCTCTCTTGTTTTCACTTTATTTTTTCTTCTCCTCCTTTGGCTAATTTTTAAAAAAGGTTTATTGAAGTATAATTGGCAAAACATTTAAAGTGTATGTTGTGATGATTTGATATACATACGCATGGTGAAGAGTCCCCCGCCCCCCGCCCGTCTATTTATTACATCCACCATCTCATATTTATCTTTTTTTTTTTCTTTTTGGTGAGTTTTTCTGTTGTGGCACCGATATGCAAGATGTAAAGGGTAGAATGGGGACTCTACATTGGATTCTTTAATAATGTGTTACTCCATCCAGCTAGCATTTATTTGGCTCCTGGCACTGTGCAAGATGTGCGTGGAGGTGGATGGAGGAGGGGAGGGATGGGTGGGAGACGTGATGGTGAATAAGGAGGCATGACTCTACCTCGAGGAACTCAAGGGTGGAAAGATATAAATGGGCACAATTACACCACAACCAGTAAGTATTGTTTCAGGGAAATGAAGTTGGAGAAACTGCTATAAAGGCACAGAAGATGGAGCAGCTAAGTGGCCTGGAAAAGATCAGGAATAATTTCACTCATGAGGGAAATGGAGCTGATCTAAAAATGAAGAAGTTTGCCGTGAGAGAAATTGGGTGGACGGGTATTCTAGGCAGAGGGTAATAATGTGCAAAGACTTGAGTGGTAAAATGGTCCGATTCAGAATTCATTGACTCGCACGGGTATGCTGTGGAAGAACAGTGGAAGAATCCTGCACGATAGTATCAAGCTTAGGATCCGCCATTTATTAGCTCTTCATTGTGAATGAGGCACTTGACTTTGCCTGAGTCTTTTTTGTTTTCCCTCCCATTTGTAACAGCTACTTTGTAGTTTTGAGGATTGAATGGTGTAAGTTATGCCTGGCACATATGACGCAGTGAATACTAGCTGGTTATGTGGTGATACCTCTAGTTGGTGAGAGGCACTAGGAATAAGACATAGGACTGCTTCTACCTTTGTGCCTCCCTGTTTTATTCTCCATACTATTGCAAGGCTTATACTTTTCTTTCTTTTATTTTTTTAAGGTTTTATTTATTTACTTGACAGAGACACAGCGAGAGAGGGAACACAGCAGGGGGAGTGGGAGAGGGAGAAGCAGGCTTCCCGCCGAGCAGGGAGCCCGATGCGGGACTCGATCCCAGGACCCCGGGATCATGACCTGAGCCGAAGGCAGACGCCCAATGACTGAGGCACCCAGGTGCCCTATAAGGCTTATTCTTTTAAAAACATGTCTGCGATGTACCTCTTCTCAAAATTTCCAGTGGCTTCTCATCTCAGAGTAAATGTGAAGTTTCTACCATAGCCTAAGAAGTCCTATGTAATGTGCCAACACCTCTCCCTTCACTCCCAAAACAACATTTCCTACCACTGGATTTGCTCTCTGATTCAGCCACATTGGTCTTGCTGTTCTCAAAGAACTACAGATATGCTTCTGTCCCCAGGCTGTTGCACTGTATATTCTTAATTTGGGCAGTCTTTCCTGAAATACGGCATGATTCCCTCAGATGTATGCTCAAATATCATTTTATCAGAAAGGCCTACCCTAATCCCCACCACTCCCTTATGCCACTATTTTTGCCCCTCTACTCCTACTTTATTTTCCTTAAAGTTGAGGGCAGAGACTGTTTTTTAATTCACTGTTTTCTTTCCAACAACTAGAATTATGTCTAGCATTAATTTAAAGTGATATATAAATATTTTGTTCTCTGAGGCTGAGAGAGTGGCCTGGGCACCATCTAAGACCCAGCTAAGAATTTTGGATTTTATCCTGCAGGCAAAAGGAAGGTAACCAATGTTTTTGATGCAGCCTAAAGTGAATGTTAATCTTTTGTGTTAGTCCCTACATTGATTTGTGGTTGCAAATTGAATTTTTCCAAATACTAAAACCAATTATTTTCCTTCTTTCCAGTAATTAGTCCTTAAAATCTGATACCATGGCATAAATGCATTATGTTAGAAATTTCTTTAGATAGTTAAAATCAGAATGCAGGCTTTATTTAGTTTTTGTTCAGAGGTATATAGCGACTTTTACTGCAGCTACTATGATGTTTTAGTGTAAAGTTCTCAGAATATAGGTTTCCTTTTTTACAACGTTTAGAGGTCTGTTGATTTGTCTTAGGCTGCAGTAGTAAATGCTATTAAATTTACTGAATAATTTACTTGTGTTTTTGGACAAGAGATAAGAGAAATGAGCATAAAGAAGTCTTTTGGAAGGGGACTCAGAAGCTCTGATGACAGAGCAGAATATTGTGCATAACTTGTCTCACCCAGGGCTAGAAGGAACATGATGCCCCTGACTAATAATTCAGCACCACTTAAAATCATTTAAATCTTCAATATTTTGAGAGAGACTTAGGGGAAATATGAAGAATTTTATTCATAAACAGCCTTACTTATTTCATTATTACAAGTTAAAGCTTGTAATATGTTACTAAAAATGAGCAATTTGGGGGCATCTGGGTGGCTCAGTCAAGTGTCTGCCTTCGGCTCAGGTCATGGTTCCAGGGTCCTGGGATCGAGCCCCGCATCTGGGCTCCCTGCTCAGTGGGAAGCCTGCTTCTCCCTCTCCCCCTGCTTGTGTTCCCTCTCTCGCTCTCTTTCTCTGTCAAATAAAATCTTTTTAAAAAAATGAGCAAGTTGTAGCAAATGTTTTCCAAATTTTCTGCTGTAGTTCTTGGCTTTTTGTGTGTGAACATGTAGTTTTCTTAAGACAGTTTAAAATTTAAAAGTTTTTCGTCCCTTGCCCCCACCCCCCTGCCCTTATTGGCTGGGGTGCCGTGGGCACGTTGTAGTTTTAAGTTCAATTTATAAAACAGAGTTAATGGTACCTGCCTTACACAGTATTAAACGAAGTAATACTTGTAAAACGCTTGCTTAGTACAGTGCCTCACACATAGTAAGTGTCCAGTGTCAGATATTATTGGTAAATATAATTATTTCAGAATTTCAGCTGATCATGATTATTGCCTTGTAGCTGCCTTTGTGTGGATATTTTGTAGAAATAGATAAGGCTCAGTGTTAGTAGTAAGGGCGGCTTAAAATTTTTTCCCACTAGAGGGCACTGTGTTCTTTGACGATGACAAGATTACGAAACTGCCTGATTGGTTTACTGCCCCTAACGTGGTTTTGAGCTCCAACCCCTGGCATTCATTCTCCAGTTACAACTCTCAAAGACTGTGCTAGAGTATGTTAAGAAATGATCTTTCTGGGGCGCCTGGGTGGCTCAGTTGGTTAAGCAGCTGCCTTCGGCTCGGGTCATGATCCCAGGGTCCTGGGATAGAGCTCGCGTCGGGCTCCCTGCTCAGCGGGAAGCCTGCTTCTCCCTCTCCCTCTGCTGCTCCCCCTGCTTGTGCTCTCTATCTCTATCAAATAAAATCTTAAAAAGAAAAAAATGATCTTTCTTATCTTCCCCTTCCTTCCCACTTCAAGGTATAACTTTTTTTTCTTTTCTTTTTCTTCTTCCTTCTCCTTCTCCTCCTCCTCTTCTTCCTCTTCTTCTTCTTCTTCTTCAAGAAACATCTTTCTCCATTCTGTAAACTGGATGTATTCTTTAGATGTAAGACATTATGATTCAGACTCTGACCGTCTTCTCTTCAGCATATGTTAGCCCCAGGGTTCCTGGTAGAACACTAACGGACATGCATCGTACCAGGTCTCTTCCTTGTCACCCTACCTAGAATTGCATAATGGAGGAGTGTTTGAGACTTGGCACATGCTTTTGCTGTTGTAAAGGGGTGACCCTTGAAAGAAAAATTGGTTTTGGGTCTTCAGCAAGACATAGGCTTGACATCATGAACTGGGAGTGGAGGTCCAAAGGAAGTACCCTTGTAACTTACTGTCCTTGAAGCCTCTTCCCTCTGCATATGGTTAAAGCACATTCAGCGGGTTGACTGAACCAGTGACCATAGCTTCCCCAACATCTCTTCATTTCAAGTCAGGGAGAAAAGAGGAGAGGTGAAGTGGGGAAGGAGAAAGAAGGTGGAAAGGGGCAACAAAAAGTGAAATACAAAGTTTGGTGACATCACTATTTTGAACAGATCCTGCTTAGGTTAATCTTTTCATGGATTAGTAGAAATTTCTGATTGCTGCCTGGTGTCTGTGTCTGCAAAGTAACTTTGCAGGGGATGATATAACATCCACATCCTAGCCTGCATGTGACTTACCGTTTTCTCCCTTGTTTCCATCTGTATACAGTGGGATGTCAATGTGAAGGGCCTCCACTTAGCGATGGCAACAGAAGGGAGCCCCTAAACATGAAAGGGTGAGTCAGGTATAGAGATAAAGGACAAGGAGGAGAGTGGAGGATCTGCCAGGATGACGGGAGTGCTAGGGATTTCTCTAATGCCCAGTGGGAATAGTGGGGGGAGGAGCTCCCCTTTGAGTCATCTGGGGTCCTGAAGTATAAAGTCCTGTTAGGAGCTGGAGTCCCTCTAGCCCAGTTTTAGGTTCTAGAAATGTCTAGATTTCATAGCATATGTTTTTCATAGCATTCTCTGTGACCCACCGTGTCAGATTCAAATGAAAAAGTCCGAATTTAGCATTAACTGCATAGCGGGGGCTTCTCTGGCTGTTGGAAGACCTCACTTGTCAAGAATGACCTAAACCAGGGCATTGGTTCAATAGTTCAAACAGTATCTCATCCAAGAACCATACATTCTGACCTCAGCTGAAAAGGGTACCCCCAATAAATGGTGATTAACTGATTCTTATCAGATAGCTTTCTAGATGATGAGAAATAACTGTGTTCTAGAGCAGGGGTGGACAAACTATGATGCACAGGTCAAGTTTTAGCCTGCTGCTGGCCTTTGTACAGTCCACAGGCTAAGAATGTTTTTTACATTTATAAATGATTGAATAAAATTTAAAAGATGTATTTTATGATAGAAATAAAAGAATACAATCTACATCAACATTACTAGACTAAGTACTCATCACAATAGTTCTAATTCACAGAAAAGCAACAGTCAAATTAGAAAAAAAATTTTGTAATAACCACAGCAGAATTTCTTCACAAAAATCAAAAATGAAAATGGGGTTGAAGCCACGGTGTTTTAAATGGCTTATTTGTTAGCCTAATAAGGGAAACTTATTTATTGATAGTGGGTTAGTTAAATTGTGATTGATTACAGCAACTGAAGGGATGTGTCCAGAGAAAATAAACTTAAGACTGTTAGCCTTTTGGGGAGAATAGTTGACCAAAGAGTTGATGACTTTAGGAGCAATATCAATAGTAAATTAAAAATCAGGGCAAATGTGGGGCACCTGAGTGACTCAGTTGGTTGTGTCCAACTCTTGATTTCTGCTCAGGTCATGATCTCAGGGTCATGAGATGGAGCCCCATGTTGGCTCTGGGGTGGGCGTGAACCTGCTTAAGATTCTCCCTCTCCCTTCTCTCTCTCTCTGCCCCCTCAAAAAACAAAAAAATTAGGGCAAATGATTTTAATGGTTTTTCTTGATGAGTCCAAAAGATGAAACAGATACTAAGTTGCTTTTTATTCCAGAAGTCAATGCTGAGTTTGAAGTGACAAAAGAATTAGCCTCTATGAATAGTCTAATGTGTTACAACTAAAGGAGGAATATTTCAAAGAAACTGAGAATAACTAATCATGATAGTTAAATATGAAATGGAATCTGCTAAGATGTATTACAACTTACAATAATTAAAAAGATGTGTGAAGCAGGAAGAAAAAGCGTAATAGTACAAATCTACAAATCTTGTGAAAATGTAAGATGTCTAAAGCTTATTTTGGTTATTATTCATTAGCAGGTGCTTTGCAGAAAGTATTTGGGTCTACCATTTGTTACTGAAGCAGCAATGTTAGTGGTACACTTTCTTTGCTCTTGTGGACTTAACCTTGATCAGTTCTGTGAATTTTTGTCAGAAATTGAAGCTAAATCTTCTCTCTTGCTCCGCCACACATGAGTTTGATGGCTCCGCAGTGGTAAAGTTTTCTTGTGATTTTTTTTGATCGTAGGGCCGAAATTGAAATTTTTCTTTTTTCCTTTTTTTTTTTAAGATTTTATTTATTTGAGAGGGAGAGAATGAGAGCACAAGCAAGGAGATGCAGGCAGAGGGAGAAGCAGGCTCCCCGCCAAGCAAGGAGCCCAATGTGGGACTCGATCCCAGGACCCTGGGATCATGACCTGAGCCAAAGGCCGATGCTTAACTGACTGAGCCACCCAGGCATGCCAAAATTTTTCTTAATGTGAAGAACCAGCTTCAAACATAATGGAACACCAAATGGCTTTGGAAGTTAGCCTTTGAGGCAGACTTCATAATGTTTCTTAATGAATTCAACCTAAAACTGCAAGGTGAAACATCAATTATATGCAAATCTTATACCATGGTAAAGTCATTTTGGTAACTCATGTCTGAATCTTAAGTAATGTCAAACACTTCCGGTTCTTTCAAATGTTAAAATACAGCAACTACAGATGTTGTTGGACTGTTTTTAGTAGTGACAGATCTCAGAATGTATACAGGAATTTACACAGATGTCTCTTATTTAGCTCATCATATTGCTATGCCATACCTGTTTTGTTATGTTTCATTTTTTAAAACTGTTCTGTATATGGTTTCATTGACCATTTAGATTTTCTCCTATTTAACAGTATTCTAGAAGGGTAAGACAGGGGGAGACTGATGTAGGCTGCGTGCATTGGTCACTAGTAGGTAATGGAATGTAAAAGATCATGTAAGAATGAGTCATTTATTTATTCATGTATGCCTACTAAATGCCCCAGGTATTATGCTAGGCTTTGATGATTATGTCTCTGCTCCATGTGGTCTATAATCTGGTAGTGGAAGCATTCATGTAACAGATAATTTAATCATTAACTGAAATGAGAACTTCAAATGAAACATACAGAATGTTCTGAGAATGTGTTATAGGGACACTTACCTAGTTCTGGGGGTGTTAGATTAGATAGAAGGGAGCAAGGAAATGGCACTCGGCAGGTGAGTGGTAAAGAACAGTGAACCACATTCAGAAGGCGCTTGCTGTATTTAAAGACATCAAGGGCCCACACAGACAGGAGATGAAATTGTAGCTATTGAAGATTTGTTGTTTTTAAAGAAATAATTTATACATTTTCTTCCAAAGCCTTGTGAATTAAAAGGAAAAAAAAAAAAAGAGGATCAAAATTTATGGGTTGTGTTAAAAAGAAAACCACAGGTCCAAAACAGTATCACTTAGATTAAGGCCCCAAGTCAGTAAACCAAGACTTAATACCTAAACTAACTGTAGTTTCAACCCCCCCAAGAATGTAACCTTGACCTAGTCATCATGGAATTTCCTGGTCAGTACAAGGAAAATTTACTGATAGACCCCTTGAGCTCCGCTTAAGAGGGCAACCTTGCCTAAACAATGCATTCCATGCTAATAAATTCCTTCTTTTTTATGCCCTCTCCCTGCCTTTGAAAACCTTTCTTTTGTTTAGCTCAGTGGAACTCTCCTGTATTTGCCAGATGGGGTGCTGCCCAATCATGAATCATTTAATAAAGCCAGTTAGATCTTCAAATTTACTCTGTTGAATTTTGTTTTTTAGTACTCATTTACCTGAAGAGTAAGAAAGACACAATTCATATTCCTTTCCTATAGGCACATAGCTTGGCACCAAAAAAAGCTGAACTTCCCTTTCCTAGGAAATTTTGATCACCTTCTTAAAATTGCTCCCTCCCACACCACACACTTCTGCTTCTCCCCTATTTTTTTCCCATAGCACTTACCATTTTCTAATGTGGAATGTAAATTACCACTTTTTTTTTTAAGATTTTATTTATTTATTTGACAGAGGGAGACACAGTGAGAGAGGGAACACAAGCAGGGTGGGTGGGAGAGGGAGAAGCAGGCTTCCTGCTGAGCAGGGAGCCCGATGCGGGGCTTGATCCCAGGACCCTGGGATCATGACCTGAGCTGAAGGCAGAAGCTTAATGACTGAGCCACCCAGGCGCCCCACTTTTTTTTTTTTTTTAAGTGTTTGTTCTGATTCTTCTAGAATGTAACCTGCACACAGGCAGGGACCTTTTGTCTTTTTCATTTACTGATATATCCCAAGCAACTAGAACAACACCTGGCACATATGGGGCATTTAGTTAATATTTGTTGAACGAATGCTTTTGAGCTGTTTTGGAGAGGAAAATTTTTTCTCTGCCCTTCAAGATTATTCTGGCTGGTCTAGGAATTAACATGAGGCAAATTAATAGGAGAAAATCAAACCAAAGTTTTTAATAACACATATACCTCCAGCATACATGGGAGAGACCCAGTAAAACTGAGTAACTCCCCATAATGACTGAAACCATCACCTTAAATACTGTCCTCAGCTAAAGACAAAAGAAGATGTTGGGGTGGGGGGGTCAGTTATGGGAGGTTACTAGGAAAAACACAGTAAATAAAGGTAAGATTGTTATGCAGATTTAATTCTATGCCTTCTCCTAGATAAGAGTTTCTAAAGATTGAGTCATTCCCCCCTTCCTGTCATAGCAAGGGTGAAATACCCTTACAAATGAGATTTCCCTTAGGAATGTAAATACCTTTTACAGAAGGGTAACATCAACTTGGTTTTCAGACTTTCTCTTATTTCTGCTATTTCTTAAAAATAACCAGCTTAAATTAACCAATATGCCAAAGAGGCAAAATTTGCTACCCTTCAGCTGTAATAAGTTTTCTAGAGTTGGACTCAGCTGATTTTGTTTTTCATATAATCACTCAGTGGCCTTCCTGGAGTTATCTTTCTCTGTTAATATTCTGTTAGATTGGCACTATAAATTACATATGAAGCAATTTATTTGGCAGAAAAATTGGAATGTTGAATATCTTGAATCATTATGTCAATGGAATCTTGAAAAAATGGGAGTGTTGGGAAGCTAGCAGTTTAATGCTGTTTTTCAAGATAATTATATCCTCAATTCAAGTAGGTAGAGCTAGACCGTTATAAGGCCATTTAATCTAGCCTTAATTTTATACACATGAGGGTCGCCTGGGTGGCTCAGTCGGTTAAGCGTCTGCCTTCAGCTCAGGTCATGATCCCAGGGTCCTGGGATCGAGCCCCTCATCGGGCTCCCTGCTCAGAGGGAAGCCTGCTTCTCCCTCTCCCACTCCCCCTGCTTGTGTTCCCTCTATCGCTGTGTCTCTCTCTGTCAAATAGATAAGTAAAAATCTTAAAAAAAAAAATCCTTAAAAAAATTTTATACACATGAGGAAACTGATTTAGCAAGGTTAGTCTAAGATCAGATTGTCATGTAGAGTTGAATAAATAGAATATTCTCATTTTCTTAACTTCATAAGTTCAGAGCTCATTCCCAGTGTTCTCTGACACTTATTGTAGAAGCTCATATGCACATAACACCTGGATGTTAGAGTTCTTCCTGAGAACATTCTGGAATGGATAATGGTGGGGTGTGGGAACAGGGGGAGTATGTATTGAGCCTTTTCCCACTAAGATCTGAACTTTAAATGTATGGCATTGATTTTAAGGATATAAAATATTTAAGGGGCGCCTGGGTGGCTCAGATGGTTAAGCGTCTGCCTTCGGCTTAGGTCATGATCCCAGGATCCTGGGATCGAGTCCCGCATCGGGCTCCCTGCTCCTTGGGAGCCTGCTTCTCCCTCTGCTTCTCTCTCTCTCTCCCTCTGTCTCTCATGAATGGATAAATAAAATCTTTAAAAAAAAAATTTAAAATAATTGTTTAAGTTTTGGGGCGCCTGGGTGGCTCAGTTGGTTAAGCCACTGCCTTCGGCTCAGGTCATGATCCTGGAGTCCCGGGATCGAGTCCCACATCGGGCTCCCTGCTCGGCGGGGAGTCTGCTTCTCCCTCTGACCCTCTTCCTTCTCGTGCTCTCTCTCATTCTCTCTCTCTCAAATAAATAAATAAAATCTTTAAAAAAAAAAAAAATAAAATAAAATAATTGTTTAAGTTTTATCTGTGGCGCCAGTAAGGTGATTACGTCATCTTATCAGGGTGCCATAAAACATTACATTTTCCCTGTTTGATTTTCCTTGTGCATTTGTTGGCTGGAATGAATCATTACATTGTAGAGTCCTTGAGGCAAAGGTCTATGTCATCTATGATTCTGGTAATCTCTGCAGTGTCTGGGATAGAATACATCCTCATATATCTCTGATATCCAGTGGTCATCTGAAAGTTGAACAATAGATGAGAAACATTTGCATAATGAAAGCATTGATCAATCTTGTTACTGGTAGAGATTTCAAAGGAAATAATCAGAAAGAATTGCCCAACACTGTCTTATCAGTCTTTTCCACCTGAATGATTATATAAGGCAGATAACTTAGAGATGGGGGAAGTTGGGGGAAATGTTCTTATTGGAACATAGCAGCACTGCCTTTTCTTCCCTCCTAGCATGGCATACAAGATCTAATTTGCCCAGTTAATTGAAGGAAAACAATATTCTTTTCTGATTGGATGTGTTCCAGGAAAATAAACTCAAGTTATTTAATGAAGAGTTGTATCTTAATGTATATTCAGTTTATCCCTTTATAGATATCACTTTTTAGATAGAGAGGTGGGAAAGGCAGAGAGAGGATCACAATCAGGCTCTAGCCCAGCACAGAGCCTGACACGGGGCAAGATCTCACCACCCACAGACCATGACTTGAGCTGAAATCAAGAGTTGGATGCCCAACTGACTGAGCCACCCAGATGCCCCTCTTTGATAGATATTGCAGTCAGCAGCACTTAGCACTTGCCAAATTTATTGTAGTATGCTCCTAGCCCTTGTGATGGAGATAAAAATTAAGAAAAAATAAACCTGGCAGCAAACCGTAGTGAAAATAAGGGCTTGAGAGTGTACAAATATGTTTGTCTTAGTTTGTGGTAAAAAATAGACTGCCCAGATGTATCCTGGTGCAATAGAAAAGGACTTTATTATTATTATTTTTAAGATTTTTATTCATTTGACAGAGAGACACAGCTAGAGAGGGAACACAAGCAGGGGGAGTGTGAGAGGGAGAAGCAGGTTTCCCGCGGAGCAGGGAGCCCAATGCGGGGCTCGAACCCAGGATCCTGGGATTATGACCTGAGCCAAAGGCAGATGCTTAACGACTGAGCCACCCAGGCACCCCTATTTTTTTATGCAAGAGTTTGAGATGGGAGTTCTTGGTTGGTAGGTGGTTTTATCTACACAGTAAACTGGGGACTTAGACTTCTTCCCTCTAGTGGCTCTGCCATCCCACAGGACATCTCTGCAACCAGCTGGTGAAAGGCAGAAAAGGTGTGATGGGGGCAAACATTTTTTTTTAAGTCTTAGCTTGGAAATGGCAAACAGCATTTCCACTCATATGTCATTGACTAAAACTCAGTTACATGGCCACATCTAACTGCAAGGTTGTTGGGAAATATAAAGTAGTCATGTGCCCCAGAAAGAGGTAATGGTTATTTTTCAGGATTTTCCTTCTTTCTCTCCCCCTTCCTTCCTTTCCTCTCTTCCACCTGCCCTCCCTCCTTCCTTCCTTCTTTTTTTCCTCTTCTTTTTTACTTTTTATTTTAAGATAATCAAAGACTTTAGACCTTGGAGTTGCGGATATTCCCTGAGTGGCTTTCTCCCAGCTTCTCCTTATAGTAGCATCTACATAACCATAGAACAATTTTCAAAATCCGGCATGATACTATTAACTAAACTACAGACCTTATTCAGATTTCACTAGTTTTTCCCTATAATGTCATTTTTCTGTTCCAGGATCCAATCCATTTAGTTGTTATGGTTCCTTAGTGTCTTGCAATTTATGACAGTTCTTGCCATTCCTTGCCTTTTATGACCTTGGCGCTTGTGAAGAATCAGTAATTACAGTCAGTAATTTTGTAAAATGTCACTCAATCTGGGTATGTTTGATGTTTTGTCATGATTAGACTGAGGGTTATGCATTATTGGGAAGGCTACCATAGACCAGAGGTAATCTGTCCTTCTTGGTACGTCATATCAGAGGGTACATGATGTCAGTAAGTATCACAGATGATGCTAACCTTATTCACTTGGCTAGGATAGTGCTCTCCAGGATTCTTCACTTGGAACTCACTATTTGTCCTTTTGTGTAATTATCAAGTGTTTGGGAGCGACACTTTAAGAATATACAAATATTCTGTTTTCCACTTAACCTTTCCACCAGTAATTTTAGCACGCATTGAGGGATCTTGCCTGCAGCAATTATTACTGTGGTCTTCTAATGCTGATTTCTATTTCCTACATTAAAAAATAGATTTTTGTTAGATATCTGATGGTTACTAATAGATATTAAGGATTCCCACCCTCTTCCCAGCACTGCCAATTTTGGAGATTAAAGTGACCATGGTTTAAATAATGTTAAATGTGGGAAGTTAAATTAGAAGAAGATGAAGGGGTTAAAAGAGAAGGGTTATACTGCTTCAGCTTTGTAGTGCTTAGGTATGGTCCAGGTAGGAAGCCCCTTGGAATGGCAGTAAGAAAAGCTGAGTCTTAGCTAAAGTTCTATTAGCTTTATAAGCAGATCTTTTTACTCTAATTTTCTAATTTTTAAAATAAGGACAATTTATAAATTATATAAGGAAACAGGTGAGGATGTAGTACTTTGAATTATTATGAAGGGTCTAGAGCATTTATGAAATCAAGTGTCCTATGCCATATTAAAATATAGGTATTATAGCAAGTCTACCTGTACTTATTAAAAAAGAATCAGGCAAACATTAATTGGGCATTTAGTGTGTGCAGGCACTGTGCTAAATGCTTTACATACATTAACTAGTTTATCCCCTCACACTTTAATGAAGGCAACTTTATTAGTCCCATTGTATAATTGAAGAACTTGAGGCACAGGGAGGTTAGACAGCTTGCCCCGGGTCACACAGCTAATAAGTGCAGAGTTAGGATTCAGACCTTGGTGGTCTTTGTACTCTTGACCATTCTGCTATAAACTTGTGTCCTGGTTGTAGCTATTGGCAGGACTGATGTTCACCTAGCACACATTCATCTGGTGGCCACACCAGCCAACTACTTCTCTTCTGACTGCTCAGTGTCTGTGCCCTTTGGATGGTTACATATTTGGGGGGATAATCCTGGCCACTGGTGAATAACAAATGTTTGTATCTCCTAATTGTTTCAATTGAGCAATTATTATATTTGACAGTGTAAGTGAATCTTGGGAAATATTTCAGGTATTTATGTTTGGAAGCACAATAGCTTAAACATTTTGAAGTCAAAACAAAAGTATTGAGCATGCATTTGTTCATTGTTCTTCCTAATTATGTGGCATTAACCCATGTTTGTCTTTGGCCACAATGTATAAGTAGTATGGCTCTTATTTAAAAGTGATTATTAGATGTGTGGTTAGGTGGGTCACAAAAATGTGGTGTTTGAAAAATGGGGTCACCAGTGTTCTATTCTTTATGAATGTCTGGCACTGGCTTGGTGATTTGGCTATTTGTAGACTGGTTCAATGAGCAGTTCTGCCTACTTCCTTTCCCACCTGCCAAGCATCTCTGGTCTAGTAGAAACTACCTCTCTTCTGAGGGTAATGTAAGTGGCTAGTATACCCACTACTGAGGGGTCTCTGGGCTGCACCACAGAGTTATATTCGTGTGTCTTTTTTTTGAGATTTTATTTATTTATTTGACAGAGAGAGAGACACAGCGAGAGAGGGAACACAAGCAGGGGGAGTGGGAGAGGGAGAAGCAGGCTTTCCACGGAGCAGGGAGCTGGATGCGGGGCTTGATCCCAGGCAGATGCTTAACAACTGAACCACTCAGGTGCCCCACATTCATGTGTCTTAAAATGATTTTGATAATACTCCTGCTTTCAGCTGTTTTGCTTCAATTCACCTTGAACTATTTACACGTATATAAAGGAATAAAGTTCCCCTATAGCAAATAGAAATAGGAAAATCTCTGGCTGAAAGTGAGAGAGCTGGACATTTGTTTTGGCTCTGCCAGTGACTTACTGTGTTACTTTGGGAAAAATACTTAGCCTCTCTGGCCCCTGTTTTCTTCTTTTTTAAAAAAAGATTTATTTTTTTATTTTAGAGAGCGAGAGAGCATGAGCAGGAAGGGCAGAGGGAGAGGGAGAGAGGCTCCACGTGGAGCTTGATGTGGACTCGATCCCAGGAAGGGCAGAGGGAGAGGGAGAGAGACTCCACGTGGAGCCTGATGTGGACTCGATCCCAGGACCCTGAGATCATGACCCTGAGATCATGACCCTGAGATCACGACCTGGGCTGAAACCAAGAGTCTGACGCTTAACCAACTGCACCACCCAGGCCCCCACCCTCTGTGTCCTTATCTGCAAAGATGAAAAGGACCTCATCCAGCTTCAGCATTCTTTCATTTAGTGCTGAAGTGAGTTTTCATATAGTTTGGTTGATGATTTGCTTCTCTTGCCATTTAAATAAATGCTAAATTTAGCTCCCACATAATGCTGGTGACAGAGGACAGTGTTTTCATACTTCTGAGAAAGAAAAATGGCAAAATATGAAGTGGTGTAAAACTTGCTTTGAAGATTCATATAGTACCACTTGCTGACAAGACCAAGGAAAAGTGGCATACTTTCATTTAGTCTTAGAGACCATTCACTGTAAAACATATCCCGTTTTCAGAGATGCTAAGGTGTGGAATATATTCCAGTTAACAAATGCACAGGGAACATCAAACAGGAAAAACATTGTATTTTATGGCACCCTGATAACAAGATGATGTCACCTTACTGGCCCCACAATTATTTTAAATATTTTATGACCTCAAAATCAGTGCCATTCATTTCAATTCCAGGTCTTGCTGGGGAAAGGCTAAACTGGCATGACACACTGCTGCGTCTTAGATTTGATGAGATGTGATAGGAAGGCCCCAGTGTCAGCTCTCCTTTGCTGCAGCATAGTGACCACCTGCAGCCTTGTCGGAACCTGAGCAGCCTAACCCAGACAGGGTCTACGTCTTTATCATATGTTCCGGAGCTGCTTCTAGACAAGCCAGAAATATGGACTTGAGGGGAACTGACTAACTGGGCCCACCTCATGAAGCCATGTTGGGACTCATTATGACTTCAGAGACGTCCCGTCTCAGACACAATCACTGTTTTCTCTCTCCTCCCGGGGCCTCGTGCACACTTCTGTCATAACACAGCACAGTCTTCGGTAATGGTTTCCTCTCCATTTCTCCTACTAGAGGCCATTCAACAGCCTCGTGCTGTTGCACAGGTGTGGTAGACAGTCTGGAATACAGTAGGCATTCAACCATGCTTACTGGAAGAAGACAGGAAGATAGAAAAGAAGGATGGATGATGCTTTGTGAATTACAGGTGTGGTTTTTAGGTGACACAGGCTACCACTTGTCCACCAGGAAATAGGATGCAAGTGAATTTTGAATGAAGATTTAACTTTCAGGTAACAAAATTATTCAAGAAAGCACATGGGAAAATCAGTCCATTGTTTAGAGGCAGGGCTGGTTTGGGTGAAAATAGATTGTACTAGACTAAGCACCCACCCTGAAACTCTATAGAGAACCAGTGTCATGAAAAATCTTCTGATAGTTGGTGCTTTGCTCTGATGCTAATATCATCTGGGCAGTCATTGCACCTCCATGCCTCAGTTTCCTCATCCACAAAATGGGAAGACTCAGAGTACCTGATTGAACCACTGTAAGAATTCAATCCCCACATACTATATGTGATTAGTACAGTGCCTGGCACACAGTGAAAGAAGGAAATAAATGTCACTTATCATTATCTGTGTATGCGTCATCAGTTAGCAAAGAGTTAAGGACCAATGGAAGTGTTTTATTGGTCTCTAGTTTGGCAATTCTTTTTAGGGGTTTTTCCGGGTTTTTTCCTTAAACGAAAATTATAGCTTCCTTATTTTGTTTCCTTAACTTTCAGCTCAATATAAGTACTCCCTTACTTCAGGGTTATCATTTTTCACCTCTCAGGGATCTTTCCATCAGTTAAAACTACATTTCCCCCCTTTTTCTTTTTCAGTGAATTGGCTGCTTCTTTTTGTGGATGGACAACTCAGCATTTGAAATGCATGAAGATGCAGCAAAGAATGCTTTTTCTATGGGGAAGATGACCACCATCTCCAGAATGGTAAGGTGGAGATTTATGTCTTGAGATTAGCTCCCCCCAACCCTTTATGCAGAGCTCAGGAAAGAATCCCTTTTTCAACCAGCTTTCTTCAAATGACCCTCTTTTGAAAGGTAGCATCTCTTGCTCTGACCATTTCTTGATTTGCTTTCTGTCTCATAAACTCTTAGCTCACATCTCTGTTAGCTCTGTAATGGTCCAACTTTTCATGAATTGTTGTTCACGGTATTAATGAATTGTTTATTGCTCAGTATAATATCCACATACAATGTTAAACTGAGAATGTTGATCAATGATTATGCTATACAAAATGTATCGTTTAAGAATGCTGACATACTAAAGTCTATGTTAGAGTTATTAGTAATCAAAGATATGCCTGCTCAGAGAGGAATTCAGAGGGCAGTGGACAGGAAACCATGACATTTGTACTTATGAATTCCATTTTAGTGGTCAAAGGACCACTAAATTGGTCCAAAGGTAAAGGTGTGTATTCTTTTGGTAGCTTTCAGTAATGTGGATTGTAACTCACAGAAATAATACTGTTGTTTGTAGAATTGTCTTTGTAATGTGAAACCAGGAAATAGTAACACAGAAATACATGGAAATATTGTGCTTGGAGTTGGAATAGATGTGCTTAGTAGGGTTAGTAGCTCAGACAGGTAATACACAGAAAGAGGGGGTTTAACGAAGCTATTTAAGTGAAGGAGGGAGGGAGAGAGAGGCTGAGATCTGTCAGGCCAGTTATTTACTGGTATGTTACGTTTCCCATCCTTATTACCGGTACGTGTGATTACTACATATGGACATTCTGGAACTAAAAATTTCTTAGAATCTAGTCTTTATAACCTCTTTCATTTTCAGGTGACTAGACTGGCAAATAGGGGCTAATTGGCTCCACTCGAATGCATTTTATATGCAAACTTAACTGGCTACTTAATTTTCTAGTAATTTATTCTGTGCCTCAGCTTTTCATATGCTTATTGTTTTCCTTATGTGTTTGAGTGTCAGCCAGGTATATGGAACACGTGTGAGTGTATGTTTGTATTTATTTACACTTATACTTACACATGTATTATTTTACTTAGTATATTTATCCCACAAAGGCATTTTTTGAGTAAAAAAAATATAAGCCAAATTGAGAAAGGAGGCAATTATTTTTAATGCATCAAGAGTAGAGAATAATGGCTTCATAATTTCTCTTAGGAGAAGAAGAGGCAGTGGTCACTGTTGAGCATTTTCCTGGTGTGTCTCTTGGCCTGTACCATCACCACAGCAGTAGGAGTACTGATACTTTCCTTGGTTTATGTTCACAACTCTCAGCCACATTCACACGTCCATCTAGGACTCGAAGCCCGGCCTCTGCAAACAACGGTTCCCATTGTGCAAAAAGCTGTTGATCCAAAATTCCAGTTTCTTAATCATTTGCCTAAATCCAAGGTATGAATCACACGTTTAGCAAAAAGAATCATCTTTTCTAATGGTGATTTCAAAACAAAGTTCCCATTGCCTGTTTACTAAGCGTTGTTCTCTCCTCATTGGAAGGCACCGACTGTGGGCCATCTAGATGAAGGGAGGTGAGAGCCAAGAGGAAGGGTTGGGTTGATATTGGCCCCAGGCAGAGATTTTCTTTCATAGATAGCTCTGAGTCAGCCCAGAGGGGAGGACTGGAGATAGACAAATGCAAAGCTCTCTATTCTCTTGTCAAGATAGGTGTTCTTTTCATGTCTGATGCGGACTAGACTGACAGTTCTGTAGGTATTCCTGCTGTCATTCCTGGAGTCTGGCGACCTATTCTTCCTCTTCCCTTCTGGGACTTCAGTCTTCACCTCCTTACCACTGCCTTTTCTGTTTTGCCTCCCTCTTACTCTGCAGGCCCCAGGGGCCTCCTGTTCCTCAGATGGCCTCCATGTTGACGGTTGCTTGTCTATGACGTTTCAGGTGTTTGAATTCCCTGGTGGTGCAATCCAGTGGGCCCGGTACAGGAACAATGTCAAAGACTACCTCAGCGTTGAAGAAGAGGCCTTTGGCAGCAGCTTGAACAGTCAGAGATCACAGATGACCCTGGGGACTCTGAGAATAAAAAGCAATGGCCTCCGGGCCCCTCACTGGCACTTCAATGCTAATGAACATGGCTACCTTGTACAGGTATAACAAGTTTGCCCGTGTTTAGTGCCTCAGTGTTTATGCTTTGTGTCCTCAAGCTATTATTTTAATTGTTGCAAAACCTACTTAACTAAGTGACAGACAACAGCCAGGCTTTGGTGGTGTATTCTATTAGGTTAGTGAGCAGTGCCCTGAAGCATTAACCTGTTTGTTGTAATTATTCTTGGCATCACTTTGAACTTCTTTCCTCAGTATGAAGTCATTTTTCATTTGCTATTGTTAAAATAAGATCACTGCTCCATCCTTTGAGCCAAAGCTAAAACTTGTAGCTCTGATCCAGTGATCAAAGAGATGGCAGCTTTCTTCTAAGGAAAAAATCAGTTTGCTGATGCTCAGCCTGGAGTCCCTAAGATCTGGCCAATTGGATGCCCTTTTGTGGTTCAGACTTTTTAGAATTGTCTGGGAGTCAAGTGAAAGAGAGCTGGAGGTGAAATGAGCGTTCTCACTTGAATTTCAAATAATTCATTAGTTCTAAAAAGTATTTATTGTTGCATTCTGTATTTCAGATACTGGGGGAGGGATAGTGACTAAACGCTCATGGCACTTTCAGTTTGGTCTTACCCTGGTGATCCTGTTAATAGATCAGCTGGTGTTATATGACATATTTCTGTTGGTGTTAATAAAACTCCTTTTTAATGCAATTCATTCAGTTTTAGAATTTACAACGGGAAGAGAGATTAGAGTTTCATCTGTCTGAGACCAAACACTTCTTATTTCTTATGAGAGAACAACGGCTCAGAAAGATTGGCTTTTCTAAAGATAAATTGTAGTTGTTCGCTGGCCTGGGACAAAGTCCATGTTTTCTGACATTTTGTCTTTTTCCACATATACAGAATATGTAAAAGAGGACTGTCTCGGGGCACCTGGCTGGTGCAGTCGGTTAAGTGTCCGACTCTTGGGTTTGGCTCAGGATGTGATCTCAGGGTGGTGAGATGGAACCCTGTGTCAGGTTCTGTGCTCAGTGTGGATTCTCTCTCCCTCTCCCTTGCCCCCCCTTCCCCCCGCCCCCCCCTCCCGGCTGCTCTGTCTTTCTCTCTCTCTCTCAAATAACTAAGTAAATCTTAAAAAAAGAACAAAAGAGGACAGTCTCCAAAAGGTTGGATTCCCGGGCTCCGGCTGAGTAGTGGCAGAGTAGTAGGAAGAAGGAAAGGCAGGTAAGGGGAAGGGGACCCTTAACAGCAAACCCCAAGTAGGGAAATTAGTCTGGAGCATGTTCTAGTAGATAACAGGCCTGGAATCCAGCTCAGTCTGGGGAGTGGTTCTGGAAGTCCAGAGAGAGTTTATAATCTGATCTTCTAAATGTGAGCTAGAAGGTTGTCAAAAGGTACTAACTTCCAGTTATAAAATAAATAAATCATGGGATGTAATATACAGCTTGGTGACTATAGTTAATAATACTGTATCGTAAATTTGAAAGTTGCTAAGAGAGTAGATCTTGAAAGTTCCCATCATAAGAAAATTTCCAACAAGGGTGATGGATGTTAAAACTAGACTGGTGGTGATCGTTTCACAATATATACAAGTATCAAATCTTCATGTTGTATGCCTGAAACTAATAGAATGTTTTGACTCAATTAGATCTTACTTACAAAAATATAAAAAAATTCAATTCAAAGGAAATACATGTGGCTAGAATATTGTTTAGGTCCCAGGAGAATTGTAGGATCACTCACGCACATGGTAAGGAACCAGTCAATAGAATGTGAAGGAAGTCTCTCTACTGCATACTCACCCATGGACATTGCTTTTGTTTCTGAGTTTCTTCGTGAAAGCCTAAGTAGGAGTGGCCCCGAGAGGAGCGGGGCAGCTGGGGTGGCCAGTGTGCATGGCCCTGCCGTTCATGTCCCACTGGGCTGGCTCTGCTGTCCGTCTGGAGTAGTTGGTACCTTGATATGAATAGATACAGACTTTTGCTGTTCTCTGCCTGTGGACTTGGAGAGAGCTCTTCAGGTTCACCTTCCCCTGTATCTTTAATACCCACCTGGAACTGAGTCGTACACGTCTGTGTTGTGTCTACACAGACATTGTAGATGTGTTGTGTGTAGATATAACAAAGACTTCTTGTGCATGCTTCCCTAATGACTGACTCTGGAAGAAATAATATTACCTTTTCTACTTTACAGAATACTACTACAGAAATGATTAGAGAATGAGAAAAATAATTCTGTATAAGTGGAATCAAAGGACGGTGTAGTATGGATTAAAAGTGGATTAAAAGTTCCCCCAGCCTCTGGCAACCACCATTCTAGCCTCTACTTCTAGATATTTTGACTAGAGAATTAAGTTTTAGGGTTCTTCATTGTGTCTATCATTAACAATACTGTATTGAACACTTAAACATTGAAGAGGGTAGGTCTCATGTTAAATGTTCTTACACAATTAAAAAAAGTGTGGACTTTGGATTTGGAGCTTAGGTCCAAATCCCAGCTTTGCCATTGACTAGCAGAGTAACCTTGGGAAAATTGAATATTCTCTCCAGATTCAGTTTCTCATCTATAAAATGAGGATAATAATAGTACTTGCTTCATAGGGTTGATACAAGGGATGACTGAGTTAAGTCAGGTAAAGTGCTTAGAAGAATATCTGGACACACAGTAAAAGCACCGTGTTATTACTTTTAGTATTATTATTAAAACTGGATGCAGACTTTTTATCTAGAAAATAATTTGCATCCATATACATACACATGGAAACATGGACATACACAAACATGCATGTCAGTGTGACCACCTGTGAACACACACACGTGTGCTTGTAGTCTTTTCAAACTCTAAAGGATGAAAGACCTCTAAATTCTCAATGGGGGCAATATTGCCCCCCTGAGGGGGGGTGTAAAAACTGGTCCTTAGAAGGTAAAAACGCCTTACTTTTTTTATGTGTAAAGCACAGATATGCATGTGGTACATAAGCACTATGTATATCCGGTATACCCAGATTTACATCTGCAGTGTTAAAATTTCATAGGATAGTGATTAGTAAAAAAAGACTAAAATGGTACCATATAAGAGACGTAATGAAAAAAGTTTGAGAAACATTGCTCTAAAGTGATGTTGTATGTGTTTTCTGTTTATGTTTCAGGGCTCGGCATGGATTGGGGTGGTTGATGATGGTGGTGTAGTTACTACATACAATGTTACAGGTGGCCAAGTGATCTTCTTCCCTAAAAATACTCTCCACTGGATAAAGAATGTGGGGAACGAAGACTGCTTTTTCTTGCTCTTCTTTTCCACACATGATGAACTTCAGACCCTGGATGTTGATGATGTGTTTTTTTCTGTACCTGAAGACATTGCTTCCAGGTCACTTAAGGTCTGTATCACTACTGAACACAAGTCCCTCCTTGAGGGTTTTCATTACATAGGCACAAAGAAAGCATGAGTATTTGTGTTTCTAGGGTAGCAGTCAGTAGGGTAAGAGTTGGGTAATGAGCTCAAGAACATAACTTGTATTCCTACTAAAGATATACAACTTGTTGAAATTGACTTAGCTTTTACTTTCCTTTATGAAGGACTTCTACAGGAAACTGTAATGAATTGGTAGAAAAGTTTTGATAGAGGTAATAAAAATTACTATAATTCACATCTCTGAAAAGATGTAAGCTCGGGGTGTCTGGGTGGCTCAGTCGGTTAAGCGTCTGCCTTCAGCTCAGGTCATGGTCCCAGGGTCCTGGGATCGAGTCCCACATTGAGCTCCCTGCTCTGCAGGAAGCCTGGTTCTCCCTCTCCCACTCCCCCTGCTTGTGTTCCCTCTCTCGCTGTGTCTCTGTCAAATAAAAAAAAATAAAATAAAAAAAAGACGTAAGCTCATTCAGAGAGAAGTTTGCTACAGATACATAATTGTGTTTTCCTAATGTAACGCAGAGAAGCCCATAGTTTTCCTGAAGGAAAGCTGCTTTTGTTTTTTCTAAGTAGTTCTATTATCATGGAGGGACTGCTCCTAGAGCTGAGTGTAGAGGGAGAGGGCCAGATGCAGATGCTGACAATACAAATAGGTGATCAGAACTGGTGATGGCCCGTGAGTGGCAACTGGAACGAGTTCTGTGGCAAATTTAGAAATCTATCTAGGGAGGTTTTGAGATTTACCCTGCAGCAGATCCTGATCTAATGTTACAGGGAGAAGTGGAAAAAAATGAGTCATTAGGAGAATTTTGGTAAATGTGAGAACCAGTGTATATTTTTGTAAGTTATAATGAGTATAAAATATCAACACATTTAAAGCCAAAATGCATTGAAAACTTGGGAGGATTTTCATGAATATCACAAGACTTAGGCTGGTTGAGGTCAGCTGCTTTGACTGGACCACTGAAAACCACTATGTTACCCTCTCCACAGCTATCTATCTTTCTATTACTAAAATTTGTAGAATGTTTCACAAATACCTTATATGATTTCTTCTGTGTTTCAGCCTGAAGGTGGAATTAATTTCATTAGAACATTCCAGAAGCAACAAGAGGATCAGGCGGTCAATCTTCCTCCCAACTTGGCAGAACTGGTTATAAATCCTAGTTATGTACAGTCTCCAGACAGTCTTGTGTGGAAATATTTTTATGACCTTAAAGGTATGGTATGTTATTTTGCAAAACCTTTATAGTTAAGTGTTTATATATGTGATTATATAGGTGTTGGATTGAGATGTAACATGTTTTTTTTTTTTTTTTTTATAATGGGTCACAGTCAAGATGAGTTTGAAAAAAACACATTTCTCTAAAGAATAGGAAATGAGAGAAAAGGAATGGAAGCAAAGGAGAATGTTGTTGGGGCTGGGGGTGCCTCAGGAGAAGAGGCTGATGAGAGAGGAGGGTCCAAGAATGCAGGTTTTAGAAGCCATGCTGATGACTTTATACTTTATTTATTTATTTTTTGTCCCTGAATGTGATTAGTTAAATTTTGTTTCTTTAAATTTTTTTATTGTTATGTTAATCACCATACATTACATCATTAGTTTCTGTTGTAGTGTTCCATGATTCATTGTTTGTGCATAACACCTAGTGTATACTTTATTTCGATGGGAGCATTTAAGGGATTTTAAATGGGAGATTTTAAATTAAGTTTTAAAGTTTAAATTAGGTTTTGCATTTATTTATTTATTTATTTAAGATTTTATTTGTCAGAGAGAGAGACAGCACAAGCAGGGGGAGGGGGAGAGGGAGAAGCAGGCTTCCCACCCAGCAGAGAACCGGATGCGGGACTTGATCCCAGGACCCTGGGATCATGACCCAAGCTGAAGGCAACTGCTTAACTGACTGAGCCACCCAGGTGTCCCTGTATTTATTTTTAAAAATTATTTTATTTATTTTATTGAAGTTAATTGACATAAAACATTAACTTTAGGTGTTCAACATAATGATCCAGTATTACTGCAAAAAGATCACTACAATAAGTCTAGTTAACGTCCATCACCATACATAGTTACAGAATTTTTTTTCTTGTAATGAGAACTTTTAAGATCTTAGCAACTTTCAAATATGCAGTACAATATTATTAACTATAGTTGCCATACTATACATTGCATCCCCAAGACTTATTTATTTTATAACTGGAAGTCTGTACCTTTTGACTCCTTTCACCACCTACTTTGCAGACACCTTACTCTCCGCCAATCTATTCTATTTATGAGCTTGTTTTTTGTTTTTAGATTCCACATATAAATGAGATCATATGGTATTTATCTTTCTCTGTCTGACTTATTTCCCTTAGCATAATGCCCTCAAGGTTCATCCATGTTGTCCCAAAAGGCAAGATCTCATCCTTTGTTATGGCTAGATAATATTCCATTGTATGTACATACCACATTTTCTTTTTTTTTTATTTATTTATTATTTATTTTGAGAGAGTGAGAATGAGAGAGAGAGAGAGAGAGGGAAAGTACATGAGAGGGGGGAGGGTCAGAGGGAGAAGCAGACTCCCTGCTGAGCAAGGAGCCCAATGCGGGACTCGATCCCGGGACTCCAGGATCATGACCTGAGCCGAAGGCAGTCGCTTAACCAACTGAGCCAGCCAGGCGCCCGTACATACCACATTTTCTTTAACCGTTTATCCATTGATGGCTGCTTATGTTGTTTCCATATCTTGGCTATTGTAAATCATGCTGCAGTGAATATGGGGGTGCAGATACCCTTTTAAGTTAGTGTTAGTTTTTTGAAGTGATGGCTGATCTAGCTGAATTGTGGATTGGAAGAGCATAGATGAGAGGCAAGGAGATGAGTCAGGGGGCTCTTGAAGACCCTCAAGTGAGGGATGATGGTGGCCTGCACTGTGGTAGTTTTGAGAGGGAAAGCATTGTTATGAAGCAGGAGAATTTAAAGAGGTAGGACTGATGGGACTGACCTACCTTAAAGAGGTCGGACTTGAGTGGACTGGTTTGAGGGTGAGGTAAAGATTGACATGTGGAATGATAGAGTGACTCTCAAGTTTTCTAGCAAGGTCCCCTGAATTGAATAGTCTGTGTTAAAGAGGTCACTCTATGTTGGAAATTTCAGAACTTGGAGGGCAGGACAGTATCTGACCGTATCAAGTCAGTATCTTAGGGGCATATAGGATCTGGTGGCAGTGATTCCTATCACATGTTTCCTGTGACTACAGAAGAGCTGATGTACCTTCGTGGGACTACATTTGGCTCTCCTTTTGTAGTACCATTTTGAATGAAGTATTTTATTTTGTTTTTAAAATTTCCTCTGACTCAGGTTCAAAAGAATATCAATTTCCAGGAGGAGTAATACAACTGGCACAATACTGGAAAAATGGAAGTGAACTAAGCAGCCATGAAAAAATTTTTAGTGAATTCCTGAATCAGGTAATTGAGGAAAAAAATTTTTTTTGAAGATTTTATTTATTTATTTGACAGAGAGAGACAGTGAGAGAGGGAACACAAGCAGGGGGAGTGGGGGAGGGAGAAGCAGGCTTCCCGCTGAGCAGGGAGCCCGATGCGGGGCTCGATCCCAGGACCCTGGGACCATGACCTGAGCCGAAGGCAGATGCTTAATCAACTGAGCCACCCAGGAGCCCCGAGAAAAAAAAATTTTTGATGATTATTAAGATTGATGAAATATAAGATTTAGATTGGATTCAGCCTTCTTTTGGAAAAAAGGAAAAGGAAAAATCTAGTCAAACATTACTTGATTTGATTAAGGGAAACTATTAATTAAGGCCACAGTGTGGATTTGGGAGCTTAACTTCTTGGCATGGATGGTTACATTAATGAAAAGACTGGATGCTTGTGAGATTTCTCTTTCATTTGTTTTCAAATGCCCAACTGGCTGCACTGCATAATGACTAAGAATGCAATGGTGCCGTCAGATTCCCTGATTCAAGTCCCAGGTCCGCCACTGCCGACCCTAAGTAAATTACTCAGCCAATCTATATTTCAAATTCATCACCTGCAAAAAAGGGGGGGAATAAGACTGCCAACCTTACAAGATTGTTATAAGGAACAAGAGACATAATAAATATAAGGGATAAAAAAAATTGTATGTTTTCAGTGAGGGCTGCAGAAAGATAAGTCATAATTAGGATTATGTGAATGGTTAAGTTGCTGAGTAGGATGTTTGCTAAATAACTGGATTTATTTCTTTTTCCTTTTTCAAGCATCAGAATGCTCTCACTTTGAGTACACTCAGAATTTATAACAATGGATTACGACAGCCACATTTTCATTTTAATGCAAATGAAATGGGATATGTAATAAGTGGATGTGCAAAGGTAATTTCTCCACAAACAGCTTTTTGAACTTTCCTTTTTAATGGAGAAAGAAGCAAACAGGAGGTTTTTCTTTGTTTTGATTCAGTTATTGGTAACATGGAAAGACTTGGTGTTAATGGCTTTCTGGATACAGTTTCCACAGAAAATACCATGCAGGCCATGCTAGATAGCTTCTAACTTTGCTATTAGCCTGAGAAAAGGCTAAGACCATGTCAGAAATGATAAAGAAGTTATCACATAGGGTGAAGGGTTTGAAACATTTAACATTTTCAGAGTCTCGCGTTTTTAGGTAATGCAAGGTTTGATGCATTGCCCTTTGGGGACTGTGACATCACTGTTTGCCCCTCAGTGTAATGTGAGTGGGGGTGGCTGGGGAGGTGTGGAGCTTCAGTAGGGTGGCCACGTATCCCTGTTTATGCAGGATCCTTCTGATGTACACTTGTCTTGGTGACAAGAAAAGCCACACTGAATAGCACGTTATGGTAGTGACTTGACCACAGTTCTTCTGGACTTTCACGGGGCTCCCTGGGCAAATCTCCAATGGCCTACCCAGGTCACCTGAACTACTAGCTTGTCCCTGTCTCCATCCGGACAGAAAGAACCAAACCAGACTGACTTGCACGTGTTAGGTCATGCATAGCAAAACTTTCGTTTTATGTTTTTAGAGGCCAAGGCTTGAATACACTGGAAAAGGGCACTGCAGTCACTCCCAAATTATGTTTCAAGGATAAGATTTTATTTTTGGTGTGCCTGTGTGCTCATGGGTGTGCATTTGTGTGCACATTTTGTTTCTGATCCCTTTAAGGGGGACGGTTAGGATGCTGCTGTCCTGGAAGGCTGAATTTCCCGGAGCAAGTCAAAAGGAGGGCAGGAGGGCGGTGAAACAGTGAGGTGTAAGCCTTCTGCCTGATTAGGGAATTTATGATCCTTAATTAGAACATAGTGATTGATGCTGTTTTTGCATGATGTTCCACAGTATTGAACTCACTAATGCATTTTGAGGAACATTTACTGAAATAGAGTGTCTTTTGACTTCTGTGGGGCTACGTCTCAGAAAGAAGATTTTATGTAAAAGATGGCCTCTATTTTCTGCTATTTACCCTCACTAAGAAGGCCTTTTATAACTATATGTTTTTATTCATCTGTTCTTCACTATTAATACATCTTTTTTTTTGAAGATTTTATTTATTTATTTGACAGAGAGAGACACAGCGAGAGAGGGAACACAAGCAGGGGGAGTGGGGGAGGGAGAAGCAGGCTTCCCGCGGAGCAGGGAGCCCGATGCAGGGCTCCATCCCAGGACCCTGGGATCATGACCTGAGCCGAAGGCAGACGCCCAACGACTGAGCCACCCCGGCGCCCCTATTAATACATCTTCTTAATAAATATTTGATTTTATTTGCTTAACTTCAACATAGTTTTTCCCTCTCCCTCTTTAGGTGGGCATTATTAATACTCAGGGTATCATAGAGTTTGATGTTCACATCGGAGATGTGGTATTTTTCCCCATTGGAACCCAACATTACATTAAGAGCTCATGTGATGAGGATTTGCTTTTCCTTCTTGCCTTCAGCACCGGAGACCAGGTGAGTATAAGACAGTTTTAGAGAGATTGCTGAGTACCTCTGATGTGCAGAATATCCCGCTAAGCAAGGTATCTGGACCACAGGAGGCCCTCAGTAGATGTGAGCTGAGTGAATAAATGAATGAACTGGCAGAACCTATGTGTGAAGAGAAGGAGAATCAAATAATCTTATATGGTTATAAAGGGACCGAATATATCACATTCTCTCCTAATTCCCCAAGTTCCGAACCAACTGAGAAACACACACACATGGACACATTGAGAGACAGAAACACACAGTGAGACAGATCCAGAGGGGCAAACTGAGACAGGCTGACTGAGAAGGAGAGTTAATGTCAGAGAGGAAAGAGCGTGACAGAGAGAGGGAGCAGGGGCCGATGGTCAGACGCAGCCGACTGGATAGCCTGGCCAGACAGGCAGAGATGATCAACCCAGTGGAGGGAGGCCTGTGTCTGGCTGTGGAGTAGGAGGACAGCGAAGTTTGCCTCTGTCATGTGCCACTGGGCATGGAGCTCTGAGAAGCCCTTTTGTGACTAGTCCCTGCGCACAGAAACACAGAGGGTCTTCACTCATCAAAGAGAACTCCCTTTCAGTAGGATAGACGTCCCTTCCAAAGAAAGTTTCCGATGCCTCAGCACCTCTAGCCATCAGTTGGACTTTCCTTATTCTCAGAATTGAAAAGGTGAGCCCGCCATGGCAAGGGAAGACAGGCATATGAGGTGACCTTTTGCAGGAATTCGTAGTGGCCATAAAGTTACACAGCCAAGAACCCTGCTGGCTTGCAAGCGCCTTGATGACCATAAGATCTGTGTAGGAATCTGAGTACTTTGGTGCTGATACATCTTGTTTTGGTTTCCACTGCCAGTTGCAAACCCTTGACATGGACGATTATCTCCAGGCCACAGCAGACCACATCCTGGCCCAACTTTTCTTCAAGGAGCAAAGTGAGTTTAAGAAGATCCCCAAATTCAAGGAGGACCAGGCAATCAACCTGCCGTAGATTTGCCGATGAGTTCATATTTATTTTTCCTTCTTCATTTGTTATTATTGTTTTTAAAGAAGGACCACTTTACTAATGAACCTGGAGCTCTTTACAGAGTAGAAGTGGGGAAAGCAGGTGCAAAACAGCCCTGTGAGCACATTTAGCTGACAGTGATGATAGGCAGCGTATGCATTTCAGTATCTTCTGTGTAGATGAGTAGATCTATGGAGGAGACCCAATAAATTAATGTATTTTTGTATTGATTTTAGTGTGTGTGTGTATATATTTGTTTATTTTCTTTTTGTTACTTCAAATTTTGTTACTCTAAATGAAAAGTCATTCTTTTTATGCATATAAGTAAATCTACTACCATGCGTGTATTTTTGTCATTCATCACTGTGAAGGGAAGTCAGCCTATGTATGTACGTACTGAGGCACTGGAATCCAGGTCCCTCAAACCTTGACTGGAGAGTTCAGTATAGAACCTGAGGCAGGAGATTCCTAATGCTTTTGTTGGTATGAAGTAACTTTTTACAGTGGCAAAATTTTCAAGGACTCACTCATTTTACTGGTTGTTTACTTACTGTATATTAGCTGAGAAAATATTCAGTGATGAACTAATTATAAATTCAGTACTTTCTTTGAATGTATTGGATTTCATTAATCACATCAGGAACTATTTACATTTGAGGAGTAGTCATGCCTATACTTGAGAAGCATGTGGTTTATTTAGTCCATTGGCAGTGCTGGATATGTATGTGGATTCAAGAACCGCTTGTCATCACTGGAAGCTGGTAGGGGCTGGTGGTCTCCAGGCTGGGGGTCATTGTCTCAAGTAGAAAAGAATTTGTTCAGATTCAATCTGTGCTGGGTTTTGTTTACAATTTATTTTAACAGGTATTTGGTACCCCTGCACTGTACTTGGGTCCTGCCGTTAGTTCCGGTTTATATGGGACTAATGGCAGTTGGTCCTATATAAAATTCTTGAGTCAGTGTAGCTAAGTTTTAATGCTTTTGACCACCACCACGCTTCAGATATTCCCCTGATACCCAGTGGAATTTTTAGATGTCTTAGGATGTTTGTTCCCAGGCTAAAAAGGTCTATAATGTTCCTTTCTCTCTGTGTCTCTGTTTTTATTTCTGTATCTTTCTGTTGACTACAAGTACAGAATTCAGTGAGAATCAGGAATAGCTCACTTCTAGCACGAGGAAGTAGCCATCTACATAATGTACCTAATCAGATAACATAAGGCCTGTTATCGCTTAGAACTACTGTGTATTACCTTATTGCCCTTTTCTGGGAGAGCCAGGCAAGATCAGAACTTGGTAGCAATGGGAGGTTTATGATGGCTGTGTTGTTTTGAAGAGACTTTATAGGGAATGAGTCACTGTCCAGGAGGAGGAACATAGTTGAGAAGATGCAGGGAACAGCACAAGGCAATAAGTATACGGAAAGAGAATGTCTAGATAGAGGGCAAGTAGTCATAAAAGGAAAACGGCAATGTGTGTAGACAGATTTTTTTTTTAAAGATTTTATTTATTTATTTGAGAGAGAGAGAATGAGAGATAGAGAGCACGAGAGGGAAGAGGGTCAGAGGGAGAAGCAGACTCCCTGCCGAGCGGGGAGCCCGATGTGGGACTCGATCCCGGGACTCCAGGATCATGACCTGAGCCGAAGGCAGTCGCTTAACCAACTGAGCCACCCAGGTGCCCTGTTTATAGACAGATTTTATCTATAAGTTTTATTTTACTTTAGGAACTGTTTTATATACTATAAACTAGTTCATAATCCATTCTCTTATATTAAGAAGTATTGTGTCAGGTTTTATTTAATAAAGATTTTATGCATCTTTGTATATTATTTTGCCATTGTAATTTTGAATGAAATCTGTTCTAATGGTTTTATGTAATTGAAGTATTATTGCTTTCCATGTACGCATCCATGAAATATGACTTAGGAATCCAATCCACTATGTATTTAAAAAAGAAAAATCTTAAAAATAAAAACAATCTAATGAAGACAATTCAATTGGAATATTGTTGGTATGTTATTTTATAGGGGGATGTATTCTTAACTTCTACTTTGTTGGTCTAATTTTAGTCCTTTATCCCTCCTTGGGATGCTGATTTCTAGTTTTCATATCATTTTATTCTCTAAGGTGACTTAGTCCACTTACACTCAAGTGCTTTTAAGCTTTTTTTTTAGGGCAGCTTTATTAATTACCAAATCAATAGATTAACGAGTGAATTGCTCAGTCAGACTGATTATCTGGCATCATTCAAGCAAAACCCAGACATTTGAAAACTTCTTTAAACCTAACCCACCTTAACCATTTTATATACACAGTCTATAATACAGACACACTTGATTCATTTGAAGTGGTGTCAGTGGTTCTTAACTGTTTTAAGAAATCTTTAAAAAGAACTTTCTTTTTTAACAGCACTTTGAATAACCAAATTGAATGAATTAATTTGAATAGAGGACCTACAGGTTAGGTAAACAACCCTGAATGTTCCTTATTGCTTCTAAATAGTGGAAGGTGGTTATAAAAAGTGTCTTTGTTCATACTCGCATCCTTCCCTATTGAAAAGCAATCAGGCTGCTTTTTATCACCCAGCTGATTAAGGAAAAGGAAAATAGTTAAATGTTACTATATAACTTGATTCCCATTGACTGTATTTTCTTCACATTTGAAAATGATTCCACAGTATATTATTGCTTTAAAAAACTAAAAAAGATCTTTATATATTTTGGATACTAACCCTTTATCGATTATGCCATTTACAAATATCCTTTCGCATTCTGTAGGTTGCCTTTTAGTTTTGTTGATTGTTTCCTTCACTGTGCAGAAGCTTTTTATTTTAATGTAGTCCCTATAGTTTATGTTTGCTTTTATTTCTCTTGCCTCAGGAGACCTACCTAGATATACTATATGTTGCTATAGCTGATGTGGAGACATACTGCCCGTGCTCTCTTCTAAGATTTTTATGGTTTCAGGTCTCATATTTAGGTCTTTAATCCATTTTGAATTTATTTTTGTGTATGGTGTAAAAAAGTCAATAGGTGATGGGGATTAAGGAGTGTACCTGTCGTGATGAGCACTTGGGTTTTTATGGAATTGCTGAATCACTATATTGTACACCTGAAACTAATATAACACTGTTTGTTAACTATACTGCAATTAAAAAACTAAAAAAGAAAGAAAGCCCCCCCCCAAAAAAAACCACAGTGATTTTGTGCTATAATTAGAAGTGACAGTGGTGTGTCCTCCACAGTCTGCACTCAGGTTAGCTTTATGAAACTGGTATGTTCATTTGGATCACTCTTCCTTTGAAAAGAAGAAGAAGAAGACACTTGAAAGTTCAGAACAGAACAGTGATGACTAATGAGATGAGAAACTGTTTTCGTCATTGCACTTACGTTGGAACTGTTTGGGAAAAAGAAGTTAAAGGATAGCTTAGAACCATGAAATCATAGAGTTGGTAAGGCCATGTGTCATTTGGTCTCATCGCTTTAGTTTGTAGAAATGGAAACTAAGTCCTGAGAAGGGTACTTTACCCAGGTTGCAACAAAGTCCAGAACTTTTAAGCACCCCCACTCCTCGTCCTGCGTAGTGTTTTTTTTGCTTACTATCTTCAAATGTATGAAAGATTCCTCCACATGAAGCAGAACTCTATATTAGAAAATGCACCATCTTCAAGTGGGAGAGATGGCTTCTGTCATCTACATATAGGCAGCCCCTGATTCTCCTTTATGGGCCTTCCACACACCGGATGCCCAGGTTCCAGCTACTTCCGTAAAGAGGTGGTCAGAGCCTCCTGAGATCAGAGGTCACTATCCTTATCTAGCCAGATACTCACTGCTTGTGTTTAATTTTAAAATTTTTATTCATTTTAAAATTTTACTAAAAATTTAAAAAATTGTGCTAGAATATGCAAAATGTAAAATTTACCATTGAGCCATGTTTTAAGTGTACCATTCAGTGGCATTAAGGACATTCACATGGTTGTGCAGTCATTACTACCATCCATCTCCAGAACTTTGTCATCATCCCAAACAGAAACTGTCCCCCTTAAACACTAACTCCCCATTCCTCTCTTCCTTCAGCTCCTGGTAATTAGTCTCCATGAATTTGTCTATTCTCAGGTACCTCATGTAGGTGGAATTATAAAATATTACTCAATACTAATTTTTATGAAATTCTTGCTCATTTTAAAAAAATTGTGCCTTTACCATGTGGTTAGCATTGTGGTAAGATATGCAAGAGACCCAGGATGTGGAGAATTTGAGTCCATCTTAGCTCTCATATTACCAGAGAGGGCAACATACAACCCCCTCGGTGATTCCCATTCCAGGAATTTGGTTCTTTGGTCCTCAAATTTCCACAACTCTCATAAAATTTCTTTTCCCCTACTTTTTTTTTTGTGTGGGTGGGGGAGGGTTTGAGGCTTCATTCTAGTCTCTGAAGTTTAAACATCCAGATAAGACTGTTTTGATCTGTGTGTGTGTGTGGGGGGGGGGGTGTTTAAATATTAACAAGAAACCCTAAATGGCCTCAACAGGTGTCTTTCATATCTCTTATCTTGGCTCAGTAATGCCCAGTTTCATCCTGTTGGCAATATATCTATCACTTTTATTTTAGCCTGATGCATTCAGCCTTTCCCTTGGTTCAGAGCGTGGAGTAGCTCACTCTGAGAGGAAGCAAGCTGTGATGTGCAGCCAACTGGGTTATTGTACCACACGGGCAGTGGTGAGGGGGCCCTGGGCTCACTCAATGGCAGACAAGGCACTAGTACACATCCAAAAGCCCTCTCTGGATGTCAGGACAATGAAAAGATTAAAAAAATTTAAATTATCACCCGAAAAAATTTGGAAAGCAATTAGTAACCATCGTTGTTATGTTTTTGTCTCTCTTTTCAGGAAATTGAGCAGCCAAGAGGCAGCGTTTTATTTATTTTTCATTTATTTATTTTTAAAAGATTTTACTTACTTATTTGAAAGAGAAAGAGAGTGTACGCAGGAGCAGAGGGGAGGGGCAGAGGGAGAGGGAGAAGCAGACTCCCCGCTGAGCAGGATCCCAGGATCCCGAGATCGATGATGTAAGAAAGAACGTTAGAGTTCGAAGCTGACGGCCAAGAAAGAATACTTGAGATGTCTTTGGTGTAAAAAGGTGATTTTATTAAAGCCCGGGGACAGGACCCATGGGTAGAAAGAGCTGCACTGGGGTCCTGAGGAGTGGCCCATTATGTACCTTGAAGTTGGGAGGGGATTAGGGATAGCATAAGTTCTTAAGGAATTTGGAAGCAAGGTTTCTAGGACCTTGAGGGGGCTAGCTATTGTTGGGAAAAGGTCATTTATTACCATCTAATTGTAATAAAACCTTAGTCATGAGACCCTTCCGATGTATATCAGTGGGCCATATGCTTGGGGGGTGATTGCCAACATGTATCTTGGGGGTTTAGAGATAAAGGAAATTTCTTATTTCTTTTTTTATTTTTTATTTATTCATTTGAGAGATAGAATGAGAGAGAGAGAGCATGAGAAGGGGGAGGGTCAGAGGGAGAAGCAGACTCCCTGCTGAGCAGGGAGCCCAATGCGGGACTCGATCCCGGGACTCCAGGATCATGACCTGAGCCGAAGGCATTCGCTTAACCAACTGAGCCACCCAGGCGCCCGATAAAGGAAATTTCTAAAGGAATTTTTATGTGTTAAAGTAGACTTACAGGATCCTGGGGTGGGGGTGGGGGGGGCTAGGATTGCCTTTTGCCCTTAGCTAAATGTCAACATCGAGGCAGTTGAGTCCCTAGAGTAATGTCACTCTGCCTGTTTCAAGGACTTGTCAATGGGCTCTAGGTAGTAAGGAAATTTAATAGTTTTTCTACTGCCTCTGTTTCCCATATCAGCAGATGCTCAACTGACTGAGCCACCCAGGTGCCCAAAGAGGCAGGGTTTTAAATTTGTTTTTGTTTTGGTATTAAGGATGCAGTGTACTGTAGGTGTTAGTACCATAAAGAATAAATTAAGTGGAAAATAGAACAATTATTAGTATTCCTGAGTATTAGCACTGTTCAGACAATATTGTCCTTGGAGGTGTTTGTCTCTGTTCATAAGTAGTTATAGATGGTAAAAGTTGGGGGAAGAACATTCCTGTTATCCAGGAAGAGTTGTCCTTTCAAATATACCTTCTCCTATCTTGTAAAGTAAGCCATTGGAGATGGGTTTACAGGTTTATAGTACAGAGCCCCCACTTGGCCTGGGTGAGGGAAAAAATTCTTAACATACAGACAGCTAATAGGACAGAGAGAAGCGGGAACACACAAAAGGGAAAAGTATGAGTTTAGTGATTTTTTTTTTTTTAATTTCCTGACTTGATCAAGGGCTGGAGCATAAGTCTTGAGCTTTCTTCCAATGAGTTATCTTGAATGTTTCCCATAGAGTATTTGCTTTTGGATGGAATAATTTTCTAATCCGCCATGGTCTACTTCAGCCCATATTTTTAGGTGCCACCCCTTAGGTTTTTAACTTTGAACTTTAAATATAGCACACATGGAGAAAACTGTACACATCCTAAGTTTACAGCTTGATGGATTTCTGCAAACTGAGCATGCCCATCCAAATAGCAGCTCAATCAAGTGCTCTAGTGGTGTCTAGTCATTGGCTCCAGTATGGTAAAATTATTTGTGCCTGTTTTAGGAGTTTATGTAAATGGAATCATACTCTTTGTGCTTTTTGGTACCTGACTTCTTTTGCTCAACTGTATATTTTGTGAAACTCATTCATGTTGTGGCTCCTCTCCTTAAATTTTTTTTTTTAATATATTTATTTGTCAGAGAGAGAGAGAAAGCGTAGCAGGTGAAGCAGCAGGCAGAGGGAGAAGCAGGCTCCCTGCTGAGCAAGGAGCCTGATGTGGGACTCGATCCCAGGACCCCGGGATCATGACCTAAGCCGAAGGCAGACGCTCAACCGACTAAGCCACCCAGGTGTCTCATCCTCTCCTTAATTTTTATGCTTCTTAATGTTTTCTTTCCTTTCTCTTTAGATAAACCCTTGGTTTTGATGTGTCACCTCCTTGATTCAGTGTTGACAGTCATGACCTGTACATAGTAAGTCAATCCTCACGGTGGCCTTTGATGGCTGAGGCTGTCCCTGCTCTTTCAGCTCTATATGGTTATCTGGAATGTAACTGTGCTCCAAGCAGCCTAAAGGCTGTATATCTCTAACTCATTAATCTGTGCCCGCTAGCTTATAGTTTGACTAATGGTAACCTCTTTGAGATTTCAGCAGAACACTGACCCTGGGGAAACAAGGAACCAGGGGTTCCCAGAAGATCAAACTTGACCATGCTAGAAAATAGCCAACGCTGACACCAGCTTGTGTGCTTGAGATCATGTGGAGAATGCTTCCCCTGCACATTGACCCTCCCCAGCTCCTTGGCCTCCCCCTGAAAAAACTCCTGCTTGCTCAGGGACTTTGGAGATGATCTTTGGACATTAGTCTACCATCTTCCCAGGTTGCTGACTTCCTGAATTAAGCAACCTTTCCTTTCCAACCAACACTTGTCTCTCTGAATATTGCCTTTGGATCCAAAAGCAGACGAATTTGGGTTTCAGTAACAGGAAGAACCCAGAGCTAAGAAGAGAGGAAGTCAGTATCAGTGAACTTTGCCCTGCAGCATCTTTTCCTTTAACATTCTTCTCCTCTCTCCAACCCATTCCGGTCCAGTTCTTCAGGTAGTGGGAGTGTGGTAGATGCCCATTACACCAGCTGGGTTAGATTTTATGGCAATGCTTTTTCACACAGGACTCACTTTCCTCTCTAATTAGGGAGGGAGCAGTGGAAGGATGTGGTCTAGGAACAGATTATCAGCTTTCATAAAGGAATGGCTTGTTTGGTAATTTGTTCATGATTTTTTTCCCTCTTCTGATGAGCTTGCCCATGAGAAATGAAATGATATTTATAAAATATATAAATAACTTTAACTTTTTTTTTGAGGGAGAGATTTAAATTGCATAAGCACACAACTTAGATGAAACAACGCAAGGGCTTTGATTCATTCAAGTTTGGGCAATTGATTTTTTAAAGATTTTTTTTCCAGGTCCCTTTGCAGAATGAAATTTATAATAGTAGCTCTGTAATTTTGTAGGTTATCTTTTTACTAAGTAGTAGTCAAATTCATTCATCTTCCTGTACCCTGCAGAGATAAAGCCAACAGCTGAGTTTGTCAACTTCAAACGCTAATGCAGTATCAAGAAAATCAATAGGATGTCTCACCACTCTTGCAACTTATTCTTCTGGCCTCAACGGCAGAGAATATTCCCTGGAAAGAAGGCAACTCAGATTTTTAAGTTACAGCAAAAGTGGTTATAAGCCATAGTATTTACAAGATAATTTTCTATCTCTTCTGGTACTTCTTTATATATGACAGTCAATATTTGCCGCACTGTGAGAAATTTAGGAGGAAGCAGAGTAATTAATGGTGGCTGTGATTTTAAATGCCAAGGGAGATACAGACACTCCTGTAACTCTGTAGTAACCGCAGGAAGGGGAGGCCGGGTGGTGTAATATGGTGCAAGGATTGGAGAATCCTCTTGGCAGGTCCCCTCTTCACATTCAGTGACACTGGCTGACTGTTTGGAAAAACCCCTCCAGAGACAATAGCTCATTTAGAAAGGTCCCTTGGGGCATGAGAAAAATTTTGACTTGCAGCATGAAATGTTGAAAATTCTCTATATGCAGGCATTAATAATTCCCCAAATACCACACATAAAGGTCAAATGGATTAGAAAATCCATTCTTTGAAGCCTTAAGAGGCAAAACATTGGTGAGAAATTTTAATTATTTTGGGACAGATGCTGGTAAGGGCAGCTTAATCTGAATGATGGGTTAGATGAAAGGCTGGGCTTCCAACCATCAGTGATACATCCACAATAGGAAATTCATATGAACTTGAATTACTATCTGAAGCCTTTCCCCAAAGTGCTTTTGTTTAAAGGAAAGAAAAACCTCATTCATTAAATGTCATGGGCCAGATTACTCTGTCACCTGCTATGGCATCTCCATAACCACCTGGAATGCCATAAGACTTGTTACTATGTTTTAGAGAAGTCCTGCTATGGTGATCCCACTTCCTTCACCAAAGGCCGCTTATGTGCTGCTGTACTCCTTGCCTTCCAGATCCTCACCAATGCTTGACCTCACCTTACCCTGGTGTGCAGGAAGGCTGTAAGAGAAAAAGACACCCTCAGAGCTGGGAAGGTACATTTAGATCAGCTAGTCCAGGCAGTCCAAGCTGTGTTCCTACAGCACTATAAGCAACCTCCATAAAATTGGGGCTTGGAGATGAGCAAGCCAAACTGGGGGTGCTCAGTGCCTCTACCAGCCTTCACACTGCCCTGCTTCAAACAAAACAGAAAAGGGTTTGAAACTCAATGACCTAGTCCAATCCCTGTCCTTTCCAGATAAGGAAATTGAGGCCCGAAGAGCTGACTCTCTAAATCCAAAGTGCACAAGAGCGGTGGGCATAAAATTGCTCTAGAAACAGATGATTTCTGGGAATCAGAAGCCCAGCTCTCACTTGTGGAGCAGGGCGTTAAAGGGCAACATAACTTTTTTTTTTTTAAACTTTTTATTTATTTATTCATGAGAGACAGAGAGAGAGAGAGAGAGAGAGAGAGAGAGAGAGAGAGAGAGAGAGAGAGGCAGAGGGAGAAGCAGGCTCCCAAGAAGCAGGGAGCCCGATGTGGGACTCGATCCCAGGACCCTGGGATCATGACCTGAGCCGAAGGCAGACGCTTAACCATCTGAGGCACCCAGGCGCCCAGGGCAACCTAACTTTTAAAGCTTTGGTTTCATTGAGAGATTTTGATCTTCCCAGCGATGTGCTTGATACCTTCTTTTGATTCTCTACGTTTTTGGAACACAGCCTTGGAGTGTTGAGCAGGTTGTTTCCGGAAGAAATTCAATGGCAACTTTCAGCTAGTACTTCTCATGCCAGTGTGAGGCCAAGCACAAGGTATTATGGTACTATGGTGAAGACTGTTTCCTGACTTTAGGCTCATCTTTAAAGTTTTTTTTTTTTTTAAGATTTTATTTATTTATTTGACAGAGAGAGCACAAGCAGGGGGAGCAGCAGAGGGAGAGAGAGAAGCAGGCCCCCTGCTGAGCAGGGAGCCCCACTCAGGGCTTGATCCCAGGATCCGGGGACTATGACCCCCTCCAAAGGCAGAGGCTCAACTGATTGAGGCACCCAGGCACCCCTAGGCTTACATACATTTATTTATTTATTTATTTATTTATTTATAAATGTTTTATTTATTTATTTATGAGAGTCAGAGAGAGAGAGAGGCAGAGGCAGAGGGAGAGGGAGAAGCAGGCTCCCTGCCTAGCAGGAAGCCCGATGCGGAACTCGATCCCAGGACCCTGGGATCATGACCTGAGCTGAAGGCAGAGGCTTAACCATTTGAGCCACCCAGGTGCCCCGATCCCTAGGCTTATCTTTAGTCCATAGCTCCCTTCCCACCTCACAGACAAGACGATGATGAAATGATAAACATGCCTAACCCATGCCTGGTGGTTCATGGATGACTTCTTCTTGACTTGTGACGGTGTTGGAGATCCTTGTTCTCACTCCTCCATCTGCCTAACCTCATCTCTCTCTTAGACCCTCCTGCCCCAACTCTAGACTCTAGTACACAACTGTCTACTTGACATTTCCACTTGCTTGTGTAATAAACGTCGCAGACTCAACATGACCAAAAGTGAATTTCTGATGGTCTCTCCCAAATCGATTCCACCTCAGCACTTTTCCTTACGGTTAATGGCAATCTTAACCTTCTGATTACTCTAGCCAAGACCTTCAGAGTCATCCTTGCCTCCTCTCTGTCTCATCCACTCTGCCAGCAAATCCTCGATCTGACCAGTTCTCACTACCTCCACTGTTACCTTTGGTCTGAGCAACTATCATTTCTCTCCTGTCTTGCTTCAGGAGCTTCCTAACTTGGCTTTCTTTCTGCCTTTCCATCCCATTTCAGTCTATTCTTAACAAAGTAGTCAAGAGTGGATCTACCTCTTCCAACACACCCCTCCAATTGCCAGACCCCAGACACAGCCCTTCAAGCCACACCCTTCCAGTCACGCCCCCTCCCCTCCCCCCCGCCCCTTCATGCCTCCTCTTCCATGGTCACCCCTCCACGCCTCTCCCCCTTACTCCTCTGGCCTTATCGCTACTACTTTTTCTCCTGGTCACTCCACTGCAGCCACATCAGCCTCTGGGCTGAGCCTCAAACTCCTTTGGCTTTGCTTCTGATTTGGGGCATTTGACTGCATGGATCACTCCAGCCAGATTTCCAACTCCCTCACATCTTCAGGATTTTGCCCAGAAGTCACTTTCTCAATAGTCATTCTAGCTAACATGCGAAAACCCCACACCTATCTCTCCCCACCCATTCTCGCATACGGATACGCAGGGGAGTATTTCTAAATGGGAAGACGCTGGAGGAAGCGCTCAGAACTCTCAGAACTCTCGCGAGAACTGTCGCCCGAACTGGGTGTCGGGAAAGCCCGTGGCTCCCTTCGCCCTGGCTTCTGGGCGGCCCGAGGCAGCGTGGGGACGTGAGCCAGCCGCAGGAGTCATCAGAGCCCTGGCCGCCTTCCTCAAAGAGTTGGGGAAGCCGAAAGGCCCTGAGCGGGTGGACACTGTCAAGCTGGGGGGGTGGGTGGGGTGCATAAGGCGCGGGCTTCTGGTCCTAAGAACTGCTTCCGCGCGGAGCTGCGTGCCCAGAGCAGCACCTGTCCCTCCCGGGTGATGCCGGCATGGGCTCGGTGACCTGGGTCTGCGGGGGACGACAGCGACACTGCGTCTTGCCCAGCCACTTCAGCCCAGGCTCCAAGCCCTGGAGGGGCTGGAAATGGTGGAAAAGAACCAAGATGGGGGGCCGCAAACGGACATCTGAAGGACAGGGAGAGCCAGACGGGATCGCCGGACAGGTAATAGCGGCATTAGAACAAGCGATGTGGGATTAGTAGATTGCCTCATTGGGGAAGGGCGCAGAGAATAGCTGGCGTCATACTTAAATTTTTCCCACCTATTACCAAACCCACCATCCAGAAGGATTCTACTAATCAACGTTCTCACCACCAGTGTGTTCTTTACTCCAAACTCTTTGAAAACACGGCATTATCATGAAAAAAATTCTCTGCCAGTCCCATAGGCCAAGAATTATATATTATTGTTTTAGTTTATATCTTTAATTACTATTAAGTATGAACATCTTTTTACATCTTTATGGATAATTTGTGATTTTTACTTCAGTGAATTGTCCTTTGTCTATATTTTTAAATTGTCAAATTATAAAAGCCGTTTCTTAGTAATAAACTTTAGACCCGATTTACTTTTTGCTTTTTTTTTTTTAAGATTTTATTTATTTGAGAGAGAGAAAGAGGGTGAGAGAGAGCATGAGCTGGGGGAAGGACAGAGGGACCAGCAGACTCCCACTGAGCGAGGAGCCTTTTGCCAGCTGGATCCCAGGACCCTGAGATTATGACCTGAGCCAGAGTCAGATGCTTAACCGACTGAACCACCCAGGAGCCCCAACTTTTTATGTTATTTTTTGGTGTTTTGCTGGTCATGAAAGTTTTAAATGTTTAGATAGTCAACTATGTCAACCTTTTCTTTTATGAGATAGAATTTGTTGTCTTGCTTAGAAAAGTGTCTCTCACCCCTTCTCATATGAATATTTATCCATATTTTCTTCTAAGTTTTCTATGATTTTTATCATTACATTGAAATGTTTCTGTAATCTGGAGTTCATTCGGGTTTAATATGTGGTAGCTTGCAAAAATGGCTGCAGTTCTCCACCCTTCTCAGCAGGTACCCCTCTCTATAATGCGGTATTGTAGTTCTGCCCAGGAGGAGGTGGAATCCGTTTCCCAACCTCTTCAGTCTGGGCTGGCCTTGTGACTCTCTGTGACCAATCGAACGGAGCAAGAGTGACCATGTGCCAGTTCCAAGACTAGACCTTAAGAGACGTTTCATGCTTCTGCTTGCTCTGTCAGCCACCTTGTGAGTAAGCCTGTGGGGTGAGGAGATGCATGGGGTCCTTTGCTTTCCATCACTCAAGCTGACAGCAGGCTGACTTCAGAGATGTAAGTGAGGTTCTTTTAGACCAGTTGGTCCCTAGCTAGGGTAACAGCAGAGTGGTAACTGACAGCAACAGACATATGCATGAGCCCAGCCAAGACCAGAAGAGCTCCTTTTCTGAGTGCAGCCTGAGCTGCTGACCCACGGAAAAGTGGACTAGATACACTGTTGTTTTTAAAGCCCCAAAGGTTTGGAGCTTTCCTTGTTAGGTAGCAAAAGGTAACTGATGCATGAGAAGGGAATCTCATTTTATTTATCCAGAGGTTAGCATGTGGTCTAACGTCGTCACTGAATAGTTCATCTGTCCTTCACTAATTTGTAATGTCACTTTTATTCCAAATATATTGTCTTGGTTCTGCCTCCAGGTTCTCCATTATATTCTATTGATTAGGCTGTCCTTTGTGTAATAGCCTTGCTCAGTGTGTTTAAATATCTCGAAGGATAGGTCTCACTTGGTTACTCTTTTTTCCTACAATTTTTAGCTATTGTTGTATTTTTATTCTTCCAGATGAACTTGGTATTATTTTTCCATATTCCGAATAAAATATGTTGGGCTTCTGATTGGAGTGGTATTAAACATATAACTTGAAAAGTATTGACATTCAGAAGATACTGAACTGCCTTATGTAGAAACACAATATTTTGAATCATTTAAGTCATATATATTTCAGAAGAATTTTATTGTTTTCCTCATGTAGCTTTCTCACATTTCGCTTTAAGTTGGTGTTTTTTATATTTTTAATTTTATATTAAATATAGGTTATTTTTTCATTATATTTTTTCTTTGATTATTTTTGATATTTAGGAAAACTGTTGATCTTGATGTATTAATTTTGTAACTGGCCACCTTCCTGAACTCCAATTATTTGAAAAAAAATATTTAAAGTTGGGTTTTTCAGCTATACAAATCATACTGCAACACTCACTAAATGAGTGAGTGACTCCTTTCCTGAGTCTTGTTTGTATTGTTGTCTTTAAATAAGACAGTACCTCTTGATGTCGGAGCTGCTGCCGCCGAGTCCGGATTCAACCTTGCGCGCCACTGATGCCCGCCTGCCCGACGTGCACTCCCGATTCCTTTTGGTTCTAAGTCCAAAATGGCAATTCTCAAAGATCAGCTGATTCAGAATCTTCTTAAGGAAGAACATAGCCCCCAGAATAAGATCACAGTTGTTGGGGTTGGTGCTATTGGCATGGCTTGTGCCATCAGTATCTTAATGAAGGACTTGGCAGACGAACTTGCTCTTGTTGATGTCATGGAAGACAAACTGAAGGGAGAGATGATGGATCTCCAGCACGGCAGCCTTTTCCTTAGAACACCAAAAATTGTCTCTGGCAAAGATTATAATGTGACTGCAAACTCCAAGCTGGTTATTATCACAGCTGGGGCACGTCAGCAAGAGGGAGAAAGCCGTCTTAATTTGGTCCAGCGTAACGTGAACATCTTTAAGTTCGTCATTCCTAATATCGTAAAATATAGCCCAAACTGCAAGTTGCTTGTCGTTTCCAATCCACTGGATATCTTGACCTATGTGGCTTGGAAGATAAGTGGCTTTCCCAAAAACCGTGTTATTGGAAGTGGTTGCAATCTGGATTCAGCCCGGTTCCGTTACCTAATGGGGGAAAGACTGGGAGTTCACCCATTAAGCTGTCACGGGTGGGTCTTTGGGGAGCATGGAGACTCCAGGGTGCCTGTATGGAGTGGAGTGAATGTTGCTGGTGTCTCTCTGAAGAATCTGCACCCTGACTTAGGCACTGATGCAGGTAAGGAACAGTGGAAAGAGGTTCACAAACAGGTGGTTGACAGTGCCTATGAGGTGATCAAACTGAAAGGCTACACCTCCTGGGCCATTGGACTGTCTGTGGCAGATCTGGCCGAAAGTATAATGAAGAATCCTAGGCGGGTGCATCCAATTTCCACCATGATTAAGGGTCTCTATGGAATTAAAGATGATGTCTTCCTTAGTGTCCCTTGCATCTTAGGACAGAATGGAATTTCAGATGTTGTGAAGGTGACTCTGACTTCTGAGGAGGAGGCCCGTTTGAAGAAGAGTGCAAATACACTTTGGGGGATCCAAAAGGAGCTGGAGTTTTAAAGTTTTCTAATGTACCACTTCACTGTCTAGACTATAGCAGGATTTTAGTTGGAGGTTGTGTATATTGTCCTTATTATCTGATGTTACTCAAGTAATATTAAAATGGCCTAAGAAAAAACGTCAGTTTCCTAAAGTTCCAAATAGGAATGGTTCACCAAACCCTGCAGCTGTATCCTGGTACTGGATGATACCTGTCTTTGTAGCCCTAAATTGGTTAACGTAAGTTAGCCCCACTGTCTCAGAGGCTCCACTGCCAGAGCTGCGGTTGCTCTGCACATCAGATGTGTGTTTACTGTGTGTTCTGTCACTTCGGGTTCCTTCCCCCAACACCCGACATGCCTAGTCCATCTTTTCCAGTCAGTCATGTTCTGGGATCCAATGTATAAATTCAATATTGCGTGTATTGTGCATAACTGTCCTAAAGGATCTTACTTTGTGTACCATGTATGTCAGAATATAGTGTACATGGCCATATAACGTAAAAAGACAATGCAGCCAACTAAGTCTCATACCAACTAAAATACCAAATAAATTTTGAATGGTGAAAAAAAAAAAAGACAGTACCTCTTTTGAGGGCAGAGTCCATGTTTGGTCTTTTATTCTTTCTCCCTTGATTTTCAGCACAGTGCCTTGCTTATTTATATGTGACGATAAACACATATTTAGTAATGCAAGGATCACACACTTACTGCTGACCTTCCCTGTGTCAGACATTGTACTAGGTAAGGGGTGTGTGAAGATTAAGAGGAGGTTCCCTAGCTTCAGGGCTCTTTTAGTCCATTTGTATTGTATGGGTTTTGGAATTAGATAGAACCAGGGCCAAACCCTGGCTTTGTGTCTTATCAGTGGTGGGACTTTAAAAAAAATGTATGTCACCTTTCTAAATTTCATTTTCTCTCCCTGAAAATCTGGAAGTTAATAGTAATGCTCCCATGAGTTTGTTGGGAAGATTGAAATAGTTTTGTAGAAAAGCATATTGAAGGAGTTCTGAGTAAATGAACAGAAATAGGAAATACAGGAAAAGCAGCCAAGGTATGGCGTGGGTGGGTGGGGGAGTATGGGCTCAGATTTGGACATGCTAAGTTGTAAGTACCTGTGGAACTCTAAATGGAGTTCTGTGTTTGGCAGTTGAATAGATCTGGAACTTGGAGAGATTTAAGTTTATGACTGTGCTACTTAGGTCCTTAATGTTTCAAGGACAAGAAAATCACTCTTGCCATTACAAAAAGGGTGTTTGGGGGGAGGTAGGGAGGACATGCATATGAAGCTAAACTGAAGGTGGAAAGCTACCACATGGAGGCAGCTCAAAGAGGAGGGAATTATCAGGAGAGGCAAGTGCCATGGAGTAGTCCAGGGAGCTTTGGGTGACAAAATGCACTGATGTCAGCATTCAGTGTCCTCTCAGGCACAGCTCCGCTGGAGGGGTGCCAGTGGAAGCCCGACTGCAGTCCAAGTGGGAGATGAGAAAGAGAAGAGCTCAGCAGGGAGGACAGAAGGAAGTGCATCGCTGTCCATTGGCTTGTGGCTGGTTCATCTTCATTGTTGGGGTTCAGATGTGTCTCTGGGAAAGTCTTCTGAAGGTGGCTACATCTGCAGCCTATTTCTAATAGGGCCTGAGATACCCCTTTGGCAGGTAGCTAACAGAACATAGCTACCAATGAGAGAGAGGATCTCCCCACTTCATGATGGAATGCAACAACACTGAGGATTCCAGAGAATGTAGAGCATCTCTGGCTTTTCAAGGCCTCTAGAACATCAGACCAGTGGATAAGGTGTTTATTAGCAGCATAGGCTATAGTGTGTGGCAAATGGGATAGTACCCAGCAGCAGAATCGTTGGTTCCAGGCATAACCATGACACCCAATGACAGTAGCGGTGGCTGGAGGATGCAGAGGTCCCTGGAAGAAATGACAAGTGCTTTCTAGAGGAGGCAGTTCCCACTGGGTGTGGTGGTGCCTTATGAAATGAGAGGAGATGGTGGCTGCGGCTCCTCATGACACCTGACTGGGCTTGCTTGTTAGTACATTTGAGACAGTCCTTGGGAATTCTCAGGAAATATGCAAGGGGGCTTTAAGGGGTTTAGAGTTCTATATGGCAGGTAAGTATAGGAGCCAGCAAAATATGGTATTGAGTTTTCCTGTGTTCCTTTGTATACCCATGAGCTAGGGTGTTCCCAAGGCAACATGGGTTGCCAGGTGAAGGAATTGTTCTTAAATAGGCCATAGGAGCCCTAGCAGAGTAAGACAGTTTACAACTGTCTCTGGGATTGTCTGTGCATTCTATTTTAGTGACACACACACGTTTCTGGGATTAAATAATCTGGGAAACTGGATTAAATAATACTGAATGGTGTTCTTTTTTCTTTTTAAGAGTTATTTATTTATTTTAGATTGTGTGTGTGAGAGCAAGTGAGCACATGAGCAGGGGGAGGGGCAGAGGCAGAGAATGAGAGAGAAAGAGAATCTCAAACTCCCTGCTAAGTGGGAAGGCTAATACAGGTCTCCATCTCAGGACCCTGAGATCATGACCTGAGCAGAAACCAAGAGTCAGGGGCTCAACCAACTGAGTTGCCCAGGCATCCCAGAATGGGTGTTCTTCTTCTTTTCTTTTCTTTTCTTTTTTTTTTTAAGATTTTATTTATTTATTTGACAGAGAGAGACATAGCAAGAGAGGGAACACAAGCAGGCGGAGTGGGAGAGGGAGAAGCAGGCTTCCCGCCGAGCAGGGAGCCCAGTGTGGGCCTCGATCCCAGGACCCTGGGATCATGACCTGAACCAAAGGCAGATGCTTAACGCCTGAGCCACCCAGGCGCCCCCCGAATGGGTGTTCTTAATAGACTCTTTCATTCAGGGTCTCTCATGTCCTGGTCTATTCAAGTCATATTCATTGAGCATCTACCAGTGGACGAGGTGAATACCACAGACATGGTCCCAGCAGTCTAGACAGGGAGACAATACAAATATAGATTGTGAATCTCTAGGGGGAAGGGTATTCAGCATTCCCCAAATTTATGGCATGAACCTCTTTAGGAGGAGCATGGATTAGCAGCTCTCACGTTCTATGGAGTGCAGCTTGGGTGCACGGTGCTGCATCAAAGGAAAAGAAGTGGGGAGGAAAGCTGCAAGGGTGTGGTATGGCTTTCTGGTCTCTAAGCAAAGGACATGAAACTAACAAATGAAAGATAAAGAAAGAAACAATATATACCATAGAAAATGTTTATAAATGAACAACAAATCTCAAATTGGGGTTAAGCGACAGGAAGGAGATTTTGAATTGCCCTACTCCTCCAGAGCCCTGAGAAGGACCTCTGTGTAAGAGCTGGGTTCACATTTGGTTAAGGACCGAGGGCCCTGTAATGCACAAAAGTCACACAGTGGCTGGTCCAGGTTCAAGGACTGTGAAAAATGACAACCAGTACTTGACTTAGGTAATTTTTACTTTGGTTTATTAGCACAGTACTTCTCTCTGTCTTGGTTTGTTTTTTGTTTTTTTGTTTTGTTTTTGCTTGTATTATCTCCAATTTGGAAATCTTTATCTCCTCTCTCACATTTATAGTTGATATTTAAAAACTTTTGATTTAAAAACTTTTTATCATAAGCTTAAATAGTTGTAAATGATGCAGTTATCAGATTATTGCATAATATATATGTGCTTCAAATATATTTTAGAAACTGCAGATTTAAGTTATCTATTCATAAAATATGCCTACCATGTAATTAATTGAAAGAAACCATTCCTTATTGCCAATCCAAATAGCCAAATCAGACTTTCTTTCTGACAAAGACTTTCTTTCTTAAAGTTTTCAATTCCATTCAAATACATTCCTATGACAGCCATCCCACTTCTGAATTCCCATCCTAAAGTAGAGAGAAGAAGAGCAAGAGATAGAAGACAAAGACTCGAGACTGCCTTCAGTGTGACACTGGATGAATAAGGCTTTACCTCCACTATTTCCTACCTTACTTGCTTTGATTTGTCCTCACAGGATTCTGTTTCAGCGGAGATATGTTCTCAGACTATGGTTTTAGTGACCTGGAAGTGTTTCAAACCTAGGACGGTGCTTTGGGGTAGGACTGGGGAAGGCTGTCTTTCCTTTGTGAGGAGGGAAAGGAGGACTGTCAAAGAGGAGGTGGCAGGAGGCCCTGTCCCACATCAGGGGCCTGTTAAGGTTTTTACTTTTAGGAAAAGACAAGGACATTTGGGAACTAGGATCCATGCCCATGTGTCCCCTGAAAGCCTTTCTGTGTCCCAGCTTACTTGTACCCGTTAAAAGACCACTACTGAACTGTGGTCCATAACCGAAAGCAATGGAGAGAAGGCACCTCTGATTAAGTTCACAGTCAGTGCAGAGGTAGGGGGCCTCTGTTCTTCCTCAGGGAGGCACTCTTAAATTCAAATCTCAAGTTCACGGTCTCCCAGCCCACTTGTGGGGATGGATCTGCAGGCTGAGGAACCTAGAGCTGGAGCCCATAGATATTTGTATCATTTTTGGCTTGGATTGGGAGGGAAGGGGGCCGTCATTAGCACTGCGGGTTGTCCTATCATAAAAGGGGGAAATTCTTATTGTGCCTGAGTTGCATTCTTCTTCCTTACCCTTCTCTCTATGTTATTGGGTCACTTCTACTTACCCTGACCCTCAGGTTTCAGTGCAGCGGGCCCATCTTACCTACATAATCCTCCTCTTGCTGAGCCCAACAGTCTCAAGGAGAGGAGTGCTACCTCCCTACCTTCAATCAGGGCCATCGTTGCCACAAGCGATCTAGTGCCCACATTCAATAAAACCTCCATGGTCCTTTCAGCTGTCAGAGTGCGCCTCTTTCTAGATACTCTTCTAGCTTCCTGCAGTCCCTCTTAAAATACTTGCAATGTTGACCTTTCTTCCCTAAGTTGTCCAGATGTTTTATTTTCATTGCCAGAGTGGGAACTCCTTGGGGGCAGAGTTTTGGTTTTTTTTTTCTTCCTCCATCTTCATTTTTGTTTTCTCTGTAGTACCAGGAATGGGGTATCACATACGGTAGGTACTCAACAAATACTAGTTAAATGAAAGAAATTGGAGATGACATAGTATAAATATATGAACTATGCCTTGATAAGAACAAGGCCACAACTATAAAATAAAATTCATATATGGACATCAAATTTACAACTGAGGTTTTTAGCAGTTATAGTGAATATTATTGGCTTATGCATTATTGACAAGGAAATTCATGGACTATGAGCAGGTGGCTCTGTATTTTTTTAATTAAGTTTTTATTTTAATTCCAGTATAGTTAACATACAGTGTTACTAGTTTCAGGTGTACAATATAGTGATTCAACAATTTTGATGGCATTTTTGTGGTTAGGATGTCAAGCCTGAAACCAGAAGTCTGAGGCTGGGACCACCCTGCCTCTGGGCAGCAGATGGAGCTCACACACCACCAGAGAAGGTTTTGCAAACTGTTAGTCTGAAGTTTGTGTTTACTGAAAGAGATAGCTGTGGCTCTACGAGAAATTCTGCAACAAATTGATTTCCTACAGACTTCTGGGCCATTGCTCTAGTTTCCAAATAAGGGTTTAATACCCATGCATGAAAACCTGATTGTAAAGCACCCAGCTCAGACTGTACTGAAGGCCAAATCCTATTTCTGTGAATGCAGTGACATTGTCTTTTCCTGTGTGGTCTTTGTGCCTTTTAAAAGGCTTCCTTACGGGGAAATGATATACACCAGAGAGAGGGTATTCAGGGTATTCTCAGAAATCACTGTTGACCTTCTGAGAAACCCGGGATGCAAGTGCTTTGGCAGATCACTTGTCCTGAGTGAGCAAGCCAGGGTTTCTTCATACACGGGATGAGGACACTGCCTCAGTGCTCAGATCTGTGGGGAGGTGAGTTTTTACTGTGTCTTGTCACCTCTCATCTCCTTACTCTGTGAAGCCGTTGTGCCATAACCCCTCTGCTGTTTTCTCTCCTCCATCATTAGTCTGCAGGGATGAAGTGATAAAAACAATGACAAAAAAATAGGCTCTGTCACTTTCCACCTGAGCTGGTGTCCTCTTTGAGCCTCAGTTTACTTATCTGTGAAATGAGGTTAACAATACATACTTGAAAAGGTTGTTTTTATAAGAATTGAACAAAATAACAAATATATGGCCAGTCATGGGCTTTCTTATACCTCTGAATAAGCAACAAATGCAGGCTAAGACTAACCAAGAATTTGAGTGTAAAATCTCCATGGGTTCATTTTCAGTCTCATTACTTCTGAGCCATCACGTTTGTTTCTCTTCAGTTGGGCTGGCTCTTTATGACATGATTGTTTTTCCATTCATTCTTTTATGGGACAGATATGTACTGAGCACCCAGTATGCTCCAGGCACTGTACTAGGTACTGCTGAGACTATGACAACAAGAACAAAATCCCTGACCTCATAGAATGTATATTTAAGTGGCAGAAATAAATAACAAGTAAACACATGGAATTACAAAGATTTACTATGAAGGAGACAAACAAGTGCCATGGTTTAAAAAAAAAAATCACAGTGAGGGGAGGGATATGTTAGGACGGTCAGGGAAGGCCTTTTAGGGGAGGCAGAATCCAAGGACAGAGGAGTGGAGTAGGCTAGGGGACAATCCGCGAACGCCTGCTGCGAGATTTTTATTTTTATTATCCTTAAATAGTAAATGCAACTATGCTTATGATAATATAATAATACTATCCTGTAACATCTTGCAGCCTGTGTTAACATATTTCTTTGGGAGACTGCATCAGGTGCATCGTTTTACCCAGGAGCTTTACTATCAGCCTGGTACACAGCGGGTGCCCGCTAAAAGCTTGTTGAATGAATAAATGGTTACAATGGCCCCTCACTGTAGGGAAGGCAGGTATTATTGCTCCATTTCAGGAATGTTTAATGACTTGTCCCTGGCCTTATGGGTCACAAGGGAGTCACAAGAACTAGAATCCTAAAATGTATATATGTATATTTTACTTTTACTCCAGTGTTCTCAGTTTTCACTCTTTGGAATTAAAGTCTCATCCTTATGTTTATGGAAGTTTTCCTCAATATACAAGAATGCTTAGGCAAGATACAGCTCATATATTTGACTAAAACCAGTATAATCTTGTAGGGAATGAGTTGTTTCTAGGTAACAGAGGTGTTAATCCGAGTGGAATTATCCACACCACCTATACTCCACCCATAAAATTCTGGACAGGTTTACACCTGCCAATTGCTGATTCTTGGGTGTGTTTCCCAAACCAATGATTAGCTCTAAAATTCTAATGCTTCTGTGAGTTATTATTAAAGAATGATTCCAAAGCTTCAGGAGAGATGGGGTGACACCGTTGTGTGTATTGTAGAACATCAGTCAGTATCTTAGGAGTGGGAGATGGATTCTTTCACGTTCCCATCTATATCCACCCCTCCTTTGTAGGAGGTAAAGTTCATGTGTATCTCATGTGTTGGTAGATGAAGGTGGTAACTAAAGAGATGCCTGAATAGAATGATCTGAAGATAAGATCTCTGGTCAAAAATCTCTCATAGGGGTCTGGAGTGCCACCCCAATGGCTTTGTTTCTTCATTTCAGGTAAAATCCTTGCCTTGTAGCCTTTCTTTAAATACAAATACTTTAATCCATCACTGTGCTAGGTTAATTTCTGAGAGAGATTCAAAGAAGGACGCGCGTCATTCCTCCCTTTCCCCTCCAGGAAATTCATTCATTCATACATCATTCTCCCAAGTATTTCCGGGGCACACACTGTATTCCAGATGCTGTGCTAGGCTCTGGAGGAATAGCTAACGTATTTTGAATGCTCATTATGGACAGACACTGGCTCTTCAAAATGCTTTTTATGCATTAACTCATAGGCCCTGTTGATAAATCAGAAAGTTCAGAGAGGTTAGATGAATTACCTAAGGCCATACAGCTAGGGAATAGTAGTGACAGGGTTCAAATTTGGGCAGTTTGGCTCTAGAACCTGAGCCTTAACCGGGTCCCTGCCATTGAGGACCTCAGCCTAGCTAGGGGGACAGAAATGTAAAGCAATGAACTGTAGTCCAACAGGGCTGTGATTGAGGGGTAACCACGGAGACTTCTGGAACTGGCTGCCTGGAAGTGCTGAGAAACCATCACCAGGTAGGAAACACTGATCTTGGAGCCATAGTTTAGTCACAAACAATCCAAACATGAAGAAGCACCTCTTTTCTTCTTTACTGACTGCTTTGCTTTGCTGTTTAGGTGTATCACGCCTCTGAGCTAACTTTAGTAATATAATTTCAAATTATTTCTAAGGTAATATAAATGAATAAATTACAGATTGAAGCAGTGAACATTTGGGTTTGTAAGATATGGCAAGTACACCATACATAGAGAATTTCACTGTATGTTCTTGCTTTTTTCTCTCAACTTCTTTTGTTCTCTGGGTTGGGTGTGGGGCCTGAGCCGGAATGGAAATTGCCAAGACCCTGGTGGCTCTGCAGGACCACATAGACCTCATTACAACCCCTAGAAACGACTTCAAGGGGAAAGTGGATGATAAATTTAGCCACACCAACATGAGATTTTATCCATTAATTCTCTCCTTGCTTGTTGTTCCTCAAAATCTGTCTTTTGTCTCCTTTCCCTGAAGTTCAGTATTATTGGTTTTCCGGCCTAACGGACACGCTCATAGCCTGCCTCTTTAAGGAAGACTTCGCAGGGCCTCACCACTGATTCTTGCTTCATGCCAAACTCCTATGGTGCTTAGAATCCACACCATTCATCTTAATATTAAATAGGCGTGGCTTTGACTAGCTGACATTTTTATATTATGACTTCATATTTCATATCTTTTCCTCAAACAGGAGCTTCTAGTGAACTGTACATGTAGGGTTGGGCTTCCTTTTAAAGCCAAGGAAATCTTGAATGTGCACCTGTAAGTTTCTCTCCTTTTAAGCTCATAAGCAAGTCAATTTTCCTAATTCTATTTTGCTTAAAAACTAGTTCATCTTGTAATCGACTGCTAACACTTTTGTCTAAACTTCATTCACACTGAAGTTATAAAAAATTATAGGCATCATCATGGTTGTTGCACCTTTTGCGAGTATTTGCATTGTTTTGTGTACCCTTAACTTTTTAAATCATAAAATATATTTAAATACAATTTACCATCTTAACCATTTGTATGTCCTTTTATATTCTCCAAGCTTTTGAGCTAAATAATCTGAATGCATTTCTTTATTTTTTTATTTCTAATGTTCATAAATGTATAGGGCTCCACATATTAGTCATTAATGTATCCCATTGGAGCATTTTTGCTCCAACAGTAATCAACATTTTTCCTGTTTTATGGTGACAGTGAAAACACATGATTGATACATCAGCAAGTATTTACTCAACAAATTGATTGCACTTTAACTTCTGTATTCCTAATTAACTCTGGATCGTGAAAGGCTAACTGGTAAGTTCACAGTTATGGACAACTGCACCAAACTTAACTACATTGTGCTTTTTACCTTCACCCTTCCCTAGGTTTCAAGTATTATTGCTACTCAGAGCTGGGGGCGAATTATTTTTGACATTACCTTGAACATTATGGCTTAAAATCTAACTAATACTAGTAATATGAATACTACTACTACTACTAGTTAATATTTATCAAGTACTTAACTATATTGCCAGGGACTATTCTAAGTGATTTACATCGATTGACTTATATGTGCAAAACATTAATTCCAGTCCATTCCTATGGAGAGTAACAGTTAATAACATCCTGTGAAGTTAGATGTACAATGGATGCAGGTGTTTCTTGTCCTCCCCTGAGTTTGTTCTTGGAATAATAAGGCACAGATATTAAAGCTCACCCAGAAGTAGGTGAGTAGTAAACTACACTAGATTGGAAGTCTCTTGAATTATTTATTTTTGATGCCCCAAGTGTTGCTAGCACATAAATGTTTGAGAAATAAATTAATGACTATTACTTGATTAGAGCCCCACAAAATACAGCACCATGACAGGCTTTGAAGTGGCAGGGCAGACAGCTGTGCAGGGAGCTGAATTTGCAGCTAGAACTTACCTGCTGTTAGGGAAGGAACTATTCCTGTCAAGGAAAAAATTTAAAGTACATAGTGTTGGCTTCGTTCATGATTGCAAATGTCAAAATTCCATTAATTTGATTTTTAAAGTTTAAGGTATTCTGCCATTTGGTTACTCAGTATATGAATAGAATGACATTTATTCTACTTGGCTCTGTAAGCTACACATGCACACTTGTTTGAAGGGTATCATTTATTCCTTTAATGAGAATTTTGGGAGCATACCATGTTGGGCTAAATAGGATAAGTGATCTAAAGGAAAAGAACATACTCCAAAGTTTAGACTCTAAGGGAAGACAGACCTAATATACACGAAAGTCTTAAGTTATAATGAAAAACTGTGGGATTAAGTGGCAATGAGTGATACAGACAAGGCAATGCATCTATAGAGTTGGGAGAAGGGAGAGAATGAGCTGCTAAGATCTTATGAAGATGGTATGATTAGGTTCAGACTTAGCCTGCAGAATGGGGAAGATGGAGGGTCCTTTAGGAGTGGTGTATTGTGACCTGGAGCAGGAATGAATAAGGACTGATTTTTGAGGAAAGGTAATGATTTTTTCCTGGCTGGAGTGGGGAGTTTCATTTTTTTTTTTTAATAACTTTCTTTATTGAGCACTTACATGGCAGACATTGTGCCAAATATTCAGGTAAATCAGTAACTTAATCCTTAATATAGCCCTGTGAAGTAGCTATTACTAACTTCATTTCCACATGAGGAAACTCAGGCTAAGGGAGGCTGAGTCACTTGCCCGGGGTCATACAGCTCATCAGCAATGGAGTGGACACATGATCTCAAGTCTCTCCCTCACAGAAGTTTGTGCACTAACCCATCTGCTCTCCTCCCACTTCATCCAAACCTGGATGGAACCCGTGTGTCAATCTCTCTCTCCAAGTCTCACCTCCCTTTAGTATATTTAGGGAAAGGTGGGCTTATGTCATGTTTCCTCTAAGTTGTTTCTGTGGCACATGTTCTTGCTCACTTCTCTCAGCGTGGCCCTGGGGCTCTGCTGTTTCAGAGGCCGTCAGAGGCCTGGACACTGCAGTTGTAGTCCTTGGGCTAGGACGCTGCTGTCACAGTGCTGGCTGCAACAGAACGGGCAAGTGGAGAAGGACGTGGCGGTTTTTACTGCTCAACCAATTCTTCACCGTGTCGCCAACACCAAAAATTACTGAAGGAATAAACTGGAGATTCTGTTCGTTTGGATGTAGGTTTAGTTGTGGAAACAGAGACCCAACATTAACAGTGGCTTAACTGTGATGGAAGTGTGTTTCTCTGCCATATAGAAGTCTGCGCTCTTACACGGCTCTCCTTCATGTGACGTCAAGGTGGTGCGCTGTCGTGTCTGTATCCTAGCGGAGTCTTTTAGAAGAAAGCCTGGAAGTTGCACACGTCACTTTTACAGTCATCCTGTTGGACCAAAACATGGTCACATGGTCCTAGCTAGCTGCAGGGGAGGCTGAGGAATCTCGTCTGTGTTCTGGGTGACCAAGTAGCCAGCCTAAACTCAAAGGTTCTATTAATGTGAAAAGAGCAGAATGAATTTTGAGTGATTGTTATCAACCTGTGACTCAGAATTATAAAAAAGGATAGAACTGTAATACTTGGATGATAAATATGGCTGTTCCCAGACTCCATTAGAAAAGACTAAACTATTTGTTTTTTTAGAGAGAGAGAGTGTGTGAGCTGGGGGAAGGGCAGAGAGAGAGGGAGAGAGAGAATCTTAAGCAGATTCCAAGCCCAGCGTGGAGCCCGACGTGGGGCTCTATCTCACGTCCCTGAGATCATGACCTGAGCCGAAATCAAGAGTTGGACACTTAACTGACTGAGCCACCCAGGCGTCCTGAAGACTAAACTATTAAATCTCTTTGGGAGGGGTGTTGTTACTTAATAGATGTCCAATTACAGTCTTTGCTTCCCTTCAGGTGTGCCTTCTTTTTTCAGAAAGAGAGAGAGAGAGAGAGAGAAATGCCCTAACGTACATCTCTGTCTAAAGGAAACTGTGAACATCCTAAAAGATGTAGTTCCCCCTCTCAGACCCCTCCTCTGCACTGTTGGTGGACACAGTGACCTGTAGCCACACCTTTGCCAAATCCTGAGTTCTATCTAGAGTTACAAGCGACATGAGCAGAAAACCCCAGGCTTGGCTTTTGTGGAGGTGAAGTTGTGCCTCTTCATTCTCCAGCAGACTGCTCGGGTAATTGGGGGTGGGGGATGTGCGTGTACTCACATACACAGACACGCACCCATATCCCACTCACAGGGACAGAAATGACCCTTAGATTCCATACAGTTGAAATCTAAGTTAACAAAGAGAAATGCTGTTTAAGGGTCACAGTCTGGACAGACACGACAGCGTTGAGTGAGTCTTAGGCTTTATGTGGAGTAGCCTGAGTTTCTCCTCTTTCACGGGAGAATCATTGCTCTTTTCAAACATCAGGGCCATCAATCCCTGATGACTACTGTTAAGCTATTTTAAGAAGCTTTGAAATTACACCTCTTCCCCTTTGCGTCAGATAAAAGTACTCCTGTCTCCCCATACTAGTCTAAGGTCATAATGAAACAAAATATAAATATGTATTTGCTTGTTTTCAGAGTAAACCACAGTGTCTGTGTGGGTGTGGTAGTTAGATTTGTATTTCTAATTACATTTGGTAAAATGTTCTCTCATGATTTGCGAATTCTCTGAGCTCATGTATCCTCTGGTGATAGTGGTTCTTCCGGCTTGATGCGGTTTTCTTTGATGAGTCCTTGGATTGCTTCTATCCGCTTTGCCACCTTTTACCCCCAGCTCTGCTTCAGCTGAGGATGCATTGTATCCTTCCTGCCAGATGTTAAATAGTTCCTTTTAATCGAAACCTTCACTTGAGGAAATTTGCCTAGCAGCTCTATTCCTCAAAAGTTCCCTTCCAGAATCAAAGCATGAATATCTAAGACAGAAATATGGTATAGAAATACAGAACCTCTAAGTGACAACCATTAAGGTTAATAGCTCTGTTTTCTCTTCTTTCCTTGCATCTTCTTTTCTAAGCAAAAGAAGCATTTAACTGCAGTGGAGTTTTCAGAACTTGTGGAGAATTTGGGTCTAAAAAATTATGTCACTAAAATTACAAGTTGAACAGATGCAATAGAAGAGTGTTACAAATGCATTCAAAGTGGTTTTTGCTTCACATCATCGTCGGCTTTTTCCTTCTCAGAAGCGAAGTAAAAGTGGACAGTCGCTCTGATTGTCCCCGGCAGCTGGTTCTGAGTCTCCACACAGTCGTTTTCAGTCTCAGCCGGCTGTTAGAATCCCTGCGGAAATATTTAACATGCCAGTGCTTGAGTCTCACTCCCAGGGCTTCTACTCAGTCTTGAACGCGGCCTGGGTCTCAGAGATTTAAGAGGTGATTTTAGGACCCAGCCGCTGGTGGGCTCTACTACTCAAGCTTTTGAGGTAAAATTTTGACTGTAAGGATTTAGATTTACTATGTGCTTAGGATAAGTGCACAGGAAAGGAGGAATCTCAGGCCCAGGAGTGAATTAAACTTCCCTTCTCCCAAGCATCCTTTTTGGAGCTGCTTGGCTGGCCCTTGTGTGCCCTGAGGGGCTGGGATAAAGCAGGTGGGACCCACCCTGCCTCTCCCCACGCCCTCTTCTCTCAGCTGCCCCACCAGAGACCATGGACAGTTCCTAAGCAAGCGGAGGCACATTTAGATTTGTCCTGGACTCTTGACAACTTCTTAAATCGCTTTTTATAGCTTTGCCCCTTGATTCAGTTAATCTCTGCAGTCCAGGGGTTTTAAAGGGAGCTTTTAGAAATGGGACAGTTAGAAGTGCAGGAAAGTGAGAGAACATTCAGATTTCCACATTTGAAAATTTGGAGACATGGGGCCAATTGGTGATGCCTTGGTGAACAGTATTAATATTGTTGTTTACTCCCCAAAGATATTTTTTTTGTTCTTTGTAGGCATTTATTTGGTGTTTTTCTGCATCTTGCTCTTCAGTAATTGGTAAGATCTGATATATGTCTAGACAGAATAATGTTAAATGATTATGTTTGGCTCATATTACATTTCTGCCTTATAATAGTCTGTTTAAAGAGACCATTCATTTTTCATTAAAGTGCAATATGAACATTGAGTTTGGCCTTTCTCCAGTTTTTTCTGTCAGCCATTGGAGGCAATGGTGTGTAAAATTTATATTTGCTTTGGAGCCATGTAGTTTGAAAAATTACTTAAGATATCCGAGCCTCAGTTTCCTTTTTGTAAAATGGGGATAATCTCTATCTTATACGGTTGTCTTCTTTAATTGCTGTATTAAAATTGTTAATATTTGATTTTCTAAAAACCCATTTACAATTGGAACAATTAGGCAGCGAAATAAATAAAGTAATATTGAATTATAATCCAAAGTCCAACGCATTTTTCAATCTCAGGTTAAAACAAAGTGTCTAATGGTAAACAAAACAAATTAATTTAAATAAGACCCAGGCCATCCTAAAGAATTTGTAACACTTAATGAACTACACATTAGAGAGGTTAGGGATATCAAAGGGAGATATTTTGTCTTTGAAAAGCTTTAAAACAACGTCAGTAACTTTTTGTCTTTGAAAAGGAGAGCCCTCGAAGTTTTTCCACCTTTGTTTTAAATTATTTTTAAGCTTGTAATCCTGTAATACAGTGTTTTGGCAGATTCCTTAACGTCCTTCTATTTTTCCTCTCACTTAGAAAAATGACGCTGGAGTAGTTGGTTGTATTTTGCTGGCATCTAGGGGCATAGACTTTGATAATGTCATTCCTCCTGTTTCTCTCCATCCTTACCTGCATGCCCTTAAATATTACTTTATAGGTATTCAAAAACTCTTCCTTTAGCTAAAGGTCAGATATTTTTTGAAAAGTGAAAATTGTATGTTTCTTATTTTCCAAAGCCTGTTTCTACTTCCCTTTTGGTGATCCCATGAAAAGATGGATACACTTGCAGGTGTGAAAGAGATCGGGAGAAGTTAGGAGAGAAAGGAGGCAGTGGGTGTGTCAGGGACTTCTGCTCCTCTTAGGCAAGGCCTCAGTCATCATCACCTCTGTCCTGCTTCCCTCCCACAAAAGAGATCATGTTCATCTGGCAACTTTTTACTGTATCCACAGGGCCTGGTGAAAGTTTATATTTGCATAGTACCTCTTATGTGTGGTTTTTATTGTGCTCACTTTCATATTTTGAGGACCTAGTTTTGTTAAATCTTGTTTTATGTGAAATCGTTTAGCAGCCTTCCTCCCTCCTTCCTCCCTCACTCCTTCCCTCCCTCAAGAGTTGATGATTTACGAACTAATGGGAATGTCCTGTCAGGAGAAGGGAAATAGAAAGGTCTTTGAGGTCCTGGAGAAATCAAGGTGGAAGCTTCTCCCCAAACTGATGAGAAAGGTTTGAGGTCTCACATGAGTGGGAGTAAATGCCCTGCTTCAGGTCAATGGCTGAGAAAATGGGAAGGCCTCAGAAAAATGGCACCTAAAGGAAGAGAGACCTTTGGCCTGACGACTGCCAGTCCAGGAAAAGATCCCTAATGGCCCATTCATGGCAAGGAGGCCAGGACTCCTGCCCTTGCAGGACCACTGTGGGTTTGGAGATTGAGGATGTTCACCCAGGCTCTTCCTGCCTTTTCTGCACTTCACATGACCTCACTGATGCTGGTGCAACCTAGGAACGGAAGGGGTGCTCATATGACTGAGATGAAAATGCAGGCTTGGTGCCACATTCAGTTGATTAAAAAGCAATAAAACAGCAATATTTCTAGAACACCTGAGCTTGTGGACTGAGATTCATATTGGCTACACTAGAATTAATTCATGGCTAATTGATTTGAGGGGAAAATATTGATCTTTCACACCAAGGGGAGTTATTGACTACTCTCCAGCTGCCCTTTTCCTTCCATAGCTAACTCGCTTTCTCATCTCTGGAAAGAGCACGGGTCTGGGAATCAGGACTTGGGATTCCAAACCTTGGCCTTGGATAAGCACTTAACTCCTGAATACATAAACCCATGATGTGCCTGAGAGTCCCCCATTGGTGGGGGCTGAGGATGGGGAGCAGGTTGTGGGGAATGTGTAGTGTGAAGAATGCTGGGCTGGCTCAAACTCAAAGTTTGATTTTTAATACTAATTTTTATCTTTGGCAAATTATTTAATTTTTCCCTGCCCCAGTTTCCTAAACTGGAAAATATTGATCATTTTTTTTATGAGGACAAAATGCAATGGTATATGTGGGAATGCTTTGTAAATTATAAAGCACTACACAAATTTAAGGGCTTATTAACAATTAATCAACAAAGATTTTGAGAGCCTGAAGTATGGTGCTTGGGTCTGCAAGAAAAATGGAGAGGAGCCCATCAGGACTTCAGGTCTCAGTGAACTTGGGGATGAGTTCAGATGAGAACAAGTGTAATATACATGAAATAATTTGAGGACACTTAGCCAGAGAGAACTTTTTAAAAAGATTTATTGGGGTAGGATAAAGAGCTAGGACCAGAGTTTTCTATGTTATTAAAAAATTATGAAATTAAAGCAAATAAGAACAATTATTTACCAAGTCTTCTAATGTCTACCAAAACAAAACCAGGTATCTTTCCACATACATTTTTTAGTTTTTATTTTTTTCCTGGAACTTTGTATATCATAGCAGCAGACAATTCCCATCCTAATCAAAGAATTAAGATAAACTTCTCTGGGTGAGAATCTTCATATTGGTTAAATCCCAGATTGCTAAAGATTCTTCTTTTTTTTTATTTCATGGAAGTAGCTTGTACCTAAGCAGTGTGTGTTTTTTAATTAATTAATTAATTAATTAATTATTTAATCTTTAGAAAAGCGGGGGAGGGGTCCTGGTAGAGGGAGAATCCTCAAGCAGACTCCCTGCTGAATGCAGAGCCTGAGGCAGGGCTCCATCTCAGGACCCTGAGATCTTGACCTGAGCTGAAATCAAGAGTTGGATGCTTAACTGACTGAGCCACCCAAGCGCCCCAGCAGAGTTTGTTTTAAAAAGAAATGATAGTAAGTGCCAGGCATCATCATGCTTTACATAAATTAAGCTGTTCATATCAATCTCACGACGGTCATCTGAGTTAGATGCCATTATTGTCATCAGTATCCCCGTTTTATAGAGAGGAAACTGAGGCACAGAGAAATGAAGAGCAAGCAGTGGGGCCAACCTGAAGCTGTGCAGCCGGACTCCAGGGCCTTGCACGTAACTAGTACTCTGTGTTACTACCAAAACACGGAGTCATCCCTGATTTATTAACCTTTGCTCACAATGACATTTATACAATGTACAGTGTAGAATACCCAGAGTTCTCAGGGACAGTTCTTTCTGGAAACATTGTTTTATTTCATTTCAAGGGAGAATATCTATGACAGTCTGTTCACTGTAGGAACAGTCAGTGAAGACGATATCCCAGGAATACCAGTACTTTCCTTTGTGCTAAGGATTCTCCAGAGTGATAAAACTGGAATCTTTAGTCTTAAACTCATATATAAATGACAATTTGAGGAGGGGGGAAAAAAAAAGGAAAAGGAAACAACAGAATAAAGTCTTGAAAAGACAGAATGGAAAACAACATATGCCAGATTTATTTTAACATGTCTCACTTGAATTCAGTTGCATATTGTGAACATTTTCTCACTGAGGTATTTGAATTTCCAGAGATTTTTTTTCTTTCTATTGGTACATCCTTTCATTTTTAAAAATTTTATGTCAGGTATTTGTATGTCCAGATACCTACCTTTAGGGCAAAAGTAGCTACTTACGTACCTAAAAATAAATCATTTGTATAACAAAAATGTTGAATAAAAAATATTAGGTCTATGGGCAGAGGATTCTATTCGTAATTAATTTCTATTTGTTAAACAAACTCACATGGAACTATATATTATTTTGAAAAAAACATGGAGGGCTGTAGTAAAGCTATTACACAAGCAATGATAATAAAATTTTACAGTTGTGATGACTGCGTGTTTTATCTCTCCATTATACCCTACACGCCTTCGAACAGTTTGAAGAATGAGGAAGTTACGCCTAATGGTAATTATATTAAGTTGCCAACACCTACTTGTGATACTGAAAAAAACATTGCCATATTAGCTGGCAGGTTTAGATGAAGAGACTGGAACTTGCTTAAGGAGAACTGGACAGACTCTCAGAAAATTTAAGAAGCCCGGCAGTAAAAACTTCCAGCGTGTGATGACTTCCTAAACACACACATAAAAAACGAGCTTCACGTCCTTAATGATCTTCTTCCTCCTTCCTTCCCTCCTTCTTCCCTTTCTCTGTCCTTCCATTCTTTTTCCCCTTTGTTTCTTCCTTTAGCACATGTTTATTGTCTATTATATTCCAGTCTTTGTTCCAGGCACTCAGAGTGCAACAAGACAAATGTGGTTCCTTCCTTTTTGGGCCTTACATTTTTTTTTTTAAAGATTTTATTTATTTGACAGAGATATAGCAAGAGAGGGAACACAAGCAGGGGGAGTGGGAGAGGGGGAAGCAGGCTTCCTGCGGAGCAGGGAGCCCGATGCGGGGCTCGATCCCAGGACCCTGGGATCATGACCTGAGCCTAAGGCAGATGCTTAATGACCGAACCACCCAGGCACCCCTGGGCCTTACATTCTAATCAAGGTCTCTCCAGTGATGTTTCCATTTTCTTCATTTTTACTGCCATCTCTCATGAATAAACATGGCATATTGTAATGAGACTTCTGACTGCCTTCCTGGATGTCGACTTTCTCCCTCTATTCTGTTTAGCATATGGCCACCAAATAAATCTTTCTAGCAAGTCACTTAGATCAGTTCTCCATACAGCAAGGGCCATAATGCTACCTATCCCATATGGTTAAAGGGAACTGGCAGGTAAAGACTTAGGAGAGTAAGTTCCCATTAGATATTGGTCCATGTTGTTATTCCAGAGTCTCCATTGGCTTTTCCCTTTCCACTAGGAAGAGGTTAGCCTCTCATGCATCACTTGTTTCCCCAAGGTTTTGTTTAGGGCTTGACATATACCATATTAGTGCAGTTCTGTTTGGTTTAGCATATGGTCTAGATAGGTTCAGGTTAGGTTTTATGAAATAACTCAGTCCTAAAGTGATGATTCTCCATGGATAACAGGGAGACACTGTTTGTCTAGAGCACCGTTCAGTATTTCAGATTCTGCTCTGTCAACCTAATGTTCAAGGTGTCCATATGTGGGATATTGTTACTTCTATGTTATGCTGATAACTTTTACATGTCTAAAATAGAACATGGTGTCCCCTTCTAACTTCTCCCTCTTCCTCATTTTGCTACCCACAGTGGTAAATGGCACTGCCGAGCATCCATTTGCTGAGTCCCAGAGACCCTGTAGTCATCCTTGACTTCTCTTTTTCTCTACTGCCCCAGGGAATTCCTAAATAAAACCTAGAGGTTCTAATTTCAAAATGTTTTCCTACCCAGCCCCATTTCACCTGCTCTGGTCCAAAGCGTCATCTCTTCTGGCTGGGTTTCCACCAGAGCCTCCTACCTTGGTGCCTTGATTCTACTTTTGTCCTCTACAGCCTGTTCCCACATGACAGCCAGAATGAATCTTCTGAAACATTAAATTATATTAAGAACCTGAGTCTCCTGTTGCCCCAGCGACTTCTCATCACCCTTAGAAGCAATGCAGATGCCTTCCAGAGGCCCTCCGTGACTTGGCTCCTGGCCATGTCTTTAGTTTTCTACCCCTTTCATCTCTTGCTCATAAGCCTTCCAGCCACACTGGCCTTTTTACTGTTCTGACTCACTGTGTATGCTGTCTCCTAAGGGACTTAAACTCCTGAAGCTTCAGTTTCCTTTGTACAAAGGGGATACTTGTATAGTTGAGAGTTTCTGTCTCATGATGCTTGGAGAGATTACAACGGATTGGGCTTGTAAAGTGTGAGACACTGTGCTAGCATATAGTAATTTCTCAATATGTTTTTATCATTGTTCCTCTTTGAATACTAGCCTCAATTTTCCAGGTGTCCTCGATGTCCCACTAGCAAATCAAATTCAGTATTTCCAACCTGAACTCATGAGCACTTCCCCACAAACCAGTTCTTTTTCTTGGCATTCCTATTTAGGTGAAGGCCATCACCGTTTTTCTAGATCCCTGTCCTCAAACCTCTGTCCTCACCGACTCCCCCCTCACCCTTGCTCAGTTCCCACCTGTAACCAGTCACCAAGTTCTGTTGATGCTGTTTCTAAAAATTTCCATCAGGATGCCTGGGTGGCTCAGTTGGTTAAGTGTCTGCCTTCAGCTCAGGTCATAATCCCAGGGTCCTGGGATTGAACCCTGCATCAGGCTCCCTGCTCAGCGGGGAGCCTGCTTCTCCTTCTGCCTGCCATCCCCTGCTTGTGCTCGCTTTTTCTCTCTCTCTGACAAATAAATAAATTAAATTAAATAAAAATGGGATGCCTGGGTGGCTCAGTCAGTTGGGCCTCTGCCTTCGGCTCAGGTCATGATCCCAGGGTCCTGGGATCAAGTCCCATGTCAAGCTCTTTGCTCAGAGGGGAGCCTGCTTCTCCCTCTGCCTGCCACTCCCCCTGCTTGTGCGCACTCTCTGACAAATAAATAAATAGAAATCTTTAAAAAGTAAAATAAAAATTTCCATCCATCCCCTTCTTTTCTATCTCAATGCTACCACCCTAAACACTCATAGTAACTTCCTAACTGACCATCCTGCCTCTGGTCTCTTCTTTTTCTCTCCCTTTAGTTGTGGAGTTTGTTCTGTCAATCTTCCGGTTGATTTCTAGGGTATTTAGAATTATTTGATAGTTATCAAGTTGTATTTGTGTGGCAAGATGAACGCAGGGTCCTCCTAATCTTCTGCCATCTTCTCTCTGGTCTCTCCTTTCTAAATGATCCTGCATGCTACTCTGAGATTCCTGTGGCCTGGCTTAGCCCTGGCCATGCCATTCCTGAGTTCAAAAATCTTCAAAATCTTCCCGTCACCTACAGAAGAAGGGTTCTGTAATGTGGCCTGTTATTTAAGTTCTCTATTTGTCAGGGCTCTCCAGAGAACCAGAACCAATAGGGTGTGTGTGTGTTTGTGTGTGTGTGTGTGTGTGTGTGTATGGAGCTGTATTATATGGGATTGGCTCACATAATGAGCCTGGCCAGTCTGAAATCTGCAGAGTTGGAAGGATGGCAGGGTGGAGACCCAGGAGAGCTATGTTTCAGTTTAAGTTCAAAGGCATTCTGCTGTAGAACTTGGAAGAGTCAGTGTTGCAGATGAAGTCTGAAGTCAGATGAAGTCTGGAGAATTTTCTATTGCTCAGGGGAGACTGTTTTTTTGTTTGTTTTTGTTTTGTTGTTGTTGTTCTATTTAGGCCTTCAGTTGATTGGATGAGACCCACCCACATTATGGAGGGCAGTCTGCTCTCCTCAGACTCCGCCAATTTAAATGTTAATCTCATTCCCAAACACCCTGACCAAAACACCCAGAATGTTTGACCAAATATCTGGGCACCACATGGCCCAGCCAAGTTAACATATAAAATTAAAAGCCAGTATCTTAACAAGCCCCGTTTTATAGGCCAGCACACACTCTTTACTTATGACTCCTACTTAGCTCATTTGAAGTTTAAATCAGCAAACTTCTGTTTCTTGTTTTTTTATAAGTAAAATATTATTAAAATGATCCATTGTTCATAGAGGAATTTAGAACACCTGTTGGCCTCTGCCTTTTCATTTTTGTTCCTAGGCAGCAGAGGCTGCTGGGTATGAACTCCTCCGCATAGTTAATCAGAAAACCCCCTGAAGCCCCAAATCCAATAGCAATCCAGCAAATGAAAAAAAAAAAATCTATCATTTGTTGAGCTGAACATGAACCATGTACTACACCAAATAGCCCTGAATGATGGTTTTTATTCTTCCCATTTTGCAGCTGACAACACCAAAGCTTAGGGAAACTGAGAGGGTTTAAGTAATTCTCCTGAAGATACATTATAAGTCGCTAAACTGGGTTCATCCTGGAAAATTAAAAACAAAAGCACACAAACAAGAAAATGAAAAAAACAAAACCAACCCTAACACCTTGATCTATCCCCATCCCTGAGAGATTCTAATTTAAGAAGGAGGGCCTGGGGGTCTGCATTTCTAATGAACTCCACAGGAGATTCTGATATGTAGATTACTCTTTGAGAAACACTGACCAATGGAAATGAGCTTGTGAACATGAATAAATGAGCTCACAGACACAGCACTGCTGGGGGTTAGTGTTCAGTTCTCTCAAACTGGCCATTTGGTATTTCAGAAAAATGGAAAGGAGGACAATAAAATTTAGACAGTGGGGCTCACAGAAGAGTAGTTTAATGCAACACAAGGAGCACGCTTCTCATGTGGGTTAGATACGAGATAGCTCACAATTGGAGGGCTTGAAATAATTATAAAGGAATGCCCTGAGCTGAAGACCAGTTGAGGAGAGGACTTAATAGGGTTACCTAGACATGTCAGGATTCCATGTTTCTGCAGATAGATAATCCAGTGTCAGCTCAGACCCCACCTGGAAGAGATCTATTTACAGATGAAAATACAGCACATACAACCAGGACTCATTGTTTTCAGTTTAAGGAGAGAATAACCCACCTTGGTCCTGAATAAGTGGTAGGAGGTGTTTGAGTATGATTTCTGGAGGATGGAAGCTGTCACATAAATTACAAACAGTGACCCAAAATGAGCTTTGAGCAAATTTATAACGAAAAGCTATGGGTTTTCTCCCTGTTGTAACAGAGTCTTAATACAAGGTCAGAACATTCCTGTGCAGAACTGAGCCACACGGCAAGAAAACATTTACAGAACCCAGAAAAAGGAGGAGTCTAGAATGCCTAGGAGCAAAGATGTCCTGGTTTCTTCTCACCAGTAACTAAACACTTTGAATCCCCTTCATTTTGTGTGTGTGTGTGTGTGTGTGTGTGTATAAAATATATATGTATGTTGAGTATAAATTAACTGCATTATAAATGTGCATATATTTATATAATGTGTATAAATGTATATAATATATATATAGATGTAACATTTTAGGGTAGTGTATTTTTCAATTATTTCCATATAATCCACTTGTGGTCTTCATAAAACTCTGTGTTCAAGTCACTCCACGTATTGCAACAGGATTGCATGGGTCTAAACATTAAAAATGTTACAGTACAGGGGCGCCTGGGTGGCTCAGTCATTAAGTGTCTGCCTTCAGCTCAGGTTATGATCCCAGGTCCTGGGATCGAGCCCTGCATCGGGCTCCCTGCTCCACGGGAAGCCTGCTTCCCCCTCTCCCACTCCCCCTGCTTGTGTTCCCTCTCTCACTGTGTCTCTCTCTGTCAAATAAATAAATAAAATCTTTTAAAAAAAGAGACAGTACAAAATATAAAGGGAAAATGCCTTATTAGTCATTGCTTCATTTCATTTAAAACAGTACAAAGAGAAACAGAATTGCAGAAAGTAGGCATTGCTTATCTCAAATAATGAAAACAAAAACCTGGAAAGGGACTATAAAACACAAAAGCAAACTTCAAAGTTTACCTATAGCAGTGATGTAGATTGCATCATAAATAGTCATATTTCCCATTTTAAGAACAGTATATATTTGCAAGTTCTGAAGTGAATGTTACCTATTCCAAGTTACAAAATATGTCTTTAGCTTATTTAAAACAAAGGCAGGTTGACAGATTCTACACATGAGAATTTTTAGCAATACCATAGAATTCTAATACTGTTTTTTGCTTATCAGGGATTTTTTGGCAACAGAGAGCACCATGAAACAGGAACATATTAAGGAATTCATCTAATAAACTGCAGTTTTGCAAATGCCAAATGCTTACTTAAGGTATTTGATATTTCACAGAGCTGGTAAAAGGATTTTCTTTCTTTCTGTAGTTTCTTTCATTCTATTCCTGCATTCGGCCAGCTCCTTGGAAATCAACACTTGCCAGGCCGTGTCATCTTTAATTTGTCTTAATTTCCAGAAATGCTCTTCCCGCATTAATAGTTAATGCTATATAGTATTTTTTATATAGAAGGCAGATAAAAAGTATTCCTCTGAAGGATGAATCAGAACAATGGCAAAACTATAGTCAAAGATATTTTCTTTTATTTTTTTCCATGTGCCTATCAAAAGGGTTGAAATGATGTTGTTCTAATTCAGAGGTAATATATGTATTCTGCAAGCCCAGGGCCTAGCATAGAGTGGACACTCACTAATGGTAGTAATTTTTAAAAATACTTTTTAAGATATATTGGCAGAAAAAAATATTTGGTTCTTCTAAGAAAACTTTCATTTTTATAAAATGAGTAATTAGAATTATATACTTTCCCTTGTTTATTTTATAGAACCGATAGAGATGCAGAACTAAACTTAGTGCTTAACTTCAGTAATTATTCTAATACTTAACACATCTACTTCTCATTTTTTTACAATTATAAAAAACTAGCTGTCTCCTGTTACTTGGGTTTTAATGTTTTGATCAGCTTCAGAATTTTTTTATTTTAGTGCTGAATGTTCAAAATATTTCAAATATTGCTCCTTCCCTCTGTGGTGGCAGTGGATTGTGCAGACATGGCCAAGTGAAGGCTGGAGTCTTTCACACCAAGAGGGAGGAGTTGCTTAAACGGCCAGAAGAGCTGAAAGTGGAGCTGTCCCAGCTGCGGGCCGCCAGAGTGACAGGCTGTGCAGCTTCCCAGCTCTCCCAACTGGATCCCAGTTGTTCGCAAACCCATCGCCAGTGTTGTCACCATCACCAGTCAGACTCAGCCAGAGAACTCAGGAAATTCTACAAGGATAAGAAGTACAAGCCCCTGGATCTGCGGCCCCAGAAGACATGTGCCAGGTGCCACCGGCTGAACAAGCAGGAGGAGAACCTGAAGACCAAGATGCAGCAGCAGAAGGAGCAGCCGTACTGGCTGCAGGAGTCCGTGGTCAAGGGCAGAGCATCCTCATCAATAAAACACAAACACACTGGAGACAACCAACAGAATGGGAGAAGTTATTTGCAAATGACGTACCACATAAAGGGCTAGTATCCAAAATCTATAAAGAACTTACCAAACTCAACACCCAAGGAACAAATAATTCAATTAAGAAATGGGCAGAAGACTTGAACAGACATTTTTCCAAAGAAGACATCCAAATGGCCAACAGACACATGAAAAAGTGCTCAACATCACTCGGCATCAGGGAAATCCAAATCGAAACCTCAATGAGATACCACCTCACACCTGTCAGAATGGCTAAAATTAACAAGTCAGGAAACGACAGATGTTGGCGGGGATGCGGAGAAAGGGGAACCCTCCTACACTGTTGGTAGGAATGCAAGCTGGTGCAGGCACTCTGGAAAACAGTATGGAGGCTCCTCAAAAAGTTGAAAAGAGAGCTACCATACAATCCAGCAATTGCACTACTGGGTATTTACCCCAAAGATACAAATGTAGTGATCCAAAGGGGCACATGCACCCCAATGTTTATAGCAGCAATGTCCACAATAGCCAAACTATGGAAAGAGCCTAGATGTCCATCAATAGATGAATGGATAAAGAAGATGTCGTATACACACACACACACACACACACACACACACACACACACACACACACACACACACACACACTGGAGTATTATGCAGCCATCAAAAATTTGAAATCTTGCCATTTGCAGTGACGTGGATGGAAATAGAGGGTATTATGCTAAGCGAAATAAGTCAATCAGAGAAAGACAAGTATCATATGATCTCACTGATACGAGGAGTTTGAGAAACAAGACAGAGGATCATAGGGAAAGGGAGGGATGAAACCAGAGAGGGAGGCAAACCATAAGAGACTCTTAATCCCAGGAAACAAACTGAGGGTTGCTGGAGTGGAGGGGGGTGGGAGGGATGGGGTGGCTGGGTGATAGACATTGGGGAGGGTATGTGCTATGGTGAGCGCTGTGAATTGTGTAAGACTGATGAATCACAGACCTGTGCCCCTGAAACAATACATTATATGTTAATAAAAAAAATTAAAACCCACAAACACACTGGGAAAAAAATTCAAATATCACAGGAAAAATAGTCTGGATAACCCATTTGTGCCCCCACTTAAAAAACAAAACAAAACAAAAAGCCAATGTTTTACAAAATTAAAAACTTTTTAAAAAAGAATTCTGAGAGAAGCAAAAATATTAACTTTTGCCATATTTTAACACTTCAAAGTGTCATGCTATATACATGGATATGTGCACAGAATTTGATGCATGTGTGCCCTGATCCTGTTACTGCTGCTTCCTGCTGGGTGATCTTGGCAGTTAATCAGCCCCCTCTGTGCTTCTTTCCTTATCAGTAAAATTTTAAAAAATAACTCCTATCATTCATAGTTGTAAGGATTTATAATAGTTTAGGCAGCAAGCCTAAGACAAAGCCTGATACACATTAAATATTCCGTAATTGGTGGCTGCTGAATTAATAATGAAACCAATAATATATGCCTTGGTTAGCCTCAGAAGTGTGCTGAACATGAGCCCCCAGAAGACCTCCAGTAGACTGAATTCAGCAAGAAAGTAATACTGGTAGCAAAACAAGTGGGTTCTTCCTTCCAAAGCGATTCGGGCTTGACTGGCACTCTCTCTGCTTGATGAAGCAGGGTGTGAAATGGAGACTTGACCTTATTTTTTTTTAATTTTTTTATTGTTATGTTAATCACCATATATTACATCATTAGTTTTTGATGTAGTGTTCCATGATTCATTGTTTGTGCATAACACCCAGTGCTCCATGCAGAATGTGCCCTCTCTAATACCCATCACCAGGCTAACCCATCCCTCCACCCTCCTCCCCTCTAGAACCCTCAGTTTGTTTTTCAGAGTCCATCGTCTCTCATGGTTCGTCTCCCCCTCTGACTTGCTCCCCTTCATGCTTCCCCTCCTGCTATCTTCTTCTTTTTCTTTTTTCTTAACATATGTTGCATTATTTGTTTCAGAAGTACAGATCTGTGATTCAACAGTCTTGCACAATTCACAGCGCTCACCATAGCACATACCCTCCCCAATGTCTATCACCCAGCCACCCCATCCCTCCCACCCCCCACCACTCCAGCAACCCTCAGTTTGTTTCCTGAGATTAAGAATTCCTTGTATCAGTGAGGTCATATGATACATGTCGTTCTCTGATTGACTTATTTCACTCAGCATAAAACCCTCCAGTTCCATCCACGTTGTTGCAAATGGCAAGATCTCATTCCTTTTGATGGCTGCATAATATTCCATTGTGTATATATACCACATCTTCTTTATCCATTCATCTGTCGATGGACATCTTGGCTCTTTCCACAGTTTGGCTATTGTGGACATTGCTGCTATAAACATCGGGGTGCACGTACCCCTTCGGATCCCTACATTTGTATCTTTGGGGTAAATACCCGCTGGATCATATGGTAGCTCTATTTTCAACTGTTTGAGGAACCTCCATACTGTTTACCAGAGCAGCTGCACCAGCTTTCATTCCCACCCACAGTGTAGGAGAGTTCCCCTTTCTCCACATCTCCGCCAACATCTGTCGTTTCCTGACTTGTTAATTTTAGCCATTCTGATGGTGTGAGGGTGGTATCTCATTGAAGGTTTTGATTTGGATTTCCCTGATGCCGAGCGATGTTGAGCACTTTTTCATGTGTCTGTTGGCCATTTGGATTTGACCTTATTTTTTATAGCAAGTTATTATGTATTGGTGTTTGTTTATATCAAATATAAAAAGTAATAACATTAAAGAAATAACACTGTATTATTTACATAGCTACACTTTTTTTTGTAAGGAAGAGAGAAAAATAATGACATATAATAATGATGATGGACATGTTTTTCAGGCTGTGGGGTTGTTTCCTGTAACACCCTGGAATGATTATTTACATTTGTCCCAAAATCTGTCCTTGCAGATTTAATTGCATAAAATTTCTGTTGATTACCTAAGAGGTGTGCTAAGATTCCAAAGGATGAATTTTGCTCATAATGTAGTATACAAATTGAATCTGGAAATTATGCCTATTGGAGAATAGATACCAACTCGGATAGACTGTAGCATGACTCCATGTACAGTTGCTTTCTCATCTGTTAAAGTTTCTGGTGTCATAGCCATAATTTTTTTGGTTTTGTTTTTGCTTTGGAGGAAGGTGATAATATGAGTCTCAATATGTCAAGGCTGTATAGATCTACTAATATAACAATTAGACTTTGGTCTTCAACATTTTACAACTTCTTGTACTGGTAAAAATGAACTAAGCAGAGATCGTGAGTTCATTGTGTATCAATTTTGACCTCTTTGCTTTCTGTAGGAAAATATAAAACCAAACAAACAACTTTACCTGTCAGTTGGTCTTCATCTGTGAAAACAAAAATAAAGGAAGTAAAGGAACAACACCCATCACATGTACTGCCTAGGTTGATACTAGCCAGAAAAGCAGGCATTTTACTGCAGTGTAGTATAAAGTCTAGAAACACATCATGTTTGACTCTGTCAAGACATCAAGTATGACTGTACTTGACCTGCAGGGGAAGGGGTGCCCTGCCCTGGAGTGGTTAAGGACTGGCGGAATGATGTCGGCCAAAACTGCGATGGACTGTGTGGCTCTGTGAAGTGGCATGCATACTTCCAGACGTGGAGGCCATGCTTGTTTCTTCCAGTGTAGGCTAAAGGCACAGGTTTATTTAATGGATACTGAAGGTAGAAATCATCTGAGACAATGCAGTGCAGATGTGTGTGTGTGTGTGTGTGTACGCAGGGATTGATGGCAGTGCTGCATTAATGCTCTTGCTTACCATTTTTGTACATTGCAGTGGAATAAACATTGCTAATGAGGGGAAATTCTTTGAACTTCCATGTATGTCATTGAGCACCCCATGTATTTTAATCCCATATCACCCAACAGGTATATTTGCCTGTGTTTCCAAAATGTATTGTTACCGTATAGCTCTCTGGTCCCTGAGTGACACAGTGCCTCAGGTGCCCAGATGGCCTCGTTTGTCTGGGTCTGAGGAGTTTCTCAGGATAAGGACTTACAGTTTTAAAATTAGGAAAGTTCCTGAAAAGCTGGGTCAGTGGGTCACCCTAACAGTGACATACAAAGATGTGAAGAAGTTGGGTCAATATGTGCCACCTTTAATACTAGTACAGGAGGTGTGAAATAAACCTAATGCTAATTTCTAGTAATAATTTACACAAGGGAGTAGTAGCCATGTTCTTCACTGGTGATTGCTCTGGGCCTCAGGAGTATTTTCATAATTTTCTCCTGCAGTGTTTGTAACATAGGACAATGAGCAATAACTGCCAACCAGGAATTCATGGACCAGCTCAGCTACTCACATCAAGTCCCAGCATGGAGCCAGAGAGTGTGGTGTATGAAAAAAAATCAGAGTTAATCAATTCTGTGAGGATTTTTTTTTAAGATTTTATTTATTTATTTGAGACAGGAGAGAGAGCGCGCGCAGGAGGGGTGGGAAGGGGTAGAGGCAGAGGGAGAAGCAGACTCCCCGCTGAGCAAGGTGCCCCACTTGGGGCTTGATCCCAGGACTCTGAGATCATGACCTGAGCCAAAGGCAGACACTTAACTGAGTGAACACCCAGACACCCCTAGTCTGCAAGGATTTGTAAACCTTTTTCTCAGATTTAGAGGGACTTTTGTAGGAAATATTAAACTGGTTGGGCTGGAAGAAAGGGAGGTATAATCCACTACAAAGAATCTTCCCGGGCTTTGTGACTACGTCCTGTTTCTTTGATGCAGTTGTCTTAGTGAGCCCAGAGAAACATAAGGGAAAGAGCATAGAGCTCTGGAGCCGGGCAGGAAAGGAATCCTACCTTTTACAACTTCTTGGCTATGTATCCTTGATCAATTTACTTACCCTCTCTGAACTTCTGTGGCCCCATCTCTGAAATGAGAGATCCTTGGTCTAGATCCGCTTCCTTTGTTATATACTCTCAGAGCATTATATTCCTTTTCATTAGAGCACAGAGTTTATATTGAATATTTGCTCAGTGTCAATCTCCCTGTGAACTCTTTGAGGGGGGCATCTCCTTTTTCACATTAACTGTATTGCAGTGGGCACTCAAGTGCCGTTTTTTTTTGCTGAATGGAGGAATGACAATTTTGTGTGTGTGTGTGTGTGAAGATTGCAAGAGATTACTTACATATAAGGTTCCTGAACCTTCTTTTCTTTCTGTCTCCCCCCCAAAATCCCACCCAAATGCCTAATGTTCCAGTCTTGCTTCCATGTTTGTAGAAGAAGTTTTAGTTAATAGATATTTGTAAATATGTAGAGAAACCGAAAACCTAAAGATCAGATGGCATATCTGCATGTTCATCAAATCTGCATATTTGGCTGAAATGCCAATTTCTCTCCAGTTATTTTGGGGTAATATGTATGCAAACTTAGGTTCTGGCCAAGGAATTGTGACCATGAGAACTGGTGGTTTATTTCCTCATGACTAGTGGTCTCTATTCTGTGATGAGGATGACTGACTACCAGCGATTTAGCTGAATTGCATACATTTTCAAATATTTGTTTGTGCCAATTTTGAGCCCAGTTATTACATCCTAGACAAGAATGTGTCTGAGCAAGCAGTGAAAAGTGAGGACTGGCGGGAAGTTTATTTCATTTTATCCAATCAACTCAATATCTCAGCTGTATGTGATTTTCTGTCCAAATGATGTAGTTGATTGCTTCAATTTTTTTACTTCCTTCTGCATGTCTAGACACATCATTAGAACTGACAAAGAAGATGGAGAATTAAGTGGCATGCCCATCTCCACAGCACCGGGACTTATGAGAAGGATAATTCCAGGGATTTATTCCTTTCTAAAATAATTCATAGAAAACAGGCCATACCGTTTCTTTGTACAAGGAACCACTGTTCAGCTCACCACAAAGTTAATTTGGGACAGGTAGTGCCAAATACAGTTATATCCTGTTTCTATCAGTGGACTTAAATCATAATACCGTTTTAAGGAGTCCTTTATTTTGTGTGTTACATATAAGATAACATAGTTATCTATATGTAACAATTCAAAGTTTTTCATGGTTTTTCTGAGTGATCCCTAGAAACCCACAGTGGATGGTGGACCCTCAGTATTGTTCTCCAGGGTAGGCTTATTGCTGTTGCCATTTTCTCGCCTCTCCACATACTCTGCTCTTCGTGAATACATTACTGTCAGCTATGCTTTCTTAAAGGTTGGAAGTAACGACGAAATTAAAAACATGCAAACCAAACAAATAAGAAAATCTCGTGAATAATTATTTTATGCATAAACCTCGTAAGAATGCAAAATATAGTTGTCACTGACAAAAAAACGCTTGCGTTTTGCACAAATGCCATTTTAGTTTTTACACAGTTGATACTGAAGGGAAGGGAGAAGCTCTTACCTCTACCATCGTTGGCTCTCTAGCTGGGGCCCTGCAAGTCACACTGGCCAAAGGCAGATTCACAGAGAAAAACCAACAGATGTATGCTAACATATGCACCAAGCAGTATCACATGGGGAGTACTAGAGATGAGTAACTCAGAGGTTGGTTAGCCTTTAGAAAGAAATAATACGTCTTAGAGAAGCGACAGGAGAAAAGGAAAAGGGCCTGGAGTCTCTGGGGCAGCAAACTGTGGAAAGGCCGGTCCGTGGGAAACTAATGGAAGGTAAGGGCTAGTTAGCGGTTTGTTATGCACATTCCGCTAGTGCCATCTCCAGTTGGTAAGGGCCCAGAGTCGTCTCTGCTGACTACCTTCTGTTCTTCTGGTGGAGAAGGGAGGAAGGGCCCCTCCGTCAGTTTCTGTCTGTTGTAGGCAAATAGGGGAGGGCAGAGAGCTTTCCACGTTTCTGCTTTTCCTCAGTGGCCTTCAGCTCAGAAATATTCTTATGCCAAAGTGCTACATTTTGGAATGGTGTATTTTTTCCACCCTACAATGTCATTGACCTATTCTTAGGCTGCTTTTATGCATGTGTTGTTTGTTTTATTTTCTTTTTAAACTGCAATATGAAACTGACAGAATTACGGGCATGTATAATAATCTCTATATAGCACTCATTGGCATATTCAGGGTTCAAACTAAGCATGTTTACTTTGTAGAGAACACTTATGTGATATGATGTGAAAACTACAAGTGACTTTTTTAAAATAGAAAAGCATACCAAGATCACCTCTTTTATTCACTGTATCAATTCATTCTTACGCTTTAGGACTAAATTAAAAATAGTTTGGCAGGGTGCCTGGGTGGCGTGGTTGGTTAAGCATCCGACTCTTAATTTTGGCTCAGGTCCTGGGACGGAGCCCCATGTGGAGCTCCGCCCCGGGATCCATGCTCAACATGGAGTCTGCTTGTCCCTCTCCCTCTGCTCTACCCCCCATAAATGAAGGAATGAATAATGAATGAATGAATGAATAAATAAATAAATAAGATCTTAAAAAAATAGTTTGGCAAATAAAATTTCTAGAATAAAAGCCTGGAAACATTCAACTCTCCCAAGTCCCAACATTTTATAAACTACGTGGAAGGACATATTATGACACATTTGCCCAGTGTTTTTCCAACAGATTTTATTCTTTCCTTCAAAAAAACATTTATGAGTACCTCCTATTTTTTAGGTACTAGTGCTGCACTGCCAATTTTAGGAATGGGAACTGAACAAGACCTTGCCCTAGCCCCAGGGGAGCTTACCATGAGTCATTCTTAGACAATGTAATGAGTGCTTTGATAAAGACAAGTCCAGCGTTGCCCACTAGTTCCCCTTAGAGGTAGATTCTTTGTCAAAGTAATGACTAGTGGGACAAGTTAAACTATGATCTTTGAGATTAATCATGGCAGTGGGATGAGTGAGATCATGAAGGCATGTGATAGGAAGGATGTAGGTTGGGAGGCCACAGCCTTCCTAATCAGAAATCTTTTTTTTTTTTTTTTTTGAGGTTTTATTTATTTATTTGACACAGAGAGGGAGAGCACAAGCAGGGGGAGCGGCAGGCAGAGGGAGAGGGAGAAGCAGGCTCCCTGCTGAGCAGGAAGCCTGGTGCGGGGCTCGATCCCAGGACCCCAGGATCTGACCTGAGCTGAAGGCAGACGCTTAACCAACTGAGCCACCCAGGCGCCCCCCTAATCTGAAATCTTCTTAAGGGGATGCTTTCCTGAGTTCTGGGAGGTACTTAGAGCCATGATAGAGAGGAGTTATGATGTGGATTTTCTGAAAAATCAAAAACAGATTTCTGGATCCCTTGCCGGGTCTTCTAGTGCTCCTTATTACTCTGTCCTACACTTACCCATGATGTTTTCCTGTGCACAGGAATTCATTTGTATTTTGGCACTCATAAGATTTACAAGAAAATAAAATTATAAATAAATTTAAAATAAAATAAAATTATTGCATTATTAGTTGCAAGCCCATGTATGTTGTTAGTGTCCCTGTGGTGCAGCCCATCTTTCCTTCATTCTTCATCAGTCTTTTTAAGCATGTGGGTAGCTTTATCACAGGAGAGTTTTTGATTAACTCTGAAGTCTGTATAGTCCTGTTGTCAAATATGGTGGTTCAAAATATCTGAGTTTGTCAAATTTGGGTCATCTAATGAAATCAGGTGATTTTTTCCTCCTCTATAATCTCCTTATTAATTTCTTGGTAATGTTTCCAGGTATGTACATTTGAGCTAATTTTGGGAGAGAGAGAAAAATATTAGAAAACCTAAATGGCAATGACACTTGAAAGGTTGAAATCTGAAGAAAATATCTTTCTTCACCAAAAGCTATAGACACTGTTTGAGGAATAATGATTTCTTACTTGCTGTCTTCTTTATGAGAAGAAATCTATAAATTCTATAGGAGGAGGAATATAGGTAAAGTTTTTGGAGAGTAACTTCTAGGATGTTTAAAGACAGTGGAATTGGTTAATACAGAAATTTCTATAATATCCTTTTTGATTTTTTAAATTAATATTTATACTCATCTGACTGGGTTGATGTATCTGTGTTTCTATTTGGAAAGACAAGATGGCTTCTTAATGGACCTTTGGGACCTATTATTCCTTCTTCCCTTATTGAAAATTTATCTCAGTGTTTTGTGACTTGGAACGTATATTAGCTCCTCTGAGCTTCTGTTTCTTGGGGCACCTGGGTGGCTCAGTCGTTAAGTGTCTGACTCTTGATTTCGGCTCAGGTCATGATCTCAGGGTCATGAGATTGAGCCCCATGTTGGGCTTCATTCTGGGTGTGGAGCCTGCTTAAGATTCTTTCTCTCACTTTCTTTTTGCCCCCCCACCCAGCTCTCTATCAAATAAATACATCTTTTTTTTTTTTTAACTACTGTTTCTTCTTAAGCAAAATGAAGATAATCATAGCTCCTACCTTATAGGTCATGGTGAGGACTAAATAGGACAATGCTTATAAGCCTCTAACTTAGCAAAATCTCTGGCAGATGGTAAACAATCCACAAATATGAATTATTATTTTAATTACTATTAATTAAGGAGAAACTCCTTTCATAATCAGCAGGGCATGCATCTTCAATTTTTTTCACATTGGCCATGACTTGCATTTGTTGTCCACCTTTGGAACATTGACATACATTTATCTGTGTGTCTACTGATTAGGGTAAATGGACATGTTCTGTGGAAAAGATGCCAACAGGCACTTCTTAAAGATAAATGCAGGGGCTAACTGGTTTGGTTGCCCTGGCAAAACTCAGACAATAGCATTCTTGTTTTGGGGAGGGGGTCTCTTTATATGGGACCAGTGGAAGTGGCAGCAGATACCCCTCTCCACAGAAACAGTGTCCATTTTTTTATGTTCAGACTTATTTGCTGTAAAGATGACCGTATGGGAGGGAGGTTTTGTTCTCTCTCTCTCTCTCTATCCTTCTGTTCCTATTCTACCAAATGTTAAGGTGATACTTTGTGCTGGTTCAAACATTTTTTTCCTTCAAATTTGAAAGTTTGAATGTTGATAGTCTCTTATCAAGAGAAGCCAGACAAGTCAGGCTACTGGTCCTGTGAGTGTCGCATAGATGGGTGTGGGTCATAGAACGGGGACCTGGGCAGCATTGTGAATGTTAGTCATCCACAGTAGCCGGAGAGGATGGAACCAAAAGACAGGGACAAGATCGTACCTGAGGAAGTCATCCAAGGTCAAAACTAGTCATGGCAAATTGGTCATCACTAAGGGGTGGGTTGCTGGTGGGGCAAGTATAGGGAATTTCCCAGAGTTCTATAGCTACGAGAAAAATCATAAAGCAGAAGTGAGATGAGAGAGGTCAAGACACTGGTCATAAATAGGGATGGGTTGCCTGGAACTTTCTTTCATTGGGTGTTGATTGCATGATGTATGTGTGTGTCACTGGGGTCAAAGGCACGGGGCTTAAGGACCTCAACAATAGATTTAAAGCATGTATTCCACTTTATAGCCTTTGAGTAATTAAAGTTATTCATCCTAATCTGGAGATGAAGTCACTGACTTCAGTGTTTCTTGCTTTTCAAAATTTGTCATACAGGACATGATTTCTGCTCCTTTTAAAAAGAGGGAATCCTCTCTTAAATACTCAATTCTATTTATCATAATAGAAGGAACAGACTGGAAATGAGAAAGAGAATAAGAAGAAAAGGAGACATATAAATGGAAAATGTTTCAAATGTATGCATTATAGAATGTATCATAGAAATGAAAAATATGTATTGGAAGAACATCACCCAGCTAGCTAAAGTCATTAGACTATCTTACATTTATAGTATTTCCGGGGAGTCCAGCAGGACACGAATTATACATCTACTTCTTTAGTCAGGAGAAAGAGCTTGAAAAAAACCCAGGACCTTTCAACATCTGTAGAATTTTGAAATTTAAAGTGGTAAAGATTACAGCATCCTGGGCTCTGTTTTCTGCCCTGGTGCAAAAGAACAAAGATCAAGTCATACAAAATCTCAGCTCTTGCACCATGCAGTCATATTGTTGCTCCGGAAACTGTCACACATGAAGCATGTCTATGTTATGGCTAATGATTATTCTTGAGCAGAGTGTTAATACACATTAATTGCTGGGTCAAAGGTTATGCACATTAAAAAAAAGACTTGATATATTATTTCAAGTGGTTTTTCAGAAAACTTGTACCATTTTTGTTCACACACCAATACCTTCTATATGCCAGTCCCTACCCTCTAGGAAACCCCAGTCCAACTCTTTGTATCTTAGGATATCAATCCTTTGTCTACCTTATGTCTTTGGAAATACTTTTCTAGTGTTTTAACCTCCGTTGCTCTTCAATTAGACTTGGTAAATCCTTGATGTTTATTTAAAAGTCATAGTGTACCTCATGGTTTGAAAAGAGGTTGAAATTGTCCTCTCACTTTGATCAAACGTAAGTAAGGGCTTATGTTTGTACTTATTTGTATTAAAATATGGTTACTTATTTTCAGATACTCAAGTTCCATCTGGTTGGTTGGCTGGACCATTCATTCATTCATTTCATCAAGCATTTATTGAGAACCCTAAAGGTTTTCTACTTGTTAGATATGTATAGTTAGGTCAAACATGATTCTAACTCTGAGGAAGCCAGTAGACAAATAAATGCATAATTATAGTTTAATTTACAGCATGAAAGTGTTATGATATCAGAATGCACAGAATAGTTTGCTAACACAGGGTAAGGAAATCTCTAATGAGATAAAATACTCAAGGAAGGCACTTGGCCATTTTGAAAATTTAGTATTTGGTGCATATAGGCATCAAAGGGATTTCTCTATAGAAGGAACAGTATGAGTGAAGGTGCAGAGACATGATTCACATTGAAATATTTGGGAAATATTTTTGTTTTCAGTGTTTTTGTTTGTCTGGATCAAAAAGTGTTGGAGAATCGTGGGCAGGAAGCTAGCAAAGAAGTTGGGGCGAGGATAAAATGGGTCTTTTGTGGACTAAATTAAGAATGTTGAATTTTACCTTGAAAATTTTGGGGGGAGAAGAGGGAAGGGAACAGAATTGCAGAGGGAACAGTGGGGACTTTGCTTGCAGTGTTGTTGTTTTTCAAGAAATTTCAGATTTAGAGGAAAATTGCAAAAAGGAGAGTCCCCACATGCCTTTTAACTAGCTTTGCTTAAGTAACACCTAACCGTAGAACATTTATCTAAACTAAGAAGTTAACCTTGGTACGATCCTATTGATTAAAGAACAGAACTTTATATGATTTCACCAGTTTTTTTTACCAATGTTCCTTGTCCCAGAATCCAGTCTGGGATTCTCCATGCCTTCAGCTGTTACGTTGCCTTAGTCTGTGATAGTTCCTCAGTCTTTCCTTGTCTCTCATGACCTTCATATTTTGGAGGAATACTGGTCAATTATTTTTTAGAATGTTCCTCAGTTTGAATTTGTCTGTTGTTTTCTCATGATTAGATTGAGGTTATGCATTATTGGGAAGGCTAACTCAGAAGTGATGTTCTCTATCACATCAGGGTGTACATTGATTTTTTTTTTTTAAACTGGTATCTGGTGATATTAACCTTAATCATTTGGCTACAGCAGTGCCTGCTAGGATTCCTTACCATAAACTTAGTATTTTTGCCTTTGTAATTACTATATATTTTGGGAGTGTCAACTAAAAATCTGGAAGAAAAGCTTCTTGGAGATTTGGATATATCTAAGAAATGATATCACTATTATTATTATTAAGAGACTTTGCTTTCTGAGCTGGTAGTCTCTATCTCATTGAAGCTCGAGGCTTTTTTGACAGATCAATAGTAGTTCAGACATTATTGCTCTTTGAAGACTAATCCAGCCTCTTCTTTGTTATACATTGTGACATAGCCCACGTGCACTTACTGTATCAAAGGTCACCTTGATCTTTAACCCCCAGCCCCCTCTTTCTTTCTCAAATGTCTCTTCCCCTCAATATATACATTCATTTTCTCAGGTCTTTTCCACATTAAAGGAAGTTATAAGCAAAAACCCCTCAAAAATCTCCTTTGACCTTGTGACTGTCTTCCTAGTAACCACCCTTTCCACGTACTTCTTTGGTAGTCAAGCTTCCAGAATATATAATTTATACTGTGTCCACTTTCTGTCATCAACCCAGCCCATAGCATTCTAGCTTTGTTCCATCAAATAATTAACATTATTCTTATTAGAGTCATCACAAACCTTTCATTTGACACTTTTCAGTAATTATCTTACTTTACTTCCTGCCCCGTCTGACTTGTTGACCACGACCTCATTCCTGAAATGCTTTTGTCTTTCTTGGCTACATGGACAGTAACACTGTCTCTGAGTTTTCTTGTGGACTTCTGTCTGTGGACAGCTGTCTTTGGACAGTTACTGCTTCTATTTCAATTGTCCTGGAATTTAGAATCCTTTCTGAGGATAATAGCATCTTGGTGTTTGATGTTATTTTATTTGAAGAATTCAAAGGTTTTTATTTTTCGGTTTAATTTAGATAAATATACATTATTAGAATATTCATATTTTACTTGATAATGTACATTAGAATTTCATAAAATATGCAGTAAGAATTCTTTACACTACTTAAATAATGGTCAAGAAAGGTAGACTTGACTTTTATACCATTAAGTGAGGTCAGTGGATAGGCTTTTCTATCTTTACCTCAAATTAATTGAGTAAGCCTAGATTTTATGATGTTAGACCATTTACGTATGAGAATTCCAAGGATATTAGCAACAAAAGGATAACAAAAGCATACGTATCATTAATAATTAAGAAATTTTCGAAGTAATTTTTCAGGTACCTTGCTTAACCAATTATGAAGGTAAATTAAGTTGGATGCAACTAGTTACAGGCCCTATATTTGAGAGCACTTCATACATTATTTCCCCATTATTTATTTCGTAAAATAATGGTTAAATTCCAGTTAATTGTCTCAGTTTTTTCTTAGACAAAGAAAATCCATGTAAATAAAAGTACATTAAATGAAAGAACCACTGAAAAACACACAACACTCAAGTAAATGTAAAGTTAGAATATGAAACAATGTAGTTTTCTAAGATTTAAAAATGATTTTAGTGAAATATTAATAAGTGCCCAAGTGAAGAGAAGAAAACACTTCTGGTTTTTGAACTATTTAAAATTCGAAGGAATTGAAATTGTTTCAGGTTTAGTGCAGTCAAATCTTTGCACAGTTCTTTGCCTGGATAAAATGAGACTAATTAGTAAACATAATATTAGGGAATAATTATTTAAACCACCCTTGAGTGAGCCATAGTTGTCTTGTTTAATGGAAACTTTTCGTCTCCTTCCTTTTATTTCTTGCTGAAAGGAGTGCCAGAAACCATTTAGGAGTATTCAGTGAAGTAAAATGAAAAATAAGCAAGAAGGAATAAAGAAACAGATAAGGAAACATGTCTGATCTTCAAAATGCAAATCTATTTGGAAAATAGTATTTTTCATTTTGCCAAGCATTTGTTGAAGTTCAAATAAGTAGTAGAATAAAAGTCTTGTCTTGGGAAGAAGTGGCACTTGCTTTAGGAAAATTAAAACGTTGAGATCCCATTATATACTTTCATTCAGAGTGCATTTTTCTATTTAAAAAACTTTTAAATTTATTTTTTAAATAAAAATTGTACATACTTAAGTGTAAAATATGTTTTGATAAACAGATATTGATTAGTATAGTCAAACTAATTAACATATCCATCTCCTCAACATAGTTACCATTTTTTTTCCTGTGTGATGAGAGCACCTAACATCTATTTTCTTAGCAAATTTCCAGTATACAATACATTATTATTAACTATAGTCACCATGCTGTACATTATTAGATCTCTAGAACTTATTCATCCTTCATAACTACAACTTTGTACCCTTTGACAAACATCTCTCCATTTCCGCTACCTCCCTGCTTCTGTGAATTTGATTTTTTAGTTCCATGTCTAAGTGAGGTCATGCAGTATTTTTCTTTCTGTGTCTGGCTTATTTCACTTAGCTTAATGTTCTCAAGATTCATCCATGTTGTCACTGATGTCATGATTTTCATCTTTATTATGCCTGAATAGTATTCCATTGTGTGTATATACCACATTTTCTTTATCCATTCATCCACTGATGGACACCGAGGTTGTTCTTTTATCTTGGCTATGGTGGATTATGCTGCAGTGAACATGAGAGTGAGAAACTAGTCTCTCTGAGGTACTGATTTCCTTTCTAGTGTTCAGTACAACTGTTACTAAACATTTTTCAGAACTCGCTATGGCAGGGATGTCAGCCACCATTACTTGTTGTTTGGCAGAGACTCAGAGGATGCAGACTAGTGGGAAAGCTTCATAGTGGCAAAAAGGGAAGACTTTAGGTATGCCCTGATTGGAGGCTGTTGGCTTGGGGAAGCTGGAGGTGGACCAGTTAGAAGCAGATCATCTTATGTAGTTGGCTTGGGGAGCATATTTGGTTTTCTCTTGTTGGTCCTAAGTTGGAAGAGGAGACAAAAATTCGGAAAGCTATTAGTCATTGACCAATACCTGACCATTCTAGGCCCATTGTGGTTTGTCTTCCCTGGCTAGTTGCTGCTGGAGATTGTAGGTCAGAGTTCTGTTGTCACGTATGGTCTGGCCATGGTCCAGTTGTAGAGTCAATCTTTCAATTTAGTGCACCTCAAATATGTAACAGTTTGAGAGCCTCATTGGATTTTTGCCCCTAAATTTTATCTCCAGGACCAGGTATATGGTGGATGCTTAATAAATATTTGTGGGATGGTGAGGAACAGGAAGGGTAGAGGGCTGAAGTCCTATCTTTGCTGCACCCCAAGACTGCTATCCATTGCAATAGCCACTAGGCACACATAGCTTTTGAGCCCCCGAAATGTAGCTAGTCTGAACTGGTGGTGGAATAAACACCAAATGTCCAAGACTTCCTATAAGTAAAAGAATGGAAATTACCTCATTGTCAATTTAAAAAATATTTATTAAGTGTTCAAATGATAATGTTTTGGATATGTTAGCTTAAATAAATTAATTAATTTCACTGTCTTTGTGGCTACTAGAAAATCTAAGATTACATATGTGACTTGGGTTATATTTCTGCTGGCCAATGTTGACCCACGGTAACCTTTTTATGTGTACGTTTCCTCTTCAATAAAATAAGGCAACTAATTTCTATAGCATGTTCCTTTCCATTGCCTCAATATAAAGGTATTTGAAAAGGGCTGGAAACAAATTTGTATTTCATTTATTCATTCATCAAAATATGTTGTGTTTGCTATGTCCCAGACAATAAGCTAGGGGTTGATCACTCTTAATGTTTGACAGTTTGGGGGATTGAGAGGCTTAAAAGGAGATTTGTTTGGTAGGCATATAAAACTACTTGAACCCAAGAAAATTTCATGGGAAAAATGCTCCTGCAGCCTAATTCTCACAATTATGTATTGATAATGAAGTAAACCACTTCTCTAAAAAAAAAGTAAAACCAACACCAAGAATATCTGAAAATTCACTTCAGGAAGATCTTTGTTTATACATTTCCATGAACCAGTCCCCCTCTCCCCCCCACACGCTTACAGGCTTTACGACCTTGATAAAACCCTGAACCCTGTGGGAATCACAGTCTCCGCCCCCCATAAATTGGGTTTACCTCATAAGATTGCTCTGAGGCTCAAACTAGATAATATGTGTGAAAAACCAATATAAATATGAAGGCTAATTATGTTTATTATTAGAAACAATTATGGCCATTAGTTTAAAATGAGGTCCCCAGTGAGCAGTTTGGGGACTCATGAAATAATTTTCAGCTTGTATAGATTCTAATAGAACTAGAAGAAGCCAAATAAAGAGGTATAAATATGCAAAGCATAATATATGATATTAAGATCTAACATTTTACATGCTTCCAGATCATTTTTTAAAATGCCTTCAGGATTTAAGTGAACCAATGGATAATCGATAGCTCCAGGGAGGAAACTGCTTCAAGCTGCATTTTTTAAATTAAAAAGTGTGGCCTAAGGTCTTATTCTTTGTGGGAGTCAAAATGAAAAAAGAAAATCAATGCTCCTTGTTAACTCTGGTGGTGTTTTGATAAATTTTGGTTCTCTCTCTTCACCTAGCCATATAAAGATAATAAAATCCTTGGCTATAACACTAGATTACCAAAGGGTAGATGTAAATGACTAGTCCAGAGCTATGTAAATGAGTAGCCTCCTTCTAGATTTCCATGATCCAGTATGGTAGCCCCGGGCTATGTAAGTCTACTGAACACTTGCTATGTGGCTGGACTGAATTGTGATGTGTAGTAAGTGTAAAGTACACACCGTATTTTGAAGATTTAGTATGAAACAGAAGAATGCAAAATATATATAGTGATTTTTAAAAATTGATTACATATGGAAATATTTTTGGATATGTTGAATTAAGTAAATCTATTAAAACTAATTTTACTTTTCTTTTTTGGAATGTGGCTTCTAGAAAACTTGAAGTTAGATATGTGCCTCACATTTGTGGCTTGCATTATATATCTATTGGAGAGCGCACCCCAAGACCCTCCCTAGTGTGATTTAAAAGTTCATGTCCTTGTCTACATGGATTTTGGAATCCATTTCCTCTCTGCACATCCATTCTTCCTATTCCTTTCTTCCAGAAGGCAATAACTAAGCTTCCAAAGCAGAGACCTAGGTAAATTACTTGGAAATAAAGGCACCAAACATTCTTTCTTCCTGTCTTTTAGGTTTTCTTACTCTTTCTTTCTTCCCCCTTGGTTGGAGAAGAGACAAACTTTGGTCACAAATGACTTGGACAGAGTTCCTGTCAAAATTCCTTCAGTTAACAAATAGTCGGAAACCATAAGATGATTTCTCTTTGCCAGTCAATGGTGAAAGGTTTAGTTTGAGGTGATGTATGTGCTCATATGCGCAATAAACACAATTTGTTAGTGTTTTTTTAGGGACTAATTTTCTCTTCCACCAGATATGCCACTTACGTACCTTGTCTGACCACAAATCGACACCAAGAAGGAAGGCTTATGACAAAAATAGATTTAAAGGCTTTTTCTTCCCCTGTGTGCTCTCTCTCCCCCTTTGCTGGGAAAAAGCAATGAAAGTCAGAGAAGAGCAGAGATTTATGAGATCATGTTTAAAAGTTATCAGAAGGAAGAAAGATACTCAAGATTCTTTAGAATTCCTGAAAGTAAAATTCTTAGTTTATAGGATTTTGTGCATATCATGTGCCAGGAAAGGTGGTAAGCATTGATAACATGGACAAAAATTATTTTCCTCATTTAACTTATATTCTAAAGTGAATACATAGGCAATAAATAAAGTGTTAAAGTGTAATTTTCAAGAGGGCCATATATAAAATGGACATGTGTCAGAGATTGTATTCAACTCATTAATTAATAAGGGAACAAGTAAGATGTTAAAAAAAACTGTAAAGATCATTGAGAAGTTAGGTAGTTAGAGCCAATGTTAGGACAAGGTTGCTGGATTAGATACAAAACTGGTTAATGACCAGGGGGTACATAAACTATAAACTTTGGTTTTACGTGTTCCTCCAGACATCCACTGGATGTGATTTGCATCTTTACCAGAAAAAGATCTTCAAGCTGACCTCTGCTTCTACAAAATTTTGAAATAGCCTATACGGTAGAGAAGTAAAGCTCAGCACTGCATTAAAAGAACACCCCAGAATCTTTTGGCTGCTTCCAAGTTTTGGATAATTTTCCAAGACAAGTAGCTAAGTAAAATACATAGTATTTTGGATGGTGGTAATTGCTTTAGGGAAGAATAAAGCAGATAAGCAGATGACTGGGCATGTGTATGTATGTGTGTGTCCAGTTTGTTTATTTATTTATTTATTTTTTAAAGGTTTTATTTATTTGAGAGAGAGAGAGAGAGAGAGAGTGCGTGAGTATGAGTGGGGAGGGGAGAGGCAGAGGGAGAAGTGGACTCCCCGCTGAGCAGGGAGCCAGACACAGTGCTCGATGCAGGGCTCATCCCAGGACCCATGAGATCATGACCCGAGCTGAAGGCAGCTGCTTAACGGACTGAGCCACCCAGGCGCCCCATGTGTTCAGCTTTAAATTAGGAGGTCAGAGAAAAAATGTCTTTGAGAAATTGACCTTTGAATAAAGAACTGAAGGAAGTGAGAAAGTAATACGTATATCTGGTGGAGAACGATGCCAAGTAGCAGAATAGTGAGTGCACTGTCCCTGAGAGGGGAATGTGATTGGCATGATCTCAGAGCATCAGGGAAGTCAGTGTGGATGGAGTTGAGTGAGTGTCTGGGAAAAAGTGTAGGAGCAGTGATCAAAGAATTTATGGTAGAGGGTGGACCAGATCCCGTAGAGCCTTGTTGATGATTACATTGTTTGAAATGGTCCCCGAGTGCATGCTGAAGTGCTGCCCAGTGTTTTTAAAAATTTTTTTTTTAGGATTTTATTTATTTATTTGACAGAGAGAGACAGCGAGAGAGGGAACACAAGCAGGGAGAGTGGGAGAGGGAGAAGCAGGCTTCCCGCTTAGCAGGGAGCCCGATGCGGGGCTCGATCCCAGGACCCTGGGACCATGACCTGAGCCGAAGGCAGATGCTCAATGACTGAGCCGTGCAGGCGCCCCGCTGCCCAGTGTTCTTAAGCTCAAGATAGCTATGATATGCTTTATAGAGAAAATATATGTGTTCAGTAAACTTTATTTAGACATGACTTATAGTGCTGTGGTCCATAAGTTTGATGTTAATGAATCAACAATACATAATACATAAGATGTCTTTAAACAGAAACATACATAAAACAAGGTTAGGTGTTGGACATTTGGAGAAACTATTGTGACTAGAGGCTTGAGGAAACCTAATCCTTTATTTCTTCTAGAGCAGTGGTTCAGCATTTGCTAATTCAGTGTTTGCAGTTACTTTATAGAACATAACTCCTGCAAATAACAATAATTGTGTGCTGTTTATATCTCCAGGGCCTAAAGAATGTAAATCTCAATGTATGTTTATTTAGTGGATCAGTCAGTAGCTGCTGGATATTTGCCAAGTCAATGAAACCTAGGGACGTGGGACAAGGTGTGCAGCAGGGAAGAGCTCCGTTAGGCCCTGGCTCGGGGGTCTGTCTGTTGGCCAGGGCAGTCACCACATGTGGGAGAGGCCCCGGGTGACTAGCCAGGTGAGTCCTCCCCCGTGCAGCACGGAGACAACCCAGGACACAACCGTGAACCTGTGGTAGGAAGGTGGAAATGACTCTAGCTGGGTTCTGCTACTTTTTTAAATGTGTACCTTAGAGAAAATCATTTTGCCTCTTTCGCTGCTGTGTAAGGCCCGGGGACTGAGAATGAGAAGAGGAGTTTCTGGCTCTTCCTGGGCTGCAACAAAGGCTTAAACCCCACATCATATTCTTTCCATGGCGCCCGAATGCAGAAATACAAATAACCACAGACGTTTCAGTGTATGAATTCTGCCTTCAGCTGCATGCAGACTGTCTCACTGACGGTTCTGCCGAACACGTGTTCTGGTGGGACCTTGTGATGCAGAAGGGCCTGCTTCTCCGGCCCTCGTGGCGAGATCTGCGTGGTGCTTTCAGTCACATTCAGCTTGAAGTTTGTAGTTTAGGTCAAATGAAATATTTTCAGAGCTCAGTACGTATCCCCAAAACAGCAATAAATCACTCAGAAAGTTATGTGCTCATTTGCACATGGCTTCAAATTACTGATTTAGCCAGCTGAGGGCACGCATTATGGTTTTTCAGCATATGATTTTTTTATTTCTGGTGTTCTGATCATCCAGTAATTAGTGGATACAGATGAAATTACAAGCTGCTGCCATTGCCTCAAATGGTCAGGTTTTCAGGATGCCAACTCCCAGCTCCTCTGGAGTTGACATAAATATTATGGAAGCAAAAAATTATAGTCATTTGCAGGGAAATCATGTGTTTAATTGCCAAGTGAAGCAGAGGAAAAATAGCAGAAGCACACATCATGTATCAGTTAATGTGAGCGCATTATTGCATGTTGCAAAGGGGTCTAAAAGGACTTTTCAATAGCAAAATGAAAACAAAACTATTCTAAAAAATGCCATCTGTGAAGCCTCCAGATATGTCTGACTGGCTCATTTCCTTTCAAAAATAGTCCCTGCATTCCAAAAGCTGTTAATAATGAAGGGAAATAACCATGGAATAAAAATGGACCATGGCTGATGGAGTGGGACTTAATGTAAGGAGTTGCTATTGAGATAAACATGGAGAGGAATATTCTGCAGACACATTTTGTGCAGATATTTCAGTGTTTGCTGCAGATGGCACTTTAACACAACGTAAGACTCCTCAGATCCGACACGCTCGTGGATTATTTTGACAATGCCAAACTCAGAATTTACTTTTAAACATTTATTTCTAAATAAATGTTATTTACTAAAAAAAATATTGTTTTTCTCCCTCCCTATTTCTCCCCTTTTTATTTAGTGGACTTGTCATCATGGGAAAGATAATTGATAACCATGAAAAGTTTTATAGGAGGCCAAAAATTAATTTAACTTAGAAATACTGTTATTATATTTTTGTATTGGATAGACAATCATGACCACAGAAGACTTAACCTAATAATCTGTAACGTGTTTTATTCCTTTTTTAAAATTACTAAGTCAAATACTTCATGTTTTCTAAAAGCAAAGATAAAGCTCTTATAGGTTCTATCTCTGCCGAGTGATCAGCGTAGTATAGTGGTCAAGGTCACAAACTCTGGAGTCAGATTTTCTGGGTTTGATTTCTGTTCTGTCACTTAACAGCATGTGAACTTGGACAAGTGTTACATTTATGTATACACCCTAGTGTCTTCATCTATAAAATAGAGATAACACCAGTACCTACCTTGTAGGTGTTGAGAACTACATGAGACAATATGCATGAGGCAGTTGTTACTCTGTTCGCTGGCATATGTGACACACTCAAGAACTGTTAGTTCTCACTATTACTTAAATAGCAGCTGGAAATTCTAGCATACAGCCAGAAGCTAAGTGGTGACATTTTTGGTTCCATAATGATTTTAGGTAAGGTGATGAAAAGAGCTGTTATATCCTGAGAGTCTATTACTGTTCTAAGCCCCTGATTTTGTCTTATATAATCTCCACAATAAACATAGGATGTAGGTATTATCATCCCATTTTATAGATGAGGAAATTAAGGTTGATTAAGGCTATCTATCATGACTTTTGGAAACAAAATAATAACTAGTGTTTATTGAGTGATGGCTGTGTGCCAGGCACTGTTCAGTTTAAATTGGACTCTTTTCTCACTCAGTCCTCACAAAAATCTAGTGGTAAGTATCAATATCTTAATATCAGCATTCACATATGAAGGAACATAGGTACAGGGAGATTAAGGAACTTATATAAAAACACATAACTAAAAACTGTCATAAATAAGATTTTATTCCATCAGTTTGACTCAGAATCCTGTTCTTAACTACTATGCTGAAAGAAAAAGAATTCACAGCCATGTAAAAAATAAATAAAGGCAGAAATGTGGGCAAAGTATATAAACAGACAATTTACACTGGAAGAAATAACAAATGGCTAATATTCATATGATACTGCTATTGCCAGTTTCTCTAAAAAAGACACAAATTTAAATTACAATGAGATAGGCTTTTATACCTATTGTATTCGCAGAATATGAAAAGATTGACACCATTGTTGATACAAACTTGATAGAGGTCAGTTTGGTAAAACCTATGAAAAATGGGAAATGCATACACCTTTTAATCTTGCAATTCAGCTTAATAGAAACCTAACTTAAAGAAATAGTCACACAAATATATATATGAATACTTGTACAAAGGTTTTCATTGTATCATTATTTGTAACAGTGGAAAATTGAAAACAACTGAATTACATCAGCAGGGGAATGCTTTAATAAGTTATAGTTTTTCCATACTTTTGAATATTATGTAGCCACTCAAAATATAGGAATGAAATAGATTTATATGAAATGTTATAAAGAAATCTGCAACATTCTGTGCATGGTAAAAACCAAGTTGCGTTATGTTATATATTTGGTATAGTTAAATTAATTAGTTAAATTTGAGGGGGGAGTCTATTCATTTACCTTCTCTATTTATATGTTCATAGAAAAATCCTGGAATAAAATACATAAAATATTAACATAGTTATGTATTAGGAGTATTCATGAAAATTTATGAGAGATTTTAATTTTACTTTAATGCTTTGGTATTATTTAAAATACATTATAATGAACATGTCCCATTATAATGTAAATAGTGAAGTGAAAGTATAATGTAAAAATAAAGTAAAAAAGAAAAAGGGAAGTAAGAATTATACCAAATGTAGATAGCTTGTACTGGCAGAACTATAGTTCAAACCAAGTCCTATGTGACTTCAGAGTTATCGGTGTTCTCCACTATTCCATTATTCAGGATAACATAGAGCTTTACTGAACATTGCTGCTTTTCTGTATATAATATATAATTATGCATACTTTGTTTTCCTAGAGACTTATATGTTACTTATGTATTACTCCTTATATATATCAGGAAGGAGATGAGACTTTGTTTTCCAGCTTCTTTTCTATTTTATTTTATTTTATTTTGTTAGTCACCATACATTATTACATCATTAGTTTTTGATGTAGTGTTCCATGATTCATTGTTTGAGTATAGCACCCAGTGCTCCATTCAATACGTGCCCTCCTTAATGCTCATCACCAGGCTAACCCATTCCCCCACCCCCCTCCCCTCCAGAACCCTCAGTTTGTTTCTCAGAGTCCATCATCTTTCTTGGTTTGTCTCCCCCTCCGATTCCCCCCCTTCATTTTTCCCTTCCTACTATCTTCTTCTTTTTTTTAAGATAATAATGTATTATTTGTTTCAGAGGTACAGGTCTTGATTCAGCAGTCTTACACAATTCACAGCGCTCACCATAGCACATACCCTCCCCAATGTCTATCACCCAGCCACCCCATCCCTCCCACCCCCACCACTCCAGCAACCCTCAGTTTGTTTCCTGAGATTAAAAGTCTCTTATGGTTTGTCTCCGTCTCTGGTTTCATCTTGTTTCATTTTATCCTCCCTTCCCCTATGATCCTCTGTCTTGTTTCTCAAATTCCTCATATCAGTGAGATCATATGATCCTTGTTTTTCTCTGATTGACTTATTTCGCTTAGCATAATACCTTCTAGTTCCATCCACGTTGTTGCAAATGGCAAGATTTCATTTTTTGATGGCTGCGTAATATTCCATTATATATATATATATGCCACATCTTCTTTATCCATTCATCTGTTGATGGACATCTTGGCTCTTTTCCAGCTTATTTTCAATTCTAGATTCATAGGAGATTTTGACCATGCAGTGGAATGGGACAGGGTAACACTTTCAGGTGAGGGCTGAAACAATTCTGCTTCTTTCTTATGTACACTCAGATGATGATAAGTTTATAGATCTTTAGTAAGTACTTACCTATACTTTGCCTCAATTTATGAATGGTAATTGAGGTAATAATTCTCCCCAGGACTTCTTCACAAAGATAGTACTACAGTAGTAACAGAATATTAAAATGGAAGTGTCAACCAAGACTTTAAGATGAAGAATATTGGATGTTAGGGGTTGAATTCTTTCTTCCCTCAGTTCATATGCTGAAGTCAGTACCTCAGAATGTGATCTTATTTGGAACTAGAGTTATTGCAGATGTAATTAGTTAAGATAAAGTCATACTGGTGTAGGGTGAGGCTCTAATCCATTACGACTGATGTCCTTATTAAAAGGTGATATTTGTACACAGACACACACACAGAGCCCCATGTGAAAATGGAAGCAGAGACTTGGATGAAGCCAAGCCAAGAACACCAAAGATTGCCTACAAACTACTAAGAAGCCAGGGGAGGGGCATGGAATAGATTTTCCCTCACATCACTCAGAAGGAACCAACCCTCCCAACACCTGATCTCAAACAAACTTCTGGCCTCAACTGTAAGACAATAAATTTCTCTTGTTTAAGCCCCTCAGTTTGTGGTCCTTTGTTATGGCCGCCCTGCAAACAAGTACACTGGATTTTAAAGTAAGTTGTGGGAGAAATCAGTCAGAGCAGAAATTCATTTACTGAGTCAAGTGTCTGGTAGGTGAGAAGTCCCAGGAATGTGGGCAATAGAATGTAGGCAGAGCCCACACTAATTGCCAAAGAGGGAAGGTGTCAGATTCCATCACATGCCAGCCCAAAATGTGTGAAGCCATCGTGTAGCAGTGCCTGTCAAGAATTTCTTTGCTCCCCTTGCCTTCTCTCCTCACAGGAGAGAGGTTGAGAAAGAGAAATAGCTGACTTCATTCTACCTCCACCTGCTGCAGCCCTCCTCCTTTAGCCAGCCTTGCCTGGGAGGCAGAGAGAAAAGGATTTAACTTTGCATCACATTTAGAGTTTGTATCACAAATACTCTGATTTCAGCAGTTCTCATCAATGGACGTACATTGAAATCACTTGGGAGTTTAAAATACATGGACTCCCTGAGTACCACCTCCAGAGATGCTTATGTAACTGAGGTGGGGTACAGCCCCAACAGGCAAGTTGTAAAAGCTCTTCCGGTGATTTTAATATGCAGCCAAGGATGAGAACCACTGCTAGCTTGCAGGCCTACTGTAATTAAAATATAGTCTTCAGTATTTCCAAAGTTGACAAGTTGAGTTCCAAAGACATAGAAAACATAGTGCTTAAGTATCATTTTCATTCCTTCCTGGGCTCACAGGTTTTCTAGGACCATTTTAAGGTCATATTCCAAGGGCATTTATGCTCTTGGAGTTTGCACCCCACCTCATATCAAACATATTAAAATGCAGCCCCATCCCACATTAACTATAATTGATTCATGATTACATGAGTCATATTGTGCTAATTGTTAATATATTAATTTTTAAGTGTTAGTTGAAAATGTGGAAGCCATTTAGGGCCTCTGGGACCAGGTCTCAAACATCATTATAGACTCCTGCAGTTTCTTGGCATTGATGGATAACAGAGTCAGAGCCGTTAGCACAGCCCTCTAGAGGACAAGTGGAGAACAAAGAAGAGACTCTTGTTTACCTGCACTGCCTTTATGCAGCATAATGAATTTGCACCCTGCATCTGAATCTTTGAGCATGTTCCTGACTCAATCTCAGATGTTGTGCTCATTCAAAGCCCCAGCTAGGTAAGCTAGCAGGCTTGGCTGCTGGGAGGTGTGGATGAAGACATGAGCCTTGCCATTGCCAGCTCACTTGCAGACAACAGAGTTCTTTGCTGCAAAGCTGGCCTGGCAGCTACTTACAGAACTCTTTAACGTGTCTGTGCAGGAATAATAACTGTCTTCCCTTGACTGCCAGCCAGTGATGACAGAAGAGCTTCCACCGTAATAGCTGTAAGACACATCTCCCAGTGGCTAGCCCTGCTCAGTCAGCCAGGGCAGACCACTGGCCAAGAGAGCACTGTCTCAGGGTATAGAGGGATGGAGGGATTCCTTTGCCTTGGTCCTTGCTTGCTTTGACTCCCACCCTTAATTCTGTTGGGGCTGACTAGTAATTCAGGAAGCAGCACTTAGGTAAGGAGTTGGTGGCTCCCACAGAGAATTTATGAAGACCAAAGCCTCACAAACCAGGATAGATTTCCTAATTCTACTATCAGTGACACTGTTGGGAGTGAGATTGTTCCTTTTCATGCAGTTATATAGCTCAGTCCCCATGATTATTTCCCCTTCAATCCTGTACCTGATCACCATTTTAACCTACTTTCAATCATGGAAATATGCTGGAGAACAAACAGTTTACTAAAGAAGAAACCTGCAAAGTTAGTAAGTATATAAAGAGATACTCAAAATCATGACTAATCATAGAAGAAAGGCAAATTAAAACAATATAAAGAGTTATAACAATATGAAGAGGTATAAATAATATAAAGAGGTATAAAGAGTTATACCAGAGATTCCCAGCCCTGGATGTGCATTAGAATCACCTGGAAAGATTTTTAAAAGCTCAACACCCAAGCTCCACCCTAAGAGATTCAAATCTAAACTGTGTGGGTGGGGCCTGAGCCTTGGTTTTATTTAAAAGTTCTCCAGGTGTCTCCCCAGGTATTGCACTGAATTGAAGTCCTGTTGCAATGGCAAAAAGTACAAAGCTAGGTCGGTGCTGGCAGGTGGCTGTGATTCTAGAGAGAATCTGGCAGTACTTGGTCAAATTAAAGACATACACATCTGTGCCTCAGCAATTCTGCTTCTAGGGGTGTGTGTGTGTGTGTGTGTGTGTGTGTGTGTGAGTGATGTGTATCTCAAAGAAATTCTGCCTTGTCTCCATCAAGGGACTTGTACAAGGTGTTGATTGCAACATTATTTGTAGTGACCAGAAGCTGGAGACAGCTCGGATCTCCACCTGGAAGAGTAGATGGCTCAGTGTGGTGGCTGCGCAAACAGCAGGTAGATTAATGTATGGAGTACACCATTGCTGGGTCGTAGAAGCATAGCAAAAACGGCAAGAATCTAAACAATCATTCTCATTTTGCAAAACCCCCCATTCATAAAAAACATTAAAATCTATAAGGTGGAGGAGAATGGGAGCAAGCTGTAGAGATAAAAGTGAATGAAATAAAGGAAGAGCCGTGCAAGAACCAACGATGATATTGTGCTATGAACCGATCAGGAGTCATACAACCCTCCACATCTACATTAAAAGGAAAGAAAGAAAATAACTAACTGGGGATGGCAGTGAGTAGTGAGAAGGGAGCAGACGAGGAGATCTGACCTCAGGACAGTCCAGTTTGAGGCTAAATGCAAGATGCACACTTGGAAGGAGACAAGAAGCAGGACTGAGAAGTTCAAGTCAGAGTTCATTTGTGCAGAATTGAAAAGTCTGATGGCTCTAAGATGGAATTCAGGTGGAAGGAGACTCAAGGAAGCTCAGATGTTTGGGTAAGTCTCCATAGAGGGGCCTTCACTGATGGGTCACTTTTGAATGGATAGTAGAGGAAGGCTATCCCAGGCAGTGCAAAGGAGCAGCAGAGGGAAGGAACTCAGGTGGGGCCAAGAAGAGAGTGGTTTCCATGAAGGGAGGAGATAGGCTTCACTTGGCTGGAAGACACATGTTATAAGAGAGAGGGGTCATGAGAAATGCACCTAAGCAGGTGAGAAGGGGCCACTGGGCTTTGGAAGCCGGACAGGAGGAGGGAGAACCCAGTCCAACAGGAAATAGGAAACTGTTGATGAAGGGCAGACCAAGAAGTCTGATTAGGAAGCAGTATATTAGCTGAATGGGATGGAAGACTGTCAGCAGGAAGGCTCAGGGGCTACTGCAGGGAACCCAGAGTGGGGTGTATTCTTGAGCTAGGGTGCAGGCAGGGATGATGGCAGGAGAGCGCCATTTTGTAGGATCTGGCAACCTGGCTGGATTTAGAGAATTATTAAAATTGTTGCCAGTGTTTCAGGAATTTGGGACATTATTTTAATATGAAAATATTATGGTGTTTTAAAACATGAGGCAGCATAGTGTAGTGGCTAAAGTTGGATTCTAAAGCCAAACTGCTTGGGCATATATTTTGGCTCTACCACTTCCTCGCTTCCTCCTCGACCAGCTGCTGAACCTCTCTGTGCCTCAGAAATGCTGCCTTGTCTGTAAGACTGGGAAACTATCTCTTAGGATCATTCTGAGAACTAAATGAGCTAAATGTTCATAAAGTGCTTAGAATAGTGCTTGGCACTCAGTAGGTACTAGTTAAGTGTTTGTAAATGACTCTTTTCCTAGGTTTGGGATACAGATGTCTTTTCTTCCTACTTAACAAATGGTGCTGGAGGGCTTGCATTATGGGAAGATGTTGGTCTCTAAGCATCATGGGTTAGGTTATGGCTTTGAGGTCTCCATTTTGGATTTAGGGCCTGTATTTAGGATCCACTGCCTGGATTTAGGATCATCTCAGAATGATCCTAAGAGATAGTTTCCCAGTCTTACAGACAAGGCAGCATTTCTGAGGCACGGAGAGGTTCAGCAGCTGGTCGAGGTGGAAGCGAGGAAGTGGTAGAACCAAAGAGACAGAGTTTTGTTTCTAGGGCCTACAGCCCTAACACCCAAACCTGTGGTCATTGTTTTGTCCTGGGTTTTCTTCTCTCCACAGCTCCTCCTTTAATCCCTGGAGCAAGCTCTTTTTGTGTGGCTGATCTAGATTTTATGGCAAACATACCTGGAGAAAGTGTGTAGCCCTGCCTGCTGAGACAGAAGGTGCTGATTCACAGGGAGGGACTAGAAGGCGCCACATGCCTGGGCTTGGCCCTGAGGGTGGTGTGGGCTATGGGGGAGGCGGCACCTACACAGCCCCTGATGCTCAGGGGAGAAGGGAAGGAATGACCCCAGGTCATTGAGCACTATACCTGGCTAGGAACACTTTCAAACTAGTTTTCATTGTATTAAGTTTCACACGTTATTTAAACCTGAATTGTTATTATCAAAAATGGGAGAGAAGAAAACAAACTTCTCCATTGCGCTTCCTGGCCTTGTGAATGCCAGGTGTTTACACTTCCTCTTCATCTTCAGTTTACTAATTATTTTTAGCTAAGAGGTAATGATGAAATACCAACTCTCCACTATTCCTTTCCCCAAGGAACTCAAATCTTGAAAAGAAAGAGATGCGTAGATAATTAATCATGAATATTGACTGATTCGAGAGCCATTCAGAGGCAAGACGGTGATGGAGCCAAGCAGAGGGGGGAAGCTTTGCCTGAGGCCCTTGGAAAGGCTGCACCTGTGGTCTGGCCATGCAGCTAGGCTTTGAAAGAAGAGTAGGGGTTTGCCAAGAGGAAAGCTGGGGCCCAGTTACTCACTGGTTGTGTGACACTGGGCAAGTCACGTACACTTCAGAAACTCAGTTTCCTTATAAGTGAAACGGAGTCTCTCGTGTTGCCTGCTTGTAAATGCAGCTGTGAAGGTTTAAATGGTAAAATGTAAGCCTTACATGAAGCGCTTTAACACAGGCCTGGCACAGAATCAGCTTAGTGAATGCTTGCTGAACGCATGCATGCATGCGTGAGTAAGTGCATGAGTGTGCGAGGTGCACAGTCATGAAAGGTCATGGCAAAGCTGGCAATACAGGGTCACTGCCTAATTGTTGTCTAGGTAATTTACCCAGTATTCATTTCTTTCTTTCTTTCTTTCTTCCTTCCTTCCTTCCTTCCTTTCTTTCTTCTTTCTTTCTTTCTTTTTTCTTTCTTTTCTTTCTTTCTTTCTTTCTTTCTTCTTTCTTTCTTTCTTTCTTTCTCTTTCTTTCTTTCTTCTTCTTCTTTCTTTCTTTCTTCTTCTTTCTTTCTTTCTTTCTTTCTCTTCTTTCTTTCTTTCTTTCTTTCTTCTTTCTTTCTTCTTTCTTCTTTCTTCCTCCTTCCTTCCTTCCTTCCTCTTCCTTTCTTTCTTTCTTTCTTTCTTTCTTCTTTCTTCTTCTTTCTTCTTTCTTCTTTCTTTCTTTCTTTCTTTCTTCTTCTTTCTTTCTTTCTTTCTTTCTTCTTTCTTCTTTCTTTCTTTCTTCTTTCTTTCTTTCTTTCTTTCTTTCTTTCTTTCTTCTTTCTTTCTTTCTCTCTCCCTCTCTCTCTCTCTCTATCCCTCCCTCCCTCCCTCCCTCCCTTCCTTCCTTCCTAAAGGATGGGGAGGGACACTGGGAAAGGGAGAGAGAGAATCTTAAGCAGGTTCCACACACAGTGCGCCGACCCATGGCTCGATCCCAGGACCCTGAGATTGTGACCTGAGCTGAAATTGAGAGTCAGACATTTAACCAACTGGGCCAGCCAGGCACCCCTCTTACCCAGTATTCTTAATTTAAAAATATAAATCATGGGGAATCCCTGACACTTACGCCTTCATTTAGAAATCCCATCACTTTTAAAGAACACTGAGATTCTTTGTTGTCCTGCATTCTAATCCTTTTTTATTTTATGAATAAGCATTAGGATTTTGCCTTGATCGATTTTGTGTAGTTTTGGATGCTGTAGTCCGTGGGTCTCTGTCAATTTCAGAAGATGTTTAGTATGAGCTGCAGAAGTCCTTCTAGTTGTTTCAAGTCATGAGCTATTATGGAGAAGAGTTATTCACTGAGAGAGAATAGTTATCGGTAACTGTTGCCCCCAGACGTTCTGCTAAGAAATGGATATGACTGACCCAGCCACAGACCAATACAGGGTAGACCTGGGTCTCAGGGTTAGATTGTTGGTGTTTAAATTCCAAATCTGCAGTTTATTTGCTGTGTGTCTTAGGTAAATTTTTGAACCTCTCTGAACTTTTTTTTCTTACCCGTAAAATGTGTTGCAGGTGGAATTCTCTGTTTATTCTATAAATACTGATTGAGGGTCCATTATGTGCAAAGCACTGTGTGGGATGCTAGGGATGCAGTGATGATAAAAGTTGCACAGTCCCCATCCTTGCAGAAATTTGAGTCCAAAAAGGATGATGGATATTAAACAAATAATCACAAAAGTGAATATACAATTACCAACTCTGATAAGTCCTGAGGAAGAACACAGTGCTGGGAAGATTATAAAAGTTGAAGAGCTAATTTAAATTGGAGAGTGAAATCTAAACTAAAACCCCAAAGGTGGTGTATTAGTTTTCTAATGGCTACTATAAGAAATATAAAAAATTTAGTAGCTTAAAACAACACAAATTTATTATCTTACAGTTCTGAACATCAGAGGCCAACATGGGTCTCACTGGGATAAAATTAGTGTAATGGCCAAGGCTCTATTCCTTCTGTGGGTCCTAAGGGAGAACCACAGGGATTCTGACAAAATTGATTTATCCAGATTCTAGAGTTTTTTCACATTCCTTAGCTTGTGAGACCCTTTCTCCTTATTCAAAGCTAGCAAAATTGCATCTCTCTGAACATTCTTTCCATAGTCACATCTCTTTCCCTGACTTACTGTTTCCCTCTTCTGCTTTTAAGGACCCTGTGACTACATTGGGTCCACTTGGATAATCTAGGATAATCTCCTTATTTTAAGGTCAGCTGATTAGCCATCTCAATCCCATCCGTGACCTTAATTCTGCTTTGTCCTGTAACCTAACATACCCATGGGAATTAGGATGTGGACATCTTTGGTGGGCCATCATTTTGCTTGCCATAGATGGGTAGAAACAAGCTTGGGAAAGGGGTGAGGGGTGGGGCATGACTTTCCAAGGAGAACACATGTGGACAAAGATCGTGTGACATGCTTCCATCAAATTCATGAAGAAAGAGAACATGTTTGAAGGGTGGTGATAAGGGGAGTAGTGGTACAAGCTAAGATTTTAGAGGTAGATAGGCTTTTTTTTGCCTGTTAAAAATTTGCATTTTTTTCCTAAGTACATTAGGAATCCTTTAGAGTACCAAGTGCGGTGTGGCATCATGTGATTGGTGTTTAAGGATCACTCTCAGTCCTTGGAGGAGGGTAGACTGGAGTTACTGATGGGGCTACTGTAGTTACCGGAGGAAGAGACTTAAGAGAATTGTTAATCTTGCCTTCTGCCCAGGCATTTCTAAGCCTTTGATACAATTTGAGTGTAAAGCCCAGCATCCTCTCGCTAGTAGGCCGTCTGCTTCAAGTATTAGCACCACTCCTTCCTTGCTGCCGGTAAACAAACATGCTGCCTTGGTATGTCCTGAGACATGTTACCAGAGTCTCTAGTTGTATTTTTCTATCCATAAGAGAATAAGTTTCTAAGTATCTTTCCCTCTCCTGCATCCCCTAATTTTTCTCTGCATCTAATGTGACACAGTGAATATAGTAAGTATTTAACAGTCACTTCTTGGGTGGATGAATGGGAAGCCACAAACTTATCTGAAGGTTCATAAAGTATCACTAAATGCTTTGGTATTTTACCAGGAAAATGGGGTAATGATATTTAATCAGGGAGGTATTAGGAGGATTAAATAAGATCAGTGTGGAATGTGCTAGAAGAGGCAGCCCTTCATAAGAGATGTCAATAATATTGACAAGATGTGGCTGAATAAGAAGCTAGCCAGGTGTGGAGTAGTGCCCACATAATGTGCCTCAGTGACATTCTTCAACAAGAGATGAAATGTTTGTTTCCTGACCACTCATCTACACCTCAACTGCCCTCCTGCAGCCTTCTCTTAATGGGAAAGAAAAATAACCCCTGAATTTCTTTAAGTTGTTGTTTTCTGCTGGGAGGGACAGGAGAGGTAGCTTCTTGAAGAAATATGCAGATAGTTTTAGTTTGTTCACTTTCCCACTTTGATGATTTTGGGGGGGGCATAGTAATTGTGTTGGTTTGATTTTGACTTGACACTTAAAAACTTCTTTTAAAGTTTCTGTGCATTTTAAATGATTATCTTACCAAGTTTAAGTTAATAGGAAGTGCAAATCTAAATACTGTACTGAATGAAGTCTTTTTTTTTTTTAAGATTTTATTTATTTATTTGACAGAAAGAGACACAGCGAGAGAGGGAACACAAGCAGGGGGAGTGGGAGAGGGAGAAGCAGGCCTCCTGCGGAGCAGGGAGCCCTATGCGGGGCTCGATCCCAGAACCCTGGGATCATGACCTGAGCCAAAGGCAGATGCTTAATGACTGAGCCACCCAGGTGCCCCTGAATGAAGTCTTTCAAATATGGTATCTGTTTGGTTATCATTGTGATCACTCAGCACAACATGAGGAACTATAGTAATGACCTGACCTAAAAAAAATGATTAAGATGAGAGAGCCGGAGCTGTTATATTTGTTGTCATCACACTGAAAAACTGACACAGAAATATAAAAGTGTTTTGATTAGTATCAGATCACAGTGACATTTCAGTCATGGAAGTATTTGAAGTGGGTAACTTGATCATTAAATTATTTTTTTGGTAATCTTTAAGACTCCAGTGTGGTTCATTTTATAATAGATGACATATTAACAGGCTCTGCATTCTTTTGGCTAAAAAAATTTACCAGTTGTTAAAGAACTGTCAACCACTCTCAATTAATATAGATAGACTTCCAAGTCCTTTTGGCTTCATATTCTGCAGATATCAAAGAGCTTTAGTAGGAGATGCTCAGCATACCGATTAGTTACCTGTGTTTCTTTGCACATTGTAATCATCCAGGTGCACTCTGCTCTAGCAGTCGATCTATGATGTAATAAAAGGATAAAATGTATTCTTTAGAAACAGAGAAAGTTTGAATTTTATACTGAAAATTTAGGACACAGTAATTTAGTTGTTATTCGTACTTTGGCTCTTGTAAGAGTTCATTAATGATAGGGTAGAACTTTGATACTGTTTTGTCAGAGACTTCATGACATACAATGTGGAACTTTACTCAGTGGTTATGGAACTCCAGCGCACAGTCTAAATATTAAATATGTATATCTTCATACCACACTGTGATACTAGCTTTTTTAAAAGCTCAAATAAAATATGTGTTTTATTCAACTGAAATATGTGTTCAATAGAGATATTGATTTTTAAATTCATTGGCTTAGCAGTGGTCATGAGTAGTACCGGTGAATCTTCCTTTTTTTTTTAAAGATTTTATTTATTTATTTGAGAGAGAGAGAGAGCAGGGGGAGGAGCAGAGGGAGAGGGACAAGCGGACTCCACGCTGAGCGTGCAGCCCAACACAGGGCTTGATCTCACGACCCTGAGATCATGACCTGAGCAGAAACCAAGAGTCAGACGCTTAACTGACAGAGCCACCCAGGTGCTCCAGTACTTGTGAATTTTCTAATTCACATGGGTTCCTTATAGCTAAGTGACCACATGTCCTAGTTTGCATGGGATAGTATTGTCTCTGTTAAATTATTAATACTGTTTCCTTTTGCTCTCAAAAGTATTTTGGTTTGGAGTGATAAATTATATGATCATTCTACTTATGTGGTCCCAGAAGCCACTGTTTCATTGGCTTAGTTTCAGCATGGAAAGGTAAAGCACTTTCTCCTACTCCTCCTTAGGACAAAACTTTCCCCTACATTTTTCACACCTTTTATGTTCTGTAGACCCCAGAGCTGTTTTACTTTGCTTCTGTGGATTCCATTGGAAACTTTTAGCTGAAGAATGCATTTATAAGAGAACTTTAGAAATGATTTTTAAGAAGCGTTTTAATACATAATAGATGTTTTACTGTACTCCAGAAGGGCAAGACTTTTGACTCTTTTATTCACCATTGAACACTCAGCACCTTACACAATGCTTGGGTATATAGTAGGGACTCACTAGCGCTGAATGAATAAGCAATTTAAAAACTTACCCCTCTTTTAATTTAAGAAAATTGAGGTCTCTTCACACACAGTTTTCTTCCTAAAGATATGAAGATACCCCATGATCACCCTTGGATTGCTTTGTAAAATATTTCTCAAAGATTGTCTGATAAAGATTACTTGACCTTTGGCCAAAAAATCAGACTCCCGGATTCCGCCCCTAAGTGTCTGGTTTAGTAAGTCTCAGATGACTCTGGGTTTATAACAGGCATCCCGACTAGGATCCTTTCCAACTCCAGGTCTTTGAAATCTTTGTTTTACTTGTTTTCAAAAGGACATTTGCTTGACTTCCTACTAGGCTGTCCATCTTTGTACGAAGTCACTGTTAACAAGCTAGTTATGGAGAGAGGTTCCACCACACAACTGGTTTCATCATTTTCCCTCTCTGGACACAAATTTCCACACCTTTAAAATGACAAGGCTGAACTACAAGATCTCTCGGACTTCTTGCAGTTCTGTTATCAGGTAGTTCTTATCTTTGACAACTGAGAGATAATCTGGCCAGATTAAAAAAAAGTGCTACATGAGACATTTTCAACAACAACAACAAAGTACTCTGTTGCTTTGTTTACAAGAAATTCTCTATGGATTGATTACTACTGAAGAGATATTTTTTAGATATTTTAGGTTATTTAAGCACTATTCTTCACAAACAACTTCACCAATTTTATTTGGGATTCCCTGGATACATGTGTTGGGAGCCAATTGGTAACTTTTCACTTGACGTTAAAAAGTATTTATCTCAGGGTGCCTTGGTGGCTTAGTTGGTTAAGCGTCTGCCTTCGGCTCAGGTTATGATCCCGGGGTCCAGGGATCAAGTCCTGCATTGGGCTCCCTGCTCAGCAGCGAGTCTGCTTCTCCATCTGCCCTTCCCCCCACTCATGCTCGCTCGCTCTCTCTCCCTCTCTCTCTCTTTCTAATAAATAATTAAAATCTTTAAAAATATTATTTATCTCTTGCCAGTTGTGTTTTAGATCTTGCCAAAGAGACTTGTACAGATAAAAAAGTCCTTTCCTTTTGAGTATAATTTGAAGAAGTTAGAAGAGCCCCGCCTGCCCATGTGTCCTGTTACTGAATTGCAAGCAGAATCAGAAGTAATCTTCTGGCTAACTATGCCAAATAGTTCCCAAAGAAGGGAAGAGAAAGGACCCTGGTGAAAACATTTACAGAGATTTGTTCATCAGATTAAGTATCTGTATTCAATTAGGGCTTAAGGAAGTATAAACCAAGTTAGATTAATTTTTTTCCCCCAGAAGCAGAGAGAATAGATTAGAAAAATGTTTGAGCTGGGGAGGAACCTAAGAAGGTCAAGACTTGAGGAGCAGTGGTTGTTGCCAATAATGGGGGAAAGATGTCCATGTCTTGTTAGTAAAAGAGCAATGGCAGCATTCACTTATTTCAGAGTTCTGTCCTGGGCTGTTCATAAAGTCAGAGGGAAAGTTCTGTGAAAGATGTGATAGGAGAGAGAAGGAAGGGTTGTATGGTTGCAGTTTCTGCTAGGTGGGCTGCCTGGTGGAGTAGTATTGAGAATGTAATCATAGAGGTAGCTTGATTTTCTTGCATCCTTAATTGCTTAATGCCCCACTTCTTCCTTTAAGGTGGAGCCCATATAAAGAATAATGATTTATTTAGTCTAATCCACACTGGCACTGATGTCTCATAGTAAATTCAATATTAATCGACTCAATTATTTCTCATGATTGCAGGTATAAAGGGCAATGAACAGGCTGAAAAATGCTTCTGGTAGCTTGTGATACTGGCAGTTCAAGAATGGGCCGAAAACATGGGAAATACGTAGTGAATATCGAACACTCCGAAAGCCAGCTGGTGAGTATTGTGGCATCACTGTGATATTTCTGATGGCTCAGAGTCTTATTTTCAATATTTATACAACCCTAATATTTCTTTTTTCCAACACAGTTCTTCCCAAAAAGGAATTCTTTAAAGTTTTATATGGAAGCCAATTTTTAGCTATTCTATTACTACTTAGAAAATTAGAAAACTTGTATTTTTTCTGCATATCAATATATACATAATTGAGAAATTTAGTTTAGTATTCATTAATCTAAGATATTAGCAATTTGGGGTAACAATTTAATATTCTGTTCAAGTAATTCTCTATAGTTATCATAATTCAAGCACAAGCCAATAAATCTGCATTTGATTGCATTTCACAAGTTATGTTTTTAAAAATGTAGTGTATAGACTTTGTGTTAACTGCCTCGATTTTTTAGTTTAATGTGAAGATTTGCCATAGCTCAAAGATTTCTACATATCTTCGAATGTCAGAAGGTAATCCTGTGAGTGAAGTCTAGGCCTGGGTAGCAAACTAGCAAATCCTTCAGATGGGCCTCTTTAATTTCTTATGAATTTCTGTTTTTGGTAAAGAATTGTATTCAGATGAAATAGTTAGAATTCAGTTATATGCAATATTATTTGACTATTGTTTATGTTTTTAGAAGAAACAATTCAGGGCTGTGCATTTTATGTAACTGTGCATGCCTGATGAGAGACCTTGATATTGGGAACAACAATGGAAATGTGCTGAGTGAGACCAGTACAGATCTGAATGGAAAATTACATTTTGTGAGGAAAAATATTTTTGTCCCTATGCCCTAACAAGGAAATTATAAGGTGGAGAAATTGTTCTCTTGCTTCTAGATCAGCACTCCCTTCCCCTGAAGATGTTCTTCATGGCCCTTCCAGCCTTGCAGCTCGTTCACTGTGTCTTCATAGTGTCAAGATACTCAGATAAAAAGGTCCTATGTTTTTATCTGGAAGCTTGATTGTTTCACTTGCACATTTAGATTTATGACCCATTTAAAATTCATTTTTATATATGGCAGGAAGTAGGGTTAAACATTGTTTTTCAATATGGAGATTTTTTTTTCTGTACAGATAATTGTAAAGGTCATCCTGTCTCTACTGACTTGATGCTTTTTTTGTAAATCAAGAAACTGTATATTTATAGGTCTGTCTTAGGACTCTAATCTGTTCCATTGTTCCTTTTTTTTTTTTTAAGATTTTATTTATTTATTTGACAGAGAGAAACAGCGAGAGAGGGAACACAAGCAGGGGGAGTGGGAGAGGGAGAAGCAGGTTTCCCGCTGAGCCGGGAACCCGATGTGGGGCTTGATCCCAGGACCCTGGGATCATGACCTGAGCCGAAGGCAGATGCTTAACGACTGAGCCATTCAGGCGCCCCTCCATTGTTCTTATTTATCTGCTCTTGTACCACTACTACACTGTCTTGATTACTCTAGCTTTATAGTAAATCTTGAAATTTGGTAGTACTTAAACATTGTTCTTCAAGTTATCTTGGCTATTCAAGATCCTTTTCATTTCTATACAAATTTTTAGAATCAGCTTGTTGATTTCTGTTAAAATACATCTGCAGTTTTGACTGGGAGATCATTAAATCTGCATATTAATTTGTGAACATTTATATCTTAATACCTAAATTCTTCAAATCCATGAACATGGCTTATTTTTTCTTTTATATTGATCTTCTTTAATTTTTATTAGCAATGATTTCATGTTTTAATGTAGAGATTGAGTAGATTGAATACTTTTCTTTTTAGATTTATTTCTAGATGCTTTTTGTGTTGTTTTAAATGGCATATTAAGTTCAATTTCAAATGTTTTCTTGCTATTTTATAGAAATCCAATTGATTTTTGTATTCTTGTATCCAGTGACCTCATTAATTCATTATAATATTTTCTTTGTAGATTCTTTCAGATTTTCTGTAAACTCAGTCATGTCATTCTTTTTTTTTAAATTTTAAAACATTTTGTTTCCTTAACCTAATGCACTGGCTAAGACCTCCAGTGTAATATTGAATGGAAGTGATAAAAGTGAACATCTTGCGTTTTTCCTCAAATTCAGGGAGAAAGTGTGAAATATTTCACCATTAATTATGCCATTAGCTTTAAGTTTCATGGAGCTATTCTGAAGGATTATGGAAAATCCTTCTATTACTAGTTTGCTGAGAAATTTTATCATAATGGTTGTGAAATTTTTAGATTTTTATGTTTTTGGATTTATTTTACTACTATTTTGTTTAGAGAATATTTATACCTATGTTTTTTGAGAGACTGACCTTCAAAGGAGTCATGGCCAACTCTTTAGCTTCCTATGCCAGGAGGCCTCATAATCTGACAAATGTCCTAAGTGGGGAACCAGTCTTGTGTCTGTGGAAGTCTCCTTCTAGAATGATTTTATCTTCTGTTCACTTTGATACTGCTATAGACTTTACTCTGCCTTTCTGTCCCAGGCCCCTAGCCTCTGGAGCTATCCCAGAACATTAAAAAGGCCTTGCACTGGGGCTCCTTTATTTTCAAATATGTCGTGTCAGCCTCACATGAATACCAAAAGTTTTGTTGACCTCTTTTGGTAGTTAGAACCTCAGGCTCATACTCAGAATCTACAAATGCCCCAGACAAGAAGATGGCCTATGGTGTTAGATCACTTTGGAAAAGTTCCTTCCTCTTTTAAATTTTAGATAATCTAATTTGCATTTTTTTCAAAGCTCTTCCTTTTTGTTTGTTTGTTTATTGCAGTGGGAGAAGTGGCTTTTTGCAATTTACTAAATCCAGAATCTCACTTCACCTCTTTAGATCTTGGTTTTCTCAAGAGTTGTTCTTGATAAGCCTAGAATCTTCATAGTGGGACTTTTAAAAATATTATCTCCCTATACCAACTTGGAATGTAATGATATTTAACAAATGTATTAAATATGACAAGAATGAAAGATAATGTCTGTTCCTGGATTTTAGCATGAATAATTTTATAAAATAATTAAATATAACTTAGGATGACATAACTAGATTTCCACGTTTTAAGAATAAATATAATGAATGTATTATTTTGTTCTTTAATCAGGTTTCAAATGATCTTATTTGGTCATTTAACAGTCTGATTTATATTTGTCAGAATATATCACTTTAGGCATCAAATACAATAGCTTCTTTTTTTCCCTCCATTCTTTTCTATGCACAGTCATTGAACCGAAGAAACCATGAAGTTCACAGTTCATCATGTCAGTTTCCAACATCAACTGATATAACTGGTGATGTTGGTACTGATCTAACTGGTGTCTGCACCAACACGGGGACCCTTAGACACTCAGAATTTCCAAACGGAGAATTCCAACATTGTCAGGTAATGTTTGGGGCAACACTGTTTCTCCAGGTTATGATGTAATCCACATGGAAATGCTCTTGATCTATATTTTGGAGGAAAAGCATCCAATCAGTTAACATTACCCTTACTCTTTTGAAAATCTATAACATCCTTTGAGCATGTCAAGTCACTGAGAGGGAATGCAAAAGAGATAGATTTATGGGGGTCTTCATTTAAAGAGCTAATGATCTTGATGGAATAAAAGAACATATACAGAGTTTAGAGAAAATATATAAGAGTCAAAGGAAGGAAATAAAGCCAAGTTTGGGGCTCCCTTTATTTGGAGGGCTGAGTAGATGATGACAGCCACTGCACTGGCGGTGAGACATTGTAACCCTTGCTCCATGGAAGATGACGTCATGTGTTAAGGCTCTGGGGACCCAGACTGTGGGTCCCACTCTCCTTCCCTGCCTGCCTCTGAGCCTAACTGTGGGCCTTCTGTTAGTCTTCTCGTTTTGACCTCATGTATTTTCAACCTTGACTCAGAAACCATTTAGCACCATCTTGGTTTGGTGCCCAGAAGCAGATTTCCTGTATTCCTGGCTCTGTTTCTTGTTACTCTCTTTTCTTCACCTTGAGGTCTAATCTTTTCCCACAAGGGAAGAACTTGGTTTTGACTGATTGCTGATGATGCTTGACAGTTTGGTTCAGTGCTTCTAGCTCTGGACTATACCCTGATTAATTGATTAATTAATCTGATTAATCCTACTGTAGAGACAATTTGAAGAGACAGTGGCAAATTAAGAGAAGATAAACTATGTCAAGAGACATTGTGGAAGAATGCTTTTGATAGATAAGAATTATTTAGAGAATATGTCTCTGATGATTCAGAGAGCTGAAAGTTACTTTAGATGCCTTTACTTAGCTATAGATGGGCAACAATATGGTCCAGGAAATTTAGAATGTTTTTAACATACCTAGTTAGTGGCAAAAATAGCTCTGGAACACAGGTCTGAAGTCTGTTTTAGATGAGTTTCTATTAATCTTGTTCCTCTTTTTAAAGATTCAAACAAAAAAATGATGGTAATTGCCTTTTTAATCTAAGAAATGAGTATAGGCCTTTCTAAGGCCCAGATAACATGAGGCAGGAGATACCATTTATCTTTGGGCTCTCTTATTTGGTGCCCTGAATTTCCTCAGCCTTGGTACCCAGTGCCTTTGCACTGCTCCTGATTGCCTGTGAGCATCGCTCACAACACCTAAACTGGGGTTTATTGTCTGAAACAGAGTCGCATATTTTGGGACATTTAAGAGCTACTCTGCATGCTTCAAAGACTTTTCTAACCCTAACCTTAACTCTGTGTTTCCTTTAGTGATCTGTTTTCAGTCATAAGAAAAGGGATAATAATGGGCTAACTAGTGAAACCAAATGTTTTCTTGAATACTTAGTAAGTGCTAGGAAAATGTTACGCATACAGTTTTATTATTTACTATTTACATCAACCCTGTGAAATAGGTGATGTCATCCATGTGAGGGCATCGAGGCTTTGCATGATAATGCAAATTTCCAAATGCCACTGTCTATCGGGTGAAAGGTGGACTTAAATTTAAACCTGAATCTGTTAGACTCCAATGCCTATGTTCTTAATTACTAGTGTACTGCCTTCTGCAAAAATCTAATTTATAGAGGAATTTCTTATTCTAATTTTCTCAACAACACATTGAGGTAGATATTATTATCCCCAATTTTGATATAAGTCAAGCTGATATTTAGACAAATTAAGAAACTTGCTCAGAATATTAAAGGTATGGGATTTAGATTCAAGACTCTCTGATCTTGGGCACCTGGGTGGCTTGGTAGGTTAAGCAACTGCCTTCAGCTCAGGTCATGATCCCAGAGTCCTGGGATGGAGTACCATATCAGGCTCCCGGCTCAGCAGGGAGCCTGCTTTTCCCTCTGACCCTCTCCCCTCTCATGCTGTTTCTCACTCCCTCTCTCTCAAATAAGTAAATAAATAAAATCTTAAAAAAAAAAAGACTCTCTGATCTCAAGACGTACATGTTTTAACACTGTGCAATATTTCCTCTACAATAACAGATTATGTATGCATAGTACTTTAGAATTTACAAAAGTAAATTTACTGACATTAATTCCTTATTCTAATTTTATTATATAAATTTTTATAGATGAAAGAATAGGATCACAGAAACATCTTACCAAATAAAAATAGCTGGTGGTAGCAGAAAATGGATTTTATAAATGTTTTCAGACTCTGGATTTCATGCTGCCAAATACTAACCTGTATGAAAAGTTAACCAGAAAATTTGATAAGGCATTAATTAATGCTGTTAAAGTAGAAGGATCCAAAGCAGACAAATTTATGAAAAGCCCAAAGGGGAAGAAAATTTAATCAGATCTTTGGAGTCCCTCATATTAGTCTGCCGCAGTCATCCACACATGTATAGATATTTCTTTTGACAGTGGGAAGAATAAGGAGTTTCCAAGAAGACATTTATTATTTTTCTTAGTTTGAAATGCAGATATATGAAAAGAAAGCATGAAGGTCAGTGGAAGTTTCTTTGTTCCTATATTAAATACAGTATAAAGACAAAGTCTTTCCTAAATAAAAACTTAAATTTAAGTCAATATTTCTTACTGACACTATTAAGATAGTTTCTTACGTTTATACATCCTTTAAATGAAGTGATCTATATATAAAAAGAATTATTGAAGGCATTAGTTTTGCTTGAAACATTTGGTTTCATTTGCAGTAATCTTACTTAAATCCTTTCCAGGTGACACGAAATTTCTTCAGTGACTGGTCTCTTTGGAGAATCTTCCTGGCTTGTCTCTTAGCCTGTGCACTAACAACAACCATCGGAGTACTCATAGAGTGTCTGGTGTATAATAGGAAAAATAATAATGCCTGCATTATTATTCAGCCCCCTCAAAACCACGGGACAACTTCATCTACTAGTTCTGAAACGATAGTACCTATTACTATAACACATTCTACCGCAACATCTGATTCCACTACCATCACTACAGCCACTGCTAGCACTTCAACAGAACCAACTAGTACAAAAACTACTGCTTCCACTGACACTATAATAGCAGCAGCCACCACTACAACTTCTACCACTTCTACTGAACATAAAACAATGGCAGGAACAAACACTTCGACTAAACCAAATACCACAATGACTCCCAGCAATACCACTGAGGCGAAAACCACAATAGCCACTACTGCTTCTGCTGAACCTACAACCACCACGGCCACCAATACTCTCTCTGTCGAACCCACAACTACCACAGCTGCCACCACAATACACCAGATTGCCAGCACAACCACTGAGGCTACAACCACCACGGCCACCACTGCTCCCTCTACAGAACCTTCAACCACCACAGCCACCAATACTCTCTCTGTCGAACCCACAACTACCACAGCTGCCACCACATCATCTGAATCCACTACCACAAACACTTCCAGCACTAAAACTGAGGTTAGTACCACTGTAGCCGCCACTACAATGTCTGTTGAACCTACGATTACCATGGTCACCACTATAACTTCTACGGAACCTACAACCTCCAAGGCTACCTCTACCACTTACAACCACGAGAAATAGCACAACCTCTACCAAACCTACAACCACCACAGCCACCACTACAAACTCTACTGAACCTACAACCGCCACAGCAGTCACCACATCATCAGTACCAACTCTGACAACAATTGCTGGCACTACCCCTGAGTCTACAACCACCACAGATACCACTATAACTTCTATGGAACTTACAACCACTGCGGCCACCACTGTAACTTCTACTGAACCTAAAACCACCATGGTCACTACTACAACTTCTACAGAACCTACAACCACAGTGGCCACCATTACAACCTCTACCGAACCTACAACCACCATGGCCATGACTACATCTTCTACCAAACCCATAACCACTATGGCCACCACCCTTGTCTCTACTGAACCTATAGCTACCACAGCAGCTGCCTCAGCATCTGAACTGACCACCACAATAACTGCCAGCACTACCAATGAGGCTACAAGCACCACAGACACCACTATAACTTCTATCGAACCTACAACCACCATGGCTACCACTACTGTTGCTACCAAACTTACCCCCACAACAGCAGCCACCACAGCATCTGAACCGACCACCACAGTAACTGCCAGCACTTCCCCTGAGTCTACAACCACCACAGATACCACTATAGCTTCTATGGAACTTACAACCACTGCGGCCACCACTGTAACTTCTACTGAACCTAAAACCACGATGGTCACTACTACAACTTCTACAGAACCTACAACCACAGTGGCCACCATTACAACCTCTACCGAACCTACGACCACCACAGCCACCACTATTGTTTCTACTGAACCTATAACCACCACAGCAGCCACCACAACATCAGAACCCACTACCACAATAATTGCCAGTGCTACCAATGAGGCTACAACCACTACAGATACAACTACAACTTCTACTGAACCTACAACCACCACAGCCACACCTATAACTTCTTCTAAAGGTACAACCACCATGGCCACCACTACAACTTCTACCAAACCTGCAACAACCAGGGCCACCACTATCACTTCTCCCAAATCTATAGCCACCATGGCCACCACTCCAACCTCCATTGTACCTACAACCACCATGGCCACCACTTCATCTGAACCTGCAACAACCACTACAACCACCACTTCATCTGAACTGACTACCATAATAACTTCCAGCACTACCACTGAGGCTATAACTACCACAGCCACTACTACAACTTCTAATGAACCTACAACCACCATAGCCACCACTGTTTTCTCTCCCGAATTTGCCACCACAACAGCATCTGAACCAACCACCGCAAAAGCTGCCAGCTGAGGCTACAACTACTGCAGACACCAGCATAACTTCCACCAACCAAAAACCACCACCACTATAACTTCTACTGAACTTACACCCAGCAGGGTCACCTGTATCATTTCTACTGAACCTACAACCAGCGCTTTAGTCACCATGTCATCTGAACCTACTACCACAACCACTGCCAGCACTACCACGGAGGCTACAACCATCATGGCCACCACTTACAACTTTTACTGAACCTATTACCACCATGGCCACCAGTATAACTTCTACCAAACCTACAACCAGCAGGGCCACCACTACCACTTCTATGGAACCTACAGCCACCACAGCCACCAGGGTAACTTCTACTAAACCAACCACCACCACAGACACAAACATTGTCTCTACCAAACCTAGAACTCCCATAGCAGCCACTGCAGCATCTGAACAGACCCCCAGAACTACTGCTAGTGCTACCACTGACTGAGGCTACAACCACCATGGCCACCATGACAACCTCTCCTGAACCTACAACTACCATGGCCACCACTAGTGCTTCTATGAGACCTATAACCACCACAGAGCCACCACTTCATCTTAACTGACTAACACAACAAATGGCAGCACTACCACTGAGGCTACAGCCACCACAGCCACCACTACTACTTCTCCTGAACCTAGAACCACCATAGCAGCCACCAACTACTGAGACACTTGCCAGTATGACCACTGACGCTATAATTACAACAGGTTCTAATGAACCTACAACCACTACAGTCACCATTACAATTTATACCAGTCTCCCGAACCCACAACCACAGGAATTGCCACCACTTCAACTGAACTGCAACTACAATGATGAGGAGTACTACCACGGAGGCTGCAAGCACAACAGCCAGTACTACTGCTTCCCCTGAACCACCACAACAGCCACTACTTTCACTGAACCTGCCGCCACAATGACTGCCAGTACTGCCACTGAGCCTAGAACCGCACTGGCCACCACTGTTGCTCTTACTGAAGCTATAACCACCACAGCAGTTTGCACTTCATCTTACCCCACCAACACTACTGTGAGCACCTTTTATTCATCTGAACCTACCGCCATAATTCCAAGCATTGACTTTTAACTGAATGCATTACCACAACTGCTAATATCATTTCTGTTGCACCCACAGCCATTTCTACCAGGATCATATTAACTGAATCTGTGACTGCCACCACTTTTGCTGAATATTCTGTTATCACGTTACAGTACCAGTTCAGCTCTTTCTAATCCATATTGGCCATCCCTCCCACCACTTCTGAAGGTACAACTACATAAATTATCTGAAAACTTCCAGTCAGATGTGAATCATTTCCATTTCAAATAAACCTATAATTACCATCAGTTTTTTTTTTACCATCTTAAGTTCTTTTTTATTGAAATATACGCAACTAATGAATCATTGAACAAACTAATGATGTACTGTATGGTGGCTAAAAACATAATAAAAAAAAGTGAAATATATTGATGGATAACATTGTATCAATTTAATAATCACCATCAGTTCATGTTCTAGATCTCTAGACACTATGCTCTGCTCCTCAACTGAATTTACATTATTTGTCATAGCTACCTCCACTTCAGTGACTAAATCTAGTCTGTCTTCTGACTCAACTAAAATACCATCTTCAACCTCCACTGCCACCACCCCAAGTATAAATGACATAAATACACATGCTAACAACTCAACTGACTTCCCAATCACAACACCATAATGACTTCAGCTGAATGTATAAGCTCTATAATTGACATTACCTGTTAATGGAAAGTGCAACCACAAATTTTAAGTTGTCTACTCTCACGATACAGTTAGCAGGTCCCCCACCCCTTCGAATAAGTCCTTAGCCACAATAATAGCATTACATTCATAAAACATACCAGCACCACATCTTCTACTAAAATTTCAGGACAGAGAGCCCTGCATCAGTCAGTCCTACAGTCCAATACCATCCCTGTGCGCCACCATTTATTTCCGCAGTTCCATTTCTACTCTATGTACTAATACAACAGACAGAACTTCACCAAACCCTTCAGTGCCCTATCACCTGAATCTATAAGCACTATAATTTCTATGGACATGTTATTCAAAGTCATCCATTTCTTATTCATCTGAACCGGTTCTGCCTGTGTTGGTAGTAAATCCAGTAAGTCACACCATCACTCCCACTTGACAAAAATGACAAATTCATAATTACCTCTTCCATGCAACTGTAGTTAGGTGCCTGCAAATTAAATCCTAACATCCGCTATCATCACCCGACCCCAGAACCTATATCTGTTATTAGTAATGTAAATGATTCCATGGCCAATAACTGCCAACATATAACAACAACCAAAATAACCACTTCTAAAACAAGATTTACTTAATGACTGGTTCAACTATCATAATGATAATGAATTTTACCCCTAAAACAACACTTAGATTTAATATTACCATTTATTAGACCTGACCATTTAATGTAGAGAGTCTCTATTTTATTGAGTTCTTAGTACAATTTTCATGCAAATTTATGTTGGAAACCTTTTAGGATTAAATAAAAAGTTACTAAGTGTGAATGCAGTCTTTTATTATTCCAAACTTCTAGTCTTCAATACACAAATTCCATATGTAATAGAGAAAGGACATCTATATGGCAAAGGTATATTAAATACATTTGTGTATTACCACATTTTCTTTTTAGAGTGTGTAAAATTATTTTCATTTCATTTTCTCTTTAAATCATTTTGATATTTAAGTATTTATAAATGTGTTATCACTGTTTTCAATTAAAAATTTGTTTTCTACTCTCCTTTGAAGTAATCTTATAAAGGCACCCAATTAACTACTTTGAGTAAACATTTACTTGTGTCTGCTATCTGCTGAAATGCTGGAGAACATTCATAAAAAGAAAATAGCAATGCAGGTAGTAATAAACTTACAAAATTGGATTCTGTTATTTAGAATTCTTGGTAATTGATAGGCTTAAATCAATGTTGATGGTACTTGCAGAGGAGAAAATCACTAAAACTTAGCACAACCCATGAGACTTCAAGTAAGTTTAGCCCCTGCTTATCCTCCAAGCTTCATTGTGTGCTCATTTATGTAACAGTTGCTATGTCCTAGCCATGCGGTTTTTTAAACTAGTAAATGTTTCAAATATACAAAGGGATATAAAGAATTTTACATTGAACATCCATATGCCCATTACACATTCTAAGAGAGGAAATCATATGCCCTTTGGCTCCAGATCACGGGTGCAGGTGTTAATGACCCATTTAGGAAGTTGCAGTGACATTTTGCAAAAACAGATGGTGCTGTGGTGCTTTTTTTAAACCTCTTACTCATTAAAAATTATCAGAGAGTTAACTTTTGCCTTTTAAGAAGTAGATTTCAAAAAAAACCCTGAACAATGAGGGACACGGTGAGTTGTCAAAATAATTAAGTCTTATTTAGGAGAAGAATTTGATGTATTTCATTTATCACTTTAGAGAGCAGAACCAGGGTAAGCAGGTTGAAGTTATTGAGAGGAAGACTTTGACTCAACATAGAGAAGAATGAGGTAGCAGGAGAGTCAACCCAGAGAGGAGTATTGAACCCTGGAAAACGGATGAATTCCCGATTGCTGCAAGTGGCACACAGAGGCTGGAGTAAGATTTCACTTTCATTCATTGGAGTTTGACCTAAATAAATGTCTAGGGTCCTTTTAACTCAAACATGATTACATGCATTTATTCACAATGAAGCATAACTATTATTTCAACAAACTTTTACATTTATAATCAAAAGTCAAATGTTATATGTGGGACAAACTGTGATTAAGACTAGAATGTGAACTTTTAATAGGACAAGTGCTTGTCTGTTTCATTTATCGCTGTATAAATCCCCATTGCCCAGAGAAATGGCTAGTAGTAGTACATTGTTAATAAAACCCTCCAATATTCTACCAATAAAAACACATTTGACGTTTTTAAGTAGACTTAGAATGGAATCTAGTATAATGTGGATTAGAGAAAAATCACTGATACAGATCAGACAGTTGCTTGTTTTTTTTTTTTAAAGATTTTATTTATTTGAGATAGAATGAGAGCAAGAGTGAGACAGCACAAGTGGGGGGGGAGAGGGAGGGAAAGGAAGAAGCAGGCTCTCCACCCAGCAGGGAGCCCAACGCTAGCTCCATCCCAGAACCCTGCGATCATGACACGAGCGGAAGGCGGATGCTTAACTGGCTGAGCCACTCAGGCACCCCCAGTTGCTTGTTTCTATTTTGAGTAGTACTAATAATATTGTTGGTCCAAGATGTTACATAACCCTTCATGAATTTTAATTTGTTGAGATGACATCTGTCATAGATATTGGGAATTGGATTGAATTAAAAAAAAGAACCACCCTTATCTTTTATTATAATCACATAAGAGAATCTGTAAAACTTTCCCTTTTTTAAACTTCTACATGTAATGGTTTTATGCAAAGCACTGATAGACTAAATACTAATTATGAAAGTGTTTTTGAAAATTTCTTTGCATCTTTGGTATATTTTTATAATATGTTTAAAGTTGAATAAGGTAATTCAACTAACTGCACTATATTTTTAAATTTCTTGTCTAGTTTGTTAGTTATTATAAGTATTAAATATAATATTACTGACTGCTATATTTTTAAACCTCTTATCTGGTTTGTTAGTTACTGTGTCAATCAAATAATAAATATGAATTAAAATTATCCTTTTCCCTAAAAATTGCCAAAAATCAGAGAATGTGGGGTGCCTGGGTGGCTCAGTTGTTAAGTGTCTGCCCTGGGCTCTGGTCATAATCCTAGGGTCCTGGGATTGAGCCCTGCGTTGGGCTCCCTGCTCCACGGGAAGCCTGCTTCTCCCTCTTCCACTCCCCCTGCTTGTGTTCCCTTCTCTCGCTGTGTCTCTCCCTGTCAAATAAATAAATAAAATCTTTAAAAAAAAAAATCAGAGAATGGACTGGACTCAGCCAGTTAGTGGACCAAAGGTGTTTTAACTGACCTCAGGCCATAGTGAAATTTAAGTTGAGCCTTTTGGTGGGTGAAAATAAAGCTATATGACATAGCATTAATAGGTGAATTTGAAAGAAACCACCAAGTTCTTTTGGCTAAAGAATGGCTAAATAAAAGCACTTTCACTACTTGATTAACTGACAAAGGTTTCCAAATTCTCGTGGCTGAGAATCCACCAGAGGTTGAGGAGTCTTCATAGGGCATATCCTTCACTATGAAATACACCCGGGGATAAAGTGTATGACTATGAAGATGATTTGAAACACAGCTGCAAGAGTCATCATTTTTACAACCTGAGATGCAAAAGCACCCCTGGGTGTTGGGCAGAGTGATGATCCTGGATTTACCCATACACTTCTGGCAGCTTATATTAAACCAAGTGTGTTCTACTCTGTCTTCTTGAGTAAGGTAGTAATACCTGCATAAGAAGTGTTCTTTGACAAAGTGGAGATCATATGAATTTCATGATAACATATGTTTTCAGTATTTGGAAATGATGTCTCACAACTCTTTAATTAATCAGGCATTCTGAAAGTAGAACATTCCAGTTATTACCCAAGTATCAGAAATTACTTACTCCTCTATAGGCTATCAAAATAAGTTGTAGATGCAAATGAATGCTTGTGAAATTTTATCTGCTCTGTGGTTATGGTGTACCAGGGCCAAAGTGAGGTAGTGTCTCCCTATCATCATCAGATAGAATATTACTAAGGATATAATTCAGCTGTGACTAAAGTCTAGGGTGCTACAGTAGCTCTCCATTATTAAGGATTTAGGGGTCCAAGGCTTTTTTCAACTGGCTGCTCTCCTGGTCATAGAATATCACCCTAATCTCTGTGTTCTAGGATGGCTCACTCACTGATCTGCATTCAAACAATAGGGAAGGGCAAAGGGGAAAAAAAGGGCATACCCCTTGCTCTTAAGGACACGACCCAGAAGTTGCACACCTCTCTTCTGCATTTGTGCCTCGGGCCAGAATTTAGTCATAAGGTCACACCTTGCTACATGGGTAGTTGGGTAATGTAGCCTTTATTGTTAGTAGGCCTGTGCCCAGCTAAAAATGTTGAGGTTTGCTTACTAGGAAAGTGAAAGAATGGTAATTAGGGATAACTAGCAGTGTGTCAAACATGTAGCCAGTCTGGAAAAAAAGCTTAATTTGTAGTCATTTCCAATGCAATATCATTTGTTTGCTGACATTATCAGCAAAGTTCAATGCTATTGAAATTTCATTCACATGGATTTTTTATAGCCTATAGGCCCAAGAGCCATTTTTTGGCAGGCATCATGTTTTACTGCTCTTTGGGACAAATCACTTCCCCAGTTTCTCTCCTCTTGCATAATGTTTTCATTGCTAGTATATTTTATTTATTTATTTTTAAATTTTTATTGTTATGCTAATCACACGTTACAACATTAGTTTTTGATGTAGTGTTCCATGATTCATTGTTTGTGTATAACACCCACTGCTCCATGCAGAACGTGCCCTCTTTAATACCCATCACCAGGCTGACCCATCCTCCCACCCCCCTCCCCTCTAGAACCCTCAGTTTGTTTTTCAGAGTTCATCGTCTCTCATGGTTCATCTCCCCCTCCGATTCCACCCCCTTCATTCTTCCCCTCCTGCTAGCTTCTTTTTTTTTTTTTAACATATATTGTATTATTTGTTTCAGAAGTACAGATCTGTGATTCAACAGTCTTGCACAATTCACAGTGCTCACCATAGCACATACCCTCCCCAATGTCTATCACCCAGCCACCCCATCCCTCCCACCCCCCACCACTCCAGCAACCCTCAGTTTGTTTCCTGAGATGAAGAATTCCTCATATCAGTGAGGTCATATGATACATGTCTTTCTCTGATTGACTTATTTCGCTCAGCATAACACCCTCCAGTTCCATCCACATCATTGCAAATGGCAAGATCTCATTCCTTTTGATGGCTGCATAAGATTCCATTGTATATATATACCACATCTTCTTTATCCATTCATCTGTCGATGGACATCTTGGCTCTTTCCACAGTTTGGCTATTGTGGACATTGCTGCTATAAACATCGGGGTGCACGACTAGTATATTTTAGAAGCTGAAATGATACTGTTTTAGTTGATTCAAGTTAGAACTGTTAAACTAAAAATGGTGAATACATTTATGAGAAGCCTTTTGAAAGGATAAAACCACACACACACACACACACACACACACACACACACACACACACACACACACACACACACACACACATGCACCCCTCTCTGGTATGGCTTCAAGAGAACTGAGAAATTGTTCCCTTAGCATGTAGCATAATGCCTGGCATATGTTCAATGAATAGAGATTAGCCACATAGTTTGAAGATTTAGGGTCATTTTTCACACACACAACAATATTTCTTCCTAAACGTTTCAGGGAATTCTCTTTAAAACATTTTCTAAACTAGTGGTTCTCAGAGTTTGGTACATATAGGAGTCATCCAAGCAGAGTACAGTACCCCCTCAGATTTAGTTAGTCTGTTGTGAGGCCCAGGGATAAACATTCTAGGATATCTTCCTATCCATTGCCAACTCTGGGACTTGATTTACTTGCTTCTCTGTTTTTTGAAGGAGCTCTAATGGGCTCTTTAACGGACAGTCTGCCCTTCATCCAGAGCTGGGACAAATGGGTGGCTCCTAGCATGAAAGACAGCAGGGAGGGTCTGACCACGATTATTAAGTTGGTTGTGTCACTTCTCTTGGGGCCTTGATTTCTTCAGTTGTAAATGGCAGGGTTAGAATAGAGGTCTCCTACATGTCTGAGCTCTATCATTGGAAGATTGAGCTATATTAAATTAGATCTCTATCTACTCAGTGCTAATGATACATCTATCATAAAAGAAAATTACTTTTGAATTAGTTTTTGATTACTCACTGTTTAAGAGTCATTTTAAAAAACTTATGTTATTCACATACAATTTATTTTTTTTATTTTAATTCCAGTATAGTTCACATACAGTGTTCTATTAGTTTCAGGTGTACAATATAGTGGTTCAACAATTCCATACATTCCTCAGTGCTCATCAAGATGAGAGTGTTCTTAAACCCCTCCACCTACCTCACCCTTTCCCCCTTCATATACCATTCTTCACCAAGAACTTCCTGTGCTACTGTTGTGAAATCTCCCTGGGTACTTATGTTGGATGCTGACTATTAACTTTTAAATTGACAATTATTTCTGAACTCCAGCCTATTGCCACTTAGATTTTGCTGAGTAACAAGAACATTCCTACCTATGTAAAGCAGAGGCAGCCTCAGAAGTTAAGTATGAGGATGGTGGAAGCCCCCTGCTTAATCAAGTTCCCTTTAACTAAATTTCTTAGTGCCCTTCTGAAAGATGGAAGACCTTGGTGAATATATTAACAGTTATTAGTATATCAAACTCACCAGCTTTCAGAGTTGGGGCCCTGAGGAAGTGAACTCAGGATAGGCACTTTTTTTTTTTTTTTGGAAGCCAAGGGTAAGGTTTAGAGCAAGGGAGGAAAGCCTGAAAATGTCAAAGCCTCATGAGCAGAGAGCTATGCATCCCTAGAGGGATGCCAACAGTGGGGGGGCAGATGGCCATGCTTCATTGGAAAGAAAGCCGTGGTAAATGTGACCCGCTCCAGAATTTTATCGTGGAGATGACCCCAAGGTCAGAAGGAAGGGTAAATGAGGAATGTTGCTAAAAGGTAGAAGAATGTAATATGACCTACAATTTGAGAATTTTACTGTGTGAAGGCCCAGGAGGAAAGTCACAATAGCTCCAGAGGCAAGATTGGTTTTCTTGTTTTTGTTTTTTTTTTTAAATTTTTAAAAAGTTTATTTGAAAGAGAGCATGAGAGTTGGGGGAGGGGCAAAGGGAGAGAGAGGAAGAGAGAATCTCAAGTAGACTTTGTGCTGAGCTCAACATGGTCTTGATCTCATGACCCCAAGATCATGACTTGAGCCAAAATCAAGAGTTGGACACTCAACTGACTGAGCCACACAGGCACACCAGCTTTCTTGGTTTTTTTTTTTTTTTGTATTAATTACACCTTACTTTTTCTTCTTAAGTGGATCCCATATTGGGGAATGATGGCTTATTACTTAATTAGTTCATCCTAGTTGCATCATAGTTGATAACATAGTAATATCAATCAACTCAATTATCTCTTAAGATTTCAGGTATTAAGGGCAATGATCAAATTAGAAATTGTTCCTGGAGTTAAGCATGTGGTAGTCAATGTTCAAGAATAGAGAAAGAACATGGAAAATATATAGTGAATATTGAATCCCCCCGGAAAACAGCCAGTGAGTATTTATTTTTCCATTTTGATAGCTTGTTTATATGAGTCTTATATTCAGTCTTTATAGGGAATTCTATTAACTTTTGTAACCTCAAAAAAAGGAATGAATACCTCTGGTTATTAAGGGAAACTCAATTTGTTAACTTTTCAACTACTCATTGTCAATCACAAATCTTGTATTTCTATTCATATGGTATGCCCCTACATGCTATAGTGTATAGTTTTTAATAGCTTAAAAACTATTTCAAATATTTATTAATCTACAACAGGTGCAAATTTCTGTCAACATAATCTAATCAAAATTTTAAATAATGTTATAATCACAGTTCAGAATAATTAATGTTTGTCTTAATTGCTTCAATTTGATTTAATTATTTTTGTAAGTTTGATGTCCAGGTTTTAGTGTATAATGTGTAAGGTTTTTCTGTGGTTTTTTTTTGTGTGTTTCTTTTTGCACAAATTTTAGACCTGTCAGAACTCAAATATTTCCAAAATCCTTAAAAATCAGGAGCTCATCCCAGATATAGCCCCTAGATTTAAGAAAGATCCTCTCTAAAAAATTCTGTTATATTTATATGCCGTTTGTTTAGACAATTGTTTTTATACCAATGTTAGCCCTTTGTAAGGTAACATTTACAGTAGCATTTTTTTTATAAATAGGCAAATCTAATATAATTGTCCTTGATGTTTAAAAATTGTAAAACTATATGGAATATACAAATGCAGTTTGAAATAAACAGTTCAAAGGAAAAGAAATGTGGAGTAACATATATCTGTACTGAAGAGAGGGATCAAATAAGAAAGTCATGTTGCTCAATAAATATTTATTGAATTAATGATTTTTAAGGAAGATATTTTTGCCTCAAAAGCAAGAGCTATTTTCTTCTTGGTCCTAAGTAATGAAACCCCTGTTCCTTGCACACAAAATTATCTCTAAATTCCTTGTGATTTTTTGGTTCTCTATGATGCCTAAATAATCCAATTAAAATTTAAGGAAATTTCCCTTCTTGGGAAAATTCATCAGCTAATATTATGGTTTCTCTAGGAAATGTCTAACTTAGAAATGTTTTCAAATATTATTTAAAATGAGATTTAAAACATTTTTCTCTTCTCAACTGGGTATTTGAACAGTTATGGAGAGAGAGTTTTTTTCCATTGAGGGAAAGTTTGACCAATCGAATAAAATACCAACTGGAGAGTATAGGCAAACAAAACAAAACAAAACAAAAAAACCCACCAAAACAAACAACAACAACAAAAAAACAAAACCCCAAGCCTCCCCCACCCCAAAAACCCAAAACACACACACACATAAAGACAGTTTAGGTAGTTTTATTTTTCTTCTTAGGGAAATTTGACATCTTAAGTTAATCTTTTTAAAGGTAAAGAGAGAACATAAAGTTCTATTTAATAGACATGGCTAATGCACCTCAGTTTTATTTTATGGCCATTATTAGCTCACACTGATGAGCTAATTGATTGTATTTCCAATGCTGCAACAGCTGAAATTTTAAAATTTAGATCTAAAGCAAATTAACATATACAAATTACTTCTTGTGCTTCAGTATTTATAATAAAACCCACAACCAATAGCTAGATCTGATTCCAGGGTCATAGGTACTCCATCTTGGAGTAGACAGGACCCATCATCCTTCTTTGAAAGAACTGGGTTTCCAACAAGGCAAGGAGTACACTTTATTTTGTAATACAGTGTAATATTTTGTAATATTTTATAATAAAGTGTAATACACTTTATTTTGCTTATAAAGTGTATTCAAATTGTCTAAGTTCATTAGCCCTTGGCAAATTGAGTACTGTGAAGACTAAGCAAAAATATCAACATAAGGGAAATGGTATGAGTCCTGATATTCTTAGTTTTCTAGTAAATAATAGATGGAATATTGTTGACAGAGCTAGAATATATCAGACCTCTCATTTTTAGTGACAATGTGTAACTTTTATCTTCTTTCCTTCTAAGTGATATACTGCATGAATATTTACATTGTCTACTTGTCTGTAATTTTTGTCTCATGTTTTCTTTATTTAATTACAGTCTTATTTACTTTCATTTTTACTGATGGCCATCTAATAGGCCAGTGTTTACACACATAGTTGGCTTTAATATAAATGATTGCCATTTGATCAGTAGGGTAATAGATGTAAGGGAAAATTCTCCTGAATTTTAATAAATTTCTGGACTTTACTGTATCTCAGATTTCTCCTTTCTTTTAACTTGTCTTGAAGAAGCCTCACCCCTCAAGACTTTCTTCATTGAATCCTCTCTTTTATTATTTTAAAAATTATTTATGAAATATTTCAGATATTCAAGTGTAAAAAGCAGGCAGACATCATAGAAAGTATTAGACACACAACTGAAGAAATAAAAACATGAAAGATGTCATTCCCATCCTCTCCAGCGCTTTCCTGCTCAAAAGTTAGCCACTATCCTCAATTTGGCTAAATTCAGATTTCTTTACCTCCATTATTCTCACCTCACTCATAACAATGCTTTATTATTTTTGTATTTACATAGTCTTACTTATTATATGTAGAGCTTTGTCCTTCCCTATTCCCTGAGATAGGATGTGAGCTCCTTGAGGCAAAATAGAGATCAACAAATGCATACTGATAGACTGCAAAATGCTTCATCTTTCTTGGCTCTGTCTTGTGCTCTGATTCTTGTATTCTGTTATATAGTGCCCTGAGTTACTGTTAACACAGGGTGTGTCTTTGTGGGGGTTTTTCAGTGGTGGTTTTAATTGCATGGACTTCAGAAGAAAATTGGATTGCGAGCACTTTTTAAACTGTGTTATTAAGGGCAAGTCTCCGCACCACTTTTAGTCTCAGTATTGTGATTTCTAAAATAACTGGCAGAGGTTGCTTTAGGTAAGTGGTCTGTCCTTTTTAGCTCTGATAATCTATAAACATTATTTCTATATTTCATAGAAGCTCTGTGGTAGTGTATCTTAAGAGGATATACCTATATATGCTTGAAACATGGGGATATTTAATAAAGACATGTCATATTACAATCATTGATGGTATGTAATCTTGACCCCCAAATATTAGTAAAATATTTAAAATAAGAAAAGATAATAACCTGACAAGATTTAATTATTTTGAAGTGAAATATTATTTGAAAAACTTATTTATTCATAAAATAAAATATGACTGATTTATTCAGTACTAAAGTCTTTTTTTAATTTTGTAAAAATTTTAAGAGATTTTATTTATTTTATTTGAGAGAGAGAGAGAATGAGTGGGGGCAGGGGCAGAAGGATAAGCAGACTCCCCGCCTAATGGGGAACCTCATGTGGGGCCCAATCCCATGACCCTGAAATCATGACCTGAGCCAAAGTCAGATGCTCAACCAACTGAGCCACCCAGGTGCCCCCAAAAATCTTGTTATTTTTTTCTTAAGATTTTATTTATTTATTTGACAGAGAGACACAGCGAGAGGGAACACAAGCAGGGGGAGTGGGAGAGGGAGAAGCAGGCTTCCCGCTGAGCAGGGAGCCCGATGCGGGGCTCGATCCCAGGACCCTGGGATCGTGACCTGAGCCAAAGGCAGACGCCCAGTGACTGAGCCACCCAAGCATCCACCAAAAGTCTTGTTTTAAATACTGATCTCCTATTAATAATCTCATGACATGTCATTAGTTAGTTTAGAATTTTCAGAATAATTTCACTTCAAAATCAACACGGGGGCTTCTTTTTCTTTCAGTTTGTCTCATTGTTTCGTTCCTATAGATATTTCCAGAGTCCAAATGACCATAAAACTCACAGTTCAGCATATCAATTTCCACCATCGATGGAAGTCACCAATGTCATTGCTTCCTACATCAACCCAGGAACCTTTGAATATCCAAAATTCCCCAAAAGACAATTCTGACAAGGACAGGTGTTTACAACAACACTGCTTTCTTCTCCAATGTTACCCCTGTAGCAGTGCTCTTGGTTCAGTGTACATATATATGCATAGTGTTTATATATGAGATGGATGGATGGATAGATAGATACAAAAGCAGGTGAACTATGCCCAAGTTTCACAATGGAGGTACATATTCAGCACTCTGGTACTCAGGGCTCTACTCTACGGGGACCTGCATCACATTCTGACCCCAATCCAGCCTCGACATCTGTCTGGATGCCTTTCCTTTAGGCCTCTGGACTCTGGCCTCCTTTTAAAACAATAGCTCAAAAATTGGATCTAAATAAAGTCTAAATATTGCTTGGATTGTTTCGTATCTGCATCTCTTTTAGCCTAAAACAGTTTGCCCCTTCTTTCTCTCTCTTAGATGTCATTGATTTGTTGAAGAAACTGGGTCATTCACTATGTAGAATACCCCACATTCAGGATTGGATTGATTGCTCCTTCATTATATCTTTTTACTTGTTTCTTTATACTCTATTTCCTGCAAACTAGAGGCAAGAACAATTTATGTGGCACTGTGTTCATTTTACTGCATAAAATCATGTGTCACATAAATTAAGTCTGGTTTTTGTGCTTTTTGTGATGCTAAGTTTGTTTATAGATTTAGATGATATCAACCTGATACCTCTATCAAATTTTTCCTTATCTATTTTGACTTAATGGCATTAATATCTATTGATAATTATTTGCCTAGATCTACTTTTCTCCCATTAGGGATTGCAAAATGGAAATTATCTAATTACATATTTCCCTCTACATTATAGCTGGAGTTCTTTGGCAAAAATAACCAACTATTCCATTCCCCTGAAATACAATTCTCACAGAAAAGACAGCATAAATATTTTATTTTATTTACTAAGTTTCAAGGAAATGAGTTGGTTGGTATCCTAGCATCCTCCAGTTGTGACCAATGAGTATTTTTTCAGAATCAAGTTCAATCATTAGTTTTTTATTGCTTGAATTTTACTTTTAGGTCAGTTGAGAGCCCTTCCAGGTTGGCTCTTGTGTCTTGACAAAGCCTGATTAGTAGTTGGCAGATTCCTTGCTTTCTGGCATAATAAGGTCTACTAGGAATATCATTTTGTATTTTCCCTGACCCAGACTTAGAATTACTTATTTCTCCAAGGATCCCTGGTTGGTTGGTTTCTTTTCTTTTCTTTTCTTTTCCCTTCCTTTTCTTTTCCTTCCCTTCCCTTCCCTTTCCTTTCCTTTCCTTTTCTTTCTTCTCAGTCTTACCACCCATGAGATCATGACCTGAGCCAAACCAAGAGTCGGATACTTAATCAACTGAGCCCCCCAGGAACCCCTCCCTGGTTTCTTTTAGTTAAGAAAGAGATCACAATCTGTCTTTAGCTCTCTGGGTTCTGATCTTGGTGTTTTTAACCTTTGCTTAGAAACCTCACTTGGTTTCCCAAGGTTTTCCCCTTGCTTTGTTGCCCAGGCTAAGATCTCTCTTATTTCTGAGTTCTTGTCATGCTTGCTATGTTCACTTCCCCTAGTAGTATGATCCTTAAGCTCTCAACCTTGGCATAAAATTAACATTTCTTGATGGGTGACATGCTTGGTAGTTAGGCTGATCTATCCTGGCTCTGATTCTACCTCCATTCTGCTTTTTACTACCATGGAGCATCTTTTGGTGGATCTGAGCTCTAGTTCTTTTTTTTTTTTTTTAAGGATTTTATTTATTTGAGAGAGAGACACAGTGAGAGAGGGAACACAAGCATGGGGAGTGGGAGAGGGAGAAGCAGGCTTCCCGCTGAGCGGGGAGCCCAATGCGGGGCTCGATCCCAGAGACCCTGGGATCATGACCTGAGTGGAAGGCAGATGCTTAACGACTGAGCCATCCAGGCGCCCCTGAGCTCTAGTTCTTGAAACAAAGTAAACTTTGTTTACTTTGTAAACAAACCAAAGTGTCAACTTTGGTGGAGCTGAGGCAATGTGGAAGGAGGGGGATTTTTGAAGGGGAGAAGTAAGAGGATGTTTCTTTTTGGTTGCAAAGGGGAAATAAAGTATTTCAGTTTTCCAGCTGAGAGTGATTTTGGATACCATTTATTCCAATCTCTTCATTTATTGACTGGAAAAAAAAAACTCCAGGTAAACTTTTGCTAGAATTAATACAGCTAGTTATTGGCTGAGATAGGAATAGTATAGGCAAGTTAAGAAGCTTTTATTAGATCTCATAGTTTTGAGACTTAAACCTAAGAATGCTTGATATAAAAATCTATTGTTGGGCGCCTGGGTGGCTCAGTTGGTTAAGCGACTGCCTTCGGCTCAGGTCATGATCCTGGAGTCCCGGGATCGAGTCCCGCATCGGGCTCCCTGCTCAGCAGGGAGTCTGCTTCTCCCTCTGACCCTCTTCCCTCTCGTGCTCTCTCTCTCTCATTCTCTCTCTCTCTCTCAAATAAATAAATAAAATCTTTAAAAAAAATAAAAAAAAAATCTATTGTTTTCCTGAGTGTTGCTGGAGTGGTGGGGGGTGGGAGGGATGGGGTGGCTGGGTGATAGACATTGGGGAGGGTATGTGCTATGGTGAGCGCTGTGAATTGTGCAAGACTGTTGAATCACAGATCTGTACCTCTGAAACAAATAATGCGATATATGTTAAGAAAAAAAAGAAGAAGATAGCAGGAGGGGAAGAATGAAGGGGGGTAAATTGGAGGGGAAGACGAACCATGAGAGACGATGGACTCTGAAACAACTGAGGGTTCTAGAGGGGAGGGGGTGGGGGGATGGGTTAGCCTGATGATGGGTATTAAAGAGGGCATGTTCTGCATGGAGCACTGGGTGTTATGCACAAACAATGAGTCATGGAACACTACATTAAAAACTGATAAAAAAAATCTATTGTTTTCCCCCTATCCTGTTGCCTGTCCACTAAATAGTAACAAAAAAGATTTGTTGCAGCATCATGGTGATCATTGTCAATATAATCACAAGCACATTAGAGCATTTACTAAGTGCCAGGAAGTGCTGTAGGCATTTTATCCATACTGTCCCCTTTTCAGCTTCACAACAACCTCATCAGATAGGTTCTATTAGTATCTTATTTTACAGCTGAAGACTGTGAACAGAGTTCAATTAACTTACCCAAGGCCACAATGTGAGTGGCGGAGTCCTGCTGAGATCCAGGTTGTTTCAGCTCAGACTCTATGTCATCCAACCCCCACGCATTCAGCCCCTCAGTTGCACAGCCCATATAGTTTACAAAGCAGTTTCCCCTCCATTTATCTTTATTCTAGAACTGTAAGTCACTTGTTCCTGTTACTAGCAGTTTACAGAGGAGGACATGAACTTAGAGAGAATAAGCAATTTTCCAAGCAACAGTAACTGGTAACTTGCAGAAGCTGGTCTGTCTGAAAGATTTCATGCTGATAAATCCTAATCTGCGTTGAAGATTAGACAAAATATGTGTTTGGCCTAATAATTAAAATGTACATCACTGGAAAGTTTCTAGGAAGTCTGATTATTGGGAGAATTTTAGGTATTAACAGGCTCACAAAGGACGGAATGTAAACCAGGAGAATTTGAGGGGTCTGTTTTTTATAATAGGCAGTCAGCAATCTACCAGTGTACTTATCTTTCTTTGGGGATTTTGGGTAGGTGTTAATAGTTTTTAGCAATTTTTTTTAAACTTTAAAAGATTCAGACATAAGAATAAAAAAAAGTAATAGTTGTGTACGTTTCTTTACTCCAGCGATATGTAAAGCACAAGACCAATCCTTTCCCAGGGATGAAAATGTAGATGTTTACAATCTATTATGAAAAGATGACAAATAATAATGCCATTTATACATTTCTTTGATGAAGCAAATTACAAATTACAAGTACAAATTAAACTGGCAAAGAAATGACAATGACCATGATTTTTCTTAAAATGTTTGGTTTCATTCTTACTATTGTTTTATTTAAATCCGGTTTAGGTGGGGCACCTGGGTGGCTCAATTGATTAGGTATGGGACTCTTGATTTTGTTTCGGGTCAGGGCTGTGAGATGGAGCCCCACATTGGCCTCTGCACTTAGTGCAGAGTCTGCTTGTCCCTCTCCCTCTGCTTCTCCCCTGCTTGTGCTCTGTTTCAAATAAATAAATAAATAGATAGATAAATAAATAAATAAATCCTTTTTAGGTAACACAGATGATATCCAGTGATTGGTCTTTCTGGAAAATCTTCCTTATTTGTCTCTTAGCCTGTGTAATAACAATAGCAATTGGAGTCCTCACAGTGTGTCTGGTCAGTATAGGGGCAAATAACCCTGCCCCCATTATTATCCATATATCCTCAGATGATGGAGAAGCTATAATAATCATTCCTGAAACAACCTCACTGCCTATTTTTCAGCCTACAGTGGCCATTACAACAGAAGTAACTACTACGACCACAGCAGAGGCACCTACAACCACCATAGCAGACAACTCCGGCACTTCACCTGAACCGACTACCATAATGCTCACTATCACCATCTGAATCTACAACCAACACAATTTCAATGGAACCTACAAACACGACCACCGTAGCCCCCACTTCAGTTGAAGTTACTACCATAATGGCAACACTACCAGGATTCTGACAGAACCTTTTACTACAATGGATATTGCCACCACTCAGACTGAATCTACCACATAAACTGAGCATAAAACCATACATAGTACCACTCACATCGACAGAGAAATTATAAGTAGCATTACTTCAACAGACTTTACAACAATAATCACTTCAACAGAACATATAACTCCTGAATGTACAGCCATCATAACTTCTCAGTCTGCCTCAACAGCCGTTCTTACTTCAAGTGAACCTGTAAATACTACCTCTTCAATTGAGCCTGTGACCCATTTGACTGCAGGTACTTCAACTGAACCTATGACCACAAGAGAAACGATCACTTCTACTGGATCAGGAAACACTACAATTTTGGCTGAACTTGCTACTATTATAAATATAACAACCTCTTCAGTTGAAATTACTACCCATGCATCCCCTGAATCTAAAAGCACTACAATTTCTACTGAACCTCCTACATGTAGAGATATAAGAACCACTTCAGCTGAAGCTACAAACCTTATAACCCAGACTTCCACTTCTACTAAACCTGCAAACACAGCACCAACTATCCTTGAGCTGAACCCAAACCTTCCACCAATTCCACTGAGCCTACAACCAAAAAAGTCATTCCTACTTAAACTGAATCTACAGATAGCACTAAATATACAGGGACAAAAGCAAGAGCTAGAATTTCAATTACATTTATAATGACTCCTACATTTTCAGGAGCTACTATTAAACAATAATGCTTCAACAGAATTTATAACATTTCAAATGAATCTACAACCTCAATGGCTAAAATCACTTCAACTGAAGCTACATTCACAATGGGAACTAGTACTCAATTGAATTTACAATCTCCACTACCCTACCACCACAACAGTCACCACCACACCAGTTCTTCTCAATTCTCTGTAACCAGTACTTGAGGTAAACCTATAATTTTCACACTTTGAATTTACAGTCATGCCAACCACTGCTGATTCCCTTGTCTTCATACAAACACACACACACACAAGCTTACTTTTAAAAATAATAGTAAGGTTTCTTCAGCTTAAGATATAATAGGTGCTCGATAAATATCTGTTCCATGTTGTTCACCGACCTACCTACCTACCTACCTAACTATATAAATAAATAAATGTTAACTGACTTGTGTATTAGTTTCCTATTGCTGCTGTAACAAATTATCAAAAATTTGGTGGCTTAAAACAACACAATTTTACTAACTTAAAATAAAATAGAGATGATAAAAATGATTATCTCTGAAGGAGAATGTATTTTCTTGTCTTCTCTGGCTTCTACAGGCTGCCTGCACTCCTTGGCTCATGGCCCCTCCTTTGAATCACTGCAACCTTTTGAGATAACATCTGCTTCTCTTATTCTGACCCTCCTGCCTCTCTTTTATGAGTCCCCTTGTGGTTACATTTTATTTATTTTAGTGATCTAGGATAATCCCCCATCTCAAGATCCTTAACTCCATCACATCTGCAAAATCTCTTTTGCCATGTAAGGTAACATGGGGATTAAGATGTGTAAATTTGGGGGGCATTGTTCAGACTAACATTGCCCATCTGCTGGTCCCCAAAGATTCTTATCCATCCCACATGTAAAATACATTCATTCCATCCCAAGCCCCTCTCCCCAAATCTCAACCCATTACAGCATCAACTCAAAATATCATTAAGCTTCAGGAACTATGAAAAACAAAATTAACACTTACTTTATGATAGTCATCTATATTAACATAACATTGAGTATAATATATATGATTCTAAGTAGTTATATTTTATGCAAAGCAAATAATTGCACTGATAATGATTCCAATATCATTCATGAAAGTTTCTTTTGTATCTCCTGTGAATTTCTCGCAATGATATTACATATTAGAACTATTTGGATCGCATAGCAAGTATAGTAAGCTTTTGAAATCTGATATCTCGCTAGTTAATTATGATATCAACTACATAAGAAAATATAATAAACACAATAATCCCTTTGCTTAACTGGTTGCCAATGATCAGAGTTTGAGCTGTCATACTTGTCTCAGCGTAGTAATAAGGAAAAGGAGGGATACACAGAGGTTTTAATTATCATCATGATGCTCATGGTCAAATTTCATCCACAGAAGTATATGTTATATGGATAAAATAATTTTTTTCAAAAGTCAGTGATGACCCAGCATTTAAGACTGTATTGATGTTCACTCTATTAATAGATGAACTCTAAGCCCACTGCTAACAAACTTGGCTAATGTAACTACTTAAAATTCTCTCAATCACTAAAATGTTCACTCAAGTTAAGCTTTCATAAGAGTGTGAAAAATAGTGAGATATATTCATATACTTTTTGTACATATTCTACTCTAATTAGTGTGATCTGTGAAATAAGAAATACACAAGAAATATGGATTTTAAAAAATCTGCCTATCATAATGCATGATTGTACACAATAAAATGATTTTTTAAATGTTCTGTTTTATATTTTTTTGGTGCTTTGTCAATGTCAGTTAGGATTTTGAGAACGGGAATTAAGTTTCTGCACAAATGGTAGAATGATGTACCTCTACCCAGGCTATTAGATAACATTGAGGTACAATCAAATCAAATGCTTATAGAATCTCCATAGTTATGGTGCCTCAGTGTTACACATTAAAATGTGTATCTCAGTTTTGTTGTAAGGCAGTATTTTAGGCTGCTGTTGAGTTTTGCTACACAGAATTGGTCCAGGATCTTTCTCATGTTGTCTCTTGTTTCTCCACTATTATTATGGTATTGGCCTTAAACATATGGTCTGAGATTGTGTACCATTTCATTTGCATTCTGGCTGTTAAGAAGTGAAAAAAGAAGGTAAGCCCCTCTTTGACTTGACAACATAATTTAGGCTAATATCCCATTAAATAGGATTTAGTCATTTTGCACCTAGCATCAAAAGGGACTGGCAAATGAGGCCTACATTCTGTCCATATGCCTAGTTAACAATAGGAGGGTCTCTTACAGTGAGAATGAAGGGAAGAATAGTTACTTAGGATAACTTGTTTTTTAAATATGTAGCCAGATTTTTAAAGAAAAGCCAGTTTAATTTCTATTATTATATTAAGGTTCATAAATTTTTTAAAAAGATTTTATTTATTTATTTAACAGAGAGAAAGAGCACAAGCAGCGGGAGTGGCAGGCAGAGGGAGAGGGAGAAGAAGCAGGTTCCCTGCTGAGCAAGAAGCCCAATGTTGGGGGGCTCAATCCCAGGACCCTGGGATCATGACCTGAGCTGAAAGCAGACGCTTAACCAACTGAGCTACCCAGGTGCCCCTAAGGTTCATAAATTTTGTTGGCTAATAATAACATACTGATTCTCAGTTGAATTAGTTAAGTTCAGTGTTTGTTATCATTGAAACTTTCACATTATATGAGCCCCTATAATCTTGCTCAGAGGACCCACTGTAGCTTAATAGGCTTAATTTTCTTGCTGAGCAGGCATCATGTTTTCGTTGCTCCTAGAAACAATTTTCTTTCTTTCTTTTTAAGATTTTTTTATTTATGTATTTATGTATTTATTTATGTATGTATGTATTTATTTATTTATTTTCAGAGATTGAGAGAGAGAGAGTGCGAGTGCATGAGCAGAGGGAGAGGGACAAGCAGACTCTGCCGAGCGCAGGGCCTGATACGATAGAAGGCTCCATCTCACAACCCTGAGACCATGACCTGAGCTGAAACCAAGAGTTGGATACTTAACTGACTGAGCCCCCCAGGTGTCCTGGAACAATTTTTTTTTCTTACCTTCTCCTTTCCACAGATTTTTCATGCTCTTCATGTTGTAGAATGGTTTCTCAACCTTGGCATGTTTTGGGATGAAACAATTCTTTGTGATTAGGGGCTGTTTAACAGCACTCCTGTTCTGCCCCACTAGATGCCAGTACAGCCCCTCCCGACAGTTGTGACAATCAAAAATGTCTCCCAGCAAGGCCAAATGTCCCCTGCGGGGGGGAGGGGGAGGAACTTCCCTCCTGAGAGCCATTCACTTTTTTAGAGCCTTTAAGCTATGCTATTTTTTGTTCCAGTAGAATTCTTAAGCTAATGGCAGTGAAGAAATTTATGAGACTATTTTTGCAAAGACCATATATTTTTGTTTTAAAATCAGATTTGACATATATAAAATCACGTTCCAGCAGGGCAGGAATGTTGTCTGTTTACCATTGAACACTTAGCAATTAGCACAAAGCATAGACTCTAAATAATTCCTTAATGAATCATGAATTTTTTAAAATTAAGCATTTTAAAGTTTAAGAAAAATTGGATTTATTAAAACATTTCTCTTGAAAGAGTTTTACAGGGTCTATCTCATCTATTATAAATATCTTCACTTGAGATTTTTCTCAAACAGCGATGTACCAAGGTATCATCTAAGTTTCTGCCCCAAACCCCAAACTCAGATCCATTTTATCATTAAGTCTGGAATGAGAGCAGAAATCTTTACTTAAGAGCAATTGCCTCCTGGGATCTTCTCCAATTTTGAGACTTCAGTCTTTGGTTTTCTTTGTTTTCCAGAGATCTGTTACTGATATCTACTGGAATGTCTGTCTTACTACATAATCTCTCATGAGATGGTCAGTGTGGAAAGTGCACGAGACTAACAGATGAGGCAATCAGCATAGGAGTCACACTACATAGGGTGTGTGACCCTTCCTAGACTGTAGATTCCTCATCTCAAATTCACTTTTAGCTCTGTTAATAGTTAATTTTATGTTTCCATTTTATTGAAGGATAGCATTCATAAGGTGTATTGATCTGAAATGTACAGCTAGAATATTTTCATGTATCTATATGCATGGGAAACCACCACCCCGATCAAGATACAGAAAATTTCCAGTACTTCATAAGATTCCCTCATGCCCCTTTCTTGTCTACTCTGCCACCCAACTCAGGGATAAACAATGACCTCTATCATTATCTGATTACTTTTGTTCATTCTTGAACTTCATATAATAGAATCATACACATCTCATTTCTTTCACTAGACTGAGCAAGTGAACATGCAACATGTTGTATCTAATAACAGCTGATTTAAAAAAATATATATATGTATATTTGTTTGACATAATGTTGTGTAGAATTCCATTGTGAGTATGCCATAATTTATTCATTGTGGGCATTTGGATCATTTCCAGCTTATGGCTATTATAAATAAAAGCATATGAATGCATTAGTGGTTACTGATTTATTAGATCATGTTCTCATTTTAGGAAACACAGAGTTGGAACCTAAGCAAGTGTGACTCAGAGAATTTCATTATGTCAAATGCTGGGGTCACAGCACTGGGGAGTTCATAGCACTAGGGCAGCTTGAGAAGGTCAAGGCCGATGATCAGGAGGCACGAATGCCTTACAGGTGGTACCAACACAGGAGAAAGGATGATCATTCTAGGTTTGAAAGGAAGCAACTAGAAACTTCATTGACTTCAGAATTCTATCGTAGATTAGCCTTGAACTCCGGAGGAAAGGTGTCTGAGGTATGCTGATAAATGGGGAGAGGAGGAAGTATGATGTAGGATTATCATAGTTTGCTTCTGCTAGGCAGGCTCCAAAGAGAAAAGCAACAATACTTCTTAGAGGTGGGATTGGTTTTCTTGATTCACATTATTATTAATATCTTACTTCAAGGACTGTAAGTCCTCTCTTAGGAATGGTATTTAATATTTATTTTATTCAACACTTACACAGATGCATCACAGTCAATTTGTCCTCGGTCAACTAAAATATTACTCAAGGTTGCAGATGTAAATAGCAATGGTCAAAAGGAGAAATAGTCCTGGATTTAAACTTGTGATACTGGCAGCTCAAGAATGGAGAGGAAACGTGGAAAATACATAGTAACTGTGGAACCCTTTAGAAACCAGCCTGTGAGTATTTGTTGTTTCATTTGATATCTCATCTATATGAATTTTATTTCTGGTCTAAATAGAAAATCCTAATGCATTTCATATGATATCACAGAAGCAATGCTTATGTATTCTTTACCCCCCCAAAAAAACCAACCCACAAACAATTATAATTGGTAAGGGAAAGGCAATTTATGGCTTTTCAACCAGTATCTAGAAATCAGAAATCTTGTATTTTTGTGCTATATGTAAACACAGTTTAAAATTTTATTTTATGTATTATTAATCTAAAATATTAGTATTTTCCTGGGACTATAATTAAAATAATATGCAGTTATAACCATGCATAATGTGGCTTCAGCATTTTTTAAAGTATTTTTTTTAAGTCTCATGTTTAGGTTTTGGTCTATAATAATACATTTTTGAGGCTAATTCTAAAAATTTATAACTCAAATAATTCTAAAACTTGAAAATCAGAAATTAATCTTAAATATACTCTAAAAGTCCAATAAAGAAACCAAGAAACCTTGGTAAAATACGGACATCATTTTGGCAGTTATGTTTTTTATACCCAAGAGTTAACCTATTGTTTAGTTTTTACATTTGTCTTGATAATAGGAACAAATACGGAAATGTACTTTGAAATAGACAGCTTAAGAATAATTTATAAGTGCGTGGAGAAATGTTTTTTCCACCCATGAGATAGACTAAGGAAATCATGTTGCTCAATAAATAGTTGTTGAATAATTAAATATCAAGGAAGAGACTTCTGTCTCAAAAGCAAGAGATTTTTCAAAAAATCTATTGATTCTAGTTTATGTGACCTCCAAGGACTTCAGGTGTATCTGAATCCTCAGAACTGGATCTTCATTATGCTGAAATACTTAGATTAAAACAAAAAGTAGTTGCCTTTAGTGAGGTATTAGGTCATCAGGTTGGTGGTTTTTCTAGATAATAACAAAGTTCAGATAATAACAGAAATGTTTCAGATCCTATAAAAACAAGGTGTAGGATATATACATATTGCTCTCTGATTAGAAATTTTACTTTTATGTGGATATTTTGACATAGTGGTGGAGAAACCTAGCCCATCTGAGGACAATTTCAACCAATGCAATAAAATATCACTTGAAAGTTACATTTGAAAAAGCAGTCTAGGTTTTTTTTTTTCTCCCAGAAAAATATTACACCTTAAATTATAACACCATAACTTTTCAATAAATATAACAAATACATTTAAGTTGCAGTGAATAACATTAGTGACTAATTTCGAATATCTGATTAAGCATTATTCTCAGCTCTCCATCTATTCAAAATTTAAAATTTAGTGTCAAATAAGAGCCAGAACAAAACAATGATAGGAGTTAAGATTTGGATTCAGTATTTGTGATAAAACCCAAAATTCTCCATTCATGTGGTGTAGCATAGTGGCCCCAAAATTGTTGGTTTTTCACCCCTGATAAAGATACTACCTGTTGGTCTTCCTTTTTGGAAAGGGCTGGGTTTCTAACAGGAAAATGAGATTCAGGAAGCTGACCTGATGAGTGAGATTTGATTTGATTACAGAATGTGTTAAATGTTTAAGTTCATCAACCTCAGGCAAATTGAGAAATGACTGAATACTAAAGCATCGTATCAACACATGTTAAAAAAAGCACAGCTATTTATAGAGCTGAATCCAGATTTCCTCAGTGCTCCTGAGTGATTAGCAGAATGTTGCGGAAATTTACTTATTCCATTGCAATTGTTAACTTTGAAAGTACACCTCCAATACTTTATCTCAAAGGTATGCTTGTCCATATTTAACCACTATTAATAATAGTTTTATTTTAGTGGTTGAGTTACAATGGACCAGTGTCCTACCCACACAAATAATTGACCCATTTAACATTGTTTGTCAGCAAATTTAATAACCATGTAGGAATTACAATATTTAGAGAGAGAGCGTGTAAATAGCACATTTTCTATCCTGTTATGAGAAAAGTCTTAGATCATTCTATGATGTTTCTAGAGGTAACAACATGTCCCCCCAGATTCTGATATAAATAAGTCTACTTCTCTTTAAAATAATATACTAGATATTCCTTTCTAAGCCTACTTCAAAAAAACACTTTCTTCCAAAAAGTTTTTTAATTTTTTCTTTTAGAAATCAAATGTAAAATATTTCAGATATTCAAAAGATTTAAAGAGGAATTCAACACCCTGTATCCACCACTCAGCTTAAGAAATGAAACATAAGATTCTTCTAAAATCAATCAGGATTGGGGTGTGCTTGAATAGGTGTCTTGAGTCACACTTCTTAGGAGGGGCACTCAGGCACCCAGGAGATTCCCCAAAACCCCCAAACACAGGCTTCTTCTGGGAAGAATGGGCAGGGCTGCAGCACCACTGGCCTATGTTTTCCTGAGCCCCCCGATGCTCAGTGTTTCCCAGTCCTTCTTCACACTGCCCCTCCATCAGGACCTGCTCACATATCCCCACACAACTCAGAGCCATATAGGGCACCTGGCAGGCTTCACCTACATCCTCTTTACCTTCTGGGGAAGTTTTACTGTCCACCCTCCCAGACCAGGCCCCTCAACCAGGCCCATGGCCGTCACCCATGATATTCAAAAGAGAACGTTTCCTGATGGATGGGTTTGGGTGAATGGGCTAGAAAAAAAAAACAAACAAAACAGGTGGGGACACCTGTCCCCACAGACTTTGAAGATGAATGGGATTTATTTTATGATGAGCTAGAAGATTTTTATGACTTGGATGTATATGAGCTTTATGTCGTATATGAACTAGTCTGCTGAGCCTCAGACAGTAGAAGCCCCTACTTAACTGCATACTGTACAGTGTAGTTCTCTCAGCTACGTTTACTCCTATTAATTTGGTTGATACCAAACCTTTTCTACTTCTAAATTGCCCCTTACTGTTAAGTATTTTAGTACTATTGTGTTATATATATAACATATATTTCTGACGATATTTTGTTACTTTGAAAGAAAAAACTCATTGACTTTTATTCTTACAGAGGGGTTTCAATAATGATCTTCCCCTATCTCATGATACTGAAGTAAGGCAACTTTTTTTTCCATCAAGAGCTATTTGGATCAGTGGAGTAAAATATAACTTACATGAATAAATATATTAGTTGGGATAGTTTTACTTAGGAATTCAACTCAATGGATTTCCTCTTTTCCAAATGCTTAGTTCTGGTAACCATTCTCAAGTCCAAGTGACCAGAAACTCACAGTTCATTACATCAGTTTGCACCATCAATTGATGTCACTGATGATGTTGGCACGCATGTCATCAGCACCTGGGGACTCCTGGGTGCTGACAATGTCCAAAGAGAGACTTCTGTCATGGACAGGTAATGTTTTGGTTATATGTAGCCATCATTTCTGTGCAAAAAATTGAAAAAATTAATTTATTATCAGTACAGTGCACAGAAAGGGAAAGCAAGGAAAGATTTGTGAGGGCTTGCCTTCCAAAAGCCAGTGTTCTTCTTTGGGAAAAAAAAATGTACACGGGTAGAGAATAGTACAACAATCAAAGATGATAAAACAAATTTTGGGACCCATATTTAATGTGGGTTAAGTAGGTGTGAAAAGAGTCAATATCCTGCAATGAAAGGCCTATTTTGCAAAAAAGGCTCAGGTGGAAAACAATGTGTTTTGTTTAATGCCCCAGGGCTGCTCTGTGGGTGGTCAGCCTCACTGTCCTTCCCTCCTGCCTCTAAGACTGACTGTGGCCCTTCTTTCAGCCCTCTGTCTTCCCTGGTTTGTGCTCTCTCTTTGGTGATTTGATTGAGTTCTGTGTTCCTGACTGCATATTCACCTGACCTTGTGGCCATGTCTCAGTGGGGAGAAATCTGATCTTGACTGATTCTTGATGGTGTTCAGCTGTTTAGTTGGGTGTTTCGGGCTCCAGCACTCACCCAACCTGGTTCCACCACCCTGCTTAGAGGCTCATTAAGAAGGGTCTCAGTTTAGCTCCTTTTTTATTTATTTATTTTTGAAGATTTTACTTATTTATTTGACAGAGAGAGACAGCGAGAGAGAGAACACAAGTGGGGGAGTAGGAGAGGGAGAAGCAGGCTTCCCGAAGAGCGGGGAGCCCGATGCAGGGCTTGATCCCAGGCCCCTGGGATCATGACTTGAGCCGAAGGCAGACGCTTAACGACTGAGACACCCAGGCGCCCCTAGCTCTTTTTTTAAAAAATTAATTAATTATAAAAATTTGCACTAAGCTCTGTGTTAGTCCTGTAAGTCAGGTGTCTTTATTACCAGCATCCTACAGATAAGAAAATAGACACTTAGAATAAGCAATTCTCCAAGTGAAAGTGGCCAACAGGAGCTGGACTCCAACAAGGACAGTCTTGGCCCGAATTTCATGCTGCCAAATAGTAACTTGAGTCGAAATGTTAACCAGAGAATGTGTCGGGGATCAATACTGGAAGGCTCTGAGGAAGCCTATTAATGGGACCCTTCAGGTATTGTCAGGATTAGAAAGGAGAGAATTTTATTCAATCTTTTCATATTCCTCTGATATAGGCAGCCTCCTACATTTGTCCTGATTTCATTTTGGGTAAATGTTTAACAAATTTCCATTTTAAATTTTTTAATTTGAGGTCTACATCTGAGAAGTTGGTGGACATTTCTTTCTCCTAATGTTAAGCAAAGCATAAAACCAATACTTTCCTCAAATAGAGGCTTAGAGATTAAGCCCAATATTTATTATTAGAAGACTCTCCAAATAATATTGATGATTATATATTTTTCTTTTTAAAAAAATTATTTAAATTCAATTTAGTTAGCCTATACTGTATTATTAGTTTCAAGGGTAGAAAGATTATATATTTTTCTGATAAAGTATACTTTCAATAAAGCAAAATAAGGGATTAATGATCTTTGTTTTCTTTAGAACATTTGGTTTATCCTAGTATTTTCATTTACATCTCTGACGGGTGAAACATAATTTTTTAAGTGCCTGCTCTCTGTAGAAAATATTCCTGATTTGTCTCTCTGCTTGTGTGATTATAGCAGTAATTGGAGTACTTATAGTGTGCCTGGTGTTTAAAGGGGGAAATAATATGGGTCCAAGCATTACTTACATATCCTCAAATGATAGGAAGCCTAGGGTGATGCCTAATACACCAAAACTTAATACTACAACCACAACAGCTGCACCAACAATGGCATTGCTGTCCACTCCTCCACTGCAGCCAGCCCTACTATATTTCAACAGCTATCAAAATCACACTCGTGGAACAACCATAGCCAGCACTCCATCAAGTCCATCAGCTCTGTCACAAACTAGCATCTCTACCTGCACCAATAGTCTCCACAATTTCTACTGAACTTACAACCACAGCAGCCTCTTTCCCCACTACAGCTAAACCGATGACTGCAGTAGCCACCACTAAAATAACTGAACCTGTATCTAGTTCCATAATAATTTAATCTATAATCACAAGTAGGAACAATGACTTCACCTTTACCTGATATCACAAAAGCCTCTAACACTACTAGCTCTACCTCTGCTAGGACCTACTACCACATTAATCACTACTCCTTCAATTGAACACACAGCCACATAAACAGAAATTGAATATACAAACAGTGCCACTTTGGTGGAAACAGCAACAGTCACTTTAAGAATCTGTAACCACTTCAATTTCTATTGAATGTACAATCATAACAGCTACCACCACCACCACCATTTCAATGGAACCTACTACAGTACAGAACACTAGCCACGCTTCAACCACACCTATTAGTAGTCTCTACTAGCGCAACATCAGCAGAAATTACAACCCCAACAGCAATCACGATATGTCAATTACAAGTAATGTCAACAGAGGAGAACTTGTATGGAACCCACAACTACTACTGCTTCAGTTGAAACTACAGCTGCCAGAGGAACCACTACGTTCACCTGAAGCAACAACTATACCAATGAGATCTACAGTCACAGTAGGGCATCACCACAAATGAACTCCCATAATGGCTACCACTATTGTTCCACTGAACAAACTACTGTCATAACCACTACTACCAGGTTAAATGAAATTGAAACTAGCATAGCTCTATTTGAAACTACAACTACCACAATTTGTACTTGACTGAAAACTAGAACATCCACTAAAACGTCAATAAAATGGAGATCTGATAGGTATAGAGAACAAATGAGGTGGATTTGGTGTTGTGGCACTGGTGCCTTGGTAACGGGCCACATTGTTACTGTTGGAGTAGTTTAAGCGTTAGGCTACAGGGTCTAGTGAAATATTTCCGTTAGCCAATCACTTGTGATAGCATTTGTAGATTCAAATTTAGAGTATGAGTGACTGTGGGGATGGTTAGATGTAACATAATCAAGGTAGTAATTAAAGATTGGGTTGCTATGGAGAAGGCCATTGTAGTGTAGTTGCTGTGAGAGTTGTGGCATAGCATTCACAGTAGAAGATTCACTGAAGTGAAGACAGTGGTTGTGCTGGTACTTGTTGTGGGTTTGTATATTCAGTTGAAATGGTGTAGCTGGGGAAATTGTAGGCTCAGCTGAAGGAATAGATGTTGCTTGATTTGACATGATAGTGGTGGATTTAGTAGACATTGTGATAGTTGCATTTTAGCTGAAGTAGGGTAAGTACTATGTTCATTTGAAGTACTATTAGTAGAGGGTTGAATTGAAATGGTGGTAATACTAACCATGTAGTAGTAGGACCAGTAGAAGTTAAAGTTGTTGTGGATATAGCTGAAGTGGTATTTCCTAATGTGATTGTCAGGTCAGTTGAAGTGCTATTAAAATTAAATTTAGGCTTACGAGCAAGACGGCGGAGGAGTAGGAGACCTGGATTTCGTCTGGTCTCAGGAATCCAGCTGGATAGGGATCAAACCATTCTGAACACCTATGAACTCAACAGGAGATCGAAGAAAAGAATAGCAACAACTCTCTGAACAGAAAAGCAACCACTTTCTAGAAGGTAGGACGTGTGGAGAAGTGAATCCAAGGCGATATTTGGGAGGCTAGATGGTGGGGGAGGGGGCCTCCGTCGGCCGCTTCTGGCGGAACACAAAATCCAAACTTTTAGAAGTCGTTTCAGCTGAGGGGCGTCGCCCCAGTGGCTAAGCAGGGGGTGGAACCCTTGCTGGGACAGTGTGGTCTCAGGGCCCTCGAGGTCACAGAAAGACCAGGGGTGCCTGAGTGCGGCAGAGCTCCCAGGTATCGGAGCGGGAAGCCGGCTACAGAGACGGAGCTGAGGTGCAGGCTCTCAGCTCGGTGTTTGCCATAAAACCGTGATCCACGGCACAGTCGTGCCACTGCTCCTCCAGCAGGGACCCAACAAGCGGCAGATCTGGGGAGACACCCCCTTCCTCCCCCAGGAGGAGCAGCGCGGGAGCGCACTGCAGGGATCTGCTGGGTTTGGAGACTCCACACGGGTTGGGTGTCAGAGATAGAAAATGCTCGGTCACAGGCCGGGTGAACACGGAGTGTGGCTGGAGACCTGGGGAGATGGGAGTGACTGATGGCTTTTCTCTGGGGACGCACTGAGGAGCGGGGCCCCGAGTTCTCGGCTCCTCCAGGGTGGAGATTGGGAGGCCGCCATTTTCACTCTCGTCCTCCAAAGCTGTACCAAAAAACTTGCAGGGAATAAAAGCTCCCGAGAGCAAACCCGAGCAGATTACTTAGCACGGACCGGCAAGGGCGGGGCAATTCCGCCTCCGGCAAAGACATTTGGGAACCACAGCAACAGGCCCCCTCCCCCAGAAGATCAGCAAGAACAGCCAGCAAGACCAAGATTACCGAATAATGAGAACAGCAGAACTCCAGAGCTAGGGGAACTACTGCACATAGAATCCATGGCTTTTTTACCACGATTCTTTAGTCTTTCAAAGTTAATTTTTTTAACTTTTTTTTTAATTTTTCTTTTTCCCTTTTTCAACTAACATCTTATCATCCCTTTTTTAAAACACATTTTTATTTTTCATTTTTAGAGTCATATTCTATCCCTTCATTGTAGTTACCCTTATTTTTTGGCATATATATATATATATATATATATATATATATATATATATATATATATATATGTTGTTCTGTCTTTTAAATTTTGAGATACAGTCTGTTCTAACAGATCAAAATATACACTAAATCTCTAGTGTATGGTTTTGTTCTAGTCTCCTGCCTGATCACATTCTCTCCTTTTTTTTGCTCTTTTTTTTTTAAAATACTCTTCTTTCTTTTTTCAAACTTCTTCTCAATTCCTTTTATAAAATTGTTTATAATTTTCATCTTTACAGTCATATTCCATCCCTTCATCGTATCAACCCTTATTTTTGTACATATATAAGTTTTTCTTTCTTTAAAATTTTGGGAGGCACCTTCTTCTAAGAGACCAAAATACACCCCAAATCTAGTGTGTGGTATTGATCTATTCACCAGCCTGATCATATTCTTGTTTTTTTGTTGTTGTTGTTCTGTTTTTGTTTGTTTTTATCTTTATCTTTATCTTTTTTCTTTTTTCCCTTTCTTTTCTCCCAGTTTCGGGTCTTTTCTGATTTGTTCAGAGTATATTTTCTGGGACGTTTTTACCCTGTTAGCATTTTGTTCTCTCATTCATCTATTCTCCTCTGGACAAAACGACAAGATGGAAAAATCACCTCAACAAAAAGAACAAGAAGTAGTACCGACTGCCAGGGACCTACTCAATACAGTTGATGTCGGACCTAGAGTTCAGAATCATGATTTTAAAGATACTATCTGGGCTTGTAAAAAGCATGGAAGTTATTAGAGAAACCCTTTCTGGAGAAATAAAAGAACTAAAATCTAACCAAGTCGAAATAAAAAAGGCTATTAATGAGGTGCAATAAAAAATGGGGGTGCTAACTGCTAGGATAAATGAGGCAGAAGAGAGAATCAGCGATATAGAAGACCAAATGATGGAAAATAAAGAAGCGGAGAAAAAGAGAGATAAATTACTACTGGATCATGAGGGCAGAATTCGAGAGATAAGTGATACCATAGGACAAAACAACATTAGAATAATTGGGATCCCAGAAGAAGAAGAAAGAGAGAGAGGGGCAGAAGGTATATTGGAGCAAATTATAGCAGAGAACTTCCCTAATTTGGGGAAGGAAACAGGCATCAAAATCCAGGAGGCACAGAGAACCCCTCTCAAAAACAATAAAAATAGGTCAACACCCTGACATCTAATGGTAAAACTTATGAGTCTCAGAGACAAAGAGAAAATCCCTGAAAGCAGCTCGGGAAAAGAGATATGTAACCTACAATGGTAGAAACATTAGATTGTCAACAGACCTATCCACAGAGACCTGGCAGGCCAGAAAGGACTGTCATGATATATTCAGAGCACTAAACAAGAAAAATATGCAGCCAAGAATACTATTTCCATCTAGGCTGTCATTGAAAATAGAAGGAGAGATAAAAAGCTTCCAGGACAAACAAAAACTAAAGGAATTTGCAAACACGAAACCAGCCCTCCAAGAAATATTGAAAGGGGTCCTCTAAGCAAAGAGAGAGCCTAAAAGCAGCATAGACCGGAAAGGAACACAGACAATATACAGTAACAGTCACCTTACAAGCACTACAATGGCACTAAATTCATATCTTTCAATAGTTACCCTGAATGTAAATGGGGCTAAATGCCCCAATCAAAAGACACAGGCTATCAGATTGGATTAAAAAACAAGACCCATCGATATGCTGTCTGCAAGAGATTCATTTTAGACCCAAAGACACCCCCAGTTTGAAAGTGAGGGGGTGGAAAACCATTTACCAAAGCTAGTGGACACCAAAAGAAAGCTGGGGTGGCAATCCTTATATCAGAACAAATTAGATTTTAAAACCAAAGACTGTAATAAGAGATGAGGAAGGACACTATATCCTACTTAAAGGGTCTATCCAACAAGAAGATCTAACAATTGTAATATCTATGCCCTGAACATGGAGCAGCCAATTTTATAAGGCAATTAATAACAAAAGCAAAGAAACACATTGACAACAATACAATAATAATGGGAACTTTAACACCACCCCTCACTGAAATGGACAGATCATCTAAGCAAAAGTTCACAAGGAAATAAAGACTTTAAATGACACACTGGACCAAATGGACTTCACAGACATATTCAGAACATTCCATCCCAAAGCAACGGAATACACATTCTTCTCTAGTGCCCATGGAACATTCTCCAGAATAGATTACATCCTAGGTCACAAATCAGGTCTCAACCGGTACCAAAAGACTGGGATCATTCCCTGCATATTTTCAGACCACAATGCTTTGAAACTAGAACTCAGTCATAAGAGGAAAGTTGGAAAGAACTCAAATACATGGAGGCTAAAGAGCATCCTACTAAAGAATGAATGGGTCAACCAGGAAATTAAAGAAGAATTAAAAAAATTCATGGAAACCAATGAAAATGAAAACACAAACTGTTCAAATCTTTGGGATGCAGCAAAGGCAGTCCTAAGAGGAAAGTATATAGCAATACAAGCCTTTCTCAAGAAACAAGAAAGGTCTCAAATACACAACCTAACCCTACACCTAAAGGAGATAGAGAAAAAAATAGCAAATAAAGCCTAAACCCAGCAGGAGAAGAGAAATAATAAAGATCAGGGCATCAATCAATGAAATAGAAATCAAAAGAACAGTAGAACAGATCAACGAAACTAGGAGCTGGTTCTTTGAAAGAATTAACAAGATTGATAAACCCCTGGCCAGACTTATCAGAAAGAAAAAAGAAATGACCCAAATCAACAAAATCATGAATGAAAGAGGAGAGATCACAACCAACACCAAAGAAATACAATTATAAGAACATATTATGAGCAACTCTATGCCAGCAAATTAGATAACCTGGAAGAAATGAATGCATTCCTAGAGATGTATCAACTACCAAAACTGAACCAGGAAGAAATAGAAAACCTGAACAGACCTATAACCACTAAAGAAATTGAAGCAGTCATCAAAAATCTCCCAAAAAACAAAAAGCCCAGGGCCAGATGGCTTCCCAGGGGAATTCTACCAAACATTTAAGGAAGAATTAATACCTATTCTTCTGAAACTGTTCCAAAAAATAGAAATGGTAGGAAAACTTCCAAAACTTGTTTTATGACACTACCATTACCTTGATCCCAAAACCAGACAAAGACCCCATCAAAAAGGAGAATTACAGACCAATATCCTTGATGAACATGGATGCAAAAATTCTCACCAAAATACTAGCCAATAGGATCCAACAGTACATTAAAGGATATTCACCACGACCAAGTGGGATTTATCCCTGGGCTGCAAGGTTGGTTCAACATCCGCAAATCAATCAACGTGATACAATACATTAACAAAAGAAAGAACAAAGAAAATCATATGATCCTCTCCATAGATGCAGAAAAAGCATTTGACAAAGTACAGCATCCTTTCGTGATCAAAACTCTTCAGAGTAGGGTGCCTGGGTGACTCAGTTGTTAAGCGTCTGCCTTCCACTCAGGTCATGATCCCAGGGTCCTGAGATTGAGTCCCACATCGGGCTCCCTGCTCAGCAGGAAGCCTGCTTCTCCCTCTCCCCACTCCCCCTGCTTGTGTTCCTGCTCTCACTGTCTCTCTCTGTCAAATAAATAAATAAAAATCTTTAAAAAAAAAAAAAACCTCTTCAGAGTATAGGGATAGAGGGTACATACCTCAATATCATAAAAGCCATGTATGAAAAACCCCCACAGCGAATATCATTCTCAATGGGGAAAAACTGAGAGCTTTCCCCCTAAGGTCAGAAATGCGGCAGGATGTCCACTATCACCACTGCTATTCAACATAGTATTAGAAGTCCTAGCCACAGCAATCAGACCACAAAAAGAAATAAAAGGCATCCAAATTGGCAAAGAAGAAGTCAAACTCTCAGTTTGCAGATGATATGATACTTTATATGGAAAACCCAAAAGACTCCACCCCAAAACTGCTAGAACTCATACAGGAATTCAGTAAAGTGGCAGGATATAAAATCAATGCACCGAAATCAGTGACATTCCTATACACCAACAACAAGACAGAAGAAAGAGAAATTAAGGAGTCGATCCCATTTACAATTGCACCCAAAACCATAAGATACCTAGGAATAAATCTAACCAAAGAGCAAAGGATCTGTACTGAGAAAACTATAAAATACTCATGAAAGAAATTGAGGAAGACACAAAAAAAATGGAAAAAACATTCCATGCTCATGGATTGGAAGAACAAACATTGTGAAGATGTCAATGCTACCTAGAGCAATCTACACATTCAATGCAATGCCCATCAAAATACCATCCACTTTTTTCAAAGAAATGGAACAAATACTTCTAAAATTTGTATGGAACCAGAAAAGACACCGAATAGCCAGAGGAATGCTGAAAAAGAAAAGCAAAGCTGACAGCATCACAATTCCCGGACTTCCAGCTCTATTACAAAGCTATCATCATCAAGACAGTACTGGCACAAAAACAGACACATAGATCAATGGAACAGAATAGAGAGCCCAGAAATGGACCCTCAACTCTATGGTCTACTAATTTTGACAAAGCAGGAAAGAATGTCCAATGGAAAAAAGACAGTCTCTTCAACAAATGGTGTGGGGAAAATTGGACAGCCACATGCAGAAGAATGAAACTGGACCATTTCCTTACACCACACACAAAAATAGACTCCAAATGGTTGAAAGACCTAAATGTGACACAGGAGTCCATCAAAATCCTTCAGGAAAACACAGGCAGCAACCTCTTCGACCTCAGCCGCAGCAATTTCTTCCTAGAAACATTGCCAAAGGCAAGGGAAGCAAGGGAAAAATGAACTATTAGGACTTCATCAAGGTAAAAAGCTTTTGCACAGCAAAAGAAAACAGTCCACAAAACCAAAAGACAACCGACAGAATGGGGAGAAGATATTTGCAAATGACAGATAAAGGGGCTAGTATCCAAACTCTATAAAGAATTTATCCCACTCAACACCGAAAGAACAAATGATCCAATCAAGGAATGGGCAGAAGACATGAACAGACATTTTTGCAAAGAAGACATCCAAATGGCCAACAGACACATGAAAAAGTGCTCAACATCACTCGGCATCAGGGGAAATCCAAATCAAACCCTCAAGAGATACCACCTCACACCAGTCAGAATGGCTAAAATTAGCAAGTCAGGAAACGACAGATGTTGGCGGGGATGTGGAGAAAGGGGAACCCTCCTACGCTGTTGGGTGGGAATGCAAGCTGGTGCAACCACTCTGGAAAACAGTATGGAGGTTCCTCAAAAAGTGAAAATAGAGCTACCCTACGATCCAGCAATTGCACTACTGGGTATTTACCCCAAAGATACAAATGTAGGGATCCGAAGGGGTATGTGCACCCCGATGTTTAGAGCAGCAATGTCCACAATAGCCAAACTGTGGAAAGAGCCAAGATGTCCATCGACAGATGAATGGATAAAGAAGATGTGGTATATATATATATATATATATATATACATATATATACATATGTATATATATATATATGTATACACACAATGGAATATTATGCAGCCATCAAAAGGAATGAGATCTTGCCATTTGCAACGACGTGGATGGAACTGGAGGGTGTTATGCTGAGCAAAATAAGTCAATCAGGGAAAGACATGTATCATATGACCTCACTGATGAGGAATTCTTCATCTCAGGAAAACAAACTGAGGGTTGCTGGAGTGGTGGGGGGTGGGAGGGATGGGGTGGCTGGGTGATAGACATTGGGGAGGGTATGTGCTATCGTGAGCACTGTGAATTGTTCAAGACTGTTGAATCACAGATCTGTACCTCTGAAACAAATAATACAATATATGTTAAGAAAAAAAAAGCTAGCAGGAGAGGAAGAATGAAGGGGGGATATCGGAAGGGGAGACAAACCATGAGATATGATTGACTCTGAAGAACAAACTGAGGGTTCTAGAGGGAAGGGGGGTGGGAGGATGGGTTAGCCTGGTGATGGGTATTAAAAAGGGCACATTCTGCTTGGAGCACTTGGTGTTATGCACAAACAACGAATCATGGAACACTACATCAAAAACTAATGATGTAATGTATTGTGATTAACATAACAATAAAAAAAATTAAATTTAAATTTAAATTATAATCCGTGGAGTAGAACAACAAACAGTAACACCATATAGGCTCCCTGTGTTTTCCCTAAGTCGGTATCTCACCACAGGTCACCACAATCTGACTTCTGTCACCATAGATTCAACTTGCCTATTTTTAAACTTCATGTAAATGGAACCATACAGTACGTACTATTTTGTGTCTGACTTCTTTAACTCCTCAGTAGATCTGTGAGTTTGGGTAGGGTGTTACAGTTGTTTCTGGGCCCTGATAGACTAAATGTCTGACCATGGAACACCAAGTAGCTGTATGACCAGGGCTGTCTGTTACGAACTGATTCACCAAGTCATGAAGTTGGGCATGTGTGGTGGTACACACCTTCAAGAAGAGGTACTGCAGAGGTCCCAGCCTTCAGTAAAAGTATATAAAGCATTTGTGCCTATGACTCAGAAGATACCACAGAGCTCTGGGCAATTGTGGAAAACTGAGATGTGGAATCTAACCTCTGGAAGGCTCGATTAGAGAATCCAGTGTTTTGGGATAAACCATGTCCTATTCTGCAAATAACTATTCTCTATTTGGGACAATTGCAGAGCCTTCTCTTGAAAGCATGTACTGCTTCACTGGCCCAAGTTCAATGACTTAGTGGATCAGATAAACCCATTATATCTAACAGCCTAATGCGTTCTAATGGGTTGATAAAGTGAGTCAGGAAACACATGAAGAAGTCATGTATGTTGCCTCCAAAATAAAACAGGCCCACCAAGCAATATGCCATTGTTAGTGGACATGAAAGATAAAGTAACTTTCCTTTCACTTCAGAATGTTATCTTACATGCATTTCCCTAGCCTGCAGAGGGCTCTGCCCACAGAGCTTTCCAGGGAGGGCTCTTTTTACTACATGATGGAGGGCTTTTCCTCTCGGTCCTCCGGAGGGAAGCAGTCACAGGATGGGTGAGAAACTCACATGACAAATCCAGTGCAATATATCTAGTCCCAAGCCTTTGTGTTTTTAATTTATTTTTTATATTCTATCAAAGAAGTCATGTCATTTCAGCTCCATTAAACAATGCACTACTGTCTTGGTTTTATGCAACGAAATGTGCAAACCATTAGTTCTACTCCAAGCTCTTCAAGCTAAGACATCAAATCTAGAACCTTGAATAGGTATACTTGTGTCATTACATTTGGCTCAATCCCATGTTAAGATCCTTTCTTTCTGGACTAGCACCCTCAGAATATACTCCCATGCATGTTTCCTGTCCTTCTGTCAATATCGTTTAGCTGTGTAATCCCACTTTCTGGGAATTGGTCACTGGAAAATAGTTTGAAATATAGACTATAATTCCTTTCCGTATTACTCATAATTGAGGACATAAAACAACCTAATAGATTATCTCAACTACTTCACACATGACATCACACCTGACATTGACATTAAATGTGTTGTTTTTTAAAATACTTTAAATTACTGGGGCAAATGCATATGCTAAAATGTTAAATGTGAAAGAAGATACTGTGTGTGTGTGTGTGTGTGTGTGTATGTAGTGTGACCGCAATTCAAAAAAATGTATGGCTAAAAAACAGAGGCTTTCTAATTCCTGTAGCACGAGAACAGCCACTTAGTTCTGAATCTCCCTACATTTATTTCTGAAGTTCATACAAAGTGGGAAAAAAGTAAACAAAACAAAAATTCCCTTAATAAACATCTATTGTGTAACTCAAAAACAAAGAAGACCTATAAACTCCAACATACATATAAGCAGGGTGAAAAAAAGTTACATCAGCAGAATATTTGTTGTAGTACACAAACGCAAAATTAGAAGTTTGACAACACGAAGTGTTAGCACTTGTGAAAAAATGAGAATGCTGTTATGGGAGTGGGTATTCATACAACCTTGGAAACAATTTTGGGAATATGTGGTAAAGTTGAAAAAACACACACCTGATGATCCAGGAATTTCATTCTATATTATATATCTAGAAAAAAAATTATAGAAAAATTTTATAAATGTTTCCAAGAAGACATATACTAGAATATTCATAGCATCATTGTTTATAATAATGGAACCAAACTCAATTTCTATCTACAGGGGAACAGATTAATAATCGTGTTGTCTTCAATCAATGAAATACTATAAAACAGTGAAAATGAATAGAGTGTCAGTGTGGTTGCATTTTATAAATGTACTCTGGGCCAAGAAAACCCCCATATTGTGAAAAAAAATCCATATTGTGGAAAAACACAGTATGATAGGTTTCATATACATTTTAAAACATGCAAACAATATTACATATTTTTTGGAATATGTTAAAACATAAAAAAATATATGGGAAATATAAACATCAAATTGAGGAGAGTGGTTACCTCTGGTAGGAAGAGAGGGAACACGGGGATTAAGACAGAGATGGCTCAATTAAACATAAAACATTTTTACCTCTGTGCTATCATGAGAAATTATTTGTTCTAAGAGCTGCCTCAGTCCCATAGAGCCCCCATCTTTACCACCCACTCTGCTCCCCAAGCGAGGTTGATGACATAAGCAAAGCCCCACCTTGGAACTCTGGGTTCTGCATTGTCCACTATACCCTGAGTAGGACTATGATGTCCCACCACTCAGCTCTTGGATCTTATTCTAATCCCAGGTTTAGGGTTGACCCCAAACCTCCATAGGCCCCATTTCTGTTAACTGAGTTATGATTCTGAACCTTACAAGTCCCAATTTCTCTCTTTGCCAAACCACGTAGACCCGAGATTTTCTTAAATTATGATTCTGAGTTCCCACTCTAATAACTGGTCTATTTGCTGCCATTGCTTAATGAGGCCTGGAGCCCTAGCCTATTGTTTTGTGTCCATGCTTGCAGACTGCACCTTTTGCCAAACCTCAACTCCTAGATCCAGGGCCCTGCTGGACATATGTCTGCACAGCTGATAGCAGCCCCCACTTTGAATCTCTTAGATGCCTGAGTCCTGCCATTAGTCTGATGTTTGGATAGAAGGTGCAGGGTCATGGACAATGAGCTGTGTCTCCACCCTGAGAATTACCATGTGTTTGCTGTTACTAGGAAGCTGATTTCCAGCACTCTCTGTCCTTGTGGGCAGGTCTAATTCCAGATGGTAGCACCACCCTGGCCTTGCTTACAGTAAACATCCATACTTCCCTACTTCCCTAATTATCTTGCCATATATCACCAGAGCCTCTAAAGGTTCAATAGTTGTATGATCTTTCCAATGAACTTAGCCTCGAATTTTCGTTCACATTTTCTCCCCAACCTTCTTTTGGCACAGTGTGGTATACATTACACAATTGACAAATGGCTATAGACAATAAAAGAATGGGAAGTCTGAGGTCCAAACACTCTAATCTAATCTTTTTTTTTTTTTAAGAGAGTGGTGTGAGCAGGGGGGAGGGACAGAGGGAGAGGGAGAGAGAGAATCTTGAGCGGGCTCTTCACTCAGTGCAAAGCCCCGTGTGAGGGCTTGATCTCAAGACCCTGAGATCATGACCTGAGCCCAAATCCAGAGTCTGACGTTTTAACTGACTGAGCCACCCAGCCGCCCCTATACACTCTAATCTTAACTTGGGTTTATAAAAGTTCACTTAAAGCATATGTGTCCTCATCAGGAAAGTGAGAATACTAATACTTAATTCTTGTAGGTGTTAGAAGGATTGGCTATGAGCAGTGTGGTATACCCACTGGAATAGGCATAAATATCCCTGTAACATTAATAATATTATGTTAATCAAATCTTATGTCAGAGGGCTGTCCAAGGTACCATTGTTTGCTGCAATCCAGCAATAGTTGAAATTTTTTATTCTTTTATTCTTCTTCTTATCTACATTTTAAAAAAGCCAGTTATGAGTCAATCTACCAACTGAAGACTTTATAAATTATTATTTCAGAACAATAAGAATAAGGAAGGATATATTAGTTATCTTTAAAAAATGGTAAAATTTCTACAAACCACATATATAGTCCCTCATGTGAAGTGCTTGGGTGAGAGGTGTTTTATAATTCAGATTTTTAAAAATCTTATAAAGGCAATATGAAACATTATACAACACCCCCATCAGGACTGTGGTAGTAAACCTACAACAGATATTAATATTTTTGTAATTAAACATATGCCAAATTTATTAATGGGCTAGAAATAGCCTTGTTAGTTTTGATTAATTTTTGCTGCCAAATAAATTTGTGCCAAATATACAAAATAATTTGTTTTCATAGCCTTTTGGATTTTGGAATTGTGCATCAAGGATTGCAGACCCATATTTTGAAGAAAAAATGGTTTAATTTTGGGTGTCCCCAATTATAGCAGGACCAGAGTTTAAGTCTGTTGAAGGAACAAGGAAAATTTTGGCTTGGTAAAAAAGAGAACTTCTGAACCGTGAGAGTCACCACAAAATGGAATACCAGACTCTGCAAAAGTCATAAATTCCCAGTCCCTGTGGTCAAAGAGAGATGCATTATGCAGTTTCTGTTTATTCTGTAGAAGCCGATGTATTTACCATTATGGAACCAGTTTCTCAACATACAAAACACATATATCTTGAAATAAATAAAAAAGAACATTCTCTTTGTTTAAACAAAACTATTACAATTTAAACAAATTTGAAAGTTAAAATCAAGAGCCAAACATTCAATAAACAAAGTGTAGAGGGTACATAAGGGTCTTCTCTGTTTGAATCAATGCTGTCTGGATCCCCAGGTTTGAGACATGTGTTAGGTGCTCAATAAACAGTTGGGAATAAGTTAATGAAAGACCATGTTTGTCAGCAGAAACATATTTAAAATTTGTAAGTACACTTCAAATGTATAATTAAGAAATTCAGGGACATTCATCAAAACATGGTTTTCTCCTGAAGTTTCTATTTTAAGTAAGGCTAATTATTCTAATTCCATTGTTTTACTGAAATACTTTTAACTACTTTTGATTCAGTGAAGGAACACCTGCTATGGAGATTGAGTCAGCTTTGATGAATACAATAAAGAACACCCTGATAGTGTATGATCACCATATATAAAACACAGTTGCTGAAAGTTTCAGTTTTCATTTTTAACTTTAAATTATTGCTTCTAATTGCTTTGATAATAAATGTGATAGGGCACTTTGGAAATATATTTTTGTTCCTTTTTTTTCACAATGATCTTTCATACTTTTGAATTAATTGGGTTGCATATCTGTATTTACTTAGGATTGAAATTCTGTGCCTGATTTGCTTGGTTTTAATGCCAATAACAGAATGAAAAACAAAATGTAATAATCCCTTTCCCTAAAATATCCATGATCAGAGGGATGCCGCTGTCATATTGGCTCTTGTATTATTAACTGACCAAAGAAGTAATAATCAAAGCATAGTGAAATATCAGGCAAGAAAGATTGAGTAACATGATTTAAAAAAATAGTTTTGTACCCATCACCAGGCTCACCCATCCTCCCACCCCCTTCCCCTCTAGAACCCTCAGTTTGTTTCTCAGAGTCCATAGTAACATAATAAAATAAAAAATAAAAATAAATTTAAAAAAAGAAGTAAGGCTGGAGGGGCGCCTGGGTGGCTAAGTTGGTTAAGCATCTGCCTTCAGCTCAGGTCACGGTCCCAGGGTCCTGGGATCGAGTTCCGCATCGGGCTCCCTGCTCAGCAGGGAGCCTGCGGTTCCCCCTGCTTGTGTGCTCTTGCATGCTCTCTCTCTGTCAAATAAATAAATAAAATCTTTTAAAAAAAGAAAAAAATAGTTTTGACTTAGACTTTCACATAACAATGCAACTCACCTCTCTATTAGATGAATGAGAAATAGAACTCTCCCCCTGAAGATTTGCCAGCTATCACACAATTCCCTCAGCTACTGTCAGTCAGTGAGACTTGCAGGTTTCTTTTTGGCTATAAATCCTGTGAACGAAGACTTTTTATAGGAGATTTTGACAGAACAAGAGATACCCATGCTCTCTGCTCTTTATAACAGTCTAGGTGTGTTCTGTTTTTTCTGTTGATCTTTGGATGGAGGCATTCATGAGAATTGTTAATCATCCATGCTGAAGAATTGTTCTTCACAAAATAAAGAAAATTCTCATTTTTACATGGTAAATTTAGCCATGGGACACTGGGTTGTTTAATTTTGTTGCTGTTTTTAATAAATTTAATATTTTCTATGCTTTTCTTCCAAACTTTGGGACTGAGCCTTGCTGCAACTACTAGATCAATTAGAGATTGTGAGCATGAGATCAAGTGATAGAGCAAACTTTCACTCTCTATATGCCATTGCTCTAATGTGTGGATGCTGTCCAAAATGATGGAGTTTTACTTATACCCTGCCTATGTTGCTCTAGTACCAAATTAAAATAAATGCCTCCTAAGAATATAAGTATAGTGGTATTTTGAAGCAAATACAGTCAAATTTATACCCCGTTTAGTATTTTTATCATTCTGATTTTCACATAAATCAGTTTATTAGAAGGTCATGTTTAACATTATTACATCTTCGACCACATATGGTCCATGGCCATACTTGGCATCACTGGTTTTGTTTCAACAGGAGTAAGAGTAGTCATTATATTTTTACTCCTCTTTAGAACAAATCCCTTCCCAGCTTTTCAATTCTTTGGCTGTTTCTCTATGTTCTTTATGTCCTAAGGTTTGAGGCTATGTTCTTTCAGATCAGTAAAGCTACTTAAGCTATAGGTGTTGAATACGATTATAAGAGAGATGTCAAAGAATCAAAGAATCCAGAATCCAAAAGTGTCAGATACAAAGAACAGAGTGGTATGGTCTGTTTTGTTTGCTACTAAACTTTTTTTTTTTTTTTAAGATTTTGTTTTTATTTATTTGACCGAGAGACACAGCGAGAGCAGGAACACAAGCAGGGGGAGTGGGAGAGGGAGAAGCAGGCTTCCCGCTGAGTAGGGAGCCTGATGCGGGGCTCGATCCCAGGACTCTGGGACCATGACCTGAACCAAAGGCAGACGCTTAACGACTGAGCCACCCAGGTACCCCTAGAATCAATGAATCTCTTTACTATTTTGTGGTCAATGTCATAATTTTACATTATTCTCCAAAAGGAAGAGTAACCATGTATTAAATTTTTCTGCTTCAACTTTTCATGTTATATTCTTCTGTATTATACTTTAGAAATTGTTTTGTATATTTGCTAATTTAAAGCATTAGCAATGTTTCCATTACCACATGATATACAAATAAATCCATTTAACTTTCTATATTCACCATCATGTAAACATAAAGCTCCAATGATATCTTTGGTTTGTTTTGAGGTAATATTTTTAGAATTTGATTCTTCACTTTTATATACTAAACTTATTGGAACTTAGATTTCCAAATATGCTGAAAATCCAGATATTAATCTTGGATATTGTCATTAGGCCTAAGAAAGAAATCCTCTAAAAATCCCTACTTTGTATAAAAATGTGGTCATTTTATCTATTTTTCAATGTTTTACACCAAGAATCAAGCCTTCACTGTATAGTTATAAGTGCTTTTTATATCTTAAAAAATAATCTTTGATATGAGAATGAAGGATGGAATGTGCTAAAAAATAAAATAGTAAGTTAAAATTCACTGCCTGAAGAATAAATGAAATATTTTCCCTTTGCAATTTGGAGCTGTTGCAATTATCTTGTATTAATTGCCTACAAGATAACCCAAAGAAGAAAGTCTTTGCTCTGTAAGTGTTAGGTGAATAAAAGAATCCCCTGGAGAATTTTTGGTGTACCAAAAGAAAAGGGGCTTGTCCTTTGAGTCATCATACAAAGGACTCTCCTGAAGCTATTCTCCTTGTCACTCTGAGTTTGACACTCTATGATTGGATCTTCAGGATGCCTGAATACTCAAATGGAAAAAAAAAAGAATCCCGTTAGCCAGGTATTCATTATCTTCATAGCTTCTCTAGATAAAAACAAACTTGAAGATGTTTACAAATATTATTTTGAATTGTTTTTATAGCATATATCTAGATAAGTGGCTGAATATTTCACTTTATTATGGATCCTTAAGGCACAGTTATAAAAGTATTTTTCTCTTAAGACCAAATTCAATAATGAAGTTTAAGAATTATTTGAAGATTATAAACAAAAACAAAATAAATTTTGGTGTTTGATTGTTCTGTTGGATATATGAGATCTTAAGTTAATCCTTAGAAAGTCAGGAGGAAAAAAAGAACTCTTCTTGGTAACTATAGCTAATTCACTTCAGTTGCCTGTGACCATTTAACTAAGGCTGATTATCTGATTAAACATTTGCAGCTCTTCGACTGTTCCAATTTTGTGTAGAGACTCCACTTGTACTAAAAGCCAGGGCAACATAGCAGTAAAAATTATTGCTTGGGCTGCAATAGTACTCCAAAGCTGAGCCTAGATCATAGGTTCTCCACCCTAAGTGTAGACACCACCCATCATTTTTCTTCTTTGAAAGGACTGATTCCATCAGGACCAGAAAATTCTGGAAAACTGGCCTGGTGAGGGAATTTTACTTTGTATACAAAGTGCTTTAAAATATTTCAGTTCAGGGGTGCCTGGGTGGCTCAGTCGGTTAAGCGTCTGCCTTCGGCTCAGGTCATGATCCCAGGGTCCTGGGATCGAGCCCCGCATCGGGCTCCCTGCTCCATGGGGAGCCTGCTTCTCCCTCTCCCACTCCCCCTGCTTGTGTTCCCTCTTTCACTCTTTCTCTGTCAAATAAATAAATCTTTAAAAAAGAATATTTCAGTTCATCAGCCACAGGCAAACTGGATAATAACTAAGGCCTCAGCCCTTGGCAAAATAAGCAAGGTTGTTATTAAAGGTAAGTCCAACATTGCTCAGATTTATCTAGTGAATAACATGGAGTTTGTTTAGTTTTATTCAATAAAACATATGGCATGTTTTATTTCTTTGATATAACAGAAAAATCTAACTTTGCACACTTTTACTGCCAAGAGTATTCCATCTTATCTACATTTAATAACAATCATACTTATTTTTTGTGTTGTTCATGATTGTTCTCAATGGACCAATAAGCACATACAATTCTAATCTGACAGTTTTATGGAACTCATGAGTTGATGGGCCAGCAGTTTTTATAGCTATTTAGTAATGGGTTATTAAATCAACATAACCCAAGACACCTAGTTTAGCAACAGTAGGAATAAAAACACGGCTGCTACCACTACCACTACTACCACCGGCCGCCAACACTTACAGAGTGCACACAGACGCTGCTCTAACCCTCTTCCAGGTACTTGCTCATTAACCCTCACAGCAAATCTACAGTGGGTGGTGTTAGTTTTTGCTTTTGGAAGATGAGCAAGGAGTGGCAGAGATGCCCTTGACTCACAACTAGAAACAAACATTATCATTCTATGAGACAAAGATCCCCAGACAATCCTACGCGGTTTATGAGATGTAACAAAACTCTTGGCCCAGTTCCACAATTCCTGAGCTTCTTCCTCTCCCATTTTTGTTTTATCTTATTCGTTCCCCTTTTAAAACACCTCTTCCCCCCCAATCTTTCCCACTGAGCTCAACACATTTTTGATCCTTATTGCCCCCTTTCTCAACAATATTTTGCAATTGTTATGCCTCCCTGTTATATTAGCATTTGAGCTTCCTAAGAGTAGAGACATTTTTGTTGTTGTTGAGAACTGCTTTTACATGGCTGTGTGTCCAAGAGGAAGCCAGCAGAAACATATCACAAACTCACAAATGATTTGTCTTCTGTCTCTTTGTCATGGGCATGCAAGTTCCGTTGCATAGATGGAAGGAGTCTGTTTGTATGAGAATTTTTCAATTAGTATAGTGTAGATTAGTGCCGGAGTCCAGCTCCAGCGGGGGAAGGGTCCTTGAAGGAAAGGACAGCGTTGGCGAGTGAGGAGACACGGACACAGGATCAGGTTGTAAGCATGTCCCTCTGACAGCCTCGGAGCGACTTTATTTATAGCTTACAATGTGTGCACCCTAACTTATCAAAGTACTTATTCCATTTCTATATGTTTTCGTCTCTTGTCCTTGCTCCATAGACACCACGGAGGATCACTCCTCTTAATCCTTCCCCAGAGGCTGTCAGATGATGCCCGCACCCTTTTTCCCTTAATCTTATACCATTTGTTCATGTCCTCATTATCAACTCCAGTATAAGGAATGGGAGGAGTAGGGGTAAAGAAGTTAATCCTATTTCAGGGCTTGCCTCGAGGGGCATACCAGAGGTGGCCTCCTATTTGT